>NW_024543218.1:3760000-4386666 GCF_018167655.1 Microtus oregoni
TGGGGACGAGTCGCACACAAGACACCCTGCTGCACAAGCTGAAGGTGCCCGGGCTCCCTTTCTGGGTGTCCATGTGGCCTGCCCCGTAGGTAGGCACTCAGCGCTCTGGGTGGGTAGCCTTAGTGTAGGAGCAGAAAACTGTTCCTGAGCAAAGGACCTTGCAGAAAATGCAGATGTGGGGGGGGGGGGGGATTCGTGTGTAAGAAAGACTGCCCTGCAGAAGGAGCTGGGGGATGTGGTTTGTGCTCTCTTCAGGGACGATCTGCTCCTTGATAGCACACACTCACTCATCCAGATGGAACTCCTCAGCACCTAAACAGGGCCGCCTGGAAGCCCAATGATCTGGAGACAAAAGGAAGAACAGAACGGGGCAGGCAGGGCGGTATCCAGAAGAGCACAGGAGACCCTGGCGCATGAGCTGAAGGTGCCCGGGCTCCCTTACAGGGGACCTTGAGGCCTGCCCGGTAGGCATGCACTCACCGCTCTGGGTGGGTAGCCTTAGTGTAGGAGCAGAAAACTGTTCCTGAGCAAAGGACCTTGCAGAAAACGCAGAATTGGGGGGGGTTGTGTGTAAGAAAAATAGCCCTGCAGATGGAAATGGGGGAGGGGGGTTTTTGCCCTCTTCTGGGACAATCGGCCCCTTGATAGCACATACTCACCCGTCCAGATGGAACTCCTCAGCACCTAAACAGGGCCAACTGGTAGCCCAATGATCTGGGGAAAAAGGATGAATGGAGCAGGCAGGGCGGTATCCAGAAGAGCACAGGAGACCGTGGCGCATGAGCTGAAGGTTCCCGGGTTCCCTTACAGGCCACCTTGAGGCCTGCCCGGTAGGCATGCACTCACTGCTCTGAGTGGGTAGCCAAAAATATTCGTAACCTCCTGCATCTTTTCAGATCACCATGGATTAAAGTTAGAATTCAACAACAATCCTACCCCCAGAAAGCCTACAAGCTCATGGAAACTAAACAGTCAACTACTGAACCACACCTGGATCAAGGAAGAAATAAAGAAATAAAAGTCTTCCTGGAATTCAATGAAAATAAAGAAACAACCTACTCGAACTTATGGGATACTATGAAAGCAGTCCTAAGAGGAAAGTTCATAGCACTAAGTGCCCACGTAAAGAAAATAGAGAAAGCTCACATTGGAGACTTAACAGCCCACCTGAAAGCTCTAGAAAAAAAAAGAAGCAAACTCACCTAGGAGGAGTAGAAGACTGGAAATAATCAAACTGAGGGCGGAAATCAACAAAATAGAAACACAGAAAACAATCCAAAGAATCAATGAAACAAAAAGCTGGTTCCTGGAGAAAATCAACAAGATTGATAAACCCCTATCCAAACTAATCAAATGACAGAGAGAGAACACGCAAATTAACAAGGTCGGAAATGAAAAGGGGGACATAACCACAGACACAGAGGAAATTCAGAGAATCATTAGATCTTACTACAAAAGCCTATATGCCACAAAACTGGAAAATGTAAAGGAAATGGACACTTTTTTAGATAAATACCATATACCAAAGTTAAACCAGGACCAGGTGAACAACCTAAATAGACCTGTTAGTCACGAAGAATTAGAAGCTGTTATCAAAAACCTCCCTACCAAAAAAAGCCCAGGACCAGATGGCTTCAATGCGGAATTCTTCCAGAACTTCCAAGAAGAACTAATACCTATACTCCTTAATGTATTCCACAATATAGAAACAGAAGAGGCATTGCCAAATTTCTTTTATGAAGCTACAGTTACCCTGATACCAAAACCGCACAAAGACTCAACCAAGAAAGAAAATTATAGACCAATCTCACTCATGAACATTGATGCAAAAATCCTCAACAAAATACTGGCAAACCGTATCCAAGAACACATTAGAAAAATTATCCATTATGATCAAGTAGGCTTCATCCTATGGATGCAGGGCTGGTTCAACATACGAAAATCTATCAATGTAATCCAGCATATAAATAAACTGAAAGAAAAAACCATATGATCATTTCATTAGATGCTGAAAAAGCTTTTGACAAAATTCAACATCCCTCAATGATAAAAGTATTGGAGAGATTAGGGATACAAGGGTCATACCTAAATATAATAAAAGCTATGTACAGCAAGCCGACAGCTATGATCAAATTAAATGGAGAGAAACTTAAAGCCATCCCACTAAACTCAGGAACACGACAAGGCTGTCCACTCTTGCCATACCTCTTCAATATAGTGCTTGAAGTTCTAGCAATAGCAAGAAGACAACATAAGGGGATCAAGGGGATTCAAATTGGAAAGGAAGAAGTGAAACTTTTGTTATTTCCAGATGATATGATAGTGTACATAAGCAACCCCCAAAACTCCACTGAAGAACTTTTACAGCTGATAAACACCTTTAGTAATGTGGCAGGATACAAGATCAATTCCAAAAAATCAGTCACCCTCTTATACACAAAGCATATGGAAGCAGAAAGGGAAATCAGAGAAGCTTCACCTTTCACAATAGCCACAAACAGCATAAAATATCTTGGGGTAACTCTAACCAAGGAAGTGAAAGATCTATTTGACAAGAACATTAAGGCATTGAAGAAAGAAAATGAGGAGTATACCAGAAAATGGATGGACCTCCCTTGCTCTTGGATTGGGAGGATCAACATAGTAAAAATGGCAATTCTACCCAAGGCAATTTATAGATTCAATGCAATCCCCATCAAGGTCCCTTCAAAATTCTTCACAGATCTGGAGAGGACAATAATCAACTTTATATGGAAAAACAAAAAACCCAGGATAGCCAAAACAATCCTATACAATAAAGGATTGTCTGGAGGCATTACCATCCCTGACTTCAAACTCTATTACAGAGCTACAGTGATGAAACCAGTGTGGTACTGGCATAAAAACAGAGAAGTCGACCAATGGAATTGTATAGAAGACCCGAATTTTGACCCACAAACCTATGAACACCTCATTTTTGATAAAGGAGCCAAAAGTATACAATGGAAGAAAGAAAGCATCTTCAACAAATGGTGCTGGCACAACTGGATGTCTACCTGTAGAAGAATGAAAATAGACCCATATCTATCACCATGCACAAAACTCAAGTCCAAATGGATTAAAGACCTCACTATCAGTCAGAACACATTGAACCTGATAGAAGAGAAAGTGGGAAGTACCCTACAGGAGATGGGCACAGGAGATCGCTTCCTATGTGTAACCCCAACAGCACAGACTTTAAGGGCAACATTGAATAAATGGGACCTACTAAAACTGAGAAGATTCTGTAAAGCAAAGGACACTGTCACCAAGACACAAAGGCAACCTACTGACTGGGAGAAGATCTTCACCAACCCCACAACAGACAAAGGTCTGATCTCCATAATATATAGAGAACTCAGGAAACTAGACTTTAAAATGCTAATTAACCCAATTAAAAAAATGGGGCACTGAACTGAATAAAGAATTCTCAGCAGAGGAAGTTCAAATGGTCAAAAGACAGTTAAGGTCATGCTCAACCTCCTTAGCGATCAGGGAAATGCAAATCAAAACAACTTTGAGATATCATCTTACACCTGTCAGAATGGCTAAAATAAAAAACTCCAATGATAGCCTTTGCTGGAGAGGCTGTGGAGGAAGGGGTACCCTCATCCATTGCTGTTGGGAATGCAATCTTGTACAACCACTTTGGAAATCGGTGTTTCGATTTCTCAGGAAATTCGGGATCAACCTACCCCTGGACCCAGCAATACCACTCCTGGGAATTTACCCAAGAGATGCCCTATCAAATGACAAGAACATTTGTTCAACTATGTACATAGCAGTATTATTTGCAATAGCCAGAACCTGGAAACAACCCAGATGCCCTTCAATGGAAGAATGGATGAAGAAAGTGTGGAATATCTACACATTAGAGTACTACGCTGCGGTAAAAAACAATGACTTCTCAAATTTTGCATGCAAATGGATGGAAATGGAAAACACTATCCTGAGTGAGGTAACCCAGACCCAAAAAGATGAATATGGGATGTACTCACTCATAATTGTTTTCTAGCCATAAACAAGGGTCACGGAGTCTACAATTGGTGATCCCAAAGAAGCTAAGTAAGAAGGTGAACCAAAGGAAAAACATATAGTCGTCCTCTTGGCTATGGGAAGTAGACAAAATTGCCGGGGAGAAAATTGAGACCTTGGGGGTGGGGTGGGATGGGGGTAAGGGGAGATGGGGAGAGAAAAGGGAGAAGGGGGGAATGGGGGGAACTTGGGGAAAAAGGAGGATTGTGATAAAGGAAGGTTAGATAGGTGAGCACGGAAGCACAATTCTTATTTAAGGGAGCCACGTTAGAGTTGGCAAGAGACTTGAACCTAGAGTGGCTCCCAGATGCCCAAGCCGAGGTCCCCAGTTAGTTCCTTGGGCAGCTGAGGATAGGGAACCTGAAATGACCCTATCCTATAGCAATAATGACGAATATCTTGCATATCATCATAGAACCTTCATCTGGTGATGGATGGAGATAGAGACAGAGACCCACACTGGAGCACTGGACTGAGCTCCCAAGGTCCCAATGAGGAGCAGAAGGAGGGAGAACATGAGCAAAGAAGTCGGGACCACGAGGGGTGCACCCACCCACTGAGACAGTGGAGCTGATCTATTGGGAGCTCACCAAGGCCAGCTGGACTGTGACTGAAAAAGCATGGGATAAAACTGGACTCTCTGAGCATGGCGAACAGTGAGGGCTGATGAAAAGCCAAGGACAATGGCACGGGTTTTTTTTTTTTTTTTTTTGCTTTTTCGAGACAGGGTTTCTCTGTGGTTTTGGAGCCTGTCCTGGAACTAGCTCTTGTAGACCAGGCTGGTCTCATGGCACGGGGTTTTGAACCTACGTAATGTTCTGGCTTTGTGGGAGCCTAGCCAGTTTTGATGTTCACCTTCGTAGGAATGGACGGAGAGGGGAGGACCTAGGACTTACCACAGGGCAGGGAACCCTGACTGCTCTTTGGACTGGAGAGGGAGGGGGAGAGGAGTGGGGGGAGGGAGAGAAGGGTGGGAGGAGGGGGAGAAGGGTGGGAGGAAGGGGAGGGAAATGGGAGGCTGGGAGGAGGTGGAAACTTGTTTTTTTTCTCCTTTTCTCAATAAAAAAAAATGGAAAAAAAAAAACCAGTCACTTTGCCCATCCCCATATTAAAGAACAGAACTCTAATAAGCTGCTCAATGAGGCATTACAGGGTCACAACCAATCTTAAGGCCGAATAGCCGTAAAATTCCAGTTTTCTTTTAGAGAAAAACATAGTTCTGCCAGATGGAGAATATGACAGCAGGTGACATGTGTTTGAAATGTAAAACACTGTTGTGTGAAGGACTGGCCTGACCAATCAAAAATTTTATTTAGAACCTCAGGCAGGGAAGAGGTATAATCTTGGGAGACGTAGTATAATTTGGGACATAAGCCTTGTGAGTTTCAGGAAGGACCTGATGTATTGATAATAAAACTGAGCTCCTTCAGTAAAACTAGGAATATACTTTGGAGAGCTGGTAATGACCTGGTGTCAAGGCCTTTGTGGAGGATTTGCTTCAGATCTTTAGAAAACAGTTCTTCCCCCTATATGGAGCTATGGTTATCAGCTCAAGGCAACTATGCACTTAGTAAATATTTCGGAATACCCTGTGTACCTCTTGTGTAGAGTTGTTGGACTAGACTCCTCCTAAACTTGTCTCATTGTGTGATAGTTTCTACTGACTTCATATAATTCATACAATTCTTCCATTTTTTTTCTTGGAAGTAGTATGCAAAATGGTAATATTTTCTTTCTTCCTTTCTTTCTTTTCTTCTTCTTCTTCTTCTTCTTCTTCTTCTTCTTCTTTTTCTTCTTCTTCTTCTTCTTCTTAATTTTCTTTTCCTTTTCCTCCTCCTCCTCCTCTTCTTCTTCTTCTTCTTCTTCTTTTTTCTTCTTCTTCTTGTTTTTCTTCTTCTTCTTCTTCTTAATTTTCTTTTCCTCCTCTTCTTCTTCTTCTTCTTCTTCTTTTTTCTTCTTCTTCTTGTTTTTCTTCTTCTTCTTCTTCTTCTTCTTCTTCTTCTTCTTCTTCTTCTTCTTTATCTGTTTCATTTTTTGAGATATGTTTTCTCTAGGATAGTCCTGACTATCATGGAACTCTCTCTGTATAACAGGCTGGCCTTAAACTCACTGACAACCACATGGTTCTTCACCCTGAGTATTGAGATTAAATGTGGGAGCCAGCAACACCAAGCAAGATACTATGTTTCTTAAGAAGCTTACTAGAGGTGGGATGTATCTTCTACAATACCTCCCCACCATTTCCTTTTAACTTTTACTTGTCCTGTCTTTCTCATCCACTGTGATCTTCTCATTAAAACCCTGTCAGTGAAGAATGACATGCTGTTCTCAGCTCACTGGTATACTTAAGAAAATATTCTGGGAATATCTTTGCTGTGTAACTCTGCCATCTGCCTAAATGTCCAGAATGGCAATTTGCCTGTTTCTATTTCAATTGTTCAATATATAATCTGGATCATGAGCCTAAAGGACACTTAAGCATAATAGCATATATTGAATGCAAAATCTGTCTAAGATGCCTCCTCTATGAGCATTAGTCAGAGATTAATGCATACCACCATTAAGGAGATATTTCTGTATTAATCTCCTAAATGTGTGAAGTGATTTACCAATGGAAAGGCATATTAATTCTAGAACAGTTGCATTTCCCTTTTGTTAGAAAAGTTGTTTCTGAGACAACTTCTCCTAGGTAGAATCATATGGCCTTCATCCCTCTCTGTTGGTTTTCAGTGTCCTGTAGTAATATGGGGCGGCAGGGCTGCGTCCCCCACACCCGGCCGCCCACATGGCTAGCTTATGCTCCGAAATAACAACACACAAACTGTATTCTTTTAATCACTGCTTGGCCCATTCTCTTCTAGGCTAATTCTCACATATTAATTTAGCCCATTCCTAATCATCTGTGTGTAGCACCCCAAGGTGCGCTTACCGGGGAGATTCTAGCCTAGTCCATCTTGGGTCCGAGCTTCATCCCGGGAGCAGGGCATGGCGTCTCTCTCAGACATCTGCTCCCGCGAGGAAAGCAGTCGAGTCTCCAAGCTCACTTCCTCTTCCTCCCAGCATTTTGTTCTGTTTACTCCTCCCACCTATCCTCTAACCAATAAAATGGGCCAGGGCAGTGCCTTTATTAGCCAATGACCTTCCTCCATCATTTCCCCTTTTTCGGTTTAAACAAAAAAAAGGACTTAACATAGCAAAATTACATATAACAAAACAGTTATCAAGTAAAAGTTAGAATAATCTTTATCATAACTAAGGAAAACTATAACTATAACTAACTATTCTTAACTCCATCAAAGACTCCAGAAAGATATAATATTACCTAAGTAAACAAGAACTAAGAAACTTTTAAAACTCTAGAAATGACAGAGACATCTCGCTGCCTGGACAGTCACCCAAAGTTCCTCTGTACCGTTGGGGCATCCATCTTCAGCCTTCAGGCCCATGGTATCCAGCAGACATTTCCATAAAGCAGGAAAATTCAAAGTCAGTTCAGTCACTATCTGTTGTGTCCTGCAGAATGTCTCGCAGACTCTTTCATGAATCAGGAACCCCGAAAGATCATTTCACCTTAGGCAAGTTCAGTAGTCCTCTCTCTGCGGGTTCTCTGTTTCCAGTTTATGCAATAGTCCAGGCAAGAGCAGTTTCTTGCCCAAATGGCTATCAAACTCCATAAGGTGCCTCTTCGATGCCCATCTTCCTCTTGAAGTACATTGGTGCTGCCAGGAGCAGAGTGTCTCATTGTCATGAAAAGTCCTCAGTTATTAAAACATTAAATGTCCTATTCTGTAATCTTTGAAAGACATGAAGAATGTCTATCTAAAATATATCTCTATATATCTAGAAAATCTAACTAACATGACTACAAGCTTTACTATTATCAATGATTATCCATTAACAACCTATATTTCTTAATTATACAGTACATATTTAAATGAACTACACAATCACAATACCTTAATCAAAATCAGAAACACTTATACATATAACACAATTGACCTTAAATTTCTATCAATAAAGCAAAATCTATACTAATGTAAATTATTCATATCTATATCATATCCCCCTTTAAATGTAAAAGAACGTTTATAAACCATATTTGGGAACATGGGCGCAGTTTTTTCTCTCCAAACTGCTTCCTGCTGAATGGGGGCGTCGTTAATTAGGGCTTTCATGGTATAACCTGTGTGTTAGCTTCATCTCAGTTGGCAGTTGAGCGAAGCAATTTTTTGAAGGCGTTCACACCAACCCTTCAGGAGGGCGTGGTCCATCATACCAAATCGGAATAGAAGAAATGGACAGCGTCTCATCCTCTGTGAAAACAAAATAAGAAACTCTTTTCCAAAGTATCATATCCTTAGATCCAAATTTTGAAATCATACCCTCATGATATCCGTTCTGGTTCCACTTGGCAGCCCATATAATGAAATGTCTCTCTGTATATAGCTCCTTCACAGTCAAAAAATTTAAAGAAAACACAATGTACATAATCCAGACTCTCTGTGAATTTTCCATTTTTACGTGGCTTATTTTTTACTCTATCACTTTACTTTATTCTGTCTCTTTAAAGACTTTACCTTTTTTTTAACATTAACTTTATTTTCTATATTTTTTTTTCTTCTCTCTCTCAAGCCTACGTACATTCATCCACAGTGTGACTCATTTAGTGGTCTGAATCTGTCCTATTGTGAATCTGCAATTTTTTACTATCCAGGGGCACTTTTGATTTGCGCCTTTAAATCACTAGGCGCTTTAGAATCTAAGCTGTGACATTCCTAGGTTAACTTTTTGCTTTTTGAGCGTATATCTTTGACCTGGAATATCTCTGTAGACCAGGCTGTCTTTGAACTCTCAGAGATCCGCCTGTCTCTGCCTCTCAGGCAGTGGGATTAAAGGTGTTTGCTACTACACCTTGAACTCACAGAGATCTGTTTGTCTCTGCCTTCTAGGCACTGGGATTAAAGGCGTGTGCTACCACACACAACAACTCTCTTCCTTTTTTTTTTTTAACTTTAAGAACTTTAAATTTTAGTCTGCATATATTTTTAACACACTTCAAACCATTTAGAAATTTTCTTTGTCTTTGAAGCTCTCTTTACTGTATACCTCTCTTTTTCTGACCACACGAGCCTTAAAATTACTGAGCAATATGGGTAGGATTAAAGGCGTGGCTTTGCCAGCTAGATCCAGTCCATTCCTTAGCTTTCCAGCCTCATGGCTGAGGTACTGGCTGTAGCCAGCAAGCGAGCTTCAGCAGCCTGTGTTTGCAAACCGCAGGGACCGCCTGCGTAAAAGAGTCAGAGTTTGTCCTGGCAGGACAGCCCAGAAAGCCGGCATTTTTAAATGGTGCAGCTTTTTTCCTGCTATGGCTGAAAACCGAAAAGCATGCGTTCAGCTTTAACCGTTTAAGTGTTTTGTGGCAGGACCTCTTAATGAGCTGCAGGCTTTTGCAGCTAAAGCTGAGTCAGGAAGCCTCTCTTAGATGACGCGCCCGCTTGCCTCTAGCAAGCAGAGCAGACCCGAGAACACAGCGAGTCAAGTTGCCATCAAACAAATCGTAGCACTTTACTCCAAATGCTCTATTCAAAAGCTCTGTCTCCTGCAGGAGCCAGACAGAGATCGCAATGGCGGCACAGCCCCAGGAAGTTGCGATTTAAAATGACAAAGTGGTTTTTCTGCTACTGTTGCTGAATCAGGAAATCTCTCTACAGCACGACACCAACAAACAGCAAAAATCTGTGTTAAACTCTCTCTCCCTTATTTTTAAGCCTTCTCAGGTTTTTTAAGTGGGTTTCGGCTGTCCACATGGCTAGCTTATGCTCCGAAATAACAACACACAAACTGTATTCTTTTAATCACTGCTTGGCCCATTCTCTTCTAGGCTAATTCTCACATATTAATTTAGCCCATTCCTAATCATCTGTGTGTAGCACCCCAAGGTGCGCTTACCGGGGAGATTCTAGCCTAGTCCATCTTGGGTCCGAGCTTCATCCCGGGAGCAGGGCATGGCGTCTCTCTCAGACATCTGCTCCCGCGAGGAAAGCAGTCGAGTCTCCAAGCTCACTTCCTCTTCCTCCCAGCATTTTGTTCTGTTTACTCCTCCCACCTATCCTCTAACCAATAAAATGGGCCAGGGCAGTGCCTTTATTAGCCAATGACCTTCCTCCATCAGTGTCCGCTATATTTCACCTTCAAAATTCTGAAATGATTAGAGCACCTCACAGTTTTAACATTATATATTTGAGTCATGTAGTTGACTATTCAATGCAGTCACAGGAAAAGGATTTTCATATGGAGCATTCTTTCTGTCTTCAAACCAGAATAGGAGGAATATATTATTGTATACTCTTTAGGTGAAACAGCATTGGCAATCAGTTGTTGGAGCCACCATTATGAAAAATTGCCTGATTGTGTTAGGGGGAATGATTTTGTATTTTCCCTGCATGTTTTGATTAATGTCAAGTAAATGAACACAGACCAGATTGTGTGATTGTGCAGATTGGAAAGGTTATCTTGAGCCAAAAATCATTGAATTAGCAATTATGCAACTATCCTATGCAGATATGGTTGATCTTGCTTGACACAGTTATGTCAGCTCAGAGACTTGAGAAACAGGCCATTGACTGTAACTCTATGTGTCAGGTTCAGATCTCAGCAGCCAACATACGCACATGGGCAACATCAACCTATCTCTTATTAATAACATCCCCTCTTTCTGGGAAGGGTCTACTCTTTTTTCAAAGTCAATATAGAAAAGTTTCATTTAATTTTAGAAGTGCATTATTAGGGATGGAAAGATGGTTAAGTGGTTAAGAACACTGGCTGCTCTTCCAGAGGTTGTGAGTTCATTTCCCAGCAACCACATGGTAGCTTACAACCACGTAAAATGTGATCTGGTGCCCTCTTCTCTCCTGTAGGCATGCATGCAGGCAGATCATCCTTTTGACAGTGTGATATTATCCTCTCAGCGATCTCACCAGCTCAAGGCTGGGGGCTTTATAATATATCAGAGCTTGACAAATGAGACAGATTTCATCTGGGCACATTGTTCCCCACCTATAATCCCAATACACTGAATATGGAGACAGGAGGATTTTCCTTTCAGATCAGGCTAGTTTACATACCAAGAACCTGTCTCAAAAGAAATAATTATGATCTGATAGTACACAGGTGGTTACTACAATTTTTTTTTGTATCTATGGATGTTTGCTCTCATCAATTTTTGAGAAGGTTCCATGAGATGCTGAAAAGAAGGTATATTCTTCTCTGGGTGGAATGTTCTATAGATGTCTGTTAAGTCCATTTGGTTCATTACACCTGTTACTTCTCTTATTTCTCTGTTAAGTTTCTGTCTGCTTGACCTGTCCATTGGTAAGAGAGGAGTTTTGAAATCTCCCAGTATTAGAGTGTGGGGTTTGATGTATGCTTTGAGTTCTAGTAATGTTTTCTTTACATATGTGGATGCTTTTATATTAGGGGCGTACATATTCAGGATTGAGATTTCCTCCTGATATATTGTTCCTGTTAGGAGTATAAAGTGTCCATCTCCATCTCTTCAAATTGATTTCAGTTTGAACTCAATTTTGTTAGATATTACTATAGCCACACCCACTTGTTTCTTTGGTCCATTTTATTGAAAAACTTTTTCCCAAACCTTTACTCTGAGGTAGTGTCTGTCTTTGAGTTTGAGGTGTGTTTCTTGTAAACAGCAGAACGTTGGAACCTGCTTTCATATCCATTCTCTTAACCTGTACCTTTTTATAGGTAAATTGAGTCCTTGGTATTAAGTGATATTAATGACCAGTGGTTGTTAACTCTCATTATTTTTTTCTGGTGGTAGTGTTTGTGTGTTTCCCTTCTTTGAGTTGTGCTGGTGGAGGGTTGTCAGATGCTTGTGTTATTATGGGTGTTGTTGGCTTCCTTAGTTTGTGCTCTTCCTTCTAGTATTTTCTGTAAGGCTGGGTTTGTGGCTACATATTGTTTAAATCTGTTTTTTTGTCCTGAATACCTTGTTTTCTCCATCGATGGTGAATGTAAGCTTTCCTGGCTATAGTAGTCTGGGCTTGCATCCATAATCTCTTAGTGTTTGCAGCACATCTATCCAAGACCTTCTGTCTTTCATGGTTTCCATAGAGAAGTCAGGTGTAATTCTGATAGGTTTCCCTTTATATGTTACTTGACCTTTTTCCTTTGCAGCTCTTAATATTCTTTCTTTATTCTGTATGTTTTTTTTCATTATTATATGACGAGGGGATATTTTTTTTGATCCACTGTATTTGGTGTTCTGTATGCTTCTTGTACCTTCATAAGAATATCCTTCTTCAGGTTGGGAAAGTTTTCTTCTATAATTTTGTTGAATATATTTTCTGTGATTTTGAGCTGTAATTCTTCTTCTAATTTTTAGATGTGTTACAAGCATATATGATGTGGAATATTTGTTCAATGATGAAGACATGTGTTCTTTTTCTTTGTATGTTTAAGTCTATAATGCTATGTTAATTTGCCTCCCTGAAACACCTGATTAATATAATATGAAGCTTATAAGTCAATAGCTATGCAAGAGAGAGAAATATGTGGGGATGGTGGAGATGCTTTTTTTTGGTTTTTGGTTTTGAGACAGGGTTTCACTATAGCTTTGGACCCTGTTTTGGAACTAACTCTCGTAGAGTTAGTTGGCCTTGAACTCTAAGAGATCTGCCTGCCTTTTTACCCAACTGCTGGGATTAAATGCATGCACCATCACCTCCCAGCATGCTCCAATTTTAGCTACTTGGTGGCAGTGCACACCTTTAACACTTACACTCAGGAGGCTGAGGCAGTGGAATTTTCTGAGCTTGAGACCAGTCTGACCTACAGAATGAGTTTAAGGGCTACACAGACACATTTGTCTTAAAAAGACCAAGGAAAACAAAACAGAAACAGAAAAAGCAAACAAATAAAACAAAACAAAGACTATGATCCACTTTTAATCTAGATCTTACCTTCTGGTAGCAGATGACATATAGAAAAGATATTAAAGAACGAAGCTCTCTCTTTGATCTGATATCAAGCTCTGGCAATCCAGTTCATTCCATTACCAGCATTAGAGCCAACTTCTTTGGAATTTTGATGTATACTGAAAACCAGCTGAGTCATTGAGCCTCATGGACTGAACAACTACTGGGTTCTTCACTTGATCTTAGACCAAAGGCTGTGAAACAATCTTCTGGATTCTTCCAATTTCCATTGGTAGACAGATATTTTTAAGACTATCTGGACTACCACTTGTGAGACTTTCTAATAAGCCCACTTTCTACTAAAATGGTGAGATTCATTCTACCCGTCCTGCTCATGTAGAGAATCTTGAATAATGCAGCTGCATGTTTTTATTCACCAGTCCATGGAGGAATGTGCTGGATAACAGCAGTGCTCATAAAGACATTCTTCCTGGCTCCATTATTCTCTATGTATTCAAATTTCCACAAACACTATTCTCTTTATTATTTTTTTCTAGAATTTGTTATGAATTTCAGGAATAAAGCTCAAAAACCATGCAGCCATCACCCAGCCTTCTAGTGAAAGAAAGATCTTTTTTGAGATCCCATTCCTGCTTTTTTTCTCACGGTTGTCTGGATCTGGAATCCCTGTGACAACCTGGTAAAATGTACGTTCAGTTCATCTGACCTTGGCATGAAATCACACAACAAACATTTCTTTTTGTGATCTTTAAACTCTCTTTTGTTGTTAATATTCTGGGCTGCCTTCTAAATGAGGACAGGAAATCACTGCGCCCACCTAAGATTGTGCACAAGCTAGCTAATCACATTGTGTTCTGGAGGAAAAAGACAAAGTTCCTATGGAGTGCAAGACTGTGACAGTGTCTGCTACTGGAGACAGGCATAAGTGCTATTGAAATGCCTATCTTGGCAGATCTAGAAAAGATCTTTTATGGGGGGCAGAAAAGAATGGTCAGAAACCCTTGTGCTGTCCCTTTAAGCACACAATAGCCTTTTGGGAGGTGCCACTCAGGCCTCAGTAACCAACCAGACCCTCCAGTTTGCCTGTCAGTCAGAAGTGGTGCAGGGGTCTTTCTGTGACCCACCTCCACCTTAGGCTTTCCACAGCAGCTGGCGCTAGCAGTTTCCTGTGATGTGGTGCATTTGCTGCTCTGCGGAGATTTGGCGAGCTGGGAAGCAACAATATGGTGAGCGAGGGAATGCAGGCTCCAGATCGGGAGGAGCAGAGGGTGAGGTGTGGGAGACATTGTGGTGCATTCTCCCTGGATGTGGGTGGGAACCTGCCTGAGAACCTCTGTTTTGTGAAGCCCCATGCGGTCCTTGCTAAAATGTAGACCTGTAGGCAGGCCTCTGAATAAATCTGCTTTGTGGGCTTGGTTTGTTTAGAGAGTTGGGAGCAGGGAGCTGTGTGTACAAACATCTTTCTAGTCAATTTCTGCAGACTTGATACATTCATGGAAACAGGTTAACAAACTCAGAGAGGCCTAGTTTCTCCAGTTTCTTCCTGACATTCAGTCCTTTTCATTTAACCTTCACATATAGTCATTATTAATTCTAAATTTGTGGAGGTTATCAAAGCCTTCTCGTGTTTGGAGTAGCACTCCACTGCTATGCTGTAATGTGGAAGAGTAGAATTGGTGATATATAGAGTATTTACCAATGCTTGGGAAATAGGTAAGTCTCACAAAGTAGAATTTAGCTGAGGGACGGGTGTGTCTAAAACACCCAAAATTTAAGTATATGCTAATCAGTACTGGTAGAGATTAGGATGCTTGGGTTGCATTGTTCACCAGTGTTGTGAAGATTTTTGCCTCCAAACCATTACAAAGAAGTCATCACTGATTTAAAACCAGTTGCTAGGCTCTTCTGCATATCAAAAGAGTTCTCTAACAAGCTACTCAAGGAGGCATTACAGGGTCACAAACAACCTTAAGGCCTGGTGTGCCTTAAAGTTCCTGTTTTTTTTTTTTTTTTTGAGAAAATCATCGTTTTGTCAGATGGGCAATATGGCATCAGGTGACAAATATTTGAAAAGTAAAATAGGGTTGTGGTAAGAACTGATGTGATCAATCGAGGCTTTCATTTAGGATCTCATACAGGGAGAAAGAACTGAAAGACTGGATAAATCCAGACCTCCCCAGCAGCAAGAAAATAGCCAAAAATCCAAGCAGGAAGAGAAGAAGAAAAAAATCTAGGATTAGCCAGTTCAGTGACTGTGTTTCCAAAACTAGCTGAAGATAAAGTTAGATTGTAATCTAGAGAATAATCTTGAGAAACAGGGAGTTTCCCCCTTGTGATTTTAGGAACTAGCTGATTATGACCTTGAGTGATCTTGAGGGCAGGGAGTTTTCCCCTTGTGACACCCTCCCTGCTCCTTTCAGATCCTCAGGCTGTGGTTTCTTCCTATAAAAACCCTTTCTCCAGGTCCCTGGGGGTCAAACTCTTCCCCTGCTTGGGTTCTGAGTCTTGGCCCCAAAGCACTGGTTCCCATCTCATCTCGTCAATTAAAGCCTCAGGCAGGGTGAAAGAACATTCTTGGGAGCATTTCCTAAGGGGCCAATGTATTGATAATACCACACAGCTCCTTCTCAAAACCAGGAATATGTTTGAAAGAGCTGTTATGGTCGGGGAGCTAAATCTTCCCCCCATATTGAGCTATGGTTGTCTGCCCCAAGGCCACTCTGTGTTTTCCTTGTGTAGAATTGTTTGACTAGCTTCCTCCTAAATTTGTGTGATTGTTTTTACTGACTTCCTATTTCCTTCCATTTCCCCCTGGAAGAATACAAGATACAATATGCTTTTCTTCTGTCTCTATTTTTTTGTTTTGTTTTGTTTTCTTTTCAACAGAGTTTCTCTGTAGGACTGACCTGACTATCCTAGACTGTTTAGACTATTCGAGAACTCAGTCTCTAGACCAGGCTTGCTTCAAACTCACAGAAATTACTTGGCTCTGCTTCCTGAGTCTGGGGACTAAAGGCGTGTGCCTGCACTGCCTGGCAAGAGGCTATTTTACTTAAGAAGCTTAGAAAGCATAGAACATATCTTCTCCAAGACCATCTTACTCTAGCTCCTATCCTTTTTACAATTTACTTCTCCTGTCTTACTCATCCCCTGTGACCTTCACGTCAGGACCCTGTCATTGAAGAATGCCCTGCTACTTCTGGTCAACCTTGTACTTAAAAAATCATTCTGAGAATATCTTTGATGTGTAACTTTCCCATCTGCCTAATTGTCTAGTCTGGCAAGTTGTCTGTTTTTATTTCAGTTCTTCAAAGTGTAACCTGGAGCCTGAACCTAAAGGACATTTAGCAATAACGGCATATGTGGAACTCAAAAATCTGTCTTAGCTGGCTCCTCTTTGAGCATTAGCCAGAGATGGATGCATGCCATCATTAAACAGATTTTTCTTTATTAATTTCCTGAGTTAAGTGGTTTTTCAATAGGAAGGCATATCAGTTTTAGAACAGCTGCATTTCCATCTTGTTAGAAAAATTGTTTCTGAGCTGGGCGGTGGTGTCGCACACCTTTAATCCCAGCACTCAGGAGGCAGAGGCAGGCGGATCTCTGTGAGTTCCAAACCAGCCTGGTCTACAAGAGCTAGTTCCAGGACAGGCTCCAAAACCACAGAGAAACCCTGTCTCGAAAAACCAAAAAAAAAAAAAAAGAAAGAAAAAGAAAAATTGTTTCTGAGACCACTTCTGTTATATTGACTCAGCTGGCCTTGGTCTGTTCCTGACCAGGGCAATGACCTTGCTGTCCTCCATATTATAGTTTCAAAATTCTTAAATAAATAGATGTTGCCACCTCACAGCTTTAAAATTATGCTTTTGAGTCATGTAGTTGACTATCCAATGGAGCCATATGAAAAGGATTTGCATATGGAACATCCCTTCTGTCTTCAGACCACAATAGGAGGACTAGATTATTGTGTACCGTGCAGGGGACACAGCATAGGCAATCAGGTATTGGTGCCGCCATTATGAAAAAAGGGCCAAACTGTGGTAGGGGAAGTGATTTTGTAATTTCCCAGTATGGTTTATTTTAATTAATGCCATGTTAATGATTACAGACCAGATGGTGAGTGTTGAACACTTTGGGAAGGTTATCATGAGGCAATGAGCATTGAAGTTGCAATTAGGAAACAATCCTATTAAGATATGAATGATCTGGCTTGACACAGTTGTGTTTGCTCAGAGATTTGGAAAACAGGCCATTGACTGTAACTCTACTTGTCAGCTTTTAGATCTCAGCAGCCAACATATGCATATGGGCAACATCAATCTATCTCTTATTAATAATGTCCTCTCTCATAGGGAAGGGCCTACTCTTTTTCAAAGTCAATATAGCAAAGTTTCATTTAATCTTAAAAGTGTAGTATTTCTTATCACTTTAGAAATCACTTATTGGAATCATTTTTAAATATTTAAGTGTATTGCTGCTCTTATCTATTTTGCTTCTGTTCTCCAGTGTTCTAAGTCATTACTAGTTTCATTTCATATGTCTCAAGTGATGTTGATTATTGATTTCTGTGTAGAACAATGTCTCCTATAGTTTAGGCTTGCCTCATGCTACGTGACTGAGCATCATTTTGAACACCTAATCCTGCCTCTGCTGCCCAGTGCTGGGAAAACAAACCTGCAACTTCTTCCAGGTTTGGCCTGGAGAAAGAAAAATAGAACAGTTAATGAGTGTCTGCTGATCTTTCTGGATTTTATTGGGGACTAAGAAGAAGAGGGGCCTGTGCAAGGATTGAGCTCATTGACTGACTGTGAAGCTGTGGAGATACAGTGCAGAAAGGGAGAGGATGGATGGAGGGTGAGAGCTTTCCTCCTTCAACAGTAGTTGAGATTACCTATGTGGAATCAGGCAGTCCATTGTAGATGTGGTGTGATTATCCTGATTGACCATTGTTTGCCATGCACAGACAATGACAATCCAGAATCTGTCTAAGTTACAGATTATATCTTTAAATCTAATTGGTATATTTATAGTAGTTCATCCAAAATAGAAGATCTGGGTAAAAGGTTTTGGTCCTGCTGAACAAAACTGTTACTTTTCTGGATTAATATGTTCATATTTAGAGAAAATATGTAAGACATTTTTAATGTGCTCTAATAGAAATCCCTAGTCTGTGGAGCACATGGCCATAAAGTCTGTGTCAAATTTTCAAAATGAGTTTTGAGATTAAACCTGTATCATATTCACATTCTCTTTGCTCCATCCAAGCCCTAACATGACCCCAATTATTTTCTAATTCCTGCTGTTTTTCTTTAACAACAGTTACACAGTAACAGAAGTTACTTGATGAATGTGACCTGTGTTTGTCTGCAGGATTTCCCATCTCTGAGGCAATGGGATGGCTGCACTGGGAAGTGAGTGTGCAATGCAATGTGCACACATAGGACCCTGTGCTTTGGGTGAGGAAGAGGATGTGCTCTCGGAGATGCATCCTCTTTATAATGTGTTAAAATACAAAATGAACTAGGGAACTGTCTGCTGGGCTGGGAGGGCAGAACTGAAAAAACTGTGTTGTCTGAGTTGTTTAATCTCTGATCCTCCTATAGAGGAGCTGCTAATACTGTGAGGCCCAGCTAGGTAACCCTAGCCAATTAAGGATTCTGGGAAGGGTTAGCAATCAGGAGTATTAGTGACAGGTTAGTGGGTTCTTTCCATGTTTTTCTTCTGCTTCTGTTGTAGAAAGACTAAAAGCTATCTCATGCTGAGTGGAAGGTGTTCAGAGCAGGCCTGTTGAACTGTCATTTCTGCTGTGACTTAGATGGACCACGAGACAGACTGTAGTCATGTTGGTCCATGTGGTTCATGTTGGCAGGAGCCCTTGTTCTCTGAGCCTCCTTTTGTAGAGATTTACAGGGTAAAGGGAGACTCTGGAGCCCTGGAAATGAAGAATATGATGCAGGTTGTATCACTCTCCAGAGTATCCACATGGGCACTGTTTTGTTGTGTGGTGGGAAGGGGGATTAGAAAACTGAATGTCTAGATTCCAGAAGTTTTGAATATCTAATTCTAATTTCAGGTTTTGTTATAAAGGTTTTAAATATTTTGGTGCCTGGTAGGAAAATGATGATATCAAACTTCTTACAGCAATACATGTTTAGAAGGCTTTTAACATGATGTTGCTACTAGCCACAATGAAGCAATACAGTGAAGCTTAGTTCCAGGGGACAAAAGGAATTTCTGATGTGCAGAGACTTCTCAGGTGTGCATTGTTTTAGAGAGGTAGATACGGTACAATCCACATCTCCTGCCATATTCCATGTAGCAGGATACAAATTTTAACTAATTTTATGCTTGTTTTGGGATTGGTTATCAGTGGGGCTGCATTGAAAGAAATCTCCTCCATTTGAAAGATAGCATCTATATCATGAGGCTTCTTTTCTTTGGAAGACATCAGTAACTTGGGGAGTCAGAAATAACAGTTTAAGGATCACTTTGAAAAAACTTTGTGAAAGTTGTGAATTTTGTGATTATTTAATTTCTGTTCACTTATTATCAAAGGCAACTGGATAACATTGGTCAAGTTCACATTTTTCCTTACCTAAGTTTTCTTTCATCTTTTGATTTAAACTTGACAATATTTCACTACTTTTGTTCTTTGTTTCTCTCCAACCCTATTATTCTTTCACTAATTTTGTACACATTCTTGATTGATGTGCATTTGTGGAAAAAAAGAAGTCATATTATATGAATTTGTTTCTTCTGTAATGTATGACTTCAATTTAACTATATTATTCATTTTCTTTAAAATGGTAGACCTGGGGCTGGCGAGATGGCTCAGTGGTTAAGAGCATTGCCTGCTCTTCCAAAGATCCTGAGTTCAATTCCCAGCAACCACATGGTGGCTCACAACCATCTTTAATGAGATCTGGTGCCTTCTTCTGGCCTGCAGACATATATGCAGACAGAATATTTTATACTTAATAAATAAATATTTTTAAAAAATAAATAAAATAAAATGGTAGACCTTCACGAATTTTATTCAGAATGTCTCTTATGTGATCAGTTTCTTAAGTTTTTTTGGGGGGGTACAGTTTCTATGGATAGACTCATTTTTTTTATCTTAGATGCCTGCCTCTTTCCACTTACTGGCATATCTGTGTGTTCCAGTTGTTGCTATCTTCATATTTGAATGTTTGCTACTAAAATCTTTATTTTGATGCATCATATTCCTAAGGATCATTTCTTCTTTATTTACTTATGATTTTTTTCTTGATTTTAGATAGACTTGACTTATTGGATAAAAGGTTTTATGTGTCTTGGCAAGTGGCTCAGAACATATTCTTTTTTGTGGGTGACCTGAGTTCATACAGTTACACTCAAGTTGGGAAGTTAATAAATCTCTTCTATTCCCAATCCAGCAGATCTGACAATCACTTTTTTTTGTATGTCACCTGTATATATATGCAAGACATTCTCTCTCATTCACAAGAAATAGCAGTAACCTTCTTTCCAAAAGTGCTTGTGGACTTATAAAGACAGAGCATAGCAAGTTGCTTTACTTGTACACTGATATTTCAAAAAAAATCTGTTCTTTTGAAATTCCTTTTAAAAAGTTTTCATTTCCTCACTGTGATGCTGATTTAGATTCAATCACCAATAATAGGTAACAAAATGTTATCGAAGTTATCCTAAGACACATTAATTTTTTATCATAAGAGAATGAAATGTTTGAGTAATCAAAACTATTTTCTACAAAGTAAAAACATCAGAAGACTTCAAGTGAATCCTGTGATATTTTTAGAAGAGCCCTTCTCTCCCGAGCCATTTTCTATTATTAGTAAAGGAGACAACTGGAGTCTATAGGATGACAGTGATTTCTAGGAGTTTGATTTTGATGAGTATCTTGTAGTTCTTGTTTAATGGACCATAATATATATTTGTAGATCTGTGTTTCTGTCTTTTTCTATAATGGTGCCATCTATACTTTTGATTTTTTGAACTGTAAACTTATTACATCATTCATTTTCTTGAAAAATATAGACCTTCACCAATTTGTGTTCAGAAAATTGGTTATGCTATTTGATCCTTAATTGTTAATTTATAACAGTTTCTGGGATCAACAGTTTTAGTTTTCTTTTATTGATCTTAGATGCTTACCCCTTTCCATTTTCTGGCATGTCTGTGCTTTCTAATTGTTGCTATCTTCATGTCTGAGTCTTTGCTGTTTAGCTCATTGACTAGACTAATACATTGTCTTTGGTTCTCTAAAACCTTCTAATATATTATTGTGTCTGTGTGCTTATTAGCCTCAGCTGTCAACATGACAAAGCCAAGGTTCATCTGAGGGCAAAACAATTAACCGTGTGCTCAGATCAGAATGTCTGGTTTCTGTCTGAAAGACATTGTGTTGATTGACGATTGATGTTGGGAGATCTTCCACTGAGTTGGCAGTGTCTCTAAGCAAGTGGGCCTGGGCTGATGAAGAGAGCTAGCTGAGCACAAGACAGTGACAAGGCAAAAGAGAAAATTAGGCAACAATGGTTCTGCATGTTTTGCCTTCAGTGATTAACTTGAGTTTTGATACTAAACTTCCACAGTGGTGGACTCTGACTTAGGCATAACAACCAAATAAACCCGTTCATTTCCAGAGTTTCTTTTGGTTAGGTAATTTAATCACAGCAACAGAGATGAAAGTAGCAACAAAAAATAGTACCTCAAAAGGGATTTTGTTGCTGCAATGGACTTGGAAATATGGACTTTGGAAGAATTTTGAAGATATCAAAACCTTAGATAGAAAAAATCCAAAAGTCATGGAAAGCTCTACACAGTGCATAACTGACGGTTCTTGTAGGACCTCAAAGCCCGGAATGTTAACTGTACTGGCAGGCAGTGGAGGTCAAGGTCATAGGATTTTAGTGGGCAAAAAGGAGGTGATTTGTCCTGTCGGTCCTGAGAGGTCTGTGTCTCAGGCTTTTCAGGTTAACTCAATGCTACTGGGGCACAGTGTGACTTCCAGTTCCTGGCAGATTGATAGACTCACACACAGAGGCATTCAGGCTAATTTGTGTTTCTCTTTATAATCCCTTAGTAGTCAAGGAAGCTTTACAGGGCAACTGGTCTGAGACAATGAACTTGTATTCCCTGTATAGCTTACAATCTTCATGGCATCCAGGGAACGACAACTGTATTGAGCCTAGAAATTGCAAATAACTTCTGATTCTGATAAATATATAAAAATTCTGATTGCTCTCAATCAGCTTTCATAGCCTCATCTAGCTCTAGTCCCTCCTGCCCAAGCCTGGCCTCATTCCTTGTGGCTCTATTAGGTGATATTCATCTGGTAAGTAACTACAGGTGCTTGAAGAATTTATAAAACATTTCCTACAGATCATTTTTGTGATCCTTTGGCCACAAATCTTTCTTAATATTTCCATGTGCCAAGAAGGTTGTTAAGGCAGAATTAAAAAGTAATAGTCTGATTTCTTAGAAAAAAAATATTATTTCTGTTGAATAGTTATTGCTGACTGCTTTAGGTCTACAGTGAAAAAGAAACACATAGAAAGGAATGAAAAAAAAGAAAAGCATTAGGTAATTTCAGATGACAGTGCAGTGGTGATAAAGGGATTTTCATGGATTTTACACCATTAAAGGGAAGGTCCTTGCTCTGCATTGAAAGCCAAGCAATGTACCTTACAGTGTAGAATGTATCCAGCTAATCTCTTAATTTATAGAAGGCATATGCAACAAAATTCCTTATCTCAGGGCAACATCATACAGAACCTGTAGTCAATTTTGTTTAAGCTTGGTGGAATACCCATATGGTCTGTCCAGCAGAATTCAATTAGGGTTCCCTGGGAAAGGACACTGAGACTGAGGAAAATTTAGATCAAGAGAAATGAAGACACAATCATAGGTTAGACCACTGAAGGCCATAGGACTGAAGGCCAGTACCAAACAGCTCCAAGTTTATTTCTTGGAAAGCATATATACTGTTTTCAAGTAATGTTCAGTCTCTGAATCTCTTAAGTATCTCCCTACAGTTGTCATCAATTGAGAAACAAAATCTTGAAACAATTCATCAGGTTTTTGTTTTATCTTAGACAATTCTTCTGTTTTCTTTCCAGTGCCAGGTAATTTATACAAGGCCTTTTTTTTTTTTGATGGAATATTAAGTTGAGCATATACTGCCACATCAAATTTCAACTGATTGTCTAAATCTTTATAATCATCTTCCCCTGCTTGCATGTCAAACTTAACAGGCATTGTTAATTTTTTTGGTTTATTTAACTGTATTTTATGTGCATTGGTGTGAAGGTGTCTGATCCCCTGCAATTGGATCTTCATACAGTTTTGAGCTGCCCCTTGGGTGCTGGAAATTGAACTTGGGTCCTCTGGAAGAGCTCCCAACCCCTGAGCCCTCTCCATACCCAGACAGGCATGTTTTGTGTTTTGTTAATATTAGCTCTAAGTTGACATACTCATGGAATTATGATTCCACAATACATAATCTTCTCTAGTCAAACAAGCTCTAGCCATTTTTTCCCAATCCACAGGAGGCAAAGCTTCAACTGCTAATTGTCTACAAAATTGTTTGAATAAATACAGTTTTTGGCCTATATTGAGAACCAGCATTTTTTAATTCTTTAAGTTGTATAAAAGGTAAAGTTGTGTGAACTCTCAGAACACTTCCTTGAACATCCTGATGTTCTATAACAGAAATAAATTACATCCTTGAATGACTTTTTCTTGGATCCTCTCTTAATACTTCCACCTAATGGGCTAATACTCAAAGTCTGTTAAAAATTTGCAGGCTTTGGACCATAGAGATTATAAGAAATTTTCTTTCTTTTATAGATAATCCACAGGAGAATCTAAATCTGTCCCTTCTCTGGTGGAAGGCGAGGGAGTGCTCTTTCTTGAGCACTCCATGAACTCCTTTTTGAAATCCTTCTTGAGTTTTTTTTTTTTTTGCCAGGAAGAAATTTAGACTGCTTCCAGTTTTTTATTTAAAGAGTCCATCAGATTCCTCAGCCCCTTAGTCTCTGACTGTTTTTCAACTGTCTTAGATCATTTACATGACTGTTCTTCAACATTCATAGATAATAAAGGAAATCTGAATCAGGACACTTAGAAGTCCTTTTTTTGATTTCACCTCATTATCAGGAACCTCTCTTTTAAATTTTACCTCATCATCAGTATCTGATGTGACATCATCAGTTGACTTTTCAAAGCGTTTGCATTAAACAGTTCCTTCACTGAAACAGAAACTTAGTTTTACTTTTAATTCACTTTGGATGCAATTTCTGACTTTAAGGACAAAGATCTAAGCTGTCATGAATAAGTGTTGAGAGGCTGAAAATACCTACTGAATTGTTCTCTGGACCATGTACATTATAATATTGCTGTATTTTAACTCCAATATACCCCCTCATATTTGCATTGAAAATTCCCTGCTCAGAAATCCAAGGACAAATTCTTTCATTAAATTTCAAAAATATATAAAGTTGCTGATGCCCTACCTTAGCACCTATGGGTTTTACAATATACCTAAATCAATGTACAAGCAGCTGTTTGCTGTTTTTCATCCCATAATTACTTTTTACATTTATATAAATGTTACTTCTTATTCAAGTTACTTCTTTCCTTATTTTACACTTACACAGCAGTTAATAATTTTACACTTGTACAGCAGTTTTCATGCTGCATAGCTAACCTCTTTTGTCTTCTATATACACTCCTCTGTTTACTTTCCTTTGTGTTTACAGCAATGGCTCCCCGAGAAAACTCACTGCAGATCTCCCTTTAACTGACTACTGAGTACAATTCTTCATCCTGCGGTGTCCTTCTGTCGTTCCTCCCACCCCCTTGCACATCCCAGCATTTGATGCCAACTCTTGAAGCCCACTCATTGGAATTTTCCTGGCGATTCCCTGTGAGTGGATTCTGAGACTGAAAAAAATTTAGATTAAGAGAAATGAATACAGAAACATAGGATAGACTGAGAGGACTGGAGAACAATACCAAACAGCCCCAGCCCTGAGTTTATTTCTCAGCCAGTATATATACTGGATACAGTCAATAGGCAGAACAAAGAACAGTTAAGTCAGGTAACCATTTTTTTGCACTACCCTTGGAATACAGTTCAAAGAGGTGCATTATCTTATTCAGCTAAGCAGCTTCTAATGTCTAAGGATTACTCGCTATTGCTGGTCTACACCAGCCCAAATCTTAACTTAAAAAGTGTGCTCTTTGAACTGGGCAAAATGTTCTTTCTATGGGCTAACACAGACATTACTCATAGCTCTCAAGGTTACTGGAAAAAGCAGAGCAGGCAAGCTTGAACACATATGACTTCTTTAAGACAGAAAGGACTCTAAATAGAAACTGAGTTATACGTGGACTCCCACATTGGTCTCAGGATTTCATAGAGCTAAGAACTAGTGGCGGGCTGCTCTGCTTCTCTGATCTTTTAGCTTTCACCCTAGTATCTGACTCCAGGTTTTATGAATAAGACCAAATAGAATTTGTGCTATAAATACTAATTCTAAAATAAGCCTTCTTACTTCCTATCTTATTTTGTGCTTAAGTTTCTATCAAGTTAAAATTATGTTTTTGAATTCTGCATATACATAACATATTCTGCACATACTGCACATATTTTGGTCTTTTAACCTTTGAACTTTACTACATATAACATGTCCTTTATCTGTTCTTTGGTTGAGGAGCATCTAGGTTGTAAACAAGTTTGGGCTTTTACTAACAATGCTGTTATGAACCTAGTTGAACAAATATTCATGTAGAATTATTTGGTTGTGCATCTTTTATGTATGTGCCCAAGAATTGTTTTCGTTGCTCTGAGGTAGGTTGATTCCCAATTTTCTGAGAAACTGCAATAATTTCCAGAGTGGTTGTACAAGTTTGCATTCCCACTAGCAATGGATGAGTGTTCCCCTTTCTCAACATCCTCTCCAGCCTAAGCAATCATTGACATTTTTGATCTAAGCCATACTGACAAGTGTGAGATGGTATTTCAGAGTCATTTTGATTTGCAGGGTATGGTGCAGTAGAATTGCTGGAATCTGGGAGTGACACATTGCTCTGTCTGTTGTTGATTGTGTTCTTTCCTTTGGTCCAAGAATTTGGGCTTGAGATTGTGGTTTAAGTGCCAATCTCTCAGTTTGTCTTTGTTGGATAGGTGTTTGCTTCCTTGATTTACGTTTGTTCTCTGGTAATCTAGTCTGTGTGACATAGGGTTGAACTGGGGTTCTTTTTTTAAGGTCTTTTGGTACTTCATTTTTTTAAAATAAGAAAACAATCTATCTACTTCCTTTATACATACCAATCAAAGTTGCTGTTCCCTCTCCTCCACTAATTGCCCCACATACCCTCCCACCCCACTATTCAAATTTCAGAGAGGGTAAGGTACAGGCACACTGCATGGGGGAATTCCACAACGCTCCCTACTGTATCTAGCCTGAGCAGGGTATCATCCAAACAGACTAGGTTCCCAAAAAGCCGGTACATGCACTACACCAATTTTGGGACTGAAATTCTTGCGGTATTTGTAGCCTTATTATAGCATGGAGGATGAGCCTAAGGAGGTTAGGACTGCAAATGGAAAAGAAGGGGAACTTGGGGAAAGTGTTGAGGGTGTAGAGAAGATTTGGGGAGGTCTGTGGGCTGGTGGCCTACATGGAATTCTGGCAGGTGGTTTGTCCTTTCAGCCAGGGATCTCCACCGAAGTTGGAAGCTACATAACAGACATGATGAGGAGAGTGGGTTTTTGGTTTAGTGTTGAGGGTTTTTGAAAGAATGGAGGAAGTCTATATGAATTGTTGATGGTTGCCATGGCCTCTGGTCCAGCATGTGGTCTTTTCCTTCAGTTTATCTACTTGTTCTTCGTGTGGTGTGTGCTGTACTTGAGCAGAGACTTTCCACCCAATGTGTAGGTTGTGGTAACTGTAGAGTTGGTTGGGGATTGTGTCTGGGAATGCAGTGAGTGTGTTAGTTTCATAGACTGGTGGACTGCCTTCCTGTTCTTCTGCCTGGGATGATATGCACATGAGCAAGGATTTTCTGCTTGAATTTGATGATGAAACACAACTATATTCCTTTTCCTGAATGGGAATTTATCCTATGACATTGCATGTTGGAAATCCTTCATTTTTTACTTGAAATCTCAAGATGTGTCAGACAAGAGGTTGGCTCGAATTTCATCCAAACGATTTTTGAGATATTTGTACTATATGGGTTATTACAGATTATGAAGATCAAAGAACTCAGACTAAATGCATTTTTATCTCTTCTGTTTTATTTATTCTTCTCTCATACAATACATGTTGACTGCAGCTTCCACTTCCTCCACTCCTTCCAGTTTCCCCCAGTCTTCATTTCCCCAGGTCCATTTCTCCTTTTTCATCTGTCATATAATAGAAAGCCTCCATGGGATATCAAAGAAACCCTTCATAAAAAGGTTCAAGAAAACTAGGTAAAATTCCTTATCAAAACTGGACAAAGAAAATTAATAGGAAGGAAAAGGTCACAAAAATTGGCAAGAGTAAGAGACACCAAGAGTTCTACAGTTAGTAATCACACAAACACCCCAAGCTAACAACCAAAGCATGCATGCACAGGGCAGATACAGAGCTGTTCATGTTCCATGATTGTCACTTTATTTTGTCTGAGACACTATGAGTCTTGTTGACTCTGTAGCTTTGGTTTTCCTGGGTTCCTCAACCCCTCCAGATGCGACATTTTTTACCCCTTCCTTCCACAGCATTTCAAAAACTCAAGGTAATGTTTGGGTAGGGATTTCTGCATGTGTAATCATCAGCTTCTGGAAGAATTCTCTCTGGTGACATTTGTGCTGGGAATCAATCTATGATTTTAGATATGACTCAGTTCATTACTTTTTTCTTGTTTAGTTGTATTTGGTTCTACCCCAATTCTGGAAGCCATCAAGTTCTGGTTCCTGGCCATCCTGCAGTATCAGACATTGGCTTCCTCTCACAGCTTGGACTAAAAGTTAGACCATCATTGGTTGTTCCCTTCATAAACTCTGAGGCACCTTTCCCCCAGTGTATCTTGCTAGCAGAACAAGTGTAGTTCTCACCCAATCCCACCAATGGGAGCCGTATGTATTTACAGAACAAGGCTGGTTCAGCCTCTGCATTCCTCACTAGTAGCAATCTTCAATAGTGTCTTTCTTGTAGTTCTGGAAGTTTGCAGTATACTGTTTCCACATCTCCTGCAAACAGCTCCATTATTCCTGTCATCTCTCTTTCCTATTCTTCATCTCTGTCCCTTGCTTACTCGATCTTTCCTGTTCCCATCCCCACCTGTCTCCAGTGCACCCACAAAATCTATTCTATTCTGTCTTCACAAAGAAATCCATGCATGTCCCCCAGAGCCTTTCTTGTTACTTAGCCTTTCTGCATCTATGGCTTGTACTGTGATTGACTGTGATTACTATGGTTGTACTTTACTGAACTACTAATATCCACTTTTAACTGAGTAAACCATGTTGGCCTATATACTTCTGGTTTGCCTCACTCAAGATAAAAAATAGTCATGCAACAAGACAGCAACCAAATAATTCAAATATGGTGCAGTACACCTCTAAACAGAATTTTCAGTAGAGGAATCTAAAATAGATGAGACACATTTCAAAATATGTTCAGTATCATTAGCCATCGGGAGATTTCATCATAAACCTGACAGAAAGAATAAGTTTAATAACACAAGTAACAGCTAAGGCTCCAAGGATGTGGTGAAAGGGAACTCATTGCTCTTGCAGTGCAAACTTGTCCAGCCACTGTGGAAATCAATATGCAATCCTCAGAATATTGGGAGTCAATCTACCCCAAAACCCAGGTGTCCCACTCTGTGCATATTCCCAAAACATGCTCTTCCCTCCTACCACATGGATACATGCTTGACTCTGTTCATAACAGCCAGAAACTGCTGTGTCCGTGATAGATTGCATTGATTACTGACTGATGTAGGAAGCCCCTAAGAAGGTGGACCTGTGCTTGGATATGGAGCATTCTGAGCATGAAGTAGAGACTAGGCAAAAGAGAAAGGCTGTAAACAGTCTTAGCAAGTGTGTTTTGCCTTCAATTGTTAGCTTGCAGTTTCTCCTACACTTCCAAAATGATTGAGTGTGATTTGACACAATCAATGAAATAATCCCTTTTACTGCCTGAGATGCTTTCAGTTTGAGGATTTAATCACAATAGCATAAAAGCAGGTTAGCACAAACAATTACAACACAAAAGTTGATTTTGTTTGTCAGTATAATATAGGAATGATGACTTTTGCCACAATGTGGAAGATATCAAGTTTTTTTTTTAATTTTTCCATTTAATTATTTACACCTCCTTCCCTCTTCCCTATCCCCTCCAACTCCTCCACACCCTCTCCTCCCTCTTCCAACCTGCTTGAAAGAGGGCAGGCAACCCTGCCCTTTGGGAAGTCCAAGGTCGTCCCCCCTACATCCAGGCCTAGGGACCTGTGCATCCATATAGACTAGGGTCCCAAGAAGCCAGAGCATGTGGTAAAAATAAGTTCCATTGCTTTTTTCAATGGCTTCTCAGTCAGCCCCCATTGTCAGCCACAATCAAAGAGTCTGGTTTGATCACATGCTCATTTGGACCCAGTCCAACTAGAATTGGTGTGCTTACAGTAGAACAGAAAGTATAGAATATATACGCATTAGAGTATGACTCAGCGGGAAAAAAAAAAAAACAAGGACATCTTGAATTTTTCTTGCAAATGGATGGAAATAGAAAACACTATCCTGAGTGAGATAACCCAGATGCAAAAAGATGAATATGGTATGTACTCACTCATTTGTGACTCTAGCCATAAACCATGGTCATTAAGCCTATAGTTCACAAGCCTAGAGAAGCCAAATAACAAGGTGAATCTGAAGAAAAACATTTATAGATCTTACTGGAAATTGGAAGCAAACAAGATTGCAGGGCAAAAGTTGTGACCATGGGGGAGGGGACAGGCATGGGAGTGAGGTTGGGGGAAAGGGCCGAGAGGGAAGGGAGAAGGGAAGGACTGGCTTGTGGGAGGTGGAAGGTGGAGATGGAGGAAGGGCTGATATAGGAGCAGGGAAGAAGATAGCTACATTAAAGCATCCATTTTAAAGTTGGCAAGAGACTTGGCTCTAGAGGGGATCAAAGCTGTCCATGGGGATGTCCCCAGCTAGGGCCTGAACAGCAGGGGAGAGGGTGCCTGAACAGTCCTTGCTCCACAGTCACGCTGATGATTATCTTGATTATCACCATGGAATCTTCATCCAACAATGGATGGAGATAGAGACAGAGACCCACGTCAGAGGATTGAACTGAGCTTCCAAGTTCCTGTTGAAAGGCAGAAGGAGGGAGAAGATGAGCAAAGAAGTCAGGACCATGAGGGGTTTTTCTACCAACTGAGGCAGATATCAAGATTTTTATGTGACAAAAAAATAGAAACTTGCCGGGCGGTGGTGGCGCACGCCTTTAATCCCAGCACTTGGGAGGCAGAGGCAGGCGGATCTCTGTGAGTTCGAGACCAGCCTGGTCTACAGAGCTAGTTCCAGGATAGGCTCTAAAACCACAGAGAAACCCTGTCTCAAAAAACCAAAAAAAAAAAAAAAAATAGAAACTTGAACATAATTAACTGTTCTAGTAAGACCAGGAAAATGAAAATGTAATGGCAGAAAGTGGGTATTGAGATCACAGGATTTCAGTTGAAAATAAACTTGATTAAAAAAACCCAAGCACGCTGGGCAGTGGTAACACACGCCTTCAATCCCAGCAGTTGGGAGGCAGAGACAGGTGGATCTCTGTGAGTTCGAGACCAGCCTTGTCTACAAGAACTAGTTTCAGGACAGGCTCTAAAGCTACAGAGAAACCCTGTCTCAAAGAACAAAAAGAAGAAACAAAAAAAAAAATTCCAAACCTGAAGTCTTTTGTCTGTTTTTTTTTTGTTTGTTTCTTCGTTTTGTTTTGTTTTTTTGTTTTTTGTTTTCCAAGACAGGGATTCCCAGTGTAACAGTCCTACCTGTCCTGGAACAACTCGAACTAGCTCTTGTAGACCAGTCTGGCCTCAAACTCAGAGGGATTCACCTGCCTCTGCCTCCCCAGTCCTGGGGTTAAAGGTGTGTGTTGCCACCATCCAGACTTTTGTGGATATTTTAGCTCCAATTTTTTTTTATTCTGCCTATGCTCTAGAAATTTAGTAATGCCAAATTAAAATGTAATGGGCTAATGTCTTTAATGGAATATTGAAGCTGTTCAATGGTTATCACTGATGACTCTTTTAGGTGTCCAGTAAAAGTACCCAGGTAGGGCAGAAATAAATGAAAATAAACATGTAGCTTCAAAGGGCATTTATGTGTTAATACAGGCAGGAATTTTCAAAGAGTTTATTATCATTACAGAAAAGCCATTGCTGTGCAGTGGAAGCTTATCAAGGTGCCCTAAGGGTAAGACTCCATATACAGAAACCTTCAATTTAGGGATGGTTGAGCAAATTGATTCATAGTCACAGGAAGCTACTTCATTCAAAACCTTCTGCACCTGTGGTCAAGCTCATTAGTGTTCATTGCATTAAAGAAAACCCTACTTCTCAGCATCACCAGCAATGTGTTGGTCTTGGGAACATGAAAGAATCAAAATTTAAGATCATGGCTTTTTAGCCCATGGTTACAGTTTACCATTATTGCAGGCATCTGTGTTTGGCAGAGACAGAAGCCCAGTGAGGAGACAGTGAGAGTTCATTGCATGAAGCTGTGAGGATTGAAGCTGGGTGTGGTGTGGTTTCCTTTCCTCTCTTGTTCCTTTAGGGCCTGCCACCCAGTTGTCAATTAAATTCCACACATGGAGGCTTATTTTTTTCCTTATAAATGCTTGACTTTGGCTTGTTTCAAGGCAGGTTGTTTTTAATTTAATTGTTCTCTCTCTACAATTTCCCCCTGTCCTTTATCTTTGTTCTGTATTCCTCTCTTTATTTCTTGCTCCATGGCTTGCTGCATAGCTGGATTGAAGGATCCTGTTATTTTTTCCTTCTGTTGCTTCTTCTTTCTTTTTCCTCCCAGATTTTCCCTTCCATTGATTCTCTTTTCCTGGCAGCCCTGCCTGTCCTTTCTTGTCATGTGACAGGTCATTCAAATATGGTTTAGAACAACCAGTTATTTTAGATAGGCAAACTGTCACAGCTTCACAGAGCTAAACCAATGCAGCAATTCTTTGCATCATTAAAACAAACGTTCCACAGCATAAATAAATATGACACATGTAAAAATGTGATTTCACAGCACAGTGGTTTCCATTTTGAGCCCAAAGATGTTAAGATACCTAAGGTATGACACAACTTCCATGGAGAACTAGCCACTTATAGTGATGGGAAGTTTCCAAAGAGACAAGTGCATGAGAACTTGCAAGGACAAGGCCGTTTAAGTCATTTGAAACTGAAGCCCATCCATCTGACAAGGGAGCTACAGGATTTGATGTTTGTCCTGCCTGCTTCAGTCTTGCCTTGGTTGAATCTTCCCTCACTGTGTCTTTATTTTTCTCTTTTGGAATGTTAATGGGATTTTGTACCATTGATGTTAGAAGGAGGTAACGTGTTTTCGGGTTTTATAAGATGTTGCTGTGAACAGATGATCTTGAGTGCCAGATGGCATTACACATTTGGACAGTGTAGGGACCATTGCAGATGAGGATCATTACATGTCTATCCTAGAAATGACAAAATGCAATTTTTCCATTGTTGACCATGAACCAATAGTGGCTGGGGTCAGAATGAACTTGATTGAATGAACAACCTCCCAGAAAAGATCACGTATTTGAACAAGTTTCTCTCCTTGGTGGCTTTCTTTCAACTTCCTGTGAATATTTAGTAGGAGAAGCCTGTCTAGATGATATTCCTCATTATACATAATGAGTCTCAATACCATGAACTAATTTCATAACACTTGTATCTACTGTTTTGTGCTTAACATTAATCAGCCAACTTCCTACTTATACTGAAATTTTTTTTGCCATCATTATTGGTTTGATATCTGCATTCTATATCTTGCCTATATTCTATAGGTAAAAATGAGATATAGCAAAAACAGTTGCTATTTAAGGAGTTTGGCAACATGCTATTTTAATTGCTTTGTTTGCTTGTCTCAGTAGCCCTTACTGTGTGGCTCCAAATTCCTGAAAGTTTAGGAGGACATCATTTCTGGCTCTATTCATTTTTGTATTATTGGGTGATAGCCCTGTAATATAGATTTTTTTATATATCAAGTATATGCTGCTGTGTTGAGCTTCACATATATCTTGAATTTTAAAATATGTCTGCATGGATATTCATTACCTGGGTACCTGGTCATCAAGGTGATCTAAAGATCTCAGAATTCCTCATCATAGAACAATGGAAAGTTGTGATCCCCATGTAAGTACTAAAAAATGTGTCCAGCTCCATTCAAGACCAGCAAGAACTCTGAATTATTCTACCTTCTCTCCATCTCTTTGTTGATTATTCATGACCAACATGTATATTTCTAGTGTTTTCATCTGTACATTTTAACTGCTTTACACATGAAGTTCCTTACTACAAAATGTTATTAGACTTACAGTTTAAATTATGACACTTCAGATATCTGAAAAATGAATACAGAACTGGAGTGAATGGAAAATTATTTAGAAGAACTTCAATAAAAGCCTTTTTGTTTTTTCTATCCCATTTGTTTGTTTCACTGAATTTTACAATGGAGACAGTGTCTTAATGTGTACTTCCACCTGTCCTGGACCTGATTGATTGCATAGACTTGACTGGTATTCAACTCAGAGACAAATATACCCACCTCTGTTTTCTGAGTGTTGTGTTTAAAGGCACAATACAACAATACACCAAGGGTGTCCATATTACATTTTTTGTGTGGTCTGTAACTCTTCATACAATTTTCTCATGCATACTATATAGTGCTGATCTTTTCTGTTGTCTCTTCCTCTCAATAGACCTTGCTCTTATGACAGAGTTGACTCTGCTTTTCAATTTCCCTCTATAGTGACTGTCTATGTCATGGCATACGAGTAAGGAACACCAGAATCATCTGTCTATACCCTGAAAGAAGTATGAATTTCCATCTTTGTCACTGTGGTGCTTTCCATTTTACACGTGTGGTGTATTTTCAAAGGCGGTGACCTATGATGATGTGCACATCAACTTCACCCGGGAAGAGTGGGATTTGCTGAATCCTTCCCAGAAGAATCTCTATAAGGATGTAATGCTGGAAACCTACAAGAACATCATTTCTATAGGTAAAAATGAATTTCCTTTGTGTTTCAAAATATGGAAACAACTTTTCCATGGTTAAGGATGTTGTACTGCAATTTGATTTAGAAAGAAGAATGAGGTGAATAAAGCAGTCATAGCTCTTAGGTGCACTTAAGATAATAAGCTAAATATTGCACATTGTTAAATGATATAATATATATTCTTGTCCTGTATTTTAGGATATATTTGGGAATACCATAACACTGAAGAACATTGGCAATGTTCTAGAAGACATGCAAGGTAATTTTCATGTGCAAGTTGATAACAATGTGCCTCTGATGAGACTGCACTTTCTCCTAGAACTTTTAAATAAAAGCAGCAATGCAAATAAGCACAGCTTTAAGTGCGTAGATGGTTATGAAATCCTCACAAATCCATATACCTCAGTTTCATGTATATGAATTATTCTTCCATTCCTATGTGTATCAAGACACTACACTTGGTATAAGCTTATGAGCATAGAGACATGGAAAGATTTAACATACCTCTCCTAAGAACAAAAAGAAGATAGGCAATAGTTTCCACATAGAGTATACTTGTTAAATTTGATTCAAGTATACAATACTGATGGTTTTCTACAATCATTATTACTATAAAAACATTACAAAAATGTCCCATGAAATGTAAGTATGTGCCAATACTTCTTAATGTCCTAGTTCAGTTAGCAAAGGAAATAAGATACACAGTATAGTAAAATTCATGAATGCAGTAAAGTTGGTAAAGCTCTCAGTGTATTCAATTGTCTTCAAAAGTGTGAATAATATATAAAAGTATTTTTGTAAATGTGAAAAGGTAAACCATGAAACAAAGGAATTTATCTTCATACTTATTTTCCTAGATGCAAACTGACCCCAATTAAAAAGCAAACATGATTTTAAACAGAGTTATGAAACCTTAATAACTAATTGCTATTTAGAATTGGAACAAGTACCAAATTAAATTCATACAGATATAAGGTTCAACAGTTTATTGAATGTGATAAAGCTTTTAAATGTGCCAATTATCCTTGCAGGATTGAAAGAAACCAAAATGGTGAGAAGAAACTTTCAGTGTATACTCAATGTGTTAAAGCCTTTTCTGATGACACCCACTTTCTAAAGAATGAAAAAACACATACTGCAGAAAAATGGTCTAAAATTAAGCAGTGTGGTAAAGCCTTTGCTTATCACAGTTATATTCACGTGCTTAAAAGAAAACACACTGGAAATATACCCTATGAATATAGTCAAGGTGATAAAGACTTTGTTTTTTATGAAACTCATCAAAGTCATAAAAGAACACATACTGGAGAGAAACCTTATGAATGCGATCTGTGTGGTAAGGCCTATGCATGTCAAACTGAACTTAAAAAGCCTAAAAGAATATATACTGGAGAGAAACCCTATGAATGTAATCAGTGTGATAAGGCCTTTGCACGTCACAGTCATCTTCAAAGGCATAAAAGAACACATACTGGAGAGAAACCTTATGAATGTAATCAGTGTGGTAAGGCCTTTGCACAAAACAGTCATCTACAAGCTCATAAAAGAACACATACTGGAGGGAAACCCAATGAATGTAATCAGTGTGGTAAGGCCTTTGCATGGCACAGAAATCTCCAAGTGCATAAAAGAATACATACTGGAGAGAAACCCTATGAATGTAATCAGTGTGGTAAGGCCTTTGCTGAAAACAGTACTCTTCAAAATCATAAAAGAACACATACTGGAGAGAAACCCTATGAATGTAATCAGTGTGGTAAGACCTTTGCAGCTCACAGTACTCTTCAAAAGCATAAAAGAACACATACTCGAGAGAAACCCTATGAATGTAATCAGTGTGGTAAGTCCTTTGCACAAAACAGTCATCTTCAATTGCATAAAAGAACACATACTGGAGAGAAACCCTATGAATGTAATCAGTGTGGTAAGGTCTTTGCATGGCACAGAAATCTCCAAGTACATAAAAGAATACATACTGGAGAGAAACCCTATGAATGTAATCAGTGTGTTAAGACCTTTGCAGCTCACAGTACTCTTCAAAAGCATAAAAGAATACATACTGGAGAGAAACCCTATGAATGTAATCAGTGTGGTATGGCATTTGCATGTCACAGTCATCTTCTGTTCCATAAAAGAAAACTGGAGAGAAAGAAACCCTATGAATGGTTTTAGTGTTAAAAGGACTTTGCATGTCACAGTAGTCTTCAGTTACATAGAACACATACCTGATATAAACACTATGAATGTAATCAATGTGGTAAGGCCATTAAAAGTCACAGTCTTCTTAAAGTGCATAAAAAACATTCTAGTGAGAAACCCTATGATCGTAATCATTTTGGTAAGGCCTTTGCAAAACATAGTCATCTTCAATCGTACAAAGGATCATAGAGTAGAGAGATCCCCTATGAATGTAATCCCTGTGGTTAGGTCTTTGAAGACCACTGTACTCTTCAAGGATAAGAGATCACATAGTGTACGGAAACTTTATGAATGTATATCAATGTAAGGAAGACTTTTCACATCTTATTCATCTTCTAATGCATAAAAGAACACAGTCTGGAGAGATAACTGTCAATGGAATCTGTGTTAAATCCTTTGTCACAATCATCTGCAAATACATAAAATAAACCATTCTTTAGAAAAGCTCTATAAATTTAATATGTATATTCTTGAAACCATGAGAAAAATCATACTATAGTAAAACTCTATAAGTGAATTTAGTGTTTTAATGTTTTGTACTTCATACTTTTGTGTGTAATCAATCTGAACAAGCTTATGCATATTACCCTAATCCTTTGTACCTATGGAAGAAATTGAGGTCTTATTCTAACTTATTTTTTAAATATCTTAAGCCAACACACACACACAGTTAACCAACATCAGTTATTGTGTAGAAAAAAGGGATAGTGTAAAAATCTGTTCAAGCACTATGATATCTCTTTTTATTTTGTTTGAACCAGCAAACTAATGGGTAAAACTTTTTTGGAGCCTTAGGAGTAGGAGAAAGGGCAAGTCAAAGAAACACACCTTGGACCTGAAAGCAGAGCCAAAGGAAAGCACTTTTTCTCTGAATCTAGAACTAGTTAAAGAAACAAGATCTCCCTGAAAACAGCCAAACATTAAAAAGTGCCAGTGAAAGAAATACACTCTCAAAATACAACCAAATATTAAAGCCCCACATTCCACCCTTATCCAAGTGAGCACTAAAGTAACGAATCCTTCAGTATGAAATCCAGCCCATCTCTGATCTTGCTCACGATCAGGGATTAAAATCTAACAAATTCCCTCATTCAAAATCTCCTTTGATGCCCCCTGATCCTAAGAAGCCGTAGATGAGCCATATGCCAATTCAATATGCACCTGTCCTACTCAACACTGGCAGGGGTATTTATACTCCTGATTTCTTCCCTTTCAAATAAGAGGGCAGTGGAGCATGCGCATGCTCACATGGGCATTTGTGTGAAGACATTCTTTCACTGGAATGCTTCAAAAACTTCTCGAGTTGTGCTGACATACAATTGTTACTTCTGTTTGGAAACCCTTATGAGAATTAAGCTCAAACCAGATGTGATGGATCACTTTTAACTTTTTTGGACACAATCAAAGATTTTTTGTTTCACATTTTTGCAGCTCTTTAACTGCAAGCAGACAATTCTTTGCTACTGCCCCATTTGCATGAGCATGTCTCTCTGTAGGATCTCTGCCCATGTGAGCATGCACGTGCACCCCTGCCCTCTGTAGGAGCTGCTGGCAGGCTCTGGGCCAGAGAACAACAAAGGAAGGTTATCAGTGTCTTGCTTCTCTTTAAGAAGCTTTCAGTATCAGCGCAAATAAATGCAGGCAGATATTAAAGAATATATACCACTTTAATGATTCAATAAACTTACAGAACCGAGGTTCCTGTGTTGCACAGAAGGCAGGAAAGAAAAAGGGCCAAGCTCCCTCCTGCGTGCCCAATTTATTCGTATGCATTCGCCCGAGGCAAACCCGCCCCCTAGAGGGACTGGACTAACCCTACATCTCCCCATTTTGTCTAAATAAGACAGAACTAAACCAAATATAACTATAAACAGTAATAACAAATGATAAATATAACAAACAATATTGAGAACAAAAGTTTTGCTAGACATTCTATCTTAAGGAGTCTAAATAATGTAGAGAGTAACTACAATTAAATAATCTTCAACTCCATCAAAGATCTGAGAAGGGAATAAATATTACTTAACAAATGAGAGATATCCAAAATGTGCAACAAATGACAGAGACAACTGACTACCTGGACAATCATCCAAAGTCTCGTTTGCAATGTTGAGTCAACCAACTTTGGCTAAGGCCTAACATAACTGACATACCATTATCAAATGCAAGGAACTTTCTTAGAATTATGCTACCCTGTCTTGGCAAGATAAGACAATCCTGTTTAATATCTTAGTCAGTAGTTGAGGTATGGGCTTTTCTTAACCCAAAGGCCAGTTCTGCCAAGAAGATATGCTCCCAGTGGTGTGTCTTTTGTGCTCAATGTTCTCTCTGGAGTAGAGTGGTGTTGTCAGGAGTAATCGTGTCTCATTGGCACAGAATTCTAGGTTAGATTAAAGGCCATTTTATACAGCTCTTCAAAGAGGCTGAAGATTTTACTATCTATACTAAATATAATCTCTATATATCTAAAAGACCTGATTAACCTAAAAATAAATATGACAAACATAATTCTCAATACCTATCTAATTTGAAAACTAAGAGAATAAACAACTGTGCAATATGAAGACAGTGATATTCACCTGTAAACAATGTCATTACATATCAAATGTAAACAATGTTATTACATAAATAGTATCAGAGGTAGAAATGTACATTGTGATATGATAGATGTATCCATACAATATAAGCATACTCTTATACAAAAATAGAGGTAGGAACACTCACATTCAATATTCAATATATCAATATACAAGAAACAGTACCAATATAATTTTCTAAAAACAGTAAGTCACAAATACCAATCATCCCATCAAACCAGTTAATCCCCCCCTTTTTTTGAATATACCCCTAATTCCATACAGTATCTCCCCATCCCCTCAACCCTAAACCAACCACTAAAAGATGTCCCTAACCCTGTGGGCAAACTCTTTTGGGAGAGGGGACGTCGTCCTCTTAGATTGCTTCTATCTGACATGGGGGCGACGTTCTTCTTAGGGGCCCCTGTGAAAGCAAATGATGGTAAAATTCCCAAATTAACCTTTGACCTAAGAAAATTATAACTAGTCTCTGAGCATTTTGAGAAGGTCCGGCCAGAGTGTTGTCAAAAATGTGCATCATTTGAAATTGTCTCCTGCAGTTGGTACCAAAAAACAGGTCTAATATTAGCGCTTAAAAAAAAAAATTCATGACGTCATAAAAACCAGATTGAGTTGATGTTGTGGGGCCCCATCTTCATCCTGGAAACATCAAAGATTACTGTAGGAAAATGTGTTGCTTGTTATGGGAAATTTAAACATTAACAACAAGGACATATACTGACATATAAAGAAAGACACAGATGTGAGGAAAGGCAAAGAAAGTTTATCAAGTATTAATTTATTCTTTTTTTTTTTTGAGACAGGGTTTCTCTGTGGCTTTGGAGCCTGTCCTGGAATTCGCTCTGTAGACCAGGCTGGTCTCAAACTCACAGAGATCCACCTGCCTCTGCCTCCCGAGTGCTGGGATTAAAGGCGTGCGCCACCATATTAATTTATTCTTATTCTGTCCCATTTCATGGCTCCTGATCTGAGACAGAAACTCTGAAATATCTCTTATCAACAGGCTTGGAATTGAAGAGGGCCTGAGCCATAGTCCAACTCCAAAACCAGCTCTACACATTTATAAAGAAGTGTTCAATAAAACATATAAATATATATAAAAAATCAATACATACAGTATGTATATAATTTTATTATTGATACTTAGTGGGTCGTAACTATTTTCCATCCATCAGTAATTAAATATTCAGGGTCTCTTAAATTCTTTGAAGATGAGTATTTTCCTGTGGAGATGAGAAAAGAACCCTGCCCCCAACCTATCTGTAATCCTTACCATCAGAATGCCCGTCATCCTTGTGAATGAATTGTGATTTTTCTTTTCCAAGGGGCTTCTCCTCTTCAAACCGAACCTTTATTAATTTTGATGGTATCCACAATTTTTCCTCCTCTGTGGAGACAAGAGCAACACCTCTTCCCCAACACAGCACATCTCCTGGCTCTATTGTGAGGTCAGCACATCCTTGAAATAAACTGGTTGATTTAATTTAGCAGACTATTCCATTATCCAATGTTTTTCTGCAGCCATTGTCCCCTTCTCATTAGCACTGAGAAAATTCAAAGTTAATAAAGCATTATGTAACCTATTTCTGGGGGTATTTTCCACCCCTTTCTGTTTGTTTAACATATCCTTTATAGTTTGATTTGATCTTTCTATGATTGCTTGACCAGTAGGATTATATGGTATACCTGTAACATGCTTAATATTGTAATAAGCAAAAAAATGTTTCATTTTCCTAGAGTCATAACCTGGACCATTACCTGTCTTTATTTGTGTAGGTATACCCATTATGGCCATAACTTCTAATAAATGAGTGATCACTGAATCAGCTTTTTCTGAGCTTAAAGCAGTTGCTCATTGAAAACCTGAATAAGTGTCAATGGTGTGGTGTACTTATTTTAATTTGCCAAATTCTGCAAAGTGGAACACATCCATCTGCCAGATTTCATTCCTTTGGGTGCCCTTTGGATTAGCCCCTGTAGACAGTGGTGTTTGGTTATAGAAAGAGCAAGTAGGGCATTTCTTAACAATCTCCTTAGCTTTTTGCCATGTAATAGGAAACTCTTTCTTCAAACCTTTGCTATTGACATGGTGTTTTTTATGAAATTCGGAGGCCTGCAGTATACTACCAATCAATAATTGATCACTTTCAGCATTTTACCATGTGCTAGAGGACCTGGAAGAGCCATATGAGATTGGATGTGTGTTATATACATAGGGTAAAGCCTGTTCCTTATCATATGTTGTACCTGGAAAAACAATGAGGTTAGTTCTGTATCATCAGGTATAAATTCAGCAGTTTCAATATGTAAGATAACTCTTTCTGCATAGTGTGAGTCAGTAACTATATTAATAGGTTCTTTAAAATCCCTTAGCACCATAAGAATGGCATATAATTCTGCTTTCTGTACAGAATTATAAGAACTTTGTTCCACCTTGCTCAAATCTTCTGATTTGTAACCTGCCTTCCCTGATTTATTAGCATCAGTATAAAATGTATGGGCTCCACTTATTGGAGCATCACGGATGATTCGAGGAAGAATCAAAGAAGTTCTCCTTATTAAGTTAGGCCTCTTGCTTTTTGGATAGTTGTTATTAATGTCTCCCCCCAAAAAAATTAGCCCAAGCTCTTTGCCATGGTTCATTATCTTCCCATAACTTCTTTAGTTCATCAGCAGTGAAAGGCACTATAATTTCTGATGGGTCTATGCCAGCTAGTTGATGAAGTCCCATTTGCCTTTTATAATTAATTCTTAGTTTTTTCCACATAAGTTTTTTATTTCTTACTTGGTTTATATGGTAAAAATATCCATTCAAAGATAATATCATCTCTCTGCATTAAAATACCTGTAGGAGAAATTTTGGAAGGTAATATGACGAGAATACAACTGAGCTCTGGATTCACCCTGTCCACATGTGCTTTTTGTAATTTTTCCTCAATCATTGTTAGTTCTTTTTCTGCTTCAGCTGTTAATTCTCTGGGACTGTTCAAGTCGTTATCACCATCCAAGGTTTTGGTTAAATGAATTTGTAGACCAGGTGTTATCCCAACAGCTGATCATAGGCTGTAAATGTCTCCTAACAGTCTTTGAAAGTCATTAAGAGTCCGTAGCTGATCTCTCTTAATTTGTGCCTTTTGTATCTTAGTTTTTTGCAAACCTATTTTAAAACCTAGATAATTAACAGAATCTCCTCTCTGAATTTTTTTCAGGAGCAATCTGCAATCCCCATTTAGGTAAAACTATCTTCATTTCTTCAGTCTTTCCAAGGATTCATGTTTGAATCAGATAACAGAATATCATCCATGGAATGATAAACTATTGACTTGGGAAATTGCTTGTGTATTATTTCCAATGGTTGATTTACAAAATATTGGCACAGGGTGGGGTTGTTCAACATGTCCTGTGGGAGGATGGTCCATTGGGATCTCCTCATAGGTTGAGAGTTATTATAAGTAGGCACTGTGAAGGCAAACTTTTCTCTATATTTTTCTTGTACAGGTATAGTGAAGAAACAATCCTTGAAATCAATAACTATGAGAGGCCATCCTTTTGGTAATAAAGAGGGCAGAGGAATTCCAGATTTCAGAGGGCCCATAGGTTGAATAACCTTGTTGATAGCTCTGAGATCTGTCACCATTCTCAATTTATCAGAATTTTTCTTAACAACAAAGACAGGAGAATTCCAAGGGCTAGTAGATTCTTCTATATGTCGAGCGTCTAATTGCTCTTGTACCAGCTGTTCTAAAGCCTGCAACTTTTCCCCAGCTAAAGGCCATTGCTTGGTCCACATTGGTTTCTCAGTCAACCATTTTAGGGGCAGGGCTATTAGTATCTCTGAAGGGGCATCAATTGCTTTGTGTTCTTGTTCAGTCTGAATGGCCAGTTTCCACTGTCTGTAATATCTCTTAATATTTTCCTCAGAAATAGAGGCTCTAGAAGCAGCAGGAATGTTAATTTGGGTATTCCATTGCTGTAATAGGTCACAGCCCCATAAATTCACTGCAATATTGGCTACATATGGCTTTAGTATTCCTATTTGTCCTTCTAGCCCTATGCATTCAACCCATCTCATGCTTTGCCTTACTCAAGATAGGGTTTCAATTCCCAGGAACTGAACATCTACCTCCTGAAGAGGCCAATACGGATGCCAAGATTCTGGAGTCCAGTAGGCCAGTAATAAAAATGCCATTTACACATACTCTTAGCTTTGGTCTTTGTTCACTTATACAAGTCTGCCAAAATACATGTAACTCATCCTTCAGGCCATTATTGCTTTTAACAGCAGGCAAGAGGTTTTCTAATTTTCCTGACGAGGCACATTCTCTGCAGTAACCCGAAATGACTGAACCACATTTTCCATGGAGGCCTACGAGAGGCCCCCTATTGTGTTTCCTGATTGTAACAGGTTGCCTTGTCTATCTATTGTTGACCTACACTCATTTGTCCAATGTCTGCCTTTCCCATATCTCCTACATAAACCTGAAGGCTGAGTCCTTCTATTTCTGTTATTCCTAGAAGAGACATTATTATTATTTATGGAAATACTTTTTTGCAATTCCTTTTCATATGTCCCATTTTGCCACAATTAAAACATTTGGTATCTTGATGCCTTCTTTTACCATTGGAAATTGCTTCTTCTACCCATGCTTCAGTGCCATAGTCAAATTTATCAACATTCATTGTATGCAAGACCCATTCGTTCAAGGGCAGTGATCTGATCTTTAAAGGCCCCAGGATCCTTTTGCACTCCAAATTGGCATTCTCATAAGCCAAAGACTCAATTATTATATGCTTTGCTTCTGAGTCAGATATCCCTATTTGTACAGCTTTAGTTAGTCTTTGTAAAAAATCACTAAAGGGTTCTCTCTGACCCTGTTTAACTCTGATATATGATTCCATTCTCTGTCCTGGGTCTTGAACCCTGTCCCAAGCCTTTAAGGCTGCTGTAGTACATATGGATAAGGTGTGTTCATCATAATTAGCTTGTTCCAGAGGATCGGGAAAATGTCCTTCACCTAGAATTTGATCTAAGGAAATCTCAATTCCCTTGGCTCTTTCCTGCTGTTCTAAAAGTCTAGCCTCTTGCCTGAACAAGCACTCCCAATGCAATTTTGGTCTGATCTCTAGAACTGCTTATATCAATTGTATCCAATCGTGGGGCATGGCCTTGTTACTGATAGACCAGGTTTTTAGAATTTATTTAACAAAGGAGGAATGTAGCCCAAAATTTATAACAGCTTGTTTTATTTCTTTCAGATCATTCATACGTATGGGCTCCCATGTATGTTTCTTGATGACCCTAGGGTTTCTGGAACCAGTCACCTTCTCTGCTGTTATTACTGGAAAGGCAGGTAGAGCTTTATGGAAATTATCCTGGAGAGTTTTACTCCCTGATGGAGTTAAAATTTGCCTTTCTACCGTTTGCTCCTGTTCATCAGAATTTAGAATTTCCTCAATCTTTTCAAATCTGTTTACCATTGCCTTCTGCAAGGCCTGAATCTCCCATCCAGAATTATGCTCCAAAGCCTTCATTGAGGATTCTAAGGTATGAAGTTTGTCCATTAGAGACAATATCTCATCCTTGGATATAATTTTCATGGCATGGATTGTGCCTTCTTGTATTGACAATCTGTCAGCCAATCTGTCATATCCTTTAGACAAAATCCGATTGTCACATTCAGCAGTTTTAATTCTCTCTGATAATGCTTCAGTTCCTACAGACAGGGACTGAAGTTTATGATCCAAATCAGCTGTTCCCTTCTCCACAGTAGTGAATCTCTCCTTAATATCAGACTGTACCTTTTCTAAATTTTGCTCAGTTGACAGAGTCATATTGGACAAAGATCTATTCTCTTCCTTGAGAAATTAAACTCTTTCTTGAGGAGGTCGTTGTCAGTCTGAATTGTTTTTAAGCATTCAACCTCTGCCCTAAGAATCCTGGATTCATCCTGTAAGGACTTTATCATTTTTTTAATGTCTAACCATATTATAAAGAAAAAAAGAAAAAAGGATAAAGATGGCAAGCCCTATAGATATCCAATAAGGGAAACCATATATCTATCTATCTATCTATCTATCTATCTATCTATCTATCTATCTATCTATATATCTATATCTATATATCTATATCTATCTATATCTATCTATCTATATATGTATATATATATCCTGCAATATCTCAGCCATGATGTAATTAAATAGGCTGTAGAAGCCTTCAACAGTGATATTGTCAGATATTTTCAGTCAAATCTGTATTTATTTCTATTTATCCTTATTTGTTTATTGATTGATTGCTTAAAAGAAAGTTTACCTGCAATGACCGTTGCCTACCACTAGGTGTTGGGGTGCACCTGATTTAAAGTGGTTAGGAAGTCAGAGCTGGAAGGGAATTCTGAAAAATATAAGCTCACAAGGCTGAGGGGATAGATTGACCACGACCATGGGGTAGCACTCAGGTGGAGTCACGTGCCCTGCAGTCCATTTGCTAGCTCGCTTATGCCTTACTTCCAGGATTGCGGTGCTGGCAGTAACTGCTCCTAAGCCGCGGTGTTATGGCAGGAGCGCCAGGCCAAGTCTGCTGCAGTGACGGTGGCAGCGGCGGCGGGAATGCCGGGAATACGGGGCAGGGGGGGCACCCTGATGCCACCAGAGTCACGAGCGGCCTCAAGAGCAGCCGCCTGTGTAAGAGCACGCACGGCTCAGGGGCCTGAGCTCCATTTGCTCGTGCCTGTGAATCGCACTGGGTGCTCTGTGGGTGCTGGCGCCTGTACGGGAGGGGGAAGCAAGCCGGGTGTGCGCTGTGAAAGCTGAGGCAGGCTAGCAGGCCGGTTCGGGGTGTGGTGTGAGCATGCAGGCCAGGCGGGCAAGTATGGCCTGCAGTAGGGCCAGGCAGGGCCGAGTTCTGCTTCCTGAGCTCCATTTGCTGACTTGCTGAAAGATCAAGAGTTGCTGCAGGCGCTCAGTGACCCTGGGAACTATGGCACTATGAGCAGGCCTTGCTGCTTCTTCTGCCACTGTAGTGGGGCAGAGTGGATCAGAAGACTGGCAGGGGAGGGAGCTGCGCTGACAGGGAGCAATCTGTATGGAGGGGAGAGGCCTCCAGCAAGGAGGGGGAAGGCCCTGCCAAGAGAGGTCTCCCACTCCAGCAGGCTGCGCAGCGACCAGAGAGCCAAAAAGCCTCATGATCATCTCCAAACTGTTGGCGGGTGGTCTATAGAATTAACCAAACTAGCTTTACTATAAAATATTCAGCTTTAATAAGGGAAAAGGGGGAGCTTACAAAGCCAGAGTTCCAGCAAAGCACAGGAAAACAAAGAGGAAGCGGGGAGCACACCTGCAAGATTTATAAGTAAATATTAGCCTAAGGGGAACACGTCCTACAAACAAGGTGATTGGCTGGGCTTCCCCTTCACCAGAGAGCAGTGTTTAGGGTGCACCTGCAGACAAGCTGGCATGAACTGTTCTCTTCCTCCACGCAGCTGTGCTGGATCTTCCTCCTCTAGTTTTTCCATTCTTTACTTCTTTGGCACCTCATGTAGTCCCCACTCTGAGGGCCCCACTGGGAATTAAAAACTCCTCAATCTCCATCTTGTCAATCCCTGGTACCAGCCTGCCTGGCAAGAATAAGGATATTCTAGGAGACATTTATAGTGAAATAGTAGACACCATGAAGTTCTAATTTCCCTCGGAGTTTCACTGCGGGAAAAGACTGACTTCTCCAGATGAGAATGTCTCTCTGAAATTTGCTCCCATTTACTATTTATCTGACGACCTTGCGGAAGTGGAACATGGATGAGGGTTTCAGAGATGGGAAGACTTTCATTATATGGTTTAGTTATAGAAGTTAATTGTGTTTATCTCTTGCCAGGTATCTTCACCTTTTAGGGCTGCAAGGATGCATTAATTTTCTTAGCTTCATCACTGTTCCAAATAAGTCAAACTGAAACAAATGTCATGTTGATAATTTTTTATTAATAATTCACTCTTTTGTATTTCTATTGTTTCCTTTTGTGTTAAAGAATAGTCTCAACATGAATTTGTGGCTGGCCTGGAACTCACTATATAGACTTGCATTTTCTACAAGATCAGAGAGATTTGCCCACCTTGTTCCCAGTGTACCTGAATTGTAGGTGGATTCATTACAGACAACCAATTAAAGTTTTCATGACAGTGATTTTATTTTAGCCTTGGATTTTCTGGAACTAGCTTTCTAGACCAGAGTGGCTTTGGATTTACAGAGATCCACCTATCTATGCTGCCCAAGTGGTAGGATCAAAGACATGCACCACAACATCCAGTCTAAGTTTGTTCTTTTAATTGGTGTAAGCTTGTTCTTTTAATTGACTTAATAAAGATAAGTTGCTAAACCTGCTGGTTATGGTATCCAGGAAACAGGATGGGTCCTACCCTCAGAAACAGAAGAAGACTCCCATCAAATGCTGCCCTCTTGACATAAAGACCCTTGACTTTCAAGTCTGAGCAATATTGCTTTTCTTTATCTTTGAGTGTGCTATAATTCATCAAGGGACTAGGGCAGTATGATGTCCTTATTCTACAGATGATGAAATGCAAGCACACAGAGATAAGTGATTTTGGATGTACTTAAGTATAACCAATCCTCTTAGCCATTCCAAAATTTTAATGACTCACTAAATGAAGCTAAAGTCAGCTAAGTCAGTCAGTAGCACAGGCATATGTCCATAATACTTAGGAAGTAGAGGGGGGGGGATTTTATAATTTCAAAGTCATTCAAGTTGAGGATGGTCAATGGGGTATGTATGTTTGGAGACCATTGGGACATAGGGTCTACATTTCCCCCTTAGCTCAGATCACAGGCCTAGGAACCAACCCCTCAGGCAACACAGACCTCTCCTAAATAGCAGGTTATAAAAACATAATGAACAGATGAATACTTGCTAGATAAACAGATTGATATGTGATAAGATATACTTATTAAATGGCTATCAATTGTAAAGTCTATGTGTGGGGTGTAGGAGTGTGTCACCATTGTTACAGTTTGAAAATGAGATGTTGGGCTGGAGAGATAGCTCAGTGGTTAAGAGCATTGCCTGCTCTTCCAAAGGTCCTGAGTTCATTTCCCAGCAACAACAAGGTGGCTCACAACCATCTGTAATGAGGTCTGGTGCCCTCTTCTGGCCTGCAGACATACATACAGACAGAATATTGTACATATAATAAATAAATATTTTTAAAAAAAAGAAAATGAGATGTCCCCACAGTTCATGTGCTCAATTCCTCATTTCCCAGATGGTGTCACCATCTGCTGGCTGTGGCATCTTCAGATTCTGGCCTTTCCTATATTTTTAAATCTGCTTTCTAATGACCATATCATAAGAAATTCCTAAGCAACTTGTTTCAGCCACTGTGATTTTCTGCCCAAGGGCACAAAACTAAGGAACTGTGAGCAGATATCCCAGGAGGTAGCCACACCTATACTGTACCTTCTATAAGACTAACTAAATGATTACAACCTCAGTAATTGTGGTGAGGTTTAGATATTAGAGGTCAAGAGCATAATTATAGTTTAAATTGGATTTATATTTAGCCTCATTGAAAGCCATTTATATTAGTGTGCAAATTTTGTGTAGAGACAACAGAACCATAGGAACTCTTATAAAAGAAAACATTTATTTGTGACTTGTGTACAGTTTCAGACGTTTATTCTATTATTGTCATAGTGGAAAGGATGGTAGCACACCGGGAAACATGGTCCTGGAGAAAAAGTTGAGATTTCTATATCCCGATCTACAGACAGCAGTAAAGTAGAGGCACTAGCCCTGGCTTGGTACTTCAACATTAAAGTCCACCCTTAGTGATTCTTCCTCTAAAAAAGGCCACACATACTCCAACAAGACCATACATCCTATTGACTCTCAATCAGTCTTGCTCTGTGCTATAACTAAGCATATAAATATTTGAGCCAAATGAAAAATTCTTACTCAAACCACCATGTCATTCTTTATCCACCATTGTGCCTGACTTAACACTCTTTAATATCAGATAGAAACCTTTTCCAATGCTCTAGCTAACAAACCCTCATTTCTACTAACTCAGTTTTCTATAACAGAGGACCAAACTATTCTCTAACCCACCTGGCTCATAACTAAAATTTCACCAAAGTATTTAAATGGTGTCGTAATGTGTGCCTTTATTCTGTTTCTATAAAAACTTCAGAAACCGCTTTCTTCCTGGAAGAGGAAATGTGGTGAAACCTGTAATGGGGCCATTGATCATTTACATTTTGCTTTAGAATAAATCATCAGTTGTCCTCTCCATGGTTGGAGTAGTGTTTCTATATTGACTTGATCATTGACTTGACCTACTGAATACCTCATCTCTTTCTGTACTTAAGTTGTTCTCATGGGTGTCCTTGTCACATGTACTGGAAACCAATCACCACAGCTGTTTATTGCTGTTTATTGTACCTTTATCCATTATTTATCTATTGAATGTAAACTATTTATTGTATGTTTAGCTCAACTATTTTATATATTGGAAATTTTTCACACCTACACACCAAAGAAAGAAATGAAAGAGAGGAAGGAACAAAGAAAGACAGAAAGAAAGAAAGAAAGAAAGAAAGAAAGAAAGAAAGACAATTAGAGAGAATTGGCAACATTTAAAGCAAAATAGCTAAAAGTGGATAGGTAAGAACTTCTCATGTTGCCCTATAATGCAGCCCTTACTTATATGACCAGGAGGGAGACACAGCATATTTCAGTTGAAATCCTGTGAGTACTGTCTGTTCTCCAAAACTCAGCAGTCAATGTTAGTATACTTAGCAAACAAAATGTGATCTTATTTACACACTGAAGCTATATCTATTTCTTCGTTCTGCATTTCTGTTATGGTTGCTAAGCAGTATGAAATGTGACTGTGATTTCACTTCTACTTGTGCCTGTTTTCTACTGTTGTTATTTCAACCACAATGTCCAGAGCAGCTTGAGGAGGAAAGGGCTTGTTTGTCTTACATTTTCCTGTCACATCCCATTATTGAGGAAATCACAGCAGGAACTAAAGCAGAGGAATGTTGCTTAATGGCATGCTCCTTGTGTCTTGCTTAGCCTAGCCAGGGGTTTCAACATGCTCAGTGGTCTGGGTGCTTCCACTTAAATTATTAATTCATAAAATACCCTTACTGGCCAGATCTGATGGAGCCTTTTCTCTGTTGAGATTCACTTTTTCCAGATGTCAGTAAATTATATCATACAAGTGAAAAATGAAATGACATATTATTGGGCAGAACCACACCTCACACCTAGTGTCCCAAGCTGTATTTTGTTCTGGAGGAATCAAAGATGAATCCAACAAAGTCACTGAAGTCAGAAAGCTGAAAATCCAAGGTGGACAAGACAAATACAGTTGATTTCTGCTGCTGTGAATCGCAGTGACTGCCTTGCTGAGAATAAGGTTTGACATCTTTGGTCAGGCATAGGGATTTTCTTGGACAACGCTTTGAAACATAAGTATATTTGAACTTGCCAGCATGATAGAGTACACACTTATTGTTTAAGAATCAGAGGTTACTAAGTATCTTACAAAGGAGTGACTATCCTTAATATGGTAGACTGATCCTCCCAAAATACCACTGGTGCCGCTGCTGAGAAACCTGAAGGTAGAGGAAAGCTAACTGCTTCTGCCTACTGCCTAAGCGATCTGAAGCCTATTCTACAACCTACACTGAGCAACATGAAATTTTTTACTATTGCTTATGGTAAGGTCAGGGAATTTCTTAGAATCCAAGTCACATAATGTTGGGAGGAACAATGATGGCAATCAGGTGAGAGCTTGAGTCTTAGCAGGACATCTATATGTTGCTGGAGCTCCTTCTGCTCCTTCAGCCAATAGCTGCTGAGATACCAGCCCATTGAGGCGTGGTCTCTCTCTCTCTTTAAAAAGCAGCAACTGCCCTCCAGTCACTCTCTGGCTTCTGGCTCCACTTCCAGTGACTAGGCTCCCTTCCTAATTGCACAGAGGGCTGTTGTCTGGGATGGTGATGTGTAAGTTTTTCCCCCTTAAATAAATAACCATTCTATTAATCATAATTCCAAACTGGTGTGGGATTGTTTGTGACTTATGCCTTCATCTGTATAATTACAAAGATCACCAAAACAATGTTCAGTTAGCACAGTTTAATTGACCTTCTTAGAAGTTGATCCTGGAACTCAGTTCCATAGCAACATAACTCTTCCAGGGACAGCACTCATGGAAAAAACTGTGGCCTTCCTGTTGAAACTCTGGAGCTGTGGGAACTGGGAAGAATGAGCAGAAGACCCTTAAAACTTTGGTTTATGTACTTGGAGATCCCCAAACTCATCAGATCATAGGAAGCTTTGGCTAAAGCATAAGTCACAGTTTAAAAACTGAGGGGTACATTATGGATCACGGATGGCAGAATGATCCTGAGTCTCTTCCCATCACACATGAAGATAAACCTGGGAACTCACATCATGCAATGCAAGGAAATAGAATTGGGGCTTGGAGGAGATCTAAAACCTATTGAATTCACACGGTATTTTGAATTTCTTGATGGGTAAAAGCAAGTAAGAGTCAACTACTTCTATTTCTGCCTGGACCAGCAGCAAGGAAGAAGATTGGAGCAGAAACTATTGATAGAATACAGAAAAGTAATGGTGAAAAACAATAAAGTCATAATATGATTCTTTTGGAAAGAATAATCATATTGTAAATTTTTAGAATAAAAGACTCATGTTACTAGAATGAGAAAAGATATGGGAGACAACACTCCAAAATTTATAGAATAATAGGGATCATAAAGAAGTATTGTAACATCTATAGACTTATAATAGTTGAAAACTTACAATTTTCTACTGTGCATTTGAGTCTGAATGATATCATGGAGTAAAATTTGACATGCATGAAGAGACAAATCTCACCTGAGTTCACTTGTATATTGTGTTTAAAGAGTTCCCTTAGAAATTGTGGATATCATTATGGTTACCCAAAGCTTGGGAAAGGTGATCATGAAGGTAGATGGAAGGTGGCTACAAGTAATATATTTTGAAAGAGAAAGATGCCATAATTCAAAGAAAAATGTAGGGTTAGAGGATTGGCTCCACAGTTCAGAGCACTGGCTGTTCTGACAGGTAACCCAGGTTCAATTCCGAGCACCCACATAGAGACTCACCACTGTTTGTAATACTGGTCTTGAGGAACTCACTGCTCTCTTCTGACCAGCAAAGTTACCAGGCTTGCACTTGGTAAGTATTTGTAAGCAAAATAACCATATGCATAAAATAAATTAGTTAAAAAGAGAAAAATGTAAAAATAGTAACTATGGGGGGCTAGAGAGATGGCTCAGTGGTTAAGAGCATTGCCTGCTCTTCCAAAGGTCCTGAGTTCAATTCCCAGCAACCACATGGTGGCTCGCAACCATCTGAAATGAGATCTGATGCCCTCTTCTGGCCTGCAGGCAGACACACAGACAGAATATTATATACATAATAAATAAATAAATATTTAAAAAAAATAGTAACTATGATAATTTATTGCCCCAAATATGTGAAGGAATGTGTTTTATAATTAGCTTAATTTAACATTTTACAACATATTTGTATATTGTATATACTTTATACATCACATTATATAAGATTAATGCATGCTGTAATGTTATCAAGTAAATGAGGTATTTAAGGTGTACTCCAAAATATTAGACATCTCAGACAAAATGGACAATTTTCTATAAACAACCACGAAATATGAACAAATTCTCAAGCTTAGGACTCAAGAGAAATTTTCAACATCTGCTGCTTTGGGAGGCAGGAGGATTCTATCTTAAAAACCTTCCTGGGCTACAGAGTGAATATAAGGCAATCTTGAATGAATCAGTTAGGGCCTTTCTCAAACAAAAAGTAGAAAATTGGGCTTGGCATACAGATCATTAGGAAGGTATTTACCTAGTAAGGAGGAGAACTCAGCTTCAGTCCTCTCACCAAGAAAGAAAAGTGTAGAAGATCTGTGGACATGGCTCGATGGGTCAAAGCATTTGCCAAATAAATATAGTGTCCATAACCATGAGTTATCAAAACTCACACTAAAAATCCTGACTGTACTTCTCATGTCTATACCCCCAATTTCTGTCTGTCCAGGGAGTTAAGAAGTGGACACAGGAGGATCCTGAGAGCTTGTCAGCCAGGATATTTGGGATAAGTAACAGAGGAACATAGCTAAGAGGCCACATCTCAAACAACGTGGAAGTTAAAGATCCACATCTAAGCTTGTCCTTTGACCTCCACACATGTGTCAAGGTGCATGTAGAGTGAAATGACCCTTAAAAAAAACCTATTATGGCCCCAAAATAAGAATTAGTGAAAGAAACCATCCCTGGCCTTGGAACCAGAAAATCCAACCTTGCTCACCAGAACCAGTGAAAGAAGCCCACTCTGGCCTTGAATCCAGAGTCAATAAAAGGAAGGCATGCTGACTTTAAACACAGTGCCAGTGAAACAAACCCACCCTGACACTGAAATCATAACCAATGAATGAAACAACACCCTAACTCTGAGCCCCGATTCAGTGAAATAAACTAACCCTGGTCCTGAAACCAGAACCAATGAAAGAAATACACCCTAGCCCCGAAACTAGAACTAAAGAAACACATCCTTACCCTAAAATCTGAGCCAAAAAAATACACTGGAACTAGAAGCAAATAAGCCTCTGACAAACTAAACATAAAACTAAACACTCTCTTAGCAGTGAAACCATCAATAACTGAGATTGTCTAAGATCAAGGAAATTGAAACCAGACCAGTTCCCTCACTGAAAATCTTCTCCCTGGATTAACTCTACCCCTAAGGATCCCTAAAAAAGGTTCTGTGTCTGTTTAGTTCAGAGTTTTCCTTCTACGCTCTTGTAGAATCATTCAAATTCCTAGATTAATGAATCTTGAAATAATTTGGGGTGAAGATTTTCTTTTGCTGACACAGATCAGAATCTCTGCTTGGCAGCTCCTTCATGGGAACATAGCTGAGTAATAACTTTTTTTCTATGACCACAGTGGATTGCTACATTTCTTCAGGGAATTCTCTTAGCAGAGTGAGGCAGAAGTAACAACTTGGGCAGTAGCTGAGAGGAAAAGGTGCTTCCGATGTGAGTCTCCATTGGGAACAAAGAAGAGGTCAACTCTAAATGGCTCTCTCTCAGAGAAATGCAGGTTTGCCATATTTTTTGGGAGACCATCCTACACTGGATCCCAGCTGCAGTTATAGCCTGACATCCTGACAACAGGACAGCTTTTTCCATACATCTATAAGTAAACAGGATACTTTCCCTTCACAGTTGTAGGTATAACCTCACTTCCTAATAAATCAGGATACCTTTCTCCTCATAGCTGTAGGCATACACAGGATATTTCCCTCCACAGCTGTTCATATTGCCTGACTTTCTTACAAGTCAAGATACCTTTCTTCTTATAGCTGGATGTACGCAGAACACTTTCCCTACAGCTGTAGGTATAGCCAGACTAGCTGATATGTTAAGATACCTTTAGTTCCATATCTATAACACTTGTAGGCATATCTGGACTTCCCAACAAGTTAGGATACCTTTTTCTCCAGAGTTGTAACACTTTGAGGGATAACCTGACATCCTGACAAGTTAGAACACTTTTCATCTGGAGCTGTAACACTTGCAGTTCACAAACAACAGTGTTCACACACATACAATCACACTCATGCATATGCATGTTATGCACACTCAAACTCGCCAAGAAAAAATAGAAATTCTGAGTAGACTTTGTTCTGATTAATTGTCCATTGGCTTGGCACAAGCTAGGGTTATCTCGGTAAAGAAACCTAATTGAGAAAACACCTCTATCTGATAGTCTGAAGACAATTCTGTAGGGCATTTTCTTGATTAATGACTTCTATGGAAAGGCCCAGGCCATTGTGGGTGGTTTCATTCCTGGTCAGGTGACCCTGGGTGCCTTAAGCCCTGAGGAGAAATCCAGTAAGCAGCACCCTACCATGGCCCCTGCATCAGTTCCTGCCTCGAAAACATGGATTAAGTTCTTTCTTCCCCATGTGCTTTGTGGGCATGTTGTTTCCTCAAAGCAGTTAGGAGCAAACTAGGCTAACTTATCCTACATAAAAAGGTTGAATTAGCAATAATAAAAAGGAGAAGCCCAATTACTTTTCTGGTCAATTTACCCAACATTTAAAGAAACAATGCAAATTGCTGATAAATTGCTCAAAATATTAAAAAGAAAGATGCCAAGGAACATTTAAAGATGTCTTTATGAATTCCAAGGGACCAGAAATCTTACACACAGCTACTGAGTTGGAAAATTAGGCAGCTGCTTTGGAATAGAGCCTAGTAGCTCTTCAATACATGAACCAGAGAGAATTATCTAACAGTATTGAAAAGGAGAAGAGAAGAGTAGTTATCTTTGTGCAGAGTGGAAGCAACTGTTAGCATCTCACCACAATTTTCCAGAATTTTCTACAGACTTTTCATGGGAAAGATAATTTATAAAATAAGATTAGGACAGAAGCTGATGCAATATTTGATGATTTTCCTTTTTCCCCTCCAATTGATTATGCTATGATAATTTTCTATAATCCAATATTTCTTCTAAAATGTTTTTTCATATCTATTGAAAACCACCATTGAATGTCACAGAAATTTATTTTATTAATCTTTTCAAATTGCACATCAAATTTTCACTATTTTTTGTAATGTGGATTAACATATTTTGTGCTGTAAGTAAAATTTGTACATATTAATCATTAAATTAACCATATCTTTTTTCTATGTCTCTGTGTGTGAGTGTGTGCATATGTGCACATATGTGTATGTGTGAATGCATTTCATGTATTCCAGGCTGATCTCAACCTTGCTTTGTGCTTGTGGAGTTTCTTTAACTTCTAATCTCTCCATTGCTGTCTTCTAAGTATGAGAATTATAGGTATGCACCACCATGCTATACATGTGCCCTTCATTTTTTTCTTAAACTAGATTCCTAGTGATGGCAGGGAAGGATGAAAAGATCTGACATTTTACGATCTTCTGTTCATATCCCAATTACTGTATAAGAAATTTATATTGATTTATTACCCCTCCCACTTCTTAGTTAACAATAAGCACATGATCAAGAAAAGCTGATTCACTAAGTGTGTAAGGGAAGATGGTTCTTGTCATAGACTGAATAAAAAGTAGCATAGCCACACTGCTGCCCCTAATCGTGCATGCTCAGAAGATATCTATGAGCAGTGGTAACTTCCCCTTGGGACTCTGTGTGTATCAACTACAGTGGGGGAGATCCAGTCCAGCATTGCTACCAATTCCTTGGGGAGATCTCTACTTAGGAACCACCACTTGGGTAAAATTAAATCCTTGGCTACACAAGAGAAAATCATTTTCAGCAGAATTCAAAAAGACATAGAGGGAAAAAGTTTGTATAACTAAGATAGATACAACATAGAGAGAGACACTGTGCTTAGGTGTCCTTACAATAGATGCTTAAATATTTGTCAGATAGCTTAATGGATGTAATTCATAGTTGGGTATAGTGGTCTATGCCTTTAATCCCGGAAGTTTGAGGCATCTGTCTCTGGTGGCAGATACATGGCTTCTCCTCTGACTCTGTCTACTCTTTCTATATATTAATTCATTAACCAATAAAAACAACTGTATATTGAGGGATTTCCCATACCACAAAGGCAGGCTGACACTGGTCTATATAGTGAGCTCCAGACCAGCAAAGGACTACAAAAGTCCTTGTCTTAAAAAATAAAATAAAGTAATTTATAAAACTTAAAGATTTAGTAAAAATTGAAAGTAGAAGTATATGAATTTAAAAATTACTTATTTTATGTATATTAATATTTGCCTGCATATATATATATATATATATATATATATATATATATATATATATATATATATCTGTGTGCCTCTCCCTCCTGAATGCAGGGATTGGAGGCATATAACCCCATCACCCACCTTGAGTTCTTGATCGTTTTGAACATTCTTTTTGAGATATCTTTAGAATGATGCATACTGCCTCTGCAGAAAATCCATGTTTTATCACTTGTGTAAAAATTTCTTGACTCTTAGTGAGGAAAATATACCAACTCGACCCCAAGGAGAGCAGCTTCTCTCATATGCAGGCAAATATATATCATATTATGCAGAGTACGTGGAGGCCAGAAGAGGGCATTGGATCACCTGGATCTATGTGGGTGTGAATCCTCTGCAGAAAAGTAAGTGCTCTTAACTGCTGAGTCATCCCTTCAGATTTTATTCCTCATCCTCAGGTATATCCTTTGTAAATGAAATTGTAAGGTGTATTAATTAGATTTAGAGATGAGTATGGTATGCTAACACAGTTAAATGCAAGGCATAGACATTCTGGCCCTAATTAAAGAGAGTGTGGATTATTTTGTGGTTTGGTTTTTATTCATTTATTTTTTTATTTTTTATTTATTATTATTTTTTTTTTTTTTTGGTTTTTCGAGACGGCCCCTGGCAACAAGGTTTCTCTGTGTAACCACCCTGGCTGTCCTGAAACTTTCTTTGTAGACCAGTCTGGCCTCAAACTCGTTGAGATCTGTGTGCCTCTCCCTCCTGAATGCAGGGATTGGAGGCATATAACCCCATCACCCACCTTGAGTTCTTGATCGTTTTGAACATTCTTTTTGAGATATCTTTAGAATGATGCATACTGCCTCTGCAGAAAATCCATGTTTTATCACTTGTGTAAAAATTTCTTGACTCTTAGTGAGGAAAATATACCAACTCGACCCCAAGGAGAGCAGCTTCTCTCATTTGTCCTGCTCCTTTATTTCCTTGCTCTTTCTAGCCTGCCTCACTGAGACCCAGTGGACAGAGGCAAACCCAGAAGGGCAGACAGATTGCTCTTGAGGGGCTCTGGTGGCCTAGAATAAGCTAGCATATATATACATCATATTTATGCGGAGTCTGTACAGGCCAAAAGAGGGCATTGGGTCACCTGGATCTATGTTGTGATCTGCTACGTGGGTGTGAATCCTCCGCAGAACAGTAAGTTCTCTTAACTGCTGAGACATCCTTCCAAGTTTTATTCCTCATCCTCAGGTATTTCCTTTGTAAATGAAATTGTAAGGTGTATTAATTAGATTTAGAGATGACTATGGTATGCTAACACAGTAAAATGCAAGGCACAGACATTCTGGCCCTAATTAAAGAGAGTTGTTGATTGTTTTGTGGTTAGGTATTTTTTTTGTTTTGTTTTTGTTTTTTTTTTTTTTTTTTTGAGACAGGGTTTTTCTGTAGCTTTGTGTGCCTGTCCCAGAACTAGCTGTTGTAGACCAGTCTGGCCTCAAACTCCCAGAGATATGCCTGCCTCTGCCTCGCGAGTGCTGGGATTAAAGGCATGCACCACCACCGCCCGGCCTGTGGTTAGGTTTTTATACATTTTTAAAAAAATATTTATTTATTTATTATGTAAACAATATTCTGTCTGTATGCCTGAAGGCCAGAAGAGGGCACCAGACCTCTTTACAGATGCTTGTGAGCCACCCTGTGGTTGCTGGGAATTGAACTCAGGACCTTTGGAAAAGCAGGCAATGCTCTTACCACCGAGCCATCTCTCCAGGGCCAGGTTTTTATACATTTATTTTTATCCTGGCCACAAGGTTTCGCTGTGTAACCACTCTGGCTGTCCTGAAACTTTCTTTGTAGATCAGTCTGGCCTCAAACTCATTGAGATATTTGGGCCTCTCCCTCCTGAATGCAAGGATTGGAGGTATACAACCCATCATGAGTTCTTGATCGTTTTGAACATTCTCTTTGAGATATCCTTAGAATGATGCATACTGCCTCTGCAGAAAATCCGTGTTTTATCACTTGTGTAAAAATTTCTTGACTCTTAGTGAGGAAAATATACCAACTAGAGCCCAAGGGGGAACAGCTTCTATCCCTTGCCCTGCTCCTTTATTTCTTTACTCTTTCTAGCCTGCCTCACTGAGTCACAGTGGACAGAGGCCAACCCAAAGGGCCAAAAGAGTGCTCTTGAGAGGCTGTGGTGGCCTGGAATCAGCTTGCAGGAGGGCCACACTGATGTTTTGCATTCAATACACTGACTGCACCTCAAGAAGCTTCTGTCCCAAACAGCATTAGCAGCAGTTTGTGCTATGGGATACAGCAATGAAGGAATTCTGTTCCCTCAGGCACTGGCCTCAGACTCACAGAGATATGAGATGGGGGATCCTGTCAAGACACAAAGAAAATCTATATCTAAATCTCTTATCCTTCTAATGAACTCAGGATTTAAATGTTGAGGGAAATTCCTGCTAGCTCAGAGAGGTTGAATAACAAGTTCCTAATGTGTCCTGGTTGCTTGCATTTATGAAAAGAGGAGTGTCCTTCTACTCAGCCCCCACTTAAAAACTCTCATTAGACTTAGTTTCTCCCTACAGCTTCCTGTCAGATGGTTGCTGATGCAGCCTGTTGACCACAGGTTAATTTTATTTAATCAAAAAATGTAAAACATGTTTGCATGATTAAAAAGGCAGCAAAAAGTGTAGCGCAACTTTACACAGTGAAAATAATTTTCCACAAGAGCAGACCACTGTTGGAGGTCAGACCTCACTCCATATGGTGTGGATGATGTGTAAATAAAGAGTGTACTTTCGTTTCCTGACCTCCCAGACCAGAATAATCACACAAAACTATATTAATTACAACACTATTTTGTAAACAGCTCAGGCATATTGCTATATAGTTCTTACATCTTAAATTAACCCATTTCTGTTATTTTATATTTTACTATGAGGGTCATGGTTTCTTACTTCACATCATGACTCTTGGGTGGCTACATAGCATCTGCATGACTCTGCCTTCTTTCTGCCCCCATTCAATTTAGTTTTCCTAACTAGCTATAGTCTGCCCTGCCGTAAGCCAAAGAAGATCCTTTATTAAACAGCAGTAATAAAGCATATTCCTACCATAATGAAGGGAATCCCAAATCAATGATGCCTAACATTGAGGCTTGTGTGCATGGGGAGTGCACACCTTCAGTGCCTCTGAAGCTCCACCTGCTCATAAGCTCTCAGAAAGGGACCCTAGGGAGGTTGGGCAGCCATCTAGGATGGAAGTGGAGAGCACAATGATAACATGATGGCAGGTAGAGCAAGCCCCCTCAGATGAATCAGGAATACTGAAAGATGCAGTTGTTGCAGTGTAGGGTTGGAGAGGAACCCCAGCTTAATGTTGTTCAGGGTGTTTGGTGTCCTCTGACCAGACAGGTCTGGGTTCTTGTGATTTTTGACAGAACTAACTTCAACCTCTGCCGACATCTCCCAGAGGTCTAAGTTTGCCTAAACTGAAAGAAATTCATCCAGCTCTGTTCATACTCAGGGAGAACAGCATGCTACCATGAATGTCTCTACATAATCATGTTCATATATGTACTAAATAAAGGTATACAAGGTCTGGAATTGAGCCAGACTAGATATTAGAAGAGTAGCATTTTTGTTCCCTGATCTTGGTATAATATTACAAACCAATAGGTAGAACAGAGACAGCAAACTCCATTGGAACAGGTACAGGGGAGTAACTGAAGAGTAAGTGAGCCAGAGCCAGAGACCACCGAAGGTCCGGACATAAATCTGGGATCTTCAAGGGAATAGACCCAAGAAAGGCCAGGATCCCTGTTTGTCTGGGCATGAGTCTAGGACCTCCAAAAAAATAGTTTTGAGCCAGGACCTCTGCCACTCTGGGAATGAATCTGGGACCTCTGAGGAAGTAAGCAGAACCAGAGATCTCTGCAGGGCCAAGTGTGAGTTGTGGACCTCAGAACGAAAAACGCTGATCCAGGACCTCTGTTGCGCTGGGCATTGGTCTGGGACATCAAAGGGAATAGACAGGAAACTGAAACCTCTGTGGGTCCAAGTGTGAATTTGAGAACATTGAGGGAGTAAGCAGGAGCCAGGCCTTCTGTGGTTCTGGGCGCACCTGAGCCTGGGAACTCTGAAGCAATAGACCGGAGCCAAAGACCTTTGCAAGACCAACTCCAAGCCAGGAACTTCTCCAGGAAGAAATCCAGATCAAGATTTACAGAAACAGGATAAAGCTGGTACCTAGGCAAAGTAGTCCTGAGACAGCAAACTCCAAGGGAGCAGAGCAAAGCCCAGGAGTGTTGAGCTATCTCCAAGAACACAGGAAAAGAACTGGAGGAAAAGGCAAACAAAAAATTGGAAGACATCATCAAATCCCTTAAAGAAATCCAAGGAAAAGCAATCCAACATATGAAAGAAACTATTCAAGACTTGAAAACTGAAATAGAGACAATAAAAAAACACAGTCTGAGGGGATTATAGAAAAAGAAATCATGAGAAAATGATCAGAAACCACAAACACAATCATAAACAACAGTATATAAGACATGGAAAAGAGAATCTCAATTGTCAAGATACAATACAGGAAATAAACTCATCAGTTAAAGAAAGTATTAAATGTATCAAAAGCTTAACCCAAAATATCCAGGAAATATGGGACACCATGAAAAGGCCAAATCAAAGAATAATAGATATAGAAAAAGGAGAAGCTCAACTCAAAAGCACAGAAAATATATTTAACAAAATCATATAAGAAAATTTTCTTAACATAAAGAAATATATACCTATGAAGATAAAAAGAAATTTACAGAACACCAAATAGACTGGATCCACAAAAAGTCCCCTCAACACATAATAATCAAAACACTAAACATACAGAGTAAAGAAAGAATATTAAGAGCTGCAAAGGAAAATGGCCAAGTACCATATAAAGGTAGACCTATCAGAATTATACGTGACCCCTCACTGGAAAAATGAAAGCCAGAAGGTCATGATCAAACATTATGCAGACAATAAGAGACAACAAATGCCAGCCCAGACCACTACACCCATCAAAACTTTCAATTACCATAGAAGGAAAAGACACAACATTCCATGAAAAAACTAGATTTAACCAGTACCTAGCCACAACCTCAGCCCTACACAAAATACTAAAAGGAAAACTCAAACTGAAGAAAATTGGCTTAGCCAACAAAAACACAGACAATTGATGGTCACATAGCAACAAATTCCAAAGAAGGGGGAAATGCACAAGTTAACATCACCAACAATGAATACTAAATTAACAGGAAATAGCAATCACTGGTCATTAATATCCCTTAATGTAAATGGACTCAACTCACCTATAACAGATTGCATATGAATACAGAATCCATCCTTCTTCTGCACGCCCCCCCCCAAAAAAAAACCAACATCTCAAACTCAAAGACAGACACTGTCTCAGAGTAAAGGTTAGGAAAAAGGATTCCAATCAAATGGACCTAAGAAACTATCCTAATATCCAACAAAATAGAATTCAAGCTAAAATCAAATGACAAAGAAGGTGATTTCATATTAGTCACAGGAAAAATCCATCAAGAGAAATATCATTACTGAACATCTATGCTCCAAATACGAGGGCACCCTGATATGTAAAACAAACACTTCTAAAGCTTAAAACATACATTAAACTTCACACACTAATAGTTGAAAACTTCAATATTTCCCTCTCACCACTGGCCAGGTCAAACAGAGAAAAAATGAACAGAGAAATAAGAGAACTAACAGATATTATGACTCAAATGGACTTAACATACATCTATATAATATTCCATTCAAAAGAAAAGAAAATACTTTCTTCTCAGCACCTAATGGAACCTACACAAAAGCTGACCACATACTCAGTAACAAATCAAACCTCAACAAATTCAAGAAAATTGGAATACCACAATGTATTTTCTCAGATCATCATGGTTTAAACTAGAAGTAAACAGCAATACTAATTTCAGATAACCAACAAACACAGGAAAATTAAGCAATGTTAACCTGAATCATCAATGGGTCAAGGAAGAAATAAAGGGAGAAATTAAAACTTTCTAAAATTCAATGAAAATGACCACACAACATACCCAAATTTATGGGACACAATGAAAGCAGTGTTAAGAGAAAAGTTCATATAGTAGGAACTAAATGCCTACATAAAAATCTGGAAAATTCCCACACAAGTGAATTAAAAGAAAATTTAAAGTTTTGGAACAAAAAGAAGTAAACTCAGCGAAGAGATCTAGATGGCAAGATATAATCAAATTAAGAGCTAAAATCAACAAAATAGAAACAAAGAAAAAATACAAAGAATCAATGAAACAAATAGTAGGTTCTTCTAGAAAACAAGAAAATAGACAACCCTTTATCCAAATTAACCAAAAGGCAGAGAGAGAATATCCAAATTAACAAAATCAGAAATGAAAAGGGGGACATAGAAACAGACACAGAGAAAATACAGAGAATCATCGGGTCATATTTTGAAAATATGTACTCCACAAAATTGGAAAACTTAAAAGAAATGGACAACTTTCTGGATAAATATCACTTACCAAAATTAAATCAAGACCAGATAAGCAAATTAAAACACACCTATAACTGCTGAATAAATAGACATAGTCAACTAAAGTCTCCTAACCAAAAACAGCCCAGGACCAGAGGGTTTCAGCTCAGAATTCTACAAGTCTTTCAAAGAACTAATACCAATATTCCTCACATTATTTCCACACAATAGAAACAGAAGGAAAATTGCCAAACTCTTTTTATAAGGCTACAATTACACTGAGACTCCAACCACAGAAAGACATTAAAAAGAAAGAGAATTACAGACCAATCTCACTTATGACCATTCAGGCAAAAACAGTAAATAAAATATTGGCATATTAAATCCAAGAGCACATCAGAACAATTATCCAGCATTATCAAGTTGGCTTCATAACAGAGATGCAAGATATGAAAATCTGTCGAAATGATCCACCATATAAACAAACTGAAAAATAAAAAGCCACATGATCATTTCATTAGATGTCAAAAAAGTTTTAGACAAAATACAACATCACTTAATGATAAAGATCTTGGAGAGAAGAGGGATACAAAGAATATGCTTAATATAATAAAGGCAATATACAGCAAGACAACAGCCAACAACACACTATAATGGAGAGAACTCTCAGCAATTCCACAGAAATCAAGAACAAGAAAAGATTGTCCACTCTCTCCATATCTATTCAACATATTTCTTGAGGTCCTAGCCAGAGCATTAAGATATGAATGGGAAATCAAGGGGATACAATTTGGAAAAGAAGAAGTCAAACTCTCACTGTTTGTTGATGACATGATAGTTTACATAAGCAATCCCAAAAATTATACCAAGGAACTTCTACAACTCATAAACACGTTCATTCAGTCATGTAGCAGGATACAAGATCAACTAAAAAATAATCAGTATCCCTCCTATACACAGACAATAAAAGGTCTGGGAAAAAATCAGAGAAATAACACCCTTCAAAATAACCACAAGTAACATAAAATATCTCAGAATAACTCTAACCAAACAAGTGGAAGACTTATATGACAGGAACTTTGAATCCTTGAAGAAAGAAATTGAAGAAGACACCAGAAAGTGGAAAGATCTTCCATACTCTTAGGTAGGCAGAATTAACATAGTAAAAATGGCAACCTTCCCAAAAGCAAAAGCAATCTACATATTCAATGTGATGCCCATCAAAGTCTCAGCAAAATTCTTCACAGACCTCAAAAGAATGCTACTCAACATTATATTGAAAAGCAAATATCCCAGGATAGCCAAAATAATCCTGTACAATAAAAGAACTTCTGGAGGAATCACAATTCCTGACTTCAAACTTTACTACGGAGCTACAGTACTGAAAACTGTCTGGCATTGACATAAGAACAGACAGGCCAATGGAACTGAATTGAAGACCCAGATATTAATCCACACATCTTCAAACACCTGATTTTTGATAAAGAAACAAAAAATCAAATGGAAAAAAAAGAAAGTATATTTAACAAATGGTGCTAGCATAACTGGATATCAACATGTAGAAGAAGGAAAATAGACCTGCATCTATCACCATGCACAAAACTAGAGTCCAAAATGGATCAAAGATCTCAACATAAAGCCAGCCATACTGAACCTTATAGAAGAGAAAGTGGGAAGTACACTTGAAAGCAATGGCACAGGAGACCAGTTCTTAAATATAACCCCAGCAGCACAGACAATGAGAGAAACAATTAATAAACTGGACCTCTTGAAACTGAAAACCTTCTGTAAATCAAAGGACATGTCAATAAGACAAATTAACAGCCTGAAGAATGGGGAAATATCTTCACTAATCCCATATCATACAGAGTTCTGGTCTCCAGAATATACAAAGAACTCAAGAAATTGCTCATCAAAAGAAAAAATAATCCAATTAAAAAACTGAGCACAGAACTAAACAGAGAACTCTCAGTAGAGGAAAGTAAAATGGCTGAAAGACACTTGAGGAAATGTTGAACATCTGTAGTTGTCAGAGAAATGCAAATCAAAACAACTCTGAGATTCGATCTTACCCCAGTAAGAATGGCCAAGATCAAAAACACTGATGACAACTTATGATGGAGAAGTTGTGGGGTAAAGGCAACACGCCTGCATTGCTGGTGGAAATGCAAGATAGTACAGCCCCTTTGGGTGGCAGTATGGTGGTTTCTAAAAAAAAATTAGGAAACAACTTTCCTCAAGAACCAGTAATACATGGGGGCTGGAGAGATGGCTCAGAGGTTAAGAGCATTGCCTGCTCTTTCAAAGGTCCTGAGTTCAATTCCGGGCAACCACATGGTGGCTCACAACCATCTGTAATGAAGTCTGGTGCCCTCTTCTGGCCTGCAGACATACACGCAGACAGTGTATTGAGAACACAAAAAATTTTAAGGTCTTTTCCAACATGAATACATGTTCTGTGACTTGGGGACAGTCTCCTCATATTCTGTAGGTTACATCACATCCATGTGAATAGTGAGGATAATATCCCTAAGAGGGTATTTATGGAAGTATGAATGGGCAGAATCACAGAGAGCCACAGCTGAATGAGAAGTAAAGGTCTTTACTGTAGGATTCTTAAAACGTTTCAATGGCTAATGTTTATAGGAAGCTCTCCAAAAGCAATGTAGCCTATGCACTTCCAAGCTTACCTGAAGTTACATCCACTTCACCTCTTATCCTATCACAGAGAAGTGACCTGAAAACAGCATTTGAGAGCTGGTAGCCTGGATAAGAGGTCCTAAAACTTACACACATACTGGAATTATTTGGAAGACTGTCAAAACACAGTGTGTTTTCCTTCCAGAGTTTCTGGCTTAGGGCAGATGTGTGCTGTTCCTACTCTGATGGCACAGGGATGAATGTCTCTAAAGGTCCTGCTGACTTTGATCAGCCTCTAAGACATGGCTTGCACTGTTCTCACTATCTGGAGTATTTTTCATTTTTCCCTCACCTGTAGTAGCTGATCTGTCTCTTCTGGTTCTGTTTGTCACACTGTATGCTTTATATCTCAGGAAGGGGGCAGATACTGACCTGTAAACCTGTGAGGAGGCACACCCCCAGAGAGATAATCTATTAGGTGGTTTCTATGGGCTACAGCTTTAGAAGATGTCTTTTTGGTTTACATCTCTACTTCAGAATCAGAAATGGTTTTAGAATTAGACAATGTCTATCCTTCTCTAAATCCAAGCATGATGTTAAAAGAAAAACTCAAAATTCTGTCTCATGTCAACAGCCTTCTGGTATGGGACAGAAAGAAGATCAATTTTAAAGGAACATTTTACTTTCCTTCATACCCATTTTGCCTATATCTTATCTTTCACTGAAAATATGTCTACATGAATAATGTTTATATTTTCAACAATGAACAGCTTCCAAGAAGAAGTCATTGGGGTCCCCCAAAGTCTCTGCCTGGTTGATATGACGGCATGATGCTGATAGCACTATGAGACCGATTTATGGGTACAAGCTGCAGATATGAGGCACCTTCTTACAATGTTCTGGGCAGAATTCCAAATAAGAACTTCAGAAGAACCCTATTGAATACTCAGAAACCATTTGCAATTATCCAAAACAGCAATCTTGAAATTTAACCATCATTTTACCTTCATAATATCTCATAGAAAGAACATCGCCCCCATGACATCTGGAAGCAATTCTAGAAGATGTCATCCTCTCTCCCAACAAAGTTTCTCTTCACAGTCAGGGACAACATTTAAGAGTTGATTATTACTCATCGAAGGTTGGGTGATATTATGTACACCCAGAGATCTCAAAAAGAGTGAAAATGGAATTGGATGATAGGTAGATTACTTACTCACACTAATAATAACAGTTTGTAATAGAAGTAATACTTGTGAACTATTATTTATAGATTTACATTGGTATAGACTTTTGTATATTGACACAAATTTGAATTATATTTATTATATAGAAAGTTTCTATTTTTGTTTAGAATATTTGTAACAACTGTACAAGGTTATTTTGTCAGATTGTATAAATGCATGATTCTATCTGTTTAAAACATATTTTTAATGACACAATTTTATGATATATTTATCATATTGCATTATATAATTCTAACTCTGATCAAGATTTTTATACATTGTTTATATTTTGAGGTCATTGTTCTGCTTTACTGCATAGATGTTTAAAGATTGTTTTATATTCTGATATGAAATCTTATTCTTCAACACTGTGATGAGACTTTGGTTGATTGGTCAATCAGTTGTCTCTGTCATCTACTACACTTTTTGGAAGCTGCTAGACTGCACTACCTGCCTACTCAAGCAATATTATTGCTCTTCTCAGGCCTTTGATGGGGTTGAAGATGACATAATCATACTTACCATCTTCTTATGATCTAGTTAAGCCATTTCTACTACAATATGGACTCCTTAGGATAGAATACTTATCAAACCCTTAGGATGTATTCCTTCCTTAATTATGATTATGCTTATTGTAATTCTAACTTTATTTTGACATCTGCTTCTTGTGTACATAGTTTTGTATAGAGTTTGGAATTTCTTATTAAGTTAAAAGGGTAGGTGCTGTGAGAGTTCCTTCAGTCAATAGCTTTAAGATATCAATCCACTTGGGTATGGTCTCTTACAAGTATAAATGCATCTGTAAAGTGTGTGGTTGCTTTCTTTTTTGTGTTTTTTTTTTTGTGGTTGCTTTCTTGAATCCAGCTCTTGATTCTGGATGCTAGCTATATTGTAAATAAGATCCATTGCTCTGTAGGTGCTTATCTGACCTATAAAAGCCCAAGATATTCTTACACTCTAACTTGGTGTTTTCAAAAGTCAAAGATTCAATTAGTACTCACATAGTTAAGGGTCTGTCTCTCTGATTTGTACAGCCTTCAAAATTCATCATTAAAACATGAACTCAGTGTTACATGATGAACTTAGAATGAATGCAGCTATATTAAGTAAAATCAAACACTTCTGTCTCATGTGTTTGTATGTGTGATTATAGGTTTGGGAAGATTGGGAGATATGGTACAAATCTTTAATTTTTTTTTGGAAAATGTGTGGATTGTTTTTAGTTAAATATCATAAATCAGTCTGCCTTAGCAAGAGGGAGTATTTCATTCAACTACAAAATTAAGCAAAATTCCATATTTCAGCTATTCATTTTATGCTATCACTTTGTATAATTCACCCACTAAAAGCTGCGTATCAAGGATTTTTTGTTTTTTATTCAACTATATATTTATCCACTACTCTCCCTTCATCACCCCTCCCCTTTTCACATGATTCACATGTTCCAAATTTACTAAGATCTTGTCTTTCTCTGTGTCCTATATAAAATAGATTTATGTATGTCTATGTTTGTTTCCTCTTTGTTGTATATGTTCTGGGCATTGTGAATTGTAGGCTGACTGTCCTCTGTTTTATATCTAAAAGCCACTTAGGAGTGAGAACATATGTTTTTCTTTCTGGTTCTGGGTTAAATCACTCTTTTATGATGTATTCTAGATCCATAAATTTGCATATAAATTTCAAGATGTAATTGTTTTTATCCACTGTGTAGTTCTCCATTGTGTAAATATACCACAATTTCTTTGTCCATTCTTCAGTGGAGGGGTTGTTTTCAGGTTCTGGCTCTGACAATGTTGCTGTGAAGACAGTTGAGCATTTGTGCTTGTGGTATGATTGAGCATCCATTGAGTACAAATCCAAAGGGCATGGCGGGGTTTTAAGATAAGTTGTTTCCTAATTTTCTTTCATTCTTTTTTTTAAATTTTTGGTTCTCCAAGACACGGTTTCTCTTTAGCTTTGGAGCCTGTCCTGACACTAGCTTTTGTAGACCAGGTTGGCCTTGAAGTCACAGAGATCTATCTCTGCCTTCCAAGTGCAGGAATTAAAGGCATGCCTCACAACCAGGCAGGTGGCTTTCTAATTTTCTGTGGAATAACCATACTGATAATCAAAGTAGCTGACTCAGTTTGTAACCCCATCAGCAATGGAGGAGTGTTCCCTTAACTCTACATCCTCCACTGCTTAAGTTGTCATCAGTGTTTTGATCTTGCCTATTGTTACAGATATAAGAAGGAATCTCAGATTTGTTTTGATTTTCATTTCTCTAATGACTAAGGAGTTTGGAAATTTCCCTAAGTGCCTCTCAGTCATTTTAGATTCATATGTTAAAACATTTTTATTTAGGTTTGTATTCCATTTTTCCTTGGATTATTTGTTCTTTTGATGACCAATTACTTAAGTTCTTTGTATGTTTTGAAGATCAGTCTTCTGTCCAATGTGGGGTAGGTGAATATCTTTCCCTATACTACAGGCTGCCTTTTTTGTATTGTTGATCATGTCCTTTGTTTTACAGTAACTTTTGCTTCAGGAGATCTCATTTTTTTCAGTGTCTATGATGACTGGGGTTATAATTTGAAAGTGGTCCTCTTTACCAATGTGTTCAAGTGTACTTCCAATATTCTGTTTTATGTAGTTCAGTGTGTTTGTCTTTATGTTGTAGTCTTTGATCCATTGGGACTTGATTTTGTTCATGATGATAGATGTGGATCTACTTTCATTCTTCCCCACATTGATATCCAGTTATGCCAGCACCATTTGATAAATGTTTTCTCCATTTTATATTTTTTGGTGCTTTGTCAAAAATCAGGTGTAGTAGGTGAGTGGAGTGATGTCTGGGTCTTAGCTAGCATCAGTTCCATTAGCCCTCCTATCTGTTTTTGTGCAAACACCAGGCTCTCTTCAGTACTGCAGCTCTGTATTCATCTGAAGAAGTCAGGGAATGTGGTGCCTACAGAAATGATTTTGTATATAGGATTGTTTTGACTATCTTGCATTTTTTGGCTTTTGTATATGAATTTGAGTGTTTATATTTTGAGATCTATGAAAAATTTTTCTGATATTTACATAGGAATGGTATTGAGCCTGTAGATTGCTATGTTGATTTCTAATTAACACCTTCCCATTCTCTGGTGTATTCTTCAAAGATTTAATGTTCTTTTCCTACCATCCTTTCACTTCTTTAGTTGGTAATTCCATAATATTTTATGTTTGTGGCTACTGTTAAGGGTGATGTTTCCATCATGTATTACTTCAAGCCATCTTTCTTTTTCAGAAAATATTCCTTGTAACCACCTTCTATCTACTTTCCTGATGACCACTCCCAATCTTCTAATAACCATAATTATACCCCCAACTTCTAAGGATACTTTTATTTAAAACATACAAGTAAACATATGGGAGGTTTGAGTCTTCATACCTCTCATATTTCAGTTAATGGTATCCTTTGAGTTTAAAAACATTGTTGAAACTTTTTTGGATTTTATGGTTCTGGTTTGAGAGCCAAACTGTGTTTCTTTCACTGGGCCTTTTTAATGTTTTGGCTGTTTTCAGGGAGATGTTCTTTCATTATCTAGTTCTAGATTCAGAGACAAAGTTCTTTCCTTTGACTCTGGTTTGAAGACCAAAGATGGAATACTCTTCCTGTAACCAATAAGGTTTTATCCATTACTTTCCTTGTTCAAACTAAAATAAATAGAGGTATAATGATGCATAAACAAATTGTTGACATTATCAAACTTTTTTCTACACAATAACTGATTTGGTTAACTGACTGTAACTGGCTTAACATATGAAAAAACAATTTATAAGAAGCACCCAGCTTTTTCCTCAGGTCCAAAACATTATAATATGCACAAGCTTTCTCAGATGACCACACACAAAGTCTTACTCTTCTGTGAAGTACAAAACATCATGACACTGAATTCATTTATAGAGTTTCACTACAGTATGATTTTTTTCTCATGTTTTTGAAAAATACACAAATACAAATAACTTGAGGGTTTCTCTACAAAAGGGCTCATATTATGTATTTGGAGATGATTGTGAAAAAGAAATTACCACATTCCATTCACAGGTATCTCTAGAGTATGTTACATTTTAAGACATTTAAGAGTACAGGGATCTGCAAAGGCCTTATCACACGGATATCATTCCTAGGGTTTCTCACCAGTATGTGTTCTTCTATGCATTTGAAGAGCACCATGTTGTGCAAAGGCCTTACCACACTGATTACATTCATAGGGTTTCTCTCCAGTGTGTGTTCTTTTATGCAAATGAAGATGATTACGTCATGCAAAAGCCTTACCACACTGATTACATTCATAGGGTTTCTTTCCAGTATGTGTTCTTTTATGGCTTTGAAGATTACTGTGACGTCCAAAGGCCTTACCACACTGATTACATTCATAGGGTTTCTCACCAGTGTGTGTTCTTTTATGATTTTGAAGACTAATCTGAGCTGCAAAGGCCTTACCACAATGATTACATTCATAGGGTTTCTCTCCAGTATGTGTTCTTTTATGCAATTGAAGAGCAGAGTTCTGTGCAAAGGCCTTACCACACTCATTACATACATAGGGTTTCTCTCCAGTATGTGTTCTTTTATGGTATTGAAGAGTAAATTTCTGTGCAAAAGCCTTACCACACTCATTACATACATAGGGTTTCTCTCCAGTATGTGTTCTTTTATGGCTTTGAATAGTACTGTGTTGTGCAAAGGCCTTACCACACTGATTACATTTATAGGGTTTCTCTCCAGTATGTGTTCTTTTATGGTATTGAAGAGCAGAATTCTGTGCAAAGGCCTTACCACACTGATTACATTCATAGGGTTTCTCTCCAGTATGTGTTCTTTTATGGTATTGAAGAGCAGAATTCTGTGTAAAGGCCTTACCACACTGATTACATTCATAGGGTTTCTCTCCAGTATGTGTTCTTTTATGGTATTGAAGAGCAGAATTCTGTGCAAAGGCCTTACCACACTGATTACATTCATAGGGTTTCTCTCCAGTATGTATTCTTTCATGATTTTGAAGACTAATCTGAGCTGCAAAGGCCTTACCACAATGATTACATTTATAGGGTTTCTCTCCAGTATGTGTTCTTTTATGGCTTTGAAGATTACTGTGTTGTGCAAAGGCCTTATCACACTGATTACATTTATAGGGTTTCTCTCCAGTATGTGTTCTTTTATGATTTTGAAGACTACGCTGAGCTGCAAAGGCCTTACCACACTGATTACATTCATAGGGTTTCTCTCCAGTATGTGTTCTTTTATACAATTGAGGATGGTTTTGGCGTACAAAGGCCTTACCAGACTGATTACATTCATAGGGTTTTTCTCCAGTTTGTATTCTCTTATGTGTTTGAAAAACAGCACATTGCGCATTGGCTTTACCACACTGATTATCTTCATAGGATGTCTCTCTAGTATATATTCTTTTAATCTTTTGAAGATGACTGTGATCAGCAAAGACCTTACCATGCAGATTACATTCATATGATTTCTCTCCAGTATGTGTTCTTTTATGACTTTGATGAGTTTCATAAAGAAGAAAGTCTTCATCATCTTGACCATACTCATAGGGATTCTCTCCAGTGTGTGTTCTTTTATGCATTTCAAGATGATTGTGATAAGAAAAGACTTCATCACATTGCTTAATTTCACAGCATTTTTCTCCGCTATTTGTTTTTTCATTCCTTAGAAGATGAGTGTTATAAGACAAGACTTTACCACAGTGAGAATATACTGAAAACTTCTCTCCAGTTTGAGTTCTTTCAATCCTGCAAGGATAATTTACACATGTAAAAGTTTTACCACATTCAATGCAGTTGAACCTCATACCAATATGAATTAATTTCATATTTTTTCAAATTGTAAAAAGGAAACAAATGTCAAGCTTTTATAGCTTTGTTTGAAATCATGTTTTGTTCTCTCATTAGGGGTCATTTTACATCTAGAAAAATATTTGTGATGAGAAATTCCATTGTGTCATGGTTTATCTTTTCATCTATAACTATACCTATATTTTTCTAGGATATTTTTTTACATTTTTGAAGAGAACTGCATATACTGAGTGCTTTACCAACTTTACTCCATTAATAAATTTACTATATTGTGAACTATTACATATTTCGTGAGTGAAATAAGACACCCAGAAGTATTTGCATAGACCTAGAACTCATGTTTGTTTCATTTTTTGGTTGTTGTTGTAATATGAGTTTGTTTTTAATGTATTAACCATGATGATAGAAAATAAATTCACTTTGTACTTTTGGATCAAATTAAACACGTACACTCTACATAGGAACTACAGTTTATTTTCTTAATTGTCCTTAAGGAGAGGTATGCTAAATCTTTCCATATTCCTATTCTCATACACTTGTGTCAAGAGTGACATATCATATATATGAAAAAAAGAATAGTGTATAAAAGATTTCCAAAATGAATCTACAAGGTTCTACTTTCACAGATTTGTTGTATAGATATTTAGATTTCTTTACAACAAATGCCCCTTGTCTATTCTGATTTCACTAAACTTAGCAGAGTCACAAAAATTATACGAGTGATACAAGGCTTACCATGGGCTATTGAATTAGTAGAAAGTTTTGCAGCTGTACTCATCATCACTGAAATATGTATACATTTTCTGTCATGAGTAGCAAGAAGCAAATGAAGCAGCAGTTCTACAACATAGCTCTTGTGGTGCTATGAATCAAATGGTGATATCTGTTTAGGCATTGATACCTAGACTTTTTCTTAAATGAAGGCTTTGCAGATGTAATTCACATATAAGAAATTGAGGTATATGGATTTGTGAGAATTTAATAACCATCAATACATTTAAAGCTGTGCTTATTTACACTGTTGCTTTTGTTTTAAAGTTCCAGAACACATTACAAACTATTCAAGGGAAATTGTTATGAACTTGCACAAGAAAATTACCTTGCATGTCTTCTAGAATATTGACAATGCTCTTCGGTGTTAAGGTCTTCCCAAATGTATCCTGAAATACAGTACCAGAATATTTATTATATAATTTAAGAATGTGCAACAATTAGCTTATTATCTTAAGTGCACCTAAGAACTGTGACTGTGTTATTCACCTCATTCTTCTTTCTCTAAAACAAATTACAGAATAAAATCATAAACCAAGGAAAAGTTGTCTCCATATTTTGAAACATGAAAGAAATTCATTTTCACCTATAGTAGTGAGGTTCCTGTAGGTCTCCAGCATCACATCTTTGTAGAGATTCTTCTGGGACGGATTCAGTAAATCCCACTCTTCCTTAGTGAAGTTGATGTGCACATCATCATAGGTCACTGCCTTCAAAAATATTCCATACATGAGTACAATGTAAGTATGACAGTGAAATGCATACTTCTTTGAAAGTATAGTTTTATGATTCTGGTGTTCCCCATTCTTGTTACATGATATAGACAGTCACTTTAGAAGGAAATTGAAAAAAAGAATCAATTCTGTTATTTCTGTGTCCTTTGTATAGGATACCACCTTATAAGAGCAGTATCTATTCACGGGGAAAGAAAAAGAGAAAAGATCAACAGTATGTTGTATGTATGAGAAAATTAATGACAGAAAGGAAAAAAAAAAGATGGACAAACTGGGTGTATTGGTGTATTATGCCTTTACCACAACACTCAGTAAACAGAGGTGGGTATATTTGTCTCTGAGATAAATGCCAGTCAAGATTTAACAGTACTGCTTGTCCATTTTACGATACCATGTATCTTGTCAGAGGTTAAGGCATGAGCATGTCTTTGCCCAAAGTCCAATTTTGACAACAAGAAAACAAGCTTTGAGTGTCTTTGGTACTCAACATTCTCTGGAAAATAGATCAACCCTACCAGTAGTAATTGTGTCTCACTTCAACAGTACACTAGTTTATTTAAATTCCATATTTTACACCTTTTTGAAGTGGTTAAAGATTATCTATCTATGCAAAATATATACTTTATGTGTCTAAAAAACCTGATTATTCTAACTATCATATGACAAACATGACTATTGATCTATAATTCTAATACCAATATAACTTGAAGACTAAGACTTCATATTAGAATATTGTACAATAAACAACTGTATGACAAATGAGGACAATGGGCTGAAAATGTAACCAATGAATAAATATCTTGATCAGGGAAATAAATGTACATTGCAATTTGATAAATATATTTATCAATATATAAAATGTTTTAAGCAGAGGAAGAAGCATGAATGCAAACAATATTCAATATTTAACATTATATCAATATACAAAAATCTATATCAAAGCAATTGTGTATAAATTATAACTCACAATCATTCACTCTATTACTCATTATTATTATTAATGTATGTAAACTCACACTAATCTATTATTACATCCAATTTTCCCTTTTTTTCAAAGAAATCCCTCAGCCCATGAAATTTCCCTTCTAACCCGCAACGCTATACCAATAATAATCAACCCCTAAATGATTTCCCTAACCCTAGGACAAACTTTGTTGGAAGTCTTTTAGAATTACTTCCAGCTGTCATGGGGGCGATGTTCTTTCTATGGGATCCTGTGAAAGTAAAATGATGATTAAGTTCCAAGATTACTGTCTGGTATAATTGTAAATAGTCTCTGAGTATTTTGTAAAGGTTTTCTGAGCGTCCTCTTATAAGTTCTGTCTAGAACGTTGTAAAAAGTGGACCATTTCAGCTAACCAAGTTGGAACCATCTTGAGCAGCTGGTGTGTAAAACAGGTCTGGTAGTAACACTATCATCATGATGCCATCATATCAACCACATTGAGTTGTTGTTGTGGGGCCCCAACTTCTTCCTGGAAACTTCAAAATTACTTCAGGAAAATTCATTGTTCATTGTGGAAAACTTAAACATTATTTATATAGTCATATACAGACATATATATTCAGTGACATGTACAATAGAGACAAAATTAGAAATGTAGAAAAGTGAAAAATTTTCTAAATTCCTTTTTCTTTCTGTCCCATGCTCCTGACATGAGAGAGAAACTCTGAATTTTTATTTTAATGACATGCTTGGATTTATAGAGGGACAGAGCCAGCGTCCATCTCCAAAACCAGCTCTATATATTCATAAATATACATCCACTTACAAAAGGCACCCAATGAAATGATAGGATAAAAGTGTAGATTAGTGAATCTAAAAAGAATAAAGGGGCATATATGTGTATGATGTAAAAGTGTAGATCATTAAAATTAATTTTAAAAAGTAATTACTTAAGGTCCAAATCAGGAGCAGAAGGAGAGAGAGCACGAGCAAGGAACTCAGGACCGTGAGGGGTGCACCCACACACTTAGACAATGGGGATGCTCTACTGGGAACTCACCAAGACCAGCTGGCCTGGGTCTGGAAAAGCATGGGATAAAACCTGACTCTCTGAACATAGCGGACAATGAGGACTACTGAGAACTCAAGAACAAGGGCAATGGGTTTCTGATCCTACTGTACACACTGACTTTGTGGGAGCCTAGGCAGTTTGGATGCTCAACTTACTAGACCTGGATGGAGGTGGGGGTTCCTTGGACTTCCCACAGGACAGGGAACCCTGATTGCTTTTCGGGCTGAGGGGGGGGACTTAGTTGGGGGAGGGGGAGGGAAATGGGAGGCGGTGGCAGGGAAGAGACAGAAATCTTTTTTTTTTTTTTTTTTTTTTGGTTTTTCGAGACAGGGTTTCTCTGTGGTTTTGGAGCCTGTCCTGGAACTAGCTCTTGTAGACCAGGCTGGTCTCGAACTCACAAAGATCCGCCTGCCTCTGCCTCCCAAGTGCTGGGATTAAAGGCGTGCGCCACCACCGCCCGGCCAGAAATCTTTAATAAATAAATAAATTAAAAAAATTAAAAAAAGAAGGAAAAAAAGTAACTACTTATTTATATATTTTACATTGATATAGATATGTATGCTCCCTTTTGATATAAACTTGACCATTTTATTAAAACATACTGTCTATGATTTTTATATTCTTAAACTATTTTACCTAATTCAACTCACTTAAATGTGTCATGAAAATTTCTAGTCTTTGAAAGTTATTATTATAAACCAATTAGGATATAAAGTACTGCATGCTAGTACTTTGTTATTTATTACAATTGAAATTATGCTCAAGTTAGGTATGTTTTCAACATTATATTGAATTTCATTAACTGATTCAAATGAACATACTTTAGAGAAAATATTTGCTGAAGTAAAGCAAACTTTGTCTTCTTGGGGATTATAAATTAGTTGTGAAAATATACAAAAAAGTGATTATATTAATCATTCATCATATAAAATACTTTTCCAAAAATTTGAGCCAAAAAGTTAAAAATTAGGAGAGATTATTTGGGGAATCTTAATAATTTTCAGAAATTGTTGCAAGACATCTATATCCCACTATGGAAGTAAAAAATTGAAAAAAAGTAATTAGAACCAAACCATAAAAGGTGACAAGGATTTAAATAGTCAAAGAGAATTATCATCTAAAGCAGAGAATAAATGGTTTAGTGGAAATAAAATTATAGGAGACACTTATGGATTGCCTGGATGTGAAGTTTGGTTACATTCAAGATTTTTTTTTGATACAGGTTTCTCTGTAGCTTTGGAATGTGTCCTGGAACTAGCTCTACTAGACCAGGCTGGCCTTGAACTCCACCTACCTCCGCCCCCTAGTGCTGGGATTAGAGGCTTGAGCCACCACCTCCTGGCCTTCATTCTAGACATTTTATGCTCTATGCATTCCTTGTAGGAATTTTACTGCAGAGGAAAGGCATGATCTTATAATCGATATTATAACATATAAACATACTAAAAAACTAAAAAGTTATGTGGAAAAAAACTGAGTTGTTTTTAAAAAGAAAACTGAAACTTCATCTATTAGCAAGAATTTACCAAGGTTAAATTGTAGCATGTTTTACTAATGTTGAAATTGAATCATTAGGGACAGGAAGTGAACATTGGCAAAGAGATTACAGTAATTTCTTGGGAGAAATTAACAACAAATATCCCTTTAGCCATAATATTAATGATCATATAGGGAAGTAACTAATTCTAGGGAAAGGTTCCATCTAGCTTCCCATATTTAATTTTGGGTTTGAGTCTCTATCTGATATCTAGGCATACATAACAAATACTCATCCTTTAGCCTCTTACAGATCTGCTGCATATGACAATTAAAATGATTAAGTTTTTTGCTATGAAATAGGAGCATGCATTACAGTGACCTTTGAAGTCTCCAAAAGAAGTGTGAGTCAAACAAGGAAGGTTTCAACTGCACTATGTAATTGTTTCACCATCTAAACATCAGGTTTGGACTACAAACTGCTCGGGACAGTATCAAAATGGTACACTGAGATGATTGAGACTGCTGGGAACATATGTTTTAATTAAGCAAACAGTTCATTTTGGAGGTTTGAGGAAGAGATAATGGGCAAAAACACAGACAGATTGAATGACGGAATTGAATCAAAGACCCAGATATTAATCCTCACACCTATGAACACCTGATTTTTGACAAATAAGCTAAAATTATACAATGAAAAAAGAAAGCATCTGCAACAAATGCTTATGGCATAACTGGATATCAACATGTAAAGGAATGCAAATAGATGGATATCTATCACCATGCACAATACTCAAGTACAAAGGGGATAAAGACCTTAATATAAATCTGACCACACTGAAACTGATAGGAGAGAAAGTGAAAAGTAGCCTTCCAAGCATGGAACAGAAGACCACTTATAAACATAACACCTGTAACAGAGTCTGAGAGGAACAATTAATTAATGGGACCTTCTGATACTGAGAAGCTTCTGCACAACAAAGGACACAGTCAATAACACAATAAGGCAGCTTATTGGATGGGAAAATAAATTTCCAGTCCCATATAAGATAGAGGACTGATCTCCAAAATATATGAAGAACTCAAGAAATTAAACATCAAAATTTCAAATAATTCAATTAAAAATGGGGTACCGAACTAAACAGAGAATTTTCTATAGAATAATCTCAAATGGCCAAAAGACACTTAAGGAAATGTTCAACATCCTTAGCCATCAGGGAAATGCAAATCAAAATGACTCTGCAATACCACCTTACACCTGTCAGAATGGCTAAGATCAAAAACACCAGTGACTGCTTATGCTGGAAAGGATGTGGGAGTAAGGGGAAGACTCTTCCATTGCTGGTGGAAATGCAAATTGTACAACCACTCTGGAAAACAGTATGGCAGTTTCTCTGAAAATTAGGATTCAACCTACCTCAAGACCCAGCAATACAAATGACAATGGTGTGAACTCCCTTATTCATCAATATTTGTTGTAAAGTAAAGGATATTCATGCTTCAATCCACAGACACAGATAGTTAACAACAAAGTATCAAGGGAGGGATACATCGATCTCACTGAAAGGGGCACTATAGTAGGTCTTCTGAATTGAATGGGGGTAGTTGGGTATGGGAACAGGAGAAATAAGGATCAGGGTGCTTGGATGTAGGGAGAATGAGGAAAGACTACAAGAATTGGGGAACATTAGGGAGTTGGTATGGTACCTAGTACAGTAAATACTCATTAGATTGTATGAAAATGCCACTAGCAAGGACTTTTAGGAAAAAGGGATGAGAAATCTGTGAAGTCTTCTCTAACAAAGCAAAGTATTCAATGTTGGGACTGGGACACCACCCAGAAACAGTTACATCTACATCTAGTCCTGCTTGCAAGATATGTTGAGTTATTTGTTCCCCAGAAATTGTAGGAGTAAACAGCAAATGACTCGTGAAACTTCAGGCCCATTCCATTAGAGGGAGACAATGCCCATCCTAATTGGATGTCCCAGACCTGAAGCTCACTTCACTAAAGGTCTATGATAGAACCAAACAAGATAGGAAAAAAGTCCATGAAATGATTTCTCATGATATTCTGCTATTCTCATAGAATGGTGCTTCGGCCAATTGTTATCAAACTGGCCTAATCCAGGAACTCAAAGCAGCAGGAGCAGACACAGGCAGTCAAACAATAAGAGGAGCTAAGGAGACCCTGCTGGCAATGGGGAGGAAGTACCATAGCAACCGCCTCCCACCTTGGTTGAGGACACTAGGTTAACACAGCCCACAGAATCAACTAAGCAGGAGTTATTGGTGCTCACAGAGACTCATGATCCTATAGGGGCCTGTGCTAAATGCTTTGCATATATGTTATCAGTTCATACTATGGTGTTTTGTGGGACTCCTAAGACTGGGTGTGTGTATATGTGGGGTATACTTTAATTCATTTGACAGCTTTTGAGACCCCTTTCCTCATACTGGTTTTCTATATCCAGGCTTTTTTTGTTTTCTGCATATAATCTTAATTTAACTTGTTGTACCATGAATATGGGCTGGTTTTCCATGTCTACTTGGCAATGACCTAGAGACATCAGAGATTAGGGTACCTCAGGAAAAAAATGCCTCCACGGAATTCAGAAATGGGGCATTCTCTCAATGACTGATCAATGGCAGAGGGCTCAGCACATTAAGCATTGTGCCATCCCTGGGATGGTCCTGGGTTCTATAAGAAGAGAGGATGAGTAACTCATGTGAGGTAAGAAAGGAAGAAGCACGCCCCCATCACATTTCCATCAAATTTTGACTCAAGGATCCTGCCCTCCTTGAGTTCCTTCCCTGGTATGCTTTAATAGTGAAAAACAATATGGAAGTATAAGCCAACTAAGCCCTTTTCACCTCATTTTGCTCTTTGGTCATGGTGTTTCATCACAACAGCAGAATCCCTAATTAAAACAAGACAACATGTTTTGTTGATATGTATGAGATTCTAAAGGTAAACAAAGAAGAGAGATTTGGGGTAAATGTGAGACTGAGATGAATGGTGGAAGGAAGCACTGGAGTCAAGGTATAAAAAAAAAGAAGAAACAAAAGACTAATGAAAGAGAGGAATGAGGACAAGTGAGGGAAGAATGGGTCAAGAAAAGATGAAAATTCAGCAGAGCAAATGCCAAATCCTGTGGTTCTCTCTCAGGTACATGGGGCTACATGTTTTGTTTGTTTGGTTTTTTTTTGGTTTTTGTTTTGTGCTTTTGATACAGGGTTTCTCATTAGCTTTGGAGCCTTTCTTGGAACTAGCTCTTGTAGACCAGACTGGCCTTGAACTCACAGAAATGCACCACCAGTGACTGGCGAGGCTTCACTTTCCAAGGGCTTACTCAATTAGCTCTGTCCCTACTGAAGCATTAATCTAATTGATATTTAAAATAAAACTCAGACCAGGCAGTTGTGGCACACACCTTTAATTCCAGCACTTGGAAGGCAGAGGCAGGCAGCTCTCTGTGAGTTCAAGGCCAGCCTGGGCTACAAAATGAGTTCCAGGACAGGAACCAAATCCACCGAAAAACCTTGTCTCAGAAAAACTAAACTACTTTCATGATAGCCACAAATAGCATAAAATGTCTTGGGGTAACTCTGACCAAGGAAGTGAAAGATCCATTTGACAAGAACTTTAAGTCTTTGAAGAAAGAAATTGCAGAGGAAAATGGAAGGATCTCCCTTGCTCTTGGATTGGGAGGATCAACATGGTAAAAAAGGCAATTCTACCAAAAGCAATCTATAGATTCAATGCAATCCCCATCAAAATTCTATCAAAATTCTTCATAGATCTGGAGAAGACAATAATCAACTTTATATGGAAAAACAAAAAACCCAGGATAGCCAAAAAATCTTATACAATAAAGGATTGTCTGGAGGCATTGCCATCCCTGACTTCAAACTCTATTACAGAGCTACAATATTGAAAACAGCTTGGTATTGGCATAAAAACAGAGAAGTCGACCAATAAAATTGAATAGAAGACCCTGACTTTAACCCACAAACCTATGAACACCTGATTTTTGATAAAGGAGCTAAAAGTATACAATGGAAAAAAGAGAGCATCATCAACAAATTGTGTTGGCAAAACTGGATGTCAATCTGTAGAAAAATGAAAATAGATCCATATCTATCACCATGCACAAAACTCAAGTCCAAATGGATTAAAAACCTCAATATCAGTCCGAACACACTGAACCTGATAAGAGAAAGTGGGAGGTACTCTACAACACATGGGCACAGGAGACCACTTCCTACGTATAACCCCAGCAGCACAGACATTAATGGCAACATTGAATAAATCGGACCTACTAAAACTGAGAAGCTTCTGTAAAGCAAAGGACACTGTCACTAAGACAAAAAGGCAACCCACTGACTGGGAGAAGATCTTCACCAACCCCACAACAGACAAAGGTCTGATCTCCAAAATATATAAAGAACTCAAGAAATTAGACTGTAAAAGGCTAATCAACCCAATTATAAAATAGGGCACTGAGCTGAACTGAGAATTCTCAACAGAAGAAGTTCAAATGTCCAAAGATACTTAAGGTCATGCTCAACCTCCTTAGGGATCAGGGAAATGCAAATCAAGACAACTTTAAGATACCATCTTACACCTGTCAGAATGGCAAAATCAAAAACACCAATGATAGCCTTTGCTGGAGAGATTGTGGAGAAAGGGGTACACTCATCCATTGCTGGTGGGAATGCAAATTTGTGCAACCACTCTTGAAAGCAGTGTGGTGGTTTCTCAGGAAATTCGGGATCAACCTACCCCTGGACATAGCAATACTACTCTTGGGAATATACCCAAGAGAGGCCCTATCATACAACAAAAGTATATGCTCAACTATGTTCATAGCAGCATTGTTTGTAGTAGCCAGAACCTGGAAACAACCTAGATGCCCTTCAATGGAAGAATGGATGAAGAAAGTATGGAATATATACATATTAGAGTACTACTCAGCAGTAAAAAACAAGGACTTCTTGAATTTTGCATGCAAATGGATGGAAATAGAAAACACTATGCTGAGTGAGGTAAGCCAGACCCAAAAAGAGGAACATGGGATGTATTCACACATATTTGATTTCTAGCCATAAATAAAGGACATTAGCCTATCATTCGTGATCTTAGAGAAGCTAAATAAGAAGGTGAATCCAAAGAAAAACATATAGGCATCCTCCTGAATATTAACCTTCATCTGGCGATGAAAGGAGACAGAGACAGAGACCCACATTGAAGACCTGGACAGAAATCTCAAGGTCCAAATCAGGAGCAGAAGGAGACGTAGCACGAGCAAGGAACTCAGAACCGCTAGGGGTGCACACACACAATGAGACAATGGGGATATTCTATCGGGAACTCACCAAGACCAGCTGGCCTGGGTCTGAAAAAGCCTGGGATAAAACCAGACTCGCTGAACATAGCGGACAATGAGGACTACTGAGAACTCAAGAACAATGGCAATGGGTTTTTGATGCTACTGCACATACTAGGAAGTTTGGATGCTCACCGTACTAGACCTGGATGAAGGTGGGTGGTCCTTGGACTTCCCACAGGTCAGGGAACCCTGATTGCTCTTCGGGCTGATGAGGGAGAAGGACTTGAAAGGGGAGGGGGAGGGAAATGGGAGGCGGTGGCGGGGAGGATGCAAAATCTTTAATAAATAAATAAATTTAAAAAATAAAAATAAAAAAAGGAAAAACTAAACTAAACTGAAATAAAATAAAAATTCAGGCATAAGACAGCAGGGTAAGAACTTGAAAGATCAGAAAACCAATTGTTTAGCCACTGGTGACTACTACCTCTTCAATTTCTTCATACAAGAAAAGAGACATATCTTCTCTCAAGCCTGCCTTAATAATCCTGACTCCTACCTGGCCAAAGTCCTTTAAACCTCTAGGGTAATCATCAGTCAGGTTGTTGTTAGCTGAGGCCTGACTCCAAACAAGCTTTATTATGAGAACATGATCAAAATGTCATACCTTTCCCCCTTTCTTACTAAATAAAAAATGAAGAATTTAACTAACACCGTAAAGCTATATATAATATATACAACAACTATATACAAATATATATAGGAAACAATGAACAATCCATTTGTATTTGGCAAATTTAGAGAAAATACTTTATTATCTGTCCTATCTAGGTAAGTCCAAATGTTGTACCTCAATCATTTTTTATCCCAACCTAAAATAAACTTTTTATATCTCTTAACCTTACATATTTCATGCTAGTTTCTGAGTTGATTCAATTTTGCAACAACAGAGAGAACTACAATTATCTAGTATTTAACTCCATTAGAGACCTGAGAAGGATATAATACTACCTGACTAAACAGAAAGTATAGCGTTTATCTATCTCCATGCAGAAATCTCAAGTCCAAATAGATCAAAACATAAAACCAACTACATTGAACTTCATAGAAAAGAAAGTGGAAAGTACACTTGAACACATTGGTACAGGAGACCACTTTCTATATATAACCCCAGCAACATGAACACTAATAGCAATATTTAATAGATGGGACCACCTAAAACTGAGAACTTTCTGAAAAGCAGAGGAAATGTTTAATAAAATGGCAGCCTACAGGATAGAAAAGGTCTTCTTCAACCCCACTTCAAACAGATGGCTGATATCCAAAATATATAAAGAGCTCAAGGAACTGGTCATCAGAAGAACAAATAAGCCAATAGAAAAAAAATGTAGAGACTTAAACAGAAAACTCTTAACAGATGACTATAAAATGACTGAAATACACTTAAGGAAATGCTCAACATCCTTAGCCATTAAAGAAATGTAAAAAAAAAACAAACAAAAACAAAAACCTTCGAGATCCCACCTTACACCTGTAAGATAGCCAAGATCAAAAACACTGAGGACAGTTTATTTGGAGAGGATGTGGGGTGAAGGGAAAACTTCTCCACTGCTGGTGGGCATGCAAACTGGTACAATCACTTTAGAAATCAGAATGGTGATTTCTCAGAAAATTAGGACACAACTTACCTCAAGACAAAGCAATACCACTTTGGGTATAACATAAATGATTCTCAATCATATCACATGATATATTCATAGTGCATGTGTGCAGCTATATCCATATCAGCACTATTTGTATTAGCCTGGTAACAACCTAAACACTCCCAGACCAAAGAATGAATGAGGAAAGTGTGCTGCATTTACACAATGGAGTACCACACAGCAGAAAAAAAAAATTGACATCTTGAAATTGCAGGCAAATTAATGCATCAATAACACATCATACTGAGTGAGGTAACCCAGACCCAGAAAGACAAATATACAATGTCCTCACTCATAAGTGGCTTTTAGACCTAAAACAAAGAAAACTGGCCTACAATTCTCAAGCCCAGAGAACCAAGATCACAAAGAGAAATCTAAGAGAGACATACATGGATATAATCTACATGGAAAGTAGAAAAAAGACAGAATCTTTTGAACTAATAGTGAGCATGGAGATCATGGGAGAAGGTAGAAGATGGGAGGAAGGGAGGAGAGCAGAGAAAAATATATACGTCAATGCAAACAATTTTAAAAAACCAAGAAATGAGAAAAACAACTGACAGCCTGGACAGTCACCCAAGATTCCACTGTACTGTTGGACTTTTAACTTTAGCCTATACACCTAGAAGATCTGACCATGTTTCTGTGAAGCAGGAATTTTTAAGGATTGTCCTGCTTTGCCATGGCAATGCTCAGCTGTCATTTTCTTTTGTGTCCTGTCGATCAAACTTGGACAGTATACTGTCAGTAGTTAACTCAAAGGGCAGTTTCTTGCCAGTGCCTAAATCTTGCCAGCAAGAAAGTTAACTACATTTAGTCATTTCTATAATAGTCATCAATTCTCTGAAGTAGATTGGTGTTGTCAGGAACAGACATGTCTTGCCATAAAAGCCTTATATAATCGTAACATCTTAAATGCCATATTTTGAATAGGAAATGTTTGATGACTTATTTATTTATTTATTTATTTATTTATTTTCTGGTTTCTCGAGACAGGGTTTCTCTGTGGTTTTGGAGCCTGTCCTGGAACTAGCTCTTGTAGACCAGGCTGGTCTTGAACTCACACAGATCTGCCTGCCTCTGCCTCCCTAGTGCTGGGATTAAAGGTGTGCACCACCACCGCCCAGCTTGGTTACTTATTTAGTCTTTTTTTTTTTATTGAGAAAAGGAGAAAAAAAAACTAACAAGTTTCCACCTCCTCCCAGCCTCCCATTTCCCTCCCCCTCCTCCCACCCTATGCCCCCTCCTCCCACCCTTCTCCCCCTCCCCCCACTCCTTTCCCTTATTTAAAATGTATTTTTGGCCAGGGAGTGATGGTCATGTCTTTAATCCCAGTTATGTGTGGCACAAGAAGGTTGATCTCAGTGTGCTCAAGGCCAGGCTGGTCTACAAAGTGATTTCCAGGACAACCCGAGTAAGGAAAGGAACCCTATCATGAAAAAAAGGGAAATGAAATGTCTTTTTGTTTCACCTTGAAAGACTCCCTAACATGACCATAAGTATGATTATAACATGTAACTATTAACCTGTAATTTTATCAATTTAAATAGCTTGTAATAGTAGTTTCAAGGACCAGAAATTTATTTTACATTGTAAAGTGACTTTTTGGACACAAAACAATGCATAAGAGTAGAAATGTATTTACAGTATGTTTTATCAAAAATAACCTTGATTTTCATTGAATTCGAGGAAGACTTTAATTTCTTTCTTTATCTCTTCCTTGATCCAGGTGTGGGTCAGTAGTTGACTGTTCAGTTTCCATGAGTTTGTAGGCTTTCTGGGGGTACCATTGCTGTTGAATTCTAACTTTACTCCATGGTGATATGATAAGACACAGGAGGTTATGAATATATTTTTTTGTAACTGTGGAAGCTTGCTTTGTTACCAAGTATGTGGTCAATTTTCGAGAAGGTTCCATGAGCTGCAGAGAAGAAGGTGTATTCTTTCCTATTTGGGTGGAATGTTCTATAGATGTCTGTTAAGTCCATTTGCTTCATTACCTCCATTAATTCTCTTATTTCTCTGTTAGGTTTCTGTCTGATTGACCTGTCCATTGGTGAGAGAGGAGTGTTGAAGTCTCCTACTATTAGTGTGTGCGGTTTGATGGCAGCCTTGAGTTTTAGTAATGTTTCTTTTACGTACGTGGGTGCTTTTATATTAGGGGCATAGATATTCAGGATTGAGACTTCATCCTGATGAATTGTTCCTGTTATGAGTATAAACTGTCCCTTGGGCAGATGAGGATAGGGAACCTGAAATGACCCTATCCTATAGCAATACTGATGAATATCTTGCATATCACCATAGAACCTTCATCTGGTGATGGATGGAGATAGAGACAGAGACCCACACTGGAGCACTGGACTGAGCTCCCAAGGTCCCAATGAGGAGCAGAAGGAGGGAGAAGATGAGCAAGAAAGTCAAGACCACGAGGAGTGCACCAACCCACTGAGACAGTGGGGCTGATCTATTGGGAGCTCACCAAGGCCAGCTGGACTATGACTGAAAAAGCATGGGATAAAACCAGACTCTCTGAACATGGCGAACAACGAGGGCTGATGAGAAGCCAAGGACAATGGCACGGGGTTTTGATCCTACTTCATGTTCTGGCTGTGTGGGAGCCTAGCCAGTTTGGATGTTCACCTTTCTAGACATGGACGGAGGGGGGAGGACCTTGGACTTTCCACAGGGCAGGGAACCCTGACTGCTCTTTGGACTGGAGAGGGAGAGGGAGAGGAGTGGGGGGAGGGGGAGAAGGGTGGGAGGAGGGGGAGAAGGGTGGGAGGAGGGGGAAACTTTTTTTTCCCTTTTCTCAATAAAAAAAAAATAACCTTGACGCCGGGCGGTGGTGGCGCACGCCTTTAATCCCAGCACTTGGGAGGCAGAGGCAGGCGGATCTCTGTGAGTTCGAGACCAGCCTGGTCTACAAGAGCTAGTTCCAGGACAGGCTCCAAAACCACAGAGAAACCCTGTCTCGAAAAACCAAAAAAAAAAAAAAAAACCTTGAATTTGCATGAATATACACAAATATGTTAAATAAGATTAGAAACATCTATAATAAAACAAAAATAATCTCAAATATGTATTAATATATAAAAGCCATGCTAATGTAAAATATGTAATAAAAGTAGTTGTTTTTATTTAAAGTCAATTTAGTAATCTATCATTTATCCTATAATTTATACATCTTCCCTTTCTCTTTTCAGAACAAGATAACTGAATATAATCTCCTTTCTTTATATTTTTTTACCATTACCCATAGTAATTGTTACCACCTCCACCTCAATGATGACATAAATCATGACCTAATAAGTGACCAAACTGCTTACCCCAACTCTTGGGAATATGGGAACCATGCTTTTGAAATTATTTTTTGTTGTCTGTGGGCAATGGCATCTATAAGGGTCCCTGAAATAAACCTAGGATAATTTCAATTCATGGGAGAGTTGCCTGTATTATCTCTTGTCCAGTCTTTGTTTAATGGAAAAGTGGAGAAATTGTCTCAAGTTCTGGCTAGTGTAGTGTATGAGGACCATCTTAGATAGTAATCTTGGAATAGTCCTGAATAATTTATAGCCCAAAGCTGACATTTGGAGGAAGGTAGTCAGTTTAGCGGCATTACCACACTCTAGGAGGAATCAATGTTGTGGGGCCCTACGCCCGTCTTTAAGAATTTAATGGTCACTGCTAAGAATGATCGTGGTTTACTATAGAAAACCTTTTAAGTGCCGTATGTAGTAAAGCTCAAAGCAGTTAAAGGAGCATAGTTTATTATTTAAATACATAATTCAAAAACTTAATTTTAAATTACTTGATAGAGATTTAGACCCAAAATCATGAACAGATATTAAGAATAAGCCTTTTATTTAATTAGATTTTAGATGTAGCACAAACTGATCTTATTCATAAATCCTGTAGTCAGATAGTAGGGCTGAAAGCTGAAAGATCAGAGAAGCACAGCATCTGGCCACTAGTTTTAGCTCTATAAAATTCCCAGTGCAATGTGGGAGCACACGTGTGACTCAGTTTCCATCTGGAGTCACTTCAGACTTAAAGATTCTATTTGAGTCCAAGCATGCCTGCTGTTATTCTTCTAGTAACCTTGAGGGCTGTGAATAACATCTGTGCTAGCCAACATAAAAAGCATTTTGCCCAGCTCAAAGAGTCCATTTTTTCAATTAATATTTGGGCTAGTGTAGGCCAGCCAGGGGCACTCCTTGTTAGTGATTAGAAGCTGCTTAGCTGGATCAGATAGTGCACAGGTTTGAGCTGCCTCCAAGCACAGTGCAGGAAGGTGGGGAACTGACTGTACTGCTTTTTGATCTGCCTTTTGACTGTGTTCAGTATATATGCTGGCTGAGAAATAAACTTAGGCTGTTTTCTATTGGCCTTTCATCCTCTAGGTCTAACCTATGTTTCTGTCTTCATTTCTCTTAATCTAACTTTTCCTTAGCCTAAGCATTCCCTCCAAGGGAAGCCCTAGATAAATGTTGTTAGACTCACCAAATGGGTTATCCCATCTCTATAAGTCCTCAGAGTGAATGCTGTTTCTACAAAACACCCAATCATCATCTCCTCTCTGCCCAGGCATGCCACTTCCTATCTGCAACTCCTTAGTGATAGGATTAAAGATATGAGACACCAGCATTGACTCTACAACAAACTAGTGTGACTACTGGGATTAAAGGTGTGTGTCAGTATTGCCTGGGGTGTAAGGTGGGCCATGGCGTCTGTTTTACTTTATGATCTTCAGGCAAGCTTTATTATTAAAATATAAAAGAAAAAATAAAATAATTAGAAGCAAGCATCTGAGGACAAGAAGAGAAAAGTAAAACTGTTTATCACCAAAGGATATAAAAAATATTCTGAGTACAAACTGGGGAAGGTCCATCGTTTTCAGAAACAATGAATGATTTAATTAAATTATGGTTCACAAAATCAACAATATGGATGACACCATTGACAAAACAAGGCACAAACACAAATCTACACACACACAAACACACACACACACACACACATATATATATATATATACACAGATTATTTATTCTTTTTTTTTTTTTTTGGTTTTTCGAGACAGGGTTTCTCTGTGGTTTTGGAGCCTGTCCTGGAACTAGCTCTTGTAGACCAGGCTGGTCTCAAACTCACAGAGATCTGCCTGCCTCTGCCTCCCAAGTGCTGGGATTAAAGGCATGTGCCACCACGGCCTGGCCAGATTATTTATTCTTAAAGAAGAACAAGGTTCTAATCAAAATCACTGAATCACTGGCCATCACGCACCCTGTACACTCCTGTTCTCTCCTTTACCAATAATAGAAAATGGGTTCGGTGAGAAGGGCTGTTTCACCAAAATATACAATATTCACTTGAAGTCTTCTGATGTTTTTCCTTTACAGAAAATAGATTTGATTACTGAAAGCATCTCATTCTCTTGTGATAAAGAAAATTATGTCTGTTAGGATCACTTACCATGTTTCCTACAATTGGTGATGGAATCCAAGTCTGCATCACAGTGAGGAAATGAAATCTTTTTAAATGGAATTTCAAGTGAACAGATTTTTTTTTCTTTTTAGGGCTGGTGACCTTGAACTTTATTAATCTCCCTTTTTTTAATTATTTATTTTATTATGTATGCAATGCACTGTCTTTGTGTATGCCTGCAGGCCAGAAGAGGGAACCAGACATCGTTACATGTGGTTGTGAGCCACCATGTGGTTGCTGGGAATTGAACTCAGGACCTTTGGAAGACCAGGCAATGCTCTTAACCACTGAGCAATCTCTCCAGCCCAAGAGAACAGATCTTTAAAGAATCAGTGTACATGTAAATCAAGTTGATTTACTCTAACTACTTGGGGTTCCACGCACTTCTGAAAATAAGGTTACTGCTAATTTTTGTGTATGTTTGTGTATTTTTTATGTATGATATTATCTGTATGATTGCTGGCTCAGTGATCACGTCTCTTGAGGAGAAGATGGAGGCTGATGCCAGTTCCATCTATGTTGGCAATGTGGACTATGGTGCAACAGCAGAAGAGCTGGAAGGTCACGTTCATGGATGTGGTTTCATTCAACTGTGTTACTAGTCTGTGCCAAATTCAGTGGCCCTGCCAAAGGGTTTGTATATATAGAATTCTTAGACAGAGTCAGTGAGAACTTCCCTGGCTTTAGATGATTCCCTGTTTAGACGGAGGCAGATCAAGGTGATTCCCATCAGCACAACAGACGGGTTACCCATGTGCCCAATACTGTACCCGAACTACCAATAATAACAGCTCCCAGTCTGAATTCTACAGTGGTTTAAACAGCTGGCCCTTGGACCAAAAGAACAATTAATAAAAAAAAGAAAAACAGAAGGTAGAAATTTAATTTTTATACTGCCAGGCAGTGGTGGCACACGCCTTTAATCCCAGCACTCAGGAGGCAGAGGCAGGCAGTTCTCTGTGAGTTCGAGACCAGCATGGTCTACAAGAGCTAGTTCCAGGACAGGCTCCAAAACCACAGAGAAACCCTGTCTCGAAAAACTAAAAATATATAAATAAATAAAAATAAATAAAACAAAAAAGATATACTGTGGAAGGGGGAGAATCCCATAGCTAACTGAGGAGGAACCCACTCTGAGCAGTAGGGCAGGCCCAGGGAGTAAGGCAGGGGTAACATATTCCCAATGGAGATTCGAAATGGACACTTCTCAAAGGAAAAGCTGCTCTCTATTTTCCTGCTCCACTTCACTCTCTTTGGGCCTGCTCAAGGGTAAGTGGGTATGGATGGTAGGAGGCCTTTTTTTTTTACCTAGAGCTCTGGAGGGCACCAATCTGTTCAGCTTGTTTCCTTTCCTCATCTTCTCTCTGCCTTTTGCAGTCCCTGCCTCCTCCTGATTTACCAGATGTAGGCCCAGGCTACTCTTCTTTCCTCGGGGCTCCTGCCTCTCCAGTTTGTCTGGTGAATTTTTATGGGTTCCTTTTTGTCTATTTTTCGGTCTTGAGTGTCTTTCTTTGCAGATTTTTGTAGCGAAAAGAACTCACTTCCTGTGGATTCAGTGTAAATTCCACTTACCCCTGGGGAAATACACTACTTTGTTTTGGGAAGTTTTGAGGGGTTATTTTTTTGTTGTTGTTTATCAGGTGTTCTTGTTTTGTTTTATTTTTTGATTACATTTTTTCCTTTATTTGGAGGGAATGGGAAGAATTAGGAATAAGGAGGTGGGATCTGCATTTTGTTTATTTTTTAAACTCAATTACAATGGATGGGTTTTTTAAAAAAATAATATGTCATGAGGAAAGTTGTTTATGAAAAAAAGAAAAATGATTTAAAATTTATTTTCTCCTACATGGATTATGGCCTAAGATGTGAATTATGCTCCATCTACCTGCCCAACACAATGCATACAATGAAATGTCTGCAGACCAGAAACTCCTTTGTCCCCTCGAACTAAGCTTCACAGGATCACACCATTGCAGCTAGTGGCAGCATCACATTAAAAGCCTTCTAATCATGCATTGCTAGAAGATCTATATCATCATTTCCTACCAGTTCCTAAACTATTTGTAATCTTTATAACACAAATCTGAAATTGGAATGCAATATTTAGAACTTCTAGAATCTAGACCTTCAGTTTCCTAATCTCTCTTCCCATTGCACACAAAGAGCAGTGTCCATGTGTGTACTCTGGACATTCACCATCATATTCTCAATGTTCAGAGACTCCCCTGCCCCAATAAATTCATATACTGGGAGGCTCAGAGGACAAGGGACACTGCCAACATGAACACATGGAACAACATAAATACATTCTGGTTCATAATCAGTCCAAGTCACCGCAGAAATGACAGTTCAACAGACCTCAACACCCAATACTCACCATGGTATAGCGTGTGATATTCCTTACTACTCCTACTGCAGAGGCAGAATAGAATCATGGAAAGAACCCACAAACTGTCTGCTACTAGTACTCCCCATTGTTAACCCTTCCCAGAATTCCTCACAGGCTAGGACCACCTAGCTGTGCCTCACAATATTAGCAGCTCCTCTATAGGAGGATCAGAGATCAAATGACTGAGATAGCACAGTCCTTCCAGTTCTGCCCTCCCAGCCCAGCATACAGTGCCCTAGTTTAGAAAGTTTGTATTTAGTACACATAATTCGACTCTCCTACACCACATCCTGTTTCTCATCCAAAGCACAGGGTCCTCTGTGTGCACATTGCATTGCACACTCACTTTCCAATGCAGCCATCCCATTGCCTCAGAGAAGGAAAATACTGAAGAGAAACACAGGTCACAGTCATAAAGGAATCACTGTTCCTTGTAACTGTGGTTACTTTGTAACTGTTGTTAAAGAAAAACAAACCATGAATTAGAAAACACTCAGGATCATGTTAGGGATTGGAGGGAGCAAACACATTGTGAATATGATGTAGGTTTAATCTCAAAAATTATTTTGAAAAGTTGAAATAGGCTAAAAGCCATGTCCTCCAGAGACTAGGGATTTGTATTAGAGCACAATAAACATTTTTTATGTATTTTCCCTAAAGATGAAGATCTTAATCCAGAACAGTAACAGTCCTGTTAAGCATATTTTACCCAGATCATCTATTTTGGATGAACTATTGTAATATCGCAATTAGGTTTCAAGATAAGGTCAGTACCACACCCAGATTGCCATTGTCTGTGGACTGCAAACAATGGTCAATCAGGATAATAATACAGCATTGCAACTGATCAATCAGGGCCACCTGATTCCATGTAAGTAATCTCAGATGAAGGAGGAAAGCTCTCACCCTCAGTGCAACCTCTCACTTCCTGCACTGTGTCTACACCAGCTTCAAAGGTGGTCAATGAGTTCAATTCTTATACCAATCCCTCTTCATTTCTAAGTCTCCAATAAAAGCCAGAATGATTAGCAGACACTCATTAACTGCTCTATTTTTCTTTCTCACTGACTAGTGAAGGACAAACCTGGAAGGAGTTGCAGGACTGCCTTCCCAGAGCTGGCAACAGAGGCAGGATTAGGTGTTCAAAATAATTCTCAATTACATAGCAAGAGGCAAGCCTAAAGTATAGAAGACATTGCTCTACATAGAAATCAACATAACTAGAAAGAAATGAAATGAAACTCTCAATGACTTAGAAACATTGGAGAACAGAAACAAATAGAGATAAGAGCAGCGATACACTTAAAGAAAGTTTTGAAACTGATACCAAAAAATGATTTTTAAAGTGATGATAATAATGCACTTGTAGCTGGGCAGTGGTGGTACATGCTTTTAATCCCAGTACTCGGAAGCAGAAGCAGGCAGATCTTTGTGAGTTTGAGGCCAGCCTGGTCTACAAGAGCTAGTTCCAGGACAGGCTCCAAAGCTACAGAGAAACCCTCTCTCAATACACCAAAAAAATGCACTTTTGAGATTAAATAAAATTTTCTATATTGACTTTATAAAAGAGTAGGCTAAGAGAGACTTACATACATCTAATCTACATGGGAAGGATAAAGTATAAAAAGACAAGATCTCCTGTGTAAATTGGGTACATGGGGACCTTGGGAGAGGATTGAAGGGGGGAGTGGAGGGGCAGGGAGTGAAGCAAAGAAATTGTAGAGCTCAGTAAATTTCAATTTAAAAAACAAGATCGATCATATCTGCAGAGGATAGTTGTCTAATTGTAAATTCAATGTTCCTTGACTCAAGATAACCTTCCTAATCTGGACTGTGTACATTCACATGACATTAATTTACACATGCTGGGCAATTACAAACCACTCCTGCTACCACAGTCAGGCTCTTTTTCATAGTGGTGGCTCCAACAGCTGATTGCCTATGCTGTGCCCCCTGCAGTGCACACAATAATCTATTCTTCCTATTGTGGTCTGAGGACAGAAGAAATGCTTCATATGCAAATCCTTTTCCTGTGACTGCGTTGACGGTCGACTACATGGTTCAAATGCATTATTTTATTTTATTTTAATGTATTGGTTTTGTTTGAGACAGGGTATCGCTGTAGCTTTGGTGCATGTCCAGGAACTAGTTCTTGTAGACTCTGCGTGCACCACTAGTGCCAGGCAAATACATAATTTTAATACTGGAACTGGTACAGTCATTTAAGATCTTTGAGGTTGTAATATTGAGGACACTCAAGGTTGCCAAGGAAAGCAACAGACAGGGACCAAGGCCACCTGAATCAACATAACAGAAGTTGTCTCAGAAACAATATTTCTATCCGGATGGAAATGCAGCTCTTTTAGAATCAATATGCCTTCCCACTGAGAAATCACAGCACACACTTAGGAGATTAATAAAGAAAAGTCTCTTTAATGATGCTATGCATTGATCTCTGTCCAATGCTCAAGGGGAGCTAGGTTAGACAGATTTTGCATTCAGTATATGCTGTTATCCATAGGTATCCCTTAGGATAATGGTCCAGATTATACTGTGAACAATTGAAATAGAAACAGGCAATTGCCAGTCTAAATATTTAAGTAGAAGTATTCTGAGAATATTCTCTTAAGTACGCCAATGACCTGTTACAGTAGGTCATTCTTCACTGACAGGGTTCTAAGGTGAAGATCAGGAGGAAGGAGAAAGTCTGGACTGGACAAGTAAACGACAAAAAAGATAGGGTGGGGGATATTGCAGAAGATACATTCCATACCTAGTAAAATTCTGAAGAAAAATAGCATCTTAGTTGGGCAGTAGTGGGGCACTCCTTTAATCCCTGCACTCGGGGATTTTTTTGAGATGGGGGTTTCTCAGTACCTTTGGAGCCTGTCCTGTAACTCTTGTAGATCAGACTGGCCTTGAACTCAAAGAAATTCACCCACCTCTGCCTCCAATAATGCTGGAATTAAAGGCGTGCACTACTACCGCCTGGCAGTGACTTTTTATTTTTAAATCAGTGATGGCTTCTTTGAAGTGGTTTGGTGGCAAATATCTGGACAATCCTGGTGAACAATGTATACCCATGCATTCTAATCTTTACCAGCCCTAATTAGCATATACTTAAAGTCTGGGTGTTTTAGACACAGTTCTCCCTCTGCTAATTTCTACTTTTTGGACTTAATCATTTTTTAAGCTTTATTGAACATATTGTATCACCAATTCTACTCTACTACATTTTGGTACAGTAGTGGAAAGCTACACAACATATGAGATGCCTTTGAAAACCTCCACACATTTAAATATAAATTCAGGTCATATTTAAAGCTTAAATGCAAAGTGCTCAATATCGAGAAGATATTGGTGAATCTAGGCTTCTCTGAGTTGGCAACTTGTTTCCATGAATGCATCAACCCTGTTGAAGTTGACTAGGAAAGTGTTTTATACACAACTTCCTGCTCCCAATACTCTAAGGAGATGAAGCCACAGAGCAAAGCTATTCAGAGGCCTGCCCCTAGGTTAGCAGGGACCATGAGGAACTTCACATACAGGGAATATGGCGACAGGTTCCCACCCAGACCCATGGAGAAAACACCATAGTGTTTTCCGCACCTTGCCCTCTGCTCCTCCACATCAGGAGACAGCATTTCCTCACTCACCATGTTGGGCTTCTCCATTTTGCCAAAGTTCTCAGTGCATCGTCTCCCTGCAACAGCAACTGCACCCAAGAACAGGAATCTACTGGTGCCAGCTCCTCTTCAAAGCCAAGACTGAAGATGGCTGCCCGGAAGAGACCTGCACTGCTTCTGACTGGCAGGTCACCTGGAGTGCATGATTGGCTAGTGAGTCCTGAATGACAAGAGCACCTCCCATCAGGATATAGTGTGCTTAAAGAGACAGAATACTGGTTCTTGTCCAATCCATTCACCCTAATAGAGAACTTCTCCAGATCTGAGAATATATACCTTTCAATAGCACTTGCCCCTGGCTACAAAAGCAATCAATGTCATTTTCATGCACTACTAGGAACTTTCCCTTTTCTTTCAGCACACTGCTTGACTTGTAGGGTGCACTGTGCTAGGTGGGTGGAGTAATTTCCTCTCCCACAGAGGTAAGGATGCCTGGAATACTAACAATTAAAGAGAGTTTTAAAGTTACAAAATGAAATATTTGTTCTGTGGCTTCATTCTGAGGTCAGATGAACAGAAGATACTTTTTACATGGTTTTCACAGGGATTTTACACAAAAGGAAAGAGGAACCAGATCTCGAGCTAAATGATTGGTCTTTCCCCCATCGGAAAGTTGGATAATGGCTCCATTTCTTTATGGGTTTTGTTCCTTAAATTCGAAGCAAATGCCGGGCAAAAGAATAATAATAAAAAGAGTAGTGTTCATGGAAATTTGAATATGTAGAGAATAGTGGAGCTAGAAAGAATGTCTTCATGAGCATTATTGTTAGCCAGCACATCTCCCTCCATAGTCAGGTGAGTAAAATATACAACTGCAGTATTTAAGATTCTCTACATCAACAGGACAGGTAGAATAAATCTCACCATTATGTAAAAAGCGAGCTTATTAGAATGTCTGACAAGCTGTTGTCCAGGTAACTTAAGAATAGCTGCCTACCGATGGCAATTGAAGAATCCAATAGCTTGCTTCTCAGACTTTTGTCTAAGGTCAAGTGAAGAATCTAGTAGTTGTTCTGCCCACAAGGCTCTGTGACTCAGCTTGTTTTAAGTATTCATCAAAATTACAATGAAGTATGCTCTAATGCTCATAAAGGAATGAGCTTGGTAGCCAGAGCTAGAGCACAGAGGCAAAACAGAGACTTTTCTTTTTCACAATACTTTATATGTGACTGCTGCTACCAGAATGTAAGATGCTGAGTAAGTTGGGCCATAGTCTTTGTTTTATTCAGTTTTTGTTGTGTGATTTCAAGATAGGATTTTTCTGTGTGGTTGTAGAACTCATTCTGTAGGCCAGACTGGTCTCAAATGCAGACAATCCCACTACCTCTGCTCAAGAGTGTTGGTGTTAAGACTGTGCACAGACATGGGTGGGAGAGATGGCTCACTGGTTATTTGTGAACAAACACCAAGCAGCTTAAGGTGTGTCCTATCATCTCAAATGACACAGATTAATGGAGGATTTTCGCATTGCAAAAACCTTTAAGTAAAATCCCTCTCAGGTATAATTAATTCTTTTTGTGTATTAGATAATCTCAGAGCTAGTCAGTTTTAACTACCAAAAATAGCCAGTCATTTCAACAGCCAAGACAGAAGAAATGATAAAAAAAAAAAAATCTTGCCTGCAGGAGGCACAAAGAGTGTGGGAGTTGTTTTCAGAACAGTGTTGTCACCAAAAAGAAAAAAAAAAAGAACAGTATTGTTCCTCAACAAATGAAGCATGGAGATTTTACGTAGGGAGTCTGAAAATGCTCATGTACCATTTCCCTTTCCTTAAGCATGATCAGTTAACAAATCCACTTCTAACCATAATCACAATGTAAAAGCAGAGACATTTAGGGACATTCTTACATCAAAATCATGTAGGAACAAATGTAAATTAGATAAATGACGGAAAAAAATGCCTCTGGCATGTTCATACTGTACCATAAGGTCTTGCTTGAAATTCAAGTAGATGACACTGTGAAAAGTCGACTATCAATCTTGATGCTTATTCTAAAAGATAACTTTACCAAAACCATAATTTTCACAAACACAAAAAAATAGAGAACACATACACAGAAAACTTCAAGGAAAAGTCACCTAACAGCCCTCTATACACAGCTTCTGGAGGAACAGTTATAATGATCTCTATTAATCTCAGAGAAAGATGCTTTTGCTCTGAGCAGGCTGACTAGGTCTAGGAATTAACAGGACCACATAGGACTTCACAAGGTGGGAATATGGAGGCAGATTTCCACACAGATCCCACAAGGATGCACCGTGCTGTCTCCTGCAACTCACCCTCTGCTCCTCCCCATTAGGAGACAACATTCCCTCGCTCACCATGTTGTGGTTCCCCAGATTGCCAAAGCTCTCAGATCGTCATCTCCCTGCAGCAGCAACTTCACCACAGCACAGGAAACAAGTTGCACAAGCTCCTCCACGAAGCCAAGTCTGAAGGCGGGTGCCTAGAAGAGCCCTGCACTGTTTCTGACTGGCAGGTCACTTGGAGGGCCTGATTGGCTGGTGCGGTCTGAGTAGCAGGAACACTGTCCACAGGGCTACAGTGTGCTTAAAGACACAGCACACTGGTTCCTATCCATTCCATCCACATCAGCCAAAGTACTTTTCTAGATTGACCAAGCTTTGCATTTCAATAGCACTTGCCCCTTGCTCCAAAAGGAGACACAGTCCTAATCTTGCACTCCATAGGAAATTTCCCCTTTTCCTCCAGGACACAATGTGTCTAGCTAGCTTGTACTGTGCACTGGGCTGTGCTAGGTGGATGCGGTGATTTCTTGTCCTACAGGGGGAAGGGTGCACAGAATATTAATTGCTAAGATAATTTTAAGGTCACAAAAGATGATTATTCTGTGGCTTCATGCTGAGGTCACATGAACTGAAGGTACTTTTAACATGGTTTTCACAGGGATTTCACACAACAGAAAAGAGAAAAGGAGGAACCAGATCTTAAACAAGATGATTAGTCTTTCCCCAACTGATGGCTGCATGATAGCTCCATTGCTTTATGGGTTCTATTCCTGAAATTCAAAGCAAATTCCAGGCAAATGAATAATAATAAAAAAGGGTAGAGTTCATGAAAATTTGAATACATAGATAATAATGGAGCTAGGAAGAATGTCTCCATGAGCACTATTGTTAGCCGCACATCTCTTTCCTTGGTCAGGTAAATAAAATATACAACTGCAGTATTCACGATTCTCTACATGAGCAGAACAGGAAGAATGAATCTCACCATGAATGTAAGAAGTGGGGTTATTAGAATGTCTCACAAGCTGTGGTAACTTAAAAGTAGCTGCCTACTAATGGTAATTGGAAATATCCAGGATATTGCTTCTCGACGTTTTGTCTAAGATCAAGTGAAGAATTCAGTAGTTGTTCAGTCCAGGAGACTGGCTATTGTCTGTGTTTTGTTTTCTGCTATGAATTTGAGTAGTGTGCTTTCAAGGTCTGGGATGAAGAGTTTGGGATGTTGATGGAGATTGCATTAAATATATTAATTGCTTTTGGTAGGGTCGCCATTTTTATTATGTTGATTCTACCTATCCAAGAGCATCTTTCCATTTTCTTGTATTTTCTTCAATTTCTTTCTTTAAAGATTTAAGTTTTGAAATAACAGGGCTTTCACTTCTTTGGTTACTGTTACCTGAAGATATTTTAAATTATTTGTGGCTATTGTAAATGGTGATGCTCCTCTGATATCTTTCTTAGTTTCTTTTTTATTCATATATAGGAGGGCTACTGATTTTTTTGAGCTGATCTTGTATCCTGACAAATTACTGAAGGTATTTATGAGCTGTAGGAGTTTCCTGATAGAGTTTGTGGGGTCACTTATGTATACTATCATATCATCTGTGAATAGCAAATGCTTAACTTCTTCATTTCCAGTTTGGATCCACATGATCTTCTTTTGTTTTTCTTTTTCTGTAGCTAGAATTTCAAGAACTATGTTTACTAGGTATGGTGAGAGAGTTGAATTGTTCCTAATTTTAGTGGGATCATTTTGAGTTTCTCTCCATTTAATTTGATGTTTACTCTATGCTTTCTGTATATTTCTTTTATTATGTTAAGATACCTTCTTTGATCTCTCCAAGACCTTTATCATGAAGGGGTGTTGCATTTTGTCAAATGCTTTTTCAGCATCTAATGAGATGATTATATTTTTTCTTTCAGTTTATTTATATGATGGATTACATTGACAGACCATATGCTTCATATGTTAAGCCATTCTGCATCCATGTGATGAAGCTAGGTTCATTATGGTGAATAATTTTTTGGTGTGTTCTTCGATTCAGTTTGTCAGTATTTTATTGAGTATTTTTGCATTAATGATCATAAGGGTGATTAGCATATAATTCTCATTTTGATTCTTTGTGTGGAATTAGTACCAGGGTAACTGTAACATCATAAAATGAAATGTTTGTGTGGAAATGTTCCTTCTGATTTATTTTGTTTAACCATTTGAGGAGTATAGTTGTTTCCTCTCCTTTGAAGTTCTGGTAGAATTCTTCACTGTAACCATCCAGTTCTTGTCTTTTTATTTTTTGATGTCTGCTTCTATTTACTTGAAGGTTATAGGTGTATTTGAATTGTTCACTGTGTCTTGATTTAATTTTGGTTTGAGGTACCTATTAAGAAAATTGTCCATTTACCTTACATTTTCCAATTTTGTGGAATACAGGATTTGAGGTATGATGAAATGATTCTCTGCATTTTCTCAGTGTCTGTTGCTGTGCCCACCTTTTCATTTATGATTTTGTTAATTTGAATGTTCTCTCTCTGCCTTTTGGTTAAGTTGGATAAGGGTTTATCTATCTTCTTGATTTTTTTTTTGAAATAACAGCTCTTTGTTACATTGATTCTTTGTAGTGTTTTCCTTTCTATTTTACTGACTTTACTCCTAAATTTGATTATTTCCTGATATCTACTCATCTAGGGTGAATCTGCCTCTTTTGTTCTGGAGCTTTCAGGTGTGCTGTTAACTCACTAGTGTGAGATTTCCCCACTTTTATTATGCAGGCACTAAGTGCTATGACCTTTCTTCACAGCACTGCTTTGGTAGTGTCCCATAGATTTGGGTATGTTGTGCCTTCATTTTCATTGTATTCTAGAAAGTCTTTAATTTCTTTTCTTCTTTCCTCTTTGACCCATTCTTGATTCAGCTGAGCACTATTCACTTTCCAAGGGTTTGTAGACTTTCTGTGCTTTGTGTTGTTGAATTCTAACTTTAAAACAGGGTGATCTGATAAGACCCAGGTGGTTATAACAGTTTTTTGTGTCTGTTGAGGTTTGCTTTATCACCATGTATGGGGTCAATTTTAGAGAAGGTCCATGTGGTGCTGAGAAGAATTTATATTCTTTTGTGTTGGGAGGAATGTTCTGTAGATGTCTGTTAAGTCCATTTGTGTCATGACATCTGTTAGTTGTTTTATTTCTCTGTTAAGTTTTTGTGTTGTTGACCTTTTTACTGGGGAGAGTGGGGTGTTGAAGTCTCCTACTATTAGTGTGTAGGGTTTGACTGCGATTTAAGCTTTAGCACAATTTCTTTTACATATGTGTTTTCTCTTGTATGTGTGTTCACTTGTATTTTGAGCATAGATGTTCAGGATTGAGATTTAGTCTTGATGGATTTTTTTCCTGTGATGACTATGAAGTGTACTTCCCCATCTCTTCTGATTGATTTAATTTGAAGGCTCTATTTTGTTAGATATTAGGATAGCTACACCTGCTTGTTTGTGAGGTTTGTTTGATTGAAAGTCTTTTCCCAACTCTTTACTCTGAGGCAATGTCTGTCTTTGAGGTTGAGGTGTGTTTCTTTTCTCTTTTTTTGGATTTTTCAAGACAGGGTTTCTCTGTAGCTTTCGGTTCCTGTCCTGGAACTAGCTTTGTAGACCAGGCTGGCCTTGAACTCACAGAGATCTGCCTGCCTCTGCCTCCCGAGTGCTGGGATTAAAGGCGTGCGCCACCACTGCCCGGCAAGGTGTGTTTTTATATACAGCAGAAGGATATATTCTGCTTCCATATCCATTCTCTTAGCCTGTGTGTGCCTTTTTATAGGTCAATTGGGCCCAAAAATATTTGGAGATATTAATAACCAGTGATTGATAATTTTTTTATGTTGGTGGTAGTGCTTGTGTTTCCTTTCTTTGGGTTTTACTGATAAGGGGTTATCTGTTGCTTGTGTTTTTGTGGGTACAATTAGCTTTTTTGAGTTGGAGTTTTTCTTCTATTTCTTTTTTTAAGCTAGAATTTGTGGATTATTGTTTAAATCTGGATTTCTCATGGAATATTATGTTTTATCCATCGATGGCCATTTAAAGATTTGCTGGGGCAAATTGTCTGAGTTTTATCCATGGTCTCTTACTGTCTACAGCACATTTGTCCAGGACCTTATGGATTTAATGGTTTCAATTAAAAATTAAGGTTTAACTCTGATAGGTCTGTCTTATATATTAGTGGGCCTTTTACTTTTGCAGGTCTCAATATGCTCTTTTTTTCTGTATGCTCTGCATTTTGATTATTATATGGTGTGGGGACTTGTTTTTGTTTCAGTCTATTTGGTGTTCTGTAAGCTTCTTCTACCTTCATAGTGATATACTTCTCTAGGTTGGGAAAGTTTTCTTCAATTATTTTGCTGTATATGTATTCTGTGCCTTTGAGCTGGAGCTCTTTTCGTTCTTCTATCCCTGTTATTCATAGTTTTGATTTTTTTTTTTTTGGTTTTTGAGACAGGGTGTATCTGTAGCTTTGGAGCCAGTCCTGGAACTAGCTGTGTAGACCAGGCTGGCCTCAAACTCAAAGATCCACCTGTCTTTGCCTCCCAAATGCTGGGATCAAAGGCATGCACCACCAATGGACGGAACTAGGTTTGAATTTTTCATGATGTCCAAGATTTCCTGGATGTTTTGTGTTAAAAATTTGTTGAATTTAAAATTTTCTTTTACCAATGAATACATTTATTTTTCTGCACTTTCAACTGCTGATATTCTTCCTTCCAGCCCTTCTATTTGGTTAATTATGTGTGCATCTGTTGTTCCCATTTGTTTAAATGGATTTTCCATTTCTAGAATTCCCCTTTTTGGAGTTTTCTTTATTGCCTTTATTTCAGTTTTCAAGTCTTGAAGTGTTTCAACTCTTTGCTTCACATATTTGATTATTTTTTCTTGGTTTTCTTTAAGAGATTTGTTGATTTCTTCCAATTGTTTTTTGTTTGCTCTTTCCTCCATTTCTTTAAGTGAATTTTTTATTTCCTCTTTAAATCTGTCCATCATCCTCTAGGTTATTTTCTTTTAATTTATTTTCGAGACAGGGTTTCTCTGTAGCTATTTGGTTCCTGTCCTGGAACTAGCTCTTGTAGATCAGGCTGGCCTCGAACTCACAGAGATCCGCCAGCCTCTGCCTCCTGAGTGCTGGGATTAAAGGTGTGCACCACCACTGGCCACCAAGGTTATGTTAAAAATTATTTTTTTCTCCCTCTTCTGTGTTAGGCTGGTCAAGTATTCCTGTAGTATTTCTGTTAAGATAAGTCAACCTGTCTACTTAAGTATTGAACTCTTTCTCAGCTGCACTCACCTTTTGATCAGCATTTACATGGATCTTTATCCCCCTTTTCCTTTCACAGAGATTATTCCCATTCTCCTTCCTCAGATGTCTTCTCTCACCAATTTTCTAATCATGCCCTTTACTAATTCCTCAGCATCCAGTAAAACCACTGGATAAAGTCCATCAATCAGTGCATTGCTAGTTGTAGATTAGACCATTTCTCCTCCCAAATAAACCACATTTTAATGTGTACTGTTTGAATTTCTTCCCATTGTGAACATTTCCTTTCACAAGCATATTTCAGGGTTGTCCCAGACAGGGATTGTAATCCTGCAGCTGCCTAATACTGGGTGGTTTGTGCATGATGTATTGAACCATCAGCCAGGGCCTAGTCATCTCTTTCTCATTCAACCAATCATAGGGAATAGACTATAGGTGTATGCTTGACAGCAGAAGGCACTGTAACAGGAGTAGAAACCATTGGAAGTTGGCCATTTCTATTGAAAGTTGGCACTCTCTTCATGTATCTTCCTTGTGTCTTCAGGACTTACTTGGTCCTGATCTATAATATACCACTTCCATTTGATAACAGGTAGCAGCTGTAAATGTCCTACTTCATAACTTGATAGATCCAGAAATACCCAGTTCATGATGGGCATTTCACATCACTTGGTAAGGTGGTGACTGTAATGATTTAAGCCACATATGGTTGGTACTTCTAGGTTCTAGGGGTCATGCATGGGCAGACAAGCCCTCAGGCACTCGGGGATGTTAAAGATGCCCTCCTACATGATCCACTTATGACTCAGCTAAGCCCTTGCTCATTTGCATAAGGCCCATCATCTGCATATGATGTAGCCATGTCAACCCCTGTGTGCATGCACCAGGCAGCTTTTAAAAGCCGGATGAGCCATCCTCCTCCCTCTTTCTGCACACTGACTTTGCAGACCTGTGCACGTCCCCTCTAATAAACTCCTAAGAGTCTTTGTTATGTGTTCTGTGTTTCCTTCTGGTTAAGAAAAAATCCTAAGACTATGCAGCTCTGCTAGCACATAGAAGTCCAATTAGGTGAAATGAAACCAAATCAAAATGCCCATCATTTTATTAAGTACAGCACCCTCTAGTGGCTGATCTCATGTTGGGAGAAAGGACAGGGGGAGCCCATGCAAACTGGGAACCAATGTTTAACCTTAGGATACCACCTAAATAAGCTGTGGGAGTGGTCCTCACCCACCATGGGTTCTGTACCTGCCATGCTGGGATTTGGAGTCCAGGCTAATGCAACTCCTAGGTTAGGGGGTGTTGGGATGGATGCCAGGGGCTGGAGTCTAAGCTCCAGACTTAACACGATTCACTTGTGCCAAGTCATTTCATTGACCCACTCTCAAATGTTCACCTTTTCCCAGTGAATTGAATTAATAGTATTTGCTTGCATATTTGAGTATATTTATTTTTGCAAATGCTTTCATGAGCAGCAGTGGCAGATATTTGGAATGAATTTAAGAGGCAATATTATTCCAATTCTCCAGTGCTCCTTGTTTGGATGTTACTCAGGTTTCTTATTTTCCTGGGTTGTGTGATTTTTTTTTTGTTTGTAGACTATGTAGCAGCTGTGGACTTCTGCATAGTCAGCCTGCTCAGAGCAAAAGCAGCTTTCTCTGAGATTAATAGAGATCATCATAACTGTTTCTACAGAAGCACTGTATAGAGGGCTGTTATTTGACTTTTCCTTGAAGTTTTCTGGTTTTTTGTTCTCTATCTTTTGTGTTTGTGAAAATTATGGTGTTGGTAAGGTTATCTTTTAAAATAAGCCTCAAGATTGATAATCAACTTTTCACAGTGTCATCTACGTGATTTTCAACCAAGAACTTATGATACAATATAAACATGGCAGAGGTATTTCTTTCAATCATTTGTTCAATTTACATTTGTTCCTACATGATTTTGATGTAAGAATGTCCCTAAATGTCTCTGCTTTTACATTGTGATTATGGTTAGAAGTGGATATGTTAACTGAGCATGCTTAACAAAGGGAGAACATTACACGAGCATGTTCAGACTCCCTACGTAAAATCTCCATGCTTCCTTTGTTGAGGAAAAACATTGTTTTGAAAACAACTCCCAAGCTCTTTGTGCCTGTACAGGCAAGAATTTTTTTCTCATTTCTTCTGTCTTGGCTGTTGAAATGGCTATATTTGGTAGACAAAACTGACTACTTCTGGGATCATCTGATACACAAAGAATTGATTATACCTGAGAGAGATTTTACTTAAAGGTTTTGAAATGGGAAAATCCTCCATTAATGTGTATAGTTTGAGATGATAGAGCCCACCTTAAGCTGCTTGGTGTTTGTGCACACTTAACCAGTGAACCATCTCCAGCCCATGTGTGCACAGTTTTAACACCATCACTCATGAGCAGAGGTAGTGGAATTTTTTTTGTATTTGAGACCAGTCTGGCCTACAGAATGAGTTCTACCACTACACAGAAAAATCCTGTCTTGAAATTACCAGGAGAAAAAAACTGAATCAAGCAAAGACTATGATGCAACTTTAATCAGAACCTTACATTCTGGTAGCAGCAGTCACATATAAAATCTTTTGAAGAAGAAAGGACTCCTTTTTTGCCTCTGTGGTCTAGCTCTGGTTAACAAGCCCATTTTTTACTAGCATTAGTGCCTACTTCATTGTAATTTTGGGGAATACTTAAAACCAGCTGAGTCACAGAGCCTTGTGGGCAGAACAGCTACTGGATTCTTCATGTGATCTTAGACAAAAGGCTGAGGAGCAAACTATTGGATTCTTCAATTGCCATGGGTAAGCAGCTGTTCTTAAGTTACCTGGACAACAGCTTGTCAGACATTCTAATAAGCTCACTTTTTACATAATGGTGAGATTCATTCTACCAGTCCTGTTGATGTAGAGAATCTTAAATACTGCAGTAGTATATTTTATTTACCTGACCATGGAAAGATATGTGCAGGCTAACAATAGTGCACATGAAGACATTCTTTCTAGCTCCATTATTGTCTACATATTCAAATTTCCATGAACACTATTCTTTTTATTATTATTCATTTACCTGGAATTTGCTTCGAATTTAAGGAATAAAACCCATAAAGCAATGGACAGGAATCAGTATTCTGTCTCTTTAAGCACACTATAGCACTATGGGAGATGCTCTTGCCACTCAGGACTCACTAGCCAATCATGCACTGAGGATAACCTGCCAGTCAGAAGCAGTGCAGGTCTCTTTCGGGCAGCCGCCTTCAGTCTTGTTTTTCTTTTTCTTTTCTTTTTTTCTTTTTCTTTCTTTTTTTTTTTTTTTTTTTTTTTTTTGAGACAGGGTTTCTCTGTGGCTTTGGAGCCTGTCCTGGAACTCGCTCTGTAGACCAGGCTGGTCTCGAACTCACAGAGATCCGCCTGCCTCTGCCTCCCGAGTGCTGGGATTAAAGGCGTGCGCCACCATCGCCCGGCTTCAGTCTTGTTTTTCAAGAGGAGCTGGCACCAGTGGATTCCTGTTCTCGGGTGCAGCTGCTGTTGTAGAGAGATGATGAGCTGAGAACTTTGGCAAAATGGAGAAGCACAACATGGTGAGTGAGGGAATGCTGTCTCCTGATGGGGAGGAACAGAGGGCGGGGTCCGGAAGACACTATGGTGTTACCTCCATGGGTCTGGGTGGGAACCTGCCGTCATTTTCCTTGTATTGTGAAGTCCCTCAAGGTCCCTGCTAACTCATGGGCCTAGGGGCAGGCCTCTGAATAACTTTGCTCTGTGGCTTCATCTCCTTAGAGTATTTGGAGCAGGAAGCTCCAAAACTCCTTCCTAGTGAACTTCAACAGGGTGCCTGCACTAATGGATACAAATTGCCAAACTCAGAGAAGCCTCGTTTCCTCAGTATCTTCTCGATATTGAGCACTTTGCATTTAAACTTTAAATATAATCTGAATTGAAATTTAAATTTGTGGAGATTATCAAAGGCATCTCACATGTTGTGTAGCTTTCCACTATTGTACCATAATGTAGAATTGGTGATACAATAGATTGACCAATGCTTAAAAAATGATTAAGTCTCACAAAGTAGAATTTAGCAGAGGGAGAACTGCATCTAAAACACCCAAAATGTAAATATATGGTAATTAGGGTTGGAAGAGATTAGAATGCCTGTAAGAATGATTGTTCACAAGGATTGTCCAGATATTTGACTCCAAACCATTTCAAAGAAGCCATCACTTATTTAAAGTCTGTGGTGGTGCATGCCTTTAATTCCAGCACTCTTGAGGCAGAGGCAGATGGATTTCTTTGAGTTCAAGGGCGGCCTGATTTATGAGAGTTCCAGGACGGGCTCCTCAGGTACTTAGAAACCCTGCCTCCAAAAATCCCCGAGTGCAGGGATTAAAGCCGTGCCCCACCACCGTCCTGCTAAGATGCTATTTTTCTTCAGAAGCTTACTAGGCATGGCACGAATCTTTTGCAACACCTCCCCACCCTGTCTTTTTTATCTTTTACTTGTCCAATCCAGTCTTTCTCCTCCCTTGTGATCTTCACCTTAGAACTCTGCCAATGAAGAATGACCTGCTGTAACAGGTCACGGTATACTTGGGAAAATAGTCTGAGAATATTTTGCCTAAATATTTAGCCTGGCAATTGCCTGTTTCTATTTCAATTGTTCAGAGTATAATCTGGACCATTATCCTCAGGGATACTTATGGATAACAGCATATATTGAATGCACAATCTATCTAACCTACCTGCCCTTGAGCATTGGACAGAGATCAATGCATAACATCATTAAAGAGACTCCTAACTGTGTTATGTGATCTCTGTGGAAAGGCATATTAATTCTAGAAGAGCTGCAGTTCCATCCGGATAGAAATATTGTTTCTGAGACAACTTCTGTTATGTTGACTTAGGTGGCCTTGGTCCCTGTCTGTGGCATTCCTGGACAGTGACCTTGAGTGTCCTCTATATTACACCATTAAAGTTCTTTTTTTTTTTTTTTTTTTTGGTTTTTTGAGACAGGGTTTCTCTGTGGCTTTGGAGCCTGTTCTGTAACTCGCTCACGTAGACCAGCCTGGCCTCAAACTCACAAAGATCCACCTGCCTCTGCCTCCCAAGTGCTGGGATTAAAGGCGTGCATCAACACTGCCCGGTTCACCATCAAATGTTTTAGATGACTGTACCAATTTACAGGTTTTTTTTTTTTTTGGTTTTTTCGAGACAGGGTTTCTCTGTGGTTTTTTTTGAAGCCTGTCCTTAAACTAGCTCTTGTAGACCAGGTTGGTCTGGAACTCACAGAGATCCGCCTGCCTCTGTCTCCCAAGTGCTGGGATTAAAGGCGTGCGCCACCACCACCCAGCTCCAATTCACAGTTTAAAATTATGTATTTGCCGGGCAGTGGAGGTACATGACTTTAATCCAATCACTCAGGAGGCAGAAGCAGGCAGATCTCTGTGAGATTGAATCCTGTGTAGTCTACAAGAGCTAGTTCCTGGACAGCCACCAAAGCTACAGAGATATCCTGTCTCAAACAAAACCAATAAATTAAAGTAAAATAAAATAAAATAATGCATTAGAGCCATGTAGTTGACTGCCCAATGCAGTCGCAGAAAAAAGATTTGCATATGGAGCATTTCTTCTCTTCTCAGACCACAATAGGAAGAATAGATTATTTTGTGCACTGCAGGGGGCACAGCATAGGCAATCAGCTGTTGCAGCCACCATTATGAAAAAGGGCCTGATTGAGATAGCAGGAGTGGTTTGTAATTGCCCAGCATGTGTAAATTAATGTCATGTGAATGAACACAGAGCAGATTTTGTGGGCATCCAAATTAGAAAGGTTATCTTGAGTCAAAGAACATTGAATTTGCAATTAGGCAACTATCCTCTGCAGATATGATCGATCTTTGTTTATTGATATTTATTGAGCTCTACAATTTTCTTTGCTTCACTCCCTGCCTCTACACTGCACACTTTAACCCTCTCCCAAGGTCCCCATGTACCCAATTTGCTCAGGAGATCTTGTCTTTTTATCCTTTATACCTCCCATATAGATTAGATATATGTCAGTCTCTCTTAGAATCCTCATTTTTGTATTAAGATCTGGGATTGTGGTTTGTAGCCTGGCTTTGTGTGCTTTATGGTTAAAAACCACCTATGAGTGAGTCCATGTGATAATTATCTTTCTGTGTCTGGGATACCTCACTCAAAATAATGTTTTCTAGATCCGTCCATTTTCCTGTTAAAATCAAGATGTTATTTTTTTCTGCTGTGTAGTACTCCATGGTGTAAATGTATCACATTTTTCTTATCCATTGTTCTATGAAGGGGCATTTAGGTTGTTTCCAGTTTCTGACTATAACAAATAAAGCTGCTATGAAAATAGTTGAGCACATGTTCTTGTGGTGCAATTGAACTTTTTTTGGTTACATACCCAAAAGTGGTATTACTGGGTCTTGAAAAGGCTGTTTCCTAATTTTCTGAGAAATTGCTACACTGACATCCAAAGGGACCGTATCAGCTTGCATTCCCACCAGCAATGCAGAAGTGTTTCCATTTCCCCACAACCTCTCCAGCATAAGTTGTCATTGGTGTTTTTAATCCTGGCCATTCTTTCAGGTTTTAGATGGAATCTCAGAGATTTGATTTGCATTTCTCTGATTAACGATATTGAATATTTCCTTAATTGTCATTCAGGTATTTTAGATTTCTCTGTTGAGAATTCTCTGTTTAGGTCTTTACTCCATGTTTTTAATTGGATTATGTGATCTTCTGGTGTCCAATATCTTGAGTTCTTTGTATATTTTGGAGATCAGATCTCTGTCTGATATGGGGTTAGTGATGATCTTTTCCCTTTCTGTAGGCTGTTGTTTTGCCTTGTTACTGATGTCCTTTGCTTTACAGAAGCTTTTAAGTTTCAGGAGGTTCCATTTAATTGTTTCTCTCAGTGTCTGTGCTGCTGCATTTATATTTAGGAAGTGGTTCCCTGTGCCAACGCCTTCAACTGTACTTTCCACTTTATCTTTTATGAGTTTCAGTGTGGTTAGCTTTATGTTGTGGTCTTTGTTCCATTTGGACTTCAATTTTCTACATGGTGATAGATATGGGTCTATTTTCATTTTTCTGTATGTTGATATCTAGTTATGCCAGCGCCACTTGTTACATATGATTTCTTTTTCCATTTACTATTTTTTGCTTCCCTGTCAAATATCAGGAGTTTGAAAATATGTGGATTGATATCTGCATCTTCTATTCAGGTCCTTTGGTCCTCCTGTCTGTTCTTATGTCAATACCAGGCTGTTTTCAGTGCTCTACCTGTGTAGTAAAGATTGAAGTCAGGGATTGTGATGCTTCCAGAAGTTCTTTTATTGCATGAGATTGTTTTGGCTTTCCTGGGTTTTTTTTTTGTTTTTTTATTTGAACTTGAGTACTGTTCTTTTGAAATCTTTGAAGAGTTTTGCTGGGATTTTGATGGGCATTGTATTCAATCTGTACATTGCTTTTGGTAAGAAATATGATTGATCTTGCTTGACAGAGTTATGTCGGCTTGGAGATTTGAAAAACAGGCCATTGCCTAACTCTATGTGTCAGGTTACAGAGCTCAGCAGTCAACATATGTAAGGGCACCATCAATCTATCTCTTGTTAATGGTTAATGACATCCCCTCTCCTAGGGAAGGGCGTACTCTTTTTTAAAGTCAATACAGAAAATTTTATTTAATCTTAAAAGTGCACTTTTTTTTTTGGTGTTTTTGAGATGGGATTTCTCTGTAGCTTTGGAGCCTGTCCTGGAACAAGCTCTTGTAGACCAGGCTGGCCTCAAACTCACAAAGATCTGCCTGCTTCTGCCTCCTGAGTGCTTGGATTAAAGGCATGCACCACTACTGCCCAGCTAAAAGTGCATTATTATCATGTCTTTAAAAATCACTTTTTGGGGGGCTGGAGAGATGGCTCAGAGGTTAAGAGCACTGATTGCTCTTCCAGAGGTCCTGAGTTCAATTCCCAGCAACCACATCGTGGCTCACAACCATCTATAATGAGATCTGGTGCCCTCTTCTGGCATACAGACATACATTGCAGGAATGTTGTATACATAATAAATAAATAAATCTTTAAAAAAAATCACTTTTTGGGGGAGTTGGAGAGATGGCTAGAGGTTAAGAGCATTGCCTGCTCTTCCAAAGGTCATGTTTTCAATTCCCAGCAACCACATGGTGGCTCACAACCATCTGTAATGAGGTCTGGTGCCCTCTTCTGGCCTGCAGGCATATACACAGACAGAATATTGTATACATAATAAATAAATAATTTTTTTAAAAAAATCACATTTTGGTATCAATTTCAAATACTTTCTTTAAGTGTATTGCTGCTCTTATCTCTTTTTTTCTGTTCTCCAATATTTCTAAGTCATTAATAGTTTCATTTCATTTCTTTCAAGTTATGATGATTTCTGTGTAGAGAAATGTCTCCTATACTTTAGGCTTGCCTCATGCTGTGTAATTGAGAATTAATTTGAACACCTAATCCTGCCTCTGCTGCCCAGTTCTGGAAAGATTGTTCTACAACTCCTTCCAGCTTTGTCCTTTACTATTCAGTGAGAAAGAAAAATAGAGCAGTTAATGAGTGTCTGCTAATCATTCTGGCTTTTATTGCAGACTTGGAAATGAAGAGGGATTGGTATAAGAACTGAACTCATTGACCACCTTTGAAGCTGGTGGAGACACAGTGCAGGAAGTGAGAGGTTGGCCTGAGAAAAGAGCTTCCCTCCTTCAACTGAGATTACTTATGTGGAATTGTGATGCTGTATGTTTGTCCTGATTGACCATTGTTTGCATTCCACAGACAATGGCAATCTGGGTATGGGACTGACCTTATCTTGAAACCTATTTGCGATATTACAATAGTTCATCCAAAATAGATGGTCTGGGTAAAATGTGTGGCCCTGCTTTTCTGGATTCAGATCTTTATCTTTATGGAAAATACATGAAAAATATTTAATGTGCTCTAATACAAATTCCTAGTCTCTAGAGGACATGGCTTTTAGCCTATTTCAACTTTTCAAAATAATTTTTGAGATTAAACCTACATCATATTCACATTGTGTTTGCTCCCTCCAATCCCTAACATGATCCTGAGTGTTTTCTAATTCATGGTTTGTTTTTCTTTAACAACAGTTACAAAGTAACCACAGTTACACAGGAACAGTGATTACTTTATGAATGTGACCTGTGCTTGTCTTCAGGATTTCCCATCTCTGAGGCAATGGGATGTCTGCACTGGAAAGTGAGTGTGCAATGCAATGTGCATACAGAGGACCCTGTGCTTTGGATGAGAAACAGGATGTGGTGTAGGAGAGTCGAATTATGTGTACTAAATACAAACTTTTCTAAACTAGGGCACTGTCTGCTGGTCAGGGAGGGCAGAACTGGAAGGACTGTGCTGTCTGAGTTATTTGATCTCTGAATCTCCTTTAGAGGAGCTGCTAATATTGTGAGGCTAGACTAGGTGGCCCTAGCCTGTGAGGAATTCTGGGAAGGGATAGCAATGGGGAGTACTAGTAGCAGTTTGTGGGTTCTTTCCATGTTTCTATTCTGCCTCTGCAACAGGAGTAGTAAGGAAGATCACAAGGTATATTGTGGTGAGTGTTGGGTGTTCAGGCCTATTGAGCTGTCATTTCTGCTGTGACTTGAACTGACCATGAGGCAGACCTTAGTTATGTTGGTCCATGTGGTTCATGCTGGCAGTGTCCCTTTTCCTCTTAGCCAACCTGTATATGAATTTATTGGGCCAGGGGAGTCTCTGGAAATTCAGGATATGATGGTGATTGTCCAGAGTACACACATGGACATTGCTCTTGGTGTGCAGTGGGAAGAGAGATTAGGAAACTGAAGGTCTAGATTCCAGAAATTTTCAATATTGCATTCCAATTTCAGATTTGTGTTATAAAGATTACAAATAGTTTAGGAACTGGTAGGAAATGATGATATTGATCTTCTAGCAATGTATGATGAGAAGGCTTTTAATGTGATGCTGCCACTAGCTGCAATGGTGTGATCCAGTGAAGCCACTAGCTGCAATGGTGTGATCCAGTGAAGCTTATTTCCAGGGAACAAAGGGTTTCTGATCTGCAGAGATTATTCAGATGTACATTGTGTTGGGCAGGTAGATGGAGCATAATTCACATCTTGGGCCATAATCCATGTAGGAGAAAATAAATTTTAAATCATTTTTCTTTTTTTCATAAACTACTTTCCTCACGACACATTATTTTATAAAAACCCATCCATTGTAATTGAGTTTAAAAAAATAAACAAAATGCAGCTCTCACCTCCTTATTCCCAATTCTTCCCATTCCCTCCAAATAAAGGAAAAAATGTAATCAAAAAATAAAACAAAACAAGAACACCTGATAAACAACAACAAAAAAACAACCCCTCAAAACTTCCCAAAACAAAGTAGTGTATTTCCCCAGGGGTAAGTGGAATTTACATTGATCCACTGTGAATGAGTTCTTTCCACTACAAAAATCTGCAAAGAAAGACACTCAAGACAGAAAAATAAACAAAAAGGCACCAAAAAAAATGTACCAGACAAACTTTAGAGGCAGGAGCTTCGAGGAAAGAAGGGTACCGTGTACCTAGACCTGGCAAATCAGGAGCAGGCAGGGGCTGCAAAAGGCAGAGAGAAGATGAGGAAAGGAAACAAGCTGAACAGATTGGTGCCTTCCAGAGCTCTAGGTAAAAAAAGGCCTCCTACCATCCGTGCCCACCTACCCTTGAGCAAGTCCAAAGAGAGTGAAGTGGAGCAGGCAAACAGGGAGCAGGTTGCACATTTGAGAAGTGTCCCTATCGAATCTCCAGAGGGAATATGTTGATGTGGGAGTGTCAAATATCAATCTGTTGGTTTCATTGGTTAAGCAATAAAGAAACTGCTTGGCCCATATAGGCTAAAACATAGGTGGGAGGAGTAAACAGAACAGAATGCTGGGAGGGAGAGGAAGTGAGCTCAGAGAGACGCCATGCTCCCCTCTCCCGGGCTGACGTGAGAGCTCTGCTCTCTGAGGCAGACGCATGAAGCTCAGACCCAGGATGGATGTAGGATAGAATCTTCCTGGTAAGCACACCTTGGGGTGCTACACACAGATGATTAGAAATGGGCTAAATTAATATGTAAGAATTAGCCTAGAAGAGGCTAGATAGAAATGGGCCAAGCAGTATTTAAATGAATACAGTTTGTGTGTTGTTATTTCGGGGCATAAGCTAGCCAGGTGGCCGGGGTGCCGGGGCGGCAGCCCCGCCGCTCCTATTACAACAATATGTCACCCCTGTCTTACTCCCTGGCCTGCCCTACTTCCCAGAGCAGGTTCCTCCTCAGTTAGTTATGGGATTCTCCCCCTTCCACAGTATATCTTTTTTATTTATCTTTATTTATATTTATTTATCTATTTATTATGTATACAATATTGTGTCTGTGTGTATGTCTGCAGGCCAGAGGAAGGCACCAGACCTCTTTACAGATGGTTGTGAGCCACCATGTGGTTGCCAGGAATTGAACTCAGGACCTTAGGAAGAGCAGGCAATGCTCTTAACCCCTGAACCATCTCTCCAGCCCAGTGTATCTTTTTTAAAAAATAAATTTCCACCTTATGTTTTTCTTTTTTTTTTTAATTCTTCTTTTGAACCAAGGGTCAGCTGTTTAAACCACTGTCAAATCCAGACTGGGAGCTGTTGTAATTGGTAGTTTGGGCACAGTATTGGGCACACGGGTAACCCATCTGTTGTGCTGATGGGAATCACCTTGATCTGTCTCCCTCTAATCAGGGAATCATCTAAAGCCAGGGAAGTCCTCACTGACTCTTTGTCTAAAAATTCTATATATGCAAACCCTTTGGCAAGGCCACTGAATTTGTCACAGACTGTAGTAACACAGTTGAATGAAACCACATTCATGAAAGTGAGCTTCCAGGTCTTCTGCTGTTGCACTATAGTCCACTTAACCAACATAGATGGAACTGGCATCAGCCTCCATCTTCTCCTCAAGAGACATGATCACTGAGCCAGCATTGCCTGGGGTTGTACTCTTAGTCATCTGCTTCTCTACCTCATTTTGTAGCTCCTTTAACTTCTCATTCTCTTCCTCTATCTCCCTGACTCCCTGAAGCTTTGATCACTTCTAGCAATCATATAGAGAATATCACACACAAAAAATACAAAAACATACACAAAAAGTAGCAGTAACCTTATTTTCAGAAGTGCTTGGAACTCCAAGTAGTTAGTGTAAATCAAGTTGATTTACTTGTACACTGATTCTTTAAAAATCTGTTCTCTTGAAATTCCATTTAAAAAGATTTCATTTCCTACCTGTGATGCAGACTTGGATTCCATCACCAATTGTAGGAAACAAAAGGTAAGTGATCCTAACAAAATCATTTTCTTTTGATAAAGAAAATGAAATGCTTTCTGTAATCAAATCTATTTTCGGTAAAGTAAAAACATCAGAAGACTTCAAGTGAATATTGTAAATTTTGGTGAAACAGCCCTTCTCACCGAACCCATTTTCTATTATTGGTAAAGAAAAGAACAGGAGTGTACAGGATGTGTGAGGGCCAGTGATTCAGTGATTTTGATTAGAATCTTGGTCTTCTTTAAGAATCAAATATGTGTGTGTGTGTGTGTGTGTGTGTGTTTGTGTGTGTGTGTAGATTTGTGTTTGTGTTTGTGCCTTGTTTTGTCAATGGTGACATCCATATTGTTGATTTTGTGAACCATAATTTAATTATATCATTCATTGTTTGTAAAAATGATGGACCTTCCCCAGTTTGTACTCAGAATATTTTTTCATATTCTTTGGTGATAAACAGTTTTACTTTCCTCTTCTTGATCTCAGATGCTTCCTTCTAAGTATTTTATTTATTTATTTATTTATATTTTAACGATAAAGCTTGCCTGAAGATCACAAAGTAAACAGATGCCATGACCACCCTTACACCACGGGCAATACTGACACACACCTTTAATCCCAGTAATCACACTAGTTTGTTGTAGAGTTAATCACAGTGTCTCATATCTTTAATCCTATCACTAAGGAGTTGAGATAGGAAGTGGCATGCCTGGGCAGAGAGAGGAATATAAGGTGGTAAGAGAGAGGAGCTGAGGATTGAGTGTTTTGTAGAAACAGCATTCACTTTGAGAATTTATAGGGACAGGATACCCCATTTGGTGAGTCTAACAACATTTATCTAGGGCTTCCCTTGGAGGGAATGCTTAGGCTAAGGAAAAGTTAGATTAAGAGAAATGAAGACAGAATCATAGGTTAGACCTAGAGGATGAAAGGTGAATAGAAAGCAGCCAGAGTTTATATCTCAGCCAGCATATGTACTAAACACAGTCAAAAGGCAGATCAAAAAGCAGTACAGTCAGCTCCCCACCTTCCTGCACTGTGCTTGGAGGCAGTTCAAACCTGTGCATTATCTGATCCAGCTAAGCAGCTTCTAATCACTAACAAGGAGTGCCCCTGGCTGGCCTACACTAGCCCAAATATTAATTGAAAAAATGGACTCTTTGAGCTGGGCAAAATGCTTTTTATGTTGGCTAGCACAGATGTTATTCACAGCCCTCAAGGTTACTAGAAGAACAGTAGGCATGCTCGGACTCAAATAGAATCTATAAGCCTGAAATGACTCCAGATGGAAACTGAGTCACATGTGGGCTCCCACATTGGATTGGGAATTTTATAGCACTAAGAACTAATGGCTCAATGCTGTGCTTCTCTGATCTTTCAGCTTTCAGCCCTACTATCTGACTACAGGATTTATGAATAAGATCAGTTTGCACTACATCTAAAATCTAATTTAAAGAAAAGGCTTCTTCTTAATTCCTGTTCATGATTTTGGGTCTAAATCTCTATCAAGTAACTTAAAATTAAGTTTTTGAATTATGTATTTAAATAATAAACTATGCTCCTTTAACTGCTTTGAGCTTTACTACATACGGCACTTAAAAGGTTTTCTATAGTAAACCACGATCATTCTTAGCAGTGACCATTAAAATCTTAAAGACGGGCTTAGGACTCCACAACATTGATTCCTCCTAGAGTGTGGTAATGCCACTAAACTGACTACCCTCCCCAAAGGTCAGCTTTTGTCTATAAATTATTCAGGACAATTCCAAGATTAACATGGTCCTCATGCACTACACTAGCCAGAACTTGAGATTATTCCTCCACTTTCCCATTACACAAAGACTGGACAAGAGGTAATACAAGCAATTCTCCCATGAATTGAAATTATCCTAGGTTTATTTTAGGGACCCTTATAGATGCCATTGCCCACAGACAATAAAACATAATTTTAAAAGCATGGTTCCCATATTCCCAAGAGTTGGGGTAAGCAGTTTGGTCATTCATTAGGTCATGATTTATGTCATCATTGAGATGGAGGTGGTAACAGGTTACTATGGGTAATGGTAAATATATGAACAAAGAAGATTATATTCAGTTATCTTGTTCTGAAAAGAAAAAGGGAAGATGTATAAATCTATTACTAAATTGACTTTAAATAAAGACAACTATTTTTATTAAATATTTTACATTAGCATGGCTTTTGTATATTAATACATATTTGAGATTATTTTTGTTATATTATAGATGTTTCAAATCTTATTTAACATATGTGTATATTCATGCAAATTCAAGATTATTTTTGATAAAACATACTGTAAATACATGTCTACTCTTATGCATTGTTTTGTGCCCAAAAAGACACTTTACAATGTAAAATAAATTTCTGGTCCTTAAAACTACTATTACACGCTATTTAAATTGATAAAATTACAGATTAATAGTTACATGTTATAATCATACTTATGGTCATGTTAGGGAGTCTTTCAAGGTGAAACAAAAAGACATTTCATTTCCCTTTTTTTCATGATAGGGTTCCTTTCCTTACTCGGGCTGTCCTGGAAATCACTTTGTAGACCAGCCTGGCCTTGAGCACACTGAGATCAACCTTCTTGTGCCACACATAACTGGGATTAAAGACATGACCATCACTCCCTGGCCAAAAATACATTTTAAATAAGTCAGCAAACATTTTCTATTCAAAATATGGCATTTAAGATGTTACGATTATATAAGGCTTTTATGGCAAGACATGTCTGTTCCTGACAACACCAATCTACTTCAGAGAAATGATGGATATCATAGAAATGACTAAATGTAGTTAACTTTCTTGCTGGCAAGATTTAGGCACTGGCAAGAAACTGCCCTTTGAGTTAACTACTGACTGTATACTGTTCAAGTTCGATAGGCAGGACACAAAAGAAAATGACAGCTGAGCATTGCCGTGGCAAAGCAGAACAATCCTTAAAAATTCCTGCTTCACAGAAACATGGTCAGATCTTCTACGTGTATATGCTAAAGTTAAAAGTCCTACAGTACAAGGGAATCTTGGGTGACTGTCCAAGCAGTCAGTTGTTTTTCTCATTTCCTGGTTTTTTAAAATTGTTTGCATTGACGTATATATTTTTCTCTGCTCTCCTCCCTTCCTCCCCTCTTCTACCTTCTCCCATGATCTCCATGCTCACTATTAGTTCAAAAGATTCTGTCTTTTTTCTACTTTCCATGTAGATTATATCCATGTATGTCTCTCTTAGATTTCTCTTTGTGATCTTGGTTCTCTGGGCTTGAGAATTGTAGGCCAGTTTTCTTTGTTTTAGGTCTAAAAGCCACTTATGAGTGAGGACATTGTATATTTGTCTTTCTGGGTCTGGGTTACCTCATTCAGTATGATGTGTTCTTGATGCATAAATTTGCCTGCGATTTCAAGATGTCATTTTTTTTTCTGCTGTGTGGTACTCCATTGTGTAAATGCAGCACACTTTCCTCATTCATTTTTTGGTCAGGGAGTGTTTAGGTTGTTACCCGGCTAATACAAATAGTGCTGATATGGATATAGCTGCACACATGCACTATGAATATATCATGTGATATGATTGAGAATCATTTATGTTATACCCAAAGTGGTATTGCTTGGTCTTGAGGTAAGTTGTGTCCTAATTTTCTGAGAAATCACCATTCTGATTTCTAAAGTGATTGTACCAGTTTGCATGCCCACCAGCAATGGAGATGTTTTCCCTTCACCCCACATCCTCTCCAAATAAACTGTCCTTGGTGTTTTTGATCTTGGCTATTTTTACAGGTGTAAGGTGGGATCTCGAATTTTTTTTTTTTTACATTTCTTAATGGCTAAGGATGTTGAGCATTTCCTTATGTGTCTTTCAGTCATTTATAGTCATCTGTTAAGAGTTCTCTGTTTAAGTCTCTACATTTTTTTTCTATTGGCTTATTTGTTCTTCTGATGACCAGTTCCTTGAGCTCTATATATATTTTGGATATCAGCCATCTGTTTGAAGTGGGGTTGAAGAAGACCTTTTCTATCCTGTAGGCTGCCATTTTATTAAACATTTCCTCTGCTTTTCAGAAAGTTCTCAGTTTTAGGTGGTCCCATCTATTAAATATTGCTATTAGTGTTCATGTTGCTGGGGTTATATATAGAAAGTGGTCTCCTGTACCAATGTGTTCAAGTGTACTTTCTACTTTCTTTTCTATGAAGTTCAATGTAGTTGGTTTTATGTTTTGATCTATTTGGACTTGAGATTTCTCCATGGAGATAGATAAACACTATACTTTCTGTTTACTCAGGTAGTATTTTATCCTTCTCAGGTCTCTAATGGAGTTAAATACTAGATAATTGTAGTTCTCTCTGTTGTTGCAAAATTGAATCAACTCAGAAACTAGCATGAAATATGTAAGGTTAAGAGATATAAAAATTTTATTTTAGGTTGGGATAAAAAATGATTGAGGTACAACATTTGGACTTACCTAGATAGGACAGATAATAAAGTATTTTCTCTAAATTTACCAAATACAAATGGATTGTTCGTTGTTTCCTATATATATTTGTATATAGTTGTTGTATATTTTGTATATAGCTTTACTGTGTTAGTTAAATTCTTCATTTTTTATTTAGTAAGAAAGGGGGAAAGGTATGACATTTTGATCATGTTCTCATAATAAAGCTTGCCTGGAGTCAGGACACAGCTAACAACAACCTGACTGATGATTACCCTAGAGGTTTAAAGGACTTTGCCCAGGTAGGAGTCAGGATTATTAAGGCAGGCTTGAGAGAAGGTATGGGCTCTTTTCTTGTATGGAGAAATTGAAGAGGTAGTAGTCAACAGTGGCTGATCAATTGATTTTCTGATCTTTCAAGTTCTTACCCTGCTGTCTGATGCCTGAGTTTTTATTTTATTTTATTTCAGTTTAGTTTAGTTTTTCTGAGACAAGGTTTTTCAGTGGCTTTTGTTCCTGTCCGGGAACTCATTTTGTTGCCCACGCTGGCCTTGAACTCACAGAGATCTCCCTGCCTCTGCCTCCTGTGTGCTGGAATTAAAGGTGTGTGCCACAACTGCCTGGTCTGAGTTTTATTTTAAATATCAATTAGATTAATGCTTCAGTAGGGATAGAGCTAATTAAGTAAGCCCTTGGAAAGTGAAGTCTCACCAGTCATTGGTGGTGCATTTCTGTGAGTTCAAGGCCAGTCTGGTCTACAAGAGCTAGTTCCAAGAAAGGCTCCAAAGCTAATGAGAAACCCTGTCCCAAGAAAGAAAACAGAAACAAAAAAACCAACCAAACACAATATGTAGCCCCATGTACCTGAGAGAGAACCACAGGATTTGGCATTCACTCTGCTGAATTTTCATCTTTCCTTGACCCATTCTTCCCTCACTTGTCCTCACTCCTCTCTTTCATTAGTCTTTTGTTTCTTCTTCTTTTTTTTACCTTGACTGCAGTGCTTCCTTCCACCATTCATCTCAGTCTCACATTTCCCCAAAATCTCTCTTCTTTGTTTACCTTTAGAATCTCATACATATCAACAAAACATAGTCTTGTTTTAATTAGGGATTCTGCTGTTGTGTTGAAATACCATGACCAAAAAGCAAAATGGGGTGAAAAGGGCTTAGTTGGCTTATACTTCCATATTGTTGTTCACTATTAAAGCATACCAGGGAAGGAACTCAAGGAGGGCAGGATTCTTGAGTCAAAATTAATGGAGATGTGATGGGGGCATGCTTCTTCCTTTCTTACCTCACATGACTTATACAGCCTCTCTTCTTATAGAACCCAGGACCAGCCCAGGGATGTCACAATGCTCAATGGGCTGAGCCCTCTGCCATTGATCAGTCTTTGAGAGAATGACTCATTTCTGAATTCCGTGGAGGCATTTTTTTTTTTTCCGGAGGCGCCCTAATCCCTGATGTCTCTAGGTTATTGTCAAGTAGACATGGAAAACCACCCCACATACATGGTACAACAAGTTAAATTAAGATTATATGCAGAAAACAAAACAAGCCTGGATATAGAAAACCAGTATGAGGAAAGGGGTCTCAAAAGCTGTCAAATGAGTTAAAGGACACACCACATATACACCCAGTCTTAGCAGTCCCACAAAACACCATAGTATGAACTGATAACATATATGCAAAGCATATAGCACACGCCCCTAAAGGATCACGAGTCTCTGTGAGCACTAATAACTCCTGCTTAGTTGATTCTGTGGGCTCTGTTAACCTAATGTCCTCAACCAAGGTGGGAGGCGATTGCTATGGTACTTCCTCCCCATTGCCAGCAGGGTCTCCTTAGCTCCTCTTATTGTTTGACTGCCTGTGTCTGCTCCTGCTGCTTTGAGTTCCTGAAATAGGCCAGTCTGATAACAAGTGAATGAGGTAGAATTCTATGAGAATAGCAGAATACGCTGTTCCTGCTTTCTCCTCTTCCCATTCCCAACTACCCCCTTTCAATCCAGAAAACCTATTCTAGTGCCCCTTTCAGGGAGATCGATGTATCCCTCCCTTGATCCTTTGTTGTTAGCTCTCTCTGTGTCTGTGGATTGTAGCATGAATGTCCTTTACTCTACAATCAATATTAATGTATAAGGGATTCACACCATTGTCATTTGTATTGCTGGATATTAAGGTAGGCTGAATCCTAATTTTCTGAGAAACTTTCATACTGTTTTCCAGAGTTATTGTACAATTTGCATTTCCACCAGCAATGGAAGAGTCTTCCCCTTACTCCCATATCTTCTTCAGCATAAGCAGTCACTGGTGTTTTTAATATTAGCCATTCTGACAGGTGTAAGGTGGAATTGTAGTGTCATTTTGATTTGCATTTCCCTGATGGCTAAAGATGTTGAACATTTCCTTAAGTGTCTTTTGGCCATTTGAATTTATCTATTATAAGATAATATCTTTCCTCTGCAGTAAAATTCCTATGGAAAATGCATAGAGTGTAAAATGTCTAGAATGAAGGGCAGGCAGTGGTGGCACTTGGGAGGAAGAGGCAGGTGGAGTTTGAGGCCAGACTGGTCTACAAGAGCTACTTCCAGTACACATTCCAAAGCCTCAGAGAAACCCTGTATCAAGAAAATGTCTTAAACATAATCAAACTTCAGATCCAAACAATCCCATGTGTATCTCCTATAATTTTATTTCCACTAAACCAATTTTTTTCTCTGCTTTAGATGATAATTCTCTTTGACTGTTTAAATCCTTGTCACCTTTTATGGTTTGGTCCAAATTACTGTTTTCAGTTTTTTACTCTAATAGTGGGATATAGATGGTCAGTGTCTTGCAACAATTTTTTTTTTTTTTGGTTTTTCGAGACAGGGTTTCTCTGTTGTTTTGGAGTCTGTCCTGGAACTAGCTCTTGTAGACCAGGCTGGTCTTGAGCTCACACAGATCCGCCTGCCTCTGCCTCCCGAGTGCTGGGATTAAAGGCGTGCGCCACCACCGCCCGGCGCAACAATTTATGAAAATTATTAAGATTCCACAAATAATCTCTCCTAATTTTTACCTTAGGGCTCAAATTTTTGTTAAAGTATTTTATATGCTGAATGATTAATATAATCACCTTTTTGTATATTTTCAGAAGAAATTTGTATTCCCCAAGAAGATAAAGTTTGCTTTACTTCAGCAAACATTTTCTCTAAAATATGTTCATTTGAATCAGCTAATAAAATTCTGTATAATGTTGAAAACATAACTTGAGTATAATTTCAATTGTAATAAATAACAAACTACTAACATCTAGTACTTTATATCCTAATTGGTTTATAATAATAAGTTTCAAGGACTAGAAATTTTCATTACATGTTTAACTGAGTTGCATTAGATAAAATAGCTTGAGTAAGAATAGAAAATCCTCGACAGTATTTTAACAAAAATAATGTCAAGTTTGGAGTAAAAGGAAGCGTCCATATCTATATCAATGTAAAATGTATAAATAAGCGGTGACTTTGTAAAATTAATTTTAATGACCTACCCTTTTATCTCATCATACATATATATATATATATGTATATACACACACACACACACACACACACACATATATATATATATATATATATATATATATATATATATATATTCCTTTATTCTTTTTAGAGCAGATTCAGTAATCTACACTTTTATCCTATCATTTCATTTAGTGCCTTTTGTAGGTGGATGTCTATTTATGAATTTATAGAGATGGCTTTGGAGTTGGACATTGGCTCTGTCCCTCTCTATAAATATAAGCATGTTGTTAAAATAAAAATTCAGAGAGTTTTTGTCTCATGTCAGGAGCATGGGATGGAAAGAAAAAAGAATTTAGAAGAATTTTCCCTTTTCTCCATATCTATTTTTGTCTGTCTTGTACATGCCATTGAAAATATATGTCTGTATATGTCTGTAGACTCAATGTTTAAGTTTAGCACAATGAACAATGAATTTTCCTGAAGTAAGTTTTGAAATTTCCAGGAAGAAGTTGGGGCCTCACAACAACAACTCAACCTGGTTGATATGATGGCATGATGATGATAGTGTTACTATCAGACCTGTTTTGTGTACCAGCTGCTCAAGATGGTTCTGACTTGCTTAGCTGAAATGGTGCACTTTTTTACAACATTCTGGACAGACCTTCTAATAGGACGCTCATAAAAACCTTACCAAATACTCAGAGACTATTTGCAATGATACTAGACAGTAATCTTGGAACTTAACCATTATTTTTTTCCCATATCAGTGTTTTAATGTTCACCTCTCTGAAAGCAACATGGTTTTTATAAAGACAAATTTGTTCTAATTTAACATGATATTTTGAACAGGAAATCTGGTTGAGCACATCAATTCCCAAACATCAACTGTGACTTTAAAGCAACAGAATATCAGATCAGGAAATCTATGGCACTTGGTGAAAAAAAAAAAAGGAAATCCCTCCTTTGTCCCCCAGCTCCAGAAGGCAATGTGTCTCACTGGCTGTGCAAACTCTTCTCACTCAAGCCCAAGTCTCTATGTTCAGACATAGTACATCCATTACTGTGTCCTTCCAGGCTTTGGAAGTCTGACAAAACACCATTCCAGTAGCTGTGTCTCCAGGTTTTGAGTCCAGAAATGAATTTAAAGTGTGATCTGATCACAGTCAATAACTTGATCGTACTGACTTCCACATGTCATGAATATGTTCATCACAAAAGAGCAGGATGAGGTCTCTGACCAGCACTAACACTGTGATCAGTCAGGTATTACAGGGATGCACATTCTAGGTGACAGAAGTATACAGACATATTGGTAATGAACACCAATCTTATTGCACATGGTGTCTGGGTGAGCAATAAAAACACTGTGATACAGGATGAAAACTTTTTACAACTTGCTTCTTCTCAGCCCTTTTTTCTAAAGTTTCATGTAGCAGCAGTATCAGTCGACATACATGGGAGAGCTGGGAGTAGCTGGCATCTGATCCAGGATTTTACAAACATAGCATGTGACCTCAACAGTACATTCTTCATACATCAAAATAAAGGGATGATTCAGAAGCTCTTTATACTTTGGCCTTTTGGGTTCATCCTTCGTAAGGCACAAGTTGACAAAGTTGATGAAACTGGGGGAGAATTCCCTTTCTCGGAATTACTTAGTTGTGGAGGGTCTCCTTTCACTACTTGTGTTAGCTGATCAAACACACTATTCCACTTTGGTTAAGGAAATTGGCCTGTGGCCATCTTGTACAATGTGATCCCCAAAGTCCAGACATCAGAGCGAACATCATACCTTTGTCGTGATGCACTTGGGTCTATTCTTTTAGGTGCCATATACGGTCTATACCCACCATCTCTTGTCTTGGCAATGGAGTCCACAAGTTGTCCACTGATGCCGAAATCACAGAGCTTAATATTTCTGCTTTGGTCCAGAAGAATATTGGAATGTTTGATAACTCTGTGAATGATTTTCAAGTTTTCTTTTAAGTGATTTAGTGCTATCACAGTTGCTAAAGTGATTTTGCCTAAGATCTCTCCGGAATAACGTCATCTAACACACTATATACATATTTGTAAAACTTATCGAACGAGGTAGACATGAGCTCCATACAGATCCAACAGTTTCCCTCTCTGAAGAGTGCACCATAGAACTGAACAATGTATGGGCAATCACTACTCCGCATTACTACATCCAAATCCATGAGAAGTTGTTTTTGTTCTTTTTCATCCATAGTTGATCATATTCTTTTAACTGCCATTATCTGCCCACTTGGTTTGTGGATCATTCTGTTGACAGAACCATAAGCTCCTCGTCCAATTTCTCCAAGGTCTTTCAAGTCCTCTACAGTGAAATCCCAGTGTTGTTCCAGGGAGATCTTCAGTTTTCCTGATGACTAAATGCTGTGTGTTCTCAGTCTCTCTATGTGTGGGTTCTGGACTTCAGTAGTGTTAAGATGGAGAGTAAACCGTGCTGTTGATTTGACAGGTGGATTGGCAAAATTCAATTTCAGTGCTTTGCACTTACCCTGCATGCTGCTGACGGCCACAGCTCGGGGTCAGAGCCACCATTGTTTGAAGTGAGGAGCTGAGCAGCGCGGCAGCGGCCCCATCATTTTATTTTCACAGGATCCCATAGAAAGAATATCACCCCCACGACAGCTGGAAGTATTTCTTAAAGACTATATCCTCTCTCCCAACAAAGTTTGTCCTCAGGGTTAGGGACATCATTTAGGGGTTGATTATAATTGGTATAGGGTTTTGGGTTGGAGGTGAAATTTTAGAGGCTGAGAGATATCTTTGAAAAAAATGGGAAAATTGGATGGAACAATAGATTAGTGTGAGGGGCTGTAGAGATGGCTCAGCCATTAAGAGCATTGCCTGCTCTTCCAAAGGTCCTGAGTTCAATTCCCAGCAACCACATGGTGGCTCACAACCATCTGTAATGAGGTCTGATGCCCTCTTCTGGCCTGCAGGCAGACACCCAAACAGAATATTGTATACATAATAAATAAATATTTTTAAAAACCTGCTACTTCTGCTCCACACCCATAATTTTATTTCCCAGCAGAGGTGTCCCTTGCTTCTCCACTCTGTTCAACTAAAAAATAATAGATTAGTGTGAGCTTACATACACTAATAATAATAGTGACTAACAGAGTGAATACTTGTGAGTTATAATTTATCGGCAATTGCATTGATATAGAATTTTGTATATTGATATAATGTTAAATTATATTGAATGTTGTGTGCATTCATGCTTCTACCTCTGCTTAAAACATTTTATATATTGATAAATATATTTATCAAATTGCAATGTACATTTCTATGACTGATCAAGGTACTTATTCATTGGTTACATTTTAACCCATTGTCCTCATTTGTTGCACAGTTGTTTATTGTACAATATTCTAATATGAAGTCTTAGTCTTTGAGTTATATAGGTATTAAGAAATATAGATCAATAGTCATCTATATTTGTCATACATATAGTTAGAATAATCAGGTCCTTTAGATACATAAAAAACATATTTTGCATAGATAGGTAATCTTCAAAGAGCTGTAAAATATGGAATTTAAATAACTTAGGGTATTGTTGAAGTAAGACACAATTACTACTGATAGCATTGATCTTATTCCAGAGAATGTTAAGTACCAAAGACACTCGAAGCTTGTTTTCTTGTTGTCAAAACTGACCTTTGGGCAAAGACATGGTCATGTCTCAACCACTGACAAGATACATGGTATCCGAAAATGGATAAGTAAATCTGCGAAATCTTGACAAGACAGGGTAAGATGGTTTTGAAAAATTTCCTACCTCTGAAAATGGTCTGTCGGTTATTCTAGGTCTTAGCCAAGGTTGGTTGCTTCAATGTTGCACATGAGAATTTGGATGATTGCCCAGGTAGCCAGTTGTCTCTGTAATTTGTTGCACATTTTGAAAGTTGCTTGATTGAACTTTCTGCTTACTCAAGTAATATTATGTCCTTTCTCAGATCTTCGATGGGGTTGAAGACTAGATAGTTATAGTTAATTTCCTCTCATGACTTGGCCAAGTTATTTATTATACAAGACTTAAACTAGTTAGGATAGGATAATTATTGAATATATTGTTCTTATTGTATATAGTTGTGTATTGGGCTTAGAACTCTTCTTTAAACTAAAGGGGGAGGTGCTATAGGAAGCCTTACAGACGGTGGTTTCCCACCCATTGGTAGCATGGCTTCATATACAATATATGCCAATGTAGAGCATGAGTCTGGCCTCTTTTCTGTCTGGCTATGTGATTCGGTTTTGTTGTTGTTGTTGTTGTTTTAAAGATTTATTTATTTATTAAGTATACAGGCCAGAAGAGGGCACCAGATCTCATTACAGGTGGTTGTGAGCCACCATGTGGTTGCTGGGGATTGAACGCAGGACCTTTGGAAGAGCAGGCAGTGCTCTTAACCACTGAGCCATCTCTCCAGCCCTTTTTTTTGGTTTTTCGAGACAGAGTTTCTCTGTGGCTTTGGAGCTTGTCCTGGAACTAGCTCTGTAGACCAGGCTGGTCTCGAACTCACAGAGATCCACCTGCCTCTGCCTCCCGATTGCTAGGATTAAAGGCGTGCACCACCATCGCCCAGCGACTGTGATTCGGTTTTTGATCTCTGTTCAAGCATAGGATTCTGATTTGTGAGTCTACCACTAAGTAAATAAACATCTATTTTTCAATTCTGAACAGGTGTTGGGTTTCTTTTATGCATCCTTCTTCAAGCATCATTAAATGTGAATCATTGCAATGACTAAATGCATTATTTCCATTGTTGACCATGAGCCAATAGTGACTGGGTTCAGAATGTACTTGACTGAATGAACAACCTCCCAGAAATGATCATGTATTTGAACAAATTTCTTTCCTTAGTGGTCTGTTTCAATTTTCTGTGGCTCTTTAGTAGGAGAAGCCTTTCTAGATAAAATTCTTCATTGTATATTATGAGTCTCAATACCCTCTAGTAATTTCCTGACATTCAAATCTACCGTGTTGTGCTTGACATTAATCAGCCAACTTTCTACTTATACTGAAATGTTTTTACCATCATTATATGCTCAATCTCTAAATCACACAAGATATAGCAGAAACAGTTGTTGTTCAGTGCTCAGGAGTTAGGTAACCTACTGTTTTAATTGTTTTGTTTGCTTATCTGCGTCATTGTGTGGCTATAAATTCCTGAAAGAAAAGGGAGGCATCATTCCTGGATCTATTTGTTTTTATGTTATTGGATGATGGCCCTGGAATGCAGGTATATTTTATGTCAAGTATATGCTGCTGTGCTGAGCTTCATGCTTATCTTGAATTTTAAATTTGACAGAGTATCACTCGGATTCCTAGGATGCCATTCCATGGATTGATAACATTAATACTGCTGAGTCATTAAATATCAGCTGTATGAGCATCTTCTTGCTTGTTATGCTTGCTTTAATTTTTTTAAATCAATATGACTGTTTTATAAGTCTGCATGGATATTTACTATATAGATATCTGGTCATGAGAATGATCAAAATATAACAGAAATCCTGACCCTGGAAAAATGGAAAGTTGTAATCCCCATAAGTACTGGCAAATTTGTCCACCTCAATTGAAGATCAGCAAGAGTGCTGTATTGCTCTGCGCTCTCTGCAGCTTGGTATTGATTATTTATGACCAACATTTATATTTCTAGTGCTTTCATCTGTCCACCTGTAACTGTTTTATATAGGCAGTTCTTTTTCTACAAAATGTTATTGATATTGCAGTTTATGTTAGGGTAATTCAGGTATCAGGAAGATGAATGCGGACTAGGAGTGAAAAAAATTCTTTGTAGAAACTTCAATAAAAGCTTTTCAGTTTTTCTATGGCATTGTTTGTTTCATTGACATTTGCAATGGATACAGGGTCTTAATATGTACTTCTACCACTTCTGGACCTGATTGCATAGACTTGAAAGTCATTCATCTCAGAGACAAATATACCCACCTCTGTTTTCTGAGTTTTGTGGTTATAGGCAAAATACATCAATACACCATGTTTGTCCCTCTATTTTTTCTTTCTGTAGTCATTAATTTTCTATATAAATTTCTCATGCATACAATGTACTGTTGATCTTTTCTCTTTTTCTCTCCCTGTGAATAGATACTGCTCTTATAAAGTGGTATCCTATACAAAGGACACAGAAATAACAGAATAGATTCTCCTTTTCAATTTCCTTCTAAAGTGACTGTCTATGTCATGGAACAAGAATGGGGAACACCAGAATCATAAAACTATACTTTCAAAGAAGTATGCATTTCACTGTCATGCTTTCATTGTACACATGTGGTATATTTTTGAAGGCAGTGACCTATGATGATGTGCATATCAACTTCACTCAGGAAGAGTGGGATTTGCTGAATCCTTCCCAGAAGAATCTCTACAAAGATGTGATGCTGGAGACCTATAGGAACCTCACTACTGTAGGTAAAAATGAATTTCCTTCATGTTTCAAAATGTCGAGACAACTTTTCCTTGGTTTATGATTTTGTTCTGTAATTTGTTTTAGAGAAAGAAGAATGAGGTGAATAACACAGTCATAGTTCTGAGGTGCACTTAAGATAATAAGCTAATTGTTGCACAATTTTAAATAATATAACATAAATATTCTGATACTTTATTTTACGATACACTTGGGAAGACCTTAACACCGAAGAACATTGTCAATGTTCTAGAATACATGCAAGGTAATTTTCTTGTGCAAGTTCATAACAATTTCCCTTGAATAGTTTGTAATGTGTTCTGGAACTTTAAAACAAAAGCAACAGTGTAAATAAGCACAGCTTTAAATGCATTGATGGTTATTAAATTCTCACAAATCCATATACCTCTATTTCATGTATGTGAATTGCATGTGCAAAGACTTCATTTAAGAAAAAGTCTAGGTACCAATGCCTAAACAGATATCACCATTTGATTCATAGCACCACAAGAGCTATGTTGTAGAACTGCTGGTTCATTTGTTTCATGACAGAAAATGTATACATATTCAGTGATGATGAGTATAGCCACAAAGCTTTCTACTAATTCAGTAGCCCATGGTAAGCCTTTTATTACGCATATACTTTTGGTGACTGTGCTAAGTTTAATGAGAGCAGGTGAGTCAAGGGTCAAGGGGGGGTGGTTGTGGAGAAACCTTAATATCTATAGCACAAGTCTGTGAAAATCAAACCTTGAGGTTTCATTGTGGAAATCTTTTATTCACTATTCTTTCTTTCATATATATATATATGTATATATATATATGTGTGTGTATATATCATATGTAACTCCATACACAAGTGTATGAGCATAGGGTTATGGAAAGATTTAGCATACCTCTCCTTAAGAACAATTAAGAAGAAAAACTGTAGTTCTCATGTAGAGTGTACATATTCAATTTTATCCAAAAATATAAAGTTAATTTATTTTCTACCGTCATGGCTAATACATAAATACAAAATTACTTTACAAAAAATGAGTGCTAGGTCTATGCAAATACTTCCATATGTCTAAGTTCACTTACCATATGTATAATGATTCATAGTATAGTAGAATTATGAAGCAGTAAAGTTGGTAAAGCACTCAGTGTATGCAGTTCTCTTCAAAAATGTAAAAAATATTCTAGAAGAAATATAGGTGCAGTTATAGACCAAAAGATAAACCATGGTACAATGGATTTTTATCATCACAAATATTTTTCTTGATGCAAAATGACTCCAAATGAGAGAACAAAACATGATTTTAAACAAAGTTATAAAACCTTGATATTTGATTCCTTTTTACAATTGGAAAAAATATGAAATTAATTCATATAGATATGAGGTTCATCAGTGTATTGAATGTGGTAATGCTTTTACATGTGTAAATTATCCTTGCAGGATTGAAAGAAATCAAACTGCAGAGAAGTTTTCAATATATTCTCATTGTACTAAAGCCTTGTGTTATAACATTCATCATCAAAGGAATGAAGAAACACATAGCGGAGAAAAATGCTGTGAAATTAAGCAATGTGATGAAGTCTTTTCTTATCACAATAGTTTTAAAATGCATAAAATAACACACACTGGAGAGAAACCCTATGAATGTAATCAGTGTTGTAAGGCCTTTGCTCGACCCAATAATCTTCAAATACATAAAAGAACATATACTGTGGGAAAACCATATGAATGTAATCAGTGTAGTAAGGCCTTTGCTGAAAACAGTACTCTTCAAAGGCATAAAAGAACACATACTGGAAAGAAACCCTATGCATATAGTCAGTGTGGTAAGACCTTTGCTCAACACAGTGCTTTTTAATTGCATAAAAGAACACATATTGGAGAGAAACCCTATGAATGTAATCAGTGTGGTAAGGCCTTTGAATATCAAAATAGTCTTCTCTGGCATAAAAGACAACATGCTGGAGAGAAGGATATCCTATGAATGTTATTGGTGTGGTAAGGCCTTTGCACAACATGGTTCTCTTAAAATATATAGAAGAACACATACTTGAAAGAAACCATATGAACGAAATCAGTGTGATAAGGCCTTTGCAGACCCATGTGCTCTTAAAAGGCTTAAAAAGAAACATACTTTAGAGATACATGTAAGTGGAATCTGTGGTAAATCTTTTTTTTACAGTCATCTCCAAAGACATAATATGAGCACTCCTGTAGAGAATCTTTGAAGTTAGTTTGTACATTCTTCAAAAACCTGAGAAAAAATCATACTGTAGTGTGACAGAACAAGGTCATTGGTTAAAAAAGAAACTGCTTTGGGCATGATAGGCAGAAAATTAGGTAGGCATAGTATACAGAAGAGAATGCTGGAAAGAAGGGAAGAGAGATCAGATGCCATGCCACTGCTCTCCAGAGCAGACACGATGATGCAAGTCACCAGGTCAGACATGTTGAATATTTCCCGGTAAGACTGGTGCTACACAGATTAATAAATATGGGTTAAGGCAAGATGTGAGAGTTAACCAGAAGAGGCTAGATGTAATGGGCAGGCAGTGTTTATATGAATACAGTTTGTGTGTTGTTATTTTGCAGCATAAGCTAGCCAGACGGGCAGGAGCCGGATGGCAAGAATGCAGCTCACAGCTCCCTCAACAGTAGTAAAACTCTATAAGTTAATTCAGTGTTACAATGTTTTGTGCTTCATAAAGGAGTAAGGCTTTGTGTGTAATCATCTGAGAAAGCTTGTGCATATTAGCATAATCTTTTGGACCTGAAGAAAAAACTGGGAGCTTATTTTAAATTGTTCTTTAATATGTTAAGCCACATACAGTCAGTTAACCAAAATCAGTTATTGTGTGGAAAAAATACTTTGACATATAGCAAACAACGTCTTCTCTTTTCAGAGAAACACATGTGCGTTTCTCACAGAAGCATTTCTTGAAATTCATACACTTTCCAAAGACAATGATTATCTTGCGAAAAAAAGATTCTACAGAGAAGAGGAACACTGTTCTTACTTCTGGCAATACTTTGACAAATCTCAAACAACGGCTTCTCCTTTCAGAGAAACTCATGTACGTTTCTCACAAAAGCATTTCATGAAATTCATACATTGTCCAAAGAACATGATTATCTTTGGAAGTAAAGGTTCCACAGAGAACAGGAACACTGTTCTCACTTCGAACTCTACTTTGACATATAGCAAACAACGGATTCGCTTTTCAGAGAAACACATGTGCGTTTCTCACAAAAGCAGTTCATCAAATTCATACACTTTCCAAAGAACATCATTATCTTTCGAAGTAAAAGTTCTACAGAGAACAGGAACACTGTTCTCACTTCTAACAATACTTTGACATATAGCAAACAACGGCTTCTCTTTTCAGAGAAACACATGTCCGTTTCTCCAAAAAGTATTTCATGTAATCCATACACTTTCAAAGAAGATGATTCTCTTTCAAAGTAAAGCGTCTGCAGTGAATAGCAAAACATCTCATTTGAGAAACACGTGTGTATCTCACAAAAGCATTTCATGAAATTCATACACTTTCAAAAGAACGTGATTATCTTTCACAGTAAACCTTCTACAGTGAAAAGGAACACTGTACTCACTTCTAACACTACTTTGACATATAGCAAACAACGGCTTCTCTTTTCAGAGAAACTCATGTGCGTTTCTAAAAAAAGCATTTCATGAAATCAAACACTTTCCAAAAACATGATTATCTTTCGAAATGAAGATTCTCCAGAGAACAGGAACACTGTTCTCACTTGTGACAATACTTTGACAAATCTCAAACAACGGCTTCTCCTTTCGAAGAAACTCATGTACGTTTCTCACAAAAGCATTTCATGAAATTCATACATTTTCCAAGGAACATGATTATCGTTGGAATTAAAGGGTCTACAGAGAACAGGAACACTGTTCTCACTCTAACACTACTTTGACATATAGCAAACAACGGCTTCTCTTTTCAAAGAAACACATGTGCGTTTCTCACAAAAGCATTTCATGAAATTTATACACTTTCAAAAGAACATGATTATCTTTCGAAGTAAAGTTTCTACAGAGAACAGGAACACTGTTCTCACTTCTAACAATACTTTGACATATAGCAAACAACGTCTTCTCTTTTCAGAGAAACACATGTGCGTTTCCCACAGCAGCATTTCTTGAAATTCATACAGTTTCCAAAGAACATGATTATCTTTCGAAAAAAAGATTCTACAGAGAAGAGGAACACTGTTCTCATTTCTGACAATACTTTGACAAATCTCAAACAACGGCTTCTCCTTTCGGAGAAACTCATGTACATTTCTCACAAAAGCATTTCTTGAAATTCATACATTTTCCAAAAAACATGATTATCTTTGGAAGTAAAGATTCTACAGAGAACAGGAACAATGTTCTCACTTCTAACAATACTTTGACATATAGCATTCAACGTCTTCTCTTTTCAGAGAAACACATGTGCGTTTCTCACAGAAGCATTTCTTGAAATTCATACACTTTCCAAAGAACATGATTATCTTTCGAAAAAAAGATTCTACAGAGAAGAGGAACACTGTTCTCACTTCTGGCAATACTTTGACAAATCTCAAACAACGGCTTCTCCTTTCGGAGAAACTCATATACGTTTCTCACAAAAGCATTTCATGAAATTCATACATTGTCCAAAGAACATGATTATCTTTGGAAGTAAAGGTTCTACAGAGAACAGGAACACTGTTCTCACTTCTAACAATACTTTGACAACGGCTTCTCTTTTCAGAGAAACACATGTGCGTTTCTCACAGAAGCCTTTCTTGAAATTCATACACTTTCCAAAGAACATGATTATGTTTCGAAATAAAGATTCTACAGAGAACAGGAACACTGTTCTCACTTCTGACAATAGTTTGACAAATCTCAAACAACGGCTTCTCCTTTCGGACAAACTCCTGTAAATTTTTCACAAAAGCATTTAATGAAATTCATACACTTTCAAAAGAACATGACTATCTTTTGAAGTAAAGGTTCTACAGAGAACAGGAACACTGTTCTCACTTCTAACAATACTTTGACATATAGCAAACAACGTCTTCTCTTTTCAGAGAAACACATGTGCGTTTCTCATAGAAGCATCTCTTCAAATTCATACACTTTCCAAAGAACATGATTATCTTTAAAATAAAGATTCTACAGAGAACAGGAACACTGTTCTCACTTCTGACAATACTTTGACAAATCTCAAACAACGGCTTCTCCTTTCGGAGAAACTCATGTACGTTTCTCACAAAAGCATTTCATCAAATTCATACATTTTCCAACGAACATGATTATCGTTGAAAGTAAAGGTTTTACAGAGAACAGGAACACTGTTCTCACTTCTAACAATACTTTAACATATAGCAAACAACGGCTTCTCTTTTCAGAGAAACATATGTCCGTTTCTCACAAAAACAGTTCATCAAATTCATACCCTTTCCAAACAACATAATTATCTTTCAAAGTAAAGATTCTACAGAGAACAGGAACACTGTTCTCACTTCTGACAATACTTTGACAAATCTCAAAGAACGGCTTCCTCTTTCAGAAAAACACTTGTGCGTTTCTCCAAAAAGCATTTCATGTAATCCATACACTTTCAAAGAAGATGATTCTCTTTCAAAGTAAAGCGTCTGCAGTCAATAGCAAAACATCTCATTTGAGAAACACGTGTGTATCTCACAAAAGCATTTCATGAAATTCATACACTTTCAAAAGAACGTGATTATCTTTCACAGTAAACCTTCTACAGTGAAAAGGAACACTGTACTCACTTCTAACACTACTTTGACATATAGCAAACAACGGCTTCTCTTTTCAGAGAAACTCATGTGCGTTTCTAAAAAAAGCATTTCATGAAATCAAACACTTTCCAAAAACATGATTATCTTTCGAAATGAAGATTCTCCAGAGAACAGGAACACTGTTCTCACTTGTGACAATACTTTGACAAATCTCAAACAACGGCTTCTCCTTTCGAAGAAACTCATGTACGTTTCTCACAAAAGCATTTCATGAAATTCATACATTTTCCAAGGAACATGATTATCGTTGGAATTAAAGGGTCTACAGAGAACAGGAACACTGTTCTCACTCTAACACTACTTTGACATATAGCAAACAACGGCTTCTCTTTTCAAAGAAACACATGTGCGTTTCTCACAAAAGCATTTCATGAAATTTATACACTTTCAAAAGAACATGATTATCTTTCGAAGTAAAGTTTCTACAGAGAACAGGAACACTGTTCTCACTTCTAACAATACTTTGACATATAGCAAACAACGTCTTCTCTTTTCAGAGAAACACATGTGCGTTTCCCACAGCAGCATTTCTTGAAATTCATACAGTTTCCAAAGAACATGATTATCTTTCGAAAAAAAGATTCTACAGAGAAGAGGAACACTGTTCTCATTTCTGACAATACTTTGACAAATCTCAAACAACGGCTTCTCCTTTCGGAGAAACTCATGTACATTTCTCACAAAAGCGTTTCTTGAAATTCATACATTTTCCAAAAAACATGATTATCTTTGGAAGTAAAGATTCTACAGAGAACAGGAACATTGTTCTCACTTCTAACAATACTTTGACATATAGCATTCAACGTCTTCTCTTTTCAGAGAAACACATGTGCGTTTCTCACAGAAGCATTTCTTGAAATTCATACACTTTCCAAAGAACATGATTATCTTTCGAAAAAAAGATTCTACAGAGAAGAGGAACACTGTTCTCACTTCTGGCAATACTTTGACAAATCTCAAACAACGGCTTCTCCTTTCGGAGAAACTCATATACGTTTCTCACAAAAGCATTTCATGAAATTCATACATTGTCCAAAGAACATGATTATCTTTGGAAGTAAAGGTTCCACAGAGAACAGGAACACTGTGCTCACTTCTAACTCTACTTTGACATAAAGCAAACAACGGCTTCTCTTTTCAGAGAAACACATGGGTGTTTCTCACAAAAGCAGTTCATCAAATTCATACACTTTCCAAAGAACATCATTATCTTTTGAAGTAAAGGTTCTACAGAGAACAGGAACACTGTTCTCACTTCTAACAACACTTTGACATATAGCAAACAACGTCTTCTCTTTTCAGAGAAACACATGTGCGTTTCACAGAGAAGCATTCCTTGAAATTCATACACTTTCCAAAAACATGATTATCTTTCGAAATGAAGATTCTCCAGAGAACAGGAACACTGTTCTCACTTCTGACAATACTTTGACAACGGCTTCTCTTTTCAGAGAAACACATGTGCGTTTCTCACAGAAGCATTTCTTGAAATTCATACACTTTCCAAAGAACATGATTATGTTTCGAAATAAAGATTCTACAGAGAACAGGAACACTGTTCTCACTTCTGACAATAGTTTGACAAATCTCAAACAACGGCTTCTCCTTTCGGACAAACTCCTGTAAATTTTTCACAAAAGCATTTAATGAAATTCATACACTTTCAAAAGAACATGACTATCTTTTGAAGTAAAGGTTCTACAGAGAAAAGGAACACTGTTCTCACTTCTAACAATACTTTGACATATAGCAAACAACGTCTTCTCTTTTCAGAGAAACACATGTGCGTTTCTCATAGAAGCATCTCTTCAAATTCATACACTTTCCAAAGAACATGATTATCTTTAAAATAAAGATTCTACAGAGAACAGGAACACTGTTCTCACTTCTGACAATACTTTGACAAATCTCAAACAACGGCTTCTCCTTTCGGAGAAACTCATGTACGTTTCTCACAAAAGCATTTCATCAAATTCATACATTTTCCAACGAACATGATTATCGTTGAAAGTAAAGGTTTTACAGAGAACAGGAACACTGTTCTCACTTCTAACAATACTTTAACATATAGCAAACAACGGCTTCTCTTTTCAGAGAAACATATGTCCGTTTCTCACAAAAACAGTTCATCTAATTCATACCCTTTCCAAACAACATAATTATCTTTCAAAGTAAAGATTCTACAGAGAACAGGAACACTGTTCTCACTTCTGACAATACTTTGACAAATCTCAAAGAACGGCTTCCTCTTTCAGAAAAACACTTGTGCGTTTCTCCAAAAAGCATTTCATGTAATCCATACACTTTCAAAGAAGATGATTCTCTTTCAAAATAAGGCGTCTGCATTGAATAGCAAAACTTTTCATTTGAGAAACACGTGTGTATCTCACAAAAGCATTTCATGAAATTCATACACTTTCAAAAGAACGTGATTATCTTTCACAGTAAACCTTCTGCAGTGAAAAGGAACACTGTACTCACTTCTAACACTACTTTGACATATAGCAAACAACGGCTTCACTTTTTAGAGAAAATCATGTCCGTTTCTCACAAAAGCATTTCATGAAATCATACACTTTCCAAGAATATGATTATCTTTCGAAGTAAAGGTTCTACAGAGAACAGGAACACTTCTCATTACTAACAATACTTTGACATATAGCAAACAACGTCTTCTCTTTTCAGAGAAACACATGTGCGTTTCTCACAGAAGCATTCCTTGAAATTCATACACTTTCCAAAAACATGATTATCTTTCGAAATGAAGATTCTCCAGAGAACAGGAACACTGTTCTCACTTCAGACAATACTTTGACAAATCTCAAACAACGGCTTCTCCTTTCGGAGAAACTCATGTACGTTTCTCACAAAAGCATTTCATGATATTCATACATTTTCCAAGGATCATGATTATCGTTGGAAGTAAAGGTTCTACAGAGAACAGGAACACTGTTCTCACTTCTGACAATACTTTGACAAATCTCAAAGAACGGCTTCTCCTTTAGGACTAACTCCTGTACGTTTCTCACAAAAGCATTTCATGAAATTCATACACTTTCAAAAGAACATGACTATCTTTTGAAGTAAAGGTTCTACAGAGAACAGGAACACTGTTCTCACTTCTAACAATACTTTGACATATAGTAAACAACGTCTTCTCTTTTCAGAGAAACACATGTGCCTTTCTCATAGAAGCATTTCTTCAAATTCATACACTTTCCAAAGAACATGATTATCTTTCGAAATAAAGATTCTACAGAGAACCGGAACACTGTTGTCACTTTTGACAATACTTTGACCAATCTCAAACAACGGCTTCTCCTTTTGGAGAAACTCATGTACGTTTCTCACAAAAGCATTTCATCAAATTCATACATTTTCCAAGGAACATGGTTATCGTTGGAAGTAAAGGTTCTACAGAGAACAGGAACACTGTTCTCACTTGTAACACTACTTTGACATATAGCAAACAACGGATTCACTTTTCAGAGAAACACATGTGCGTTTCTCACAAAAGCAGTTCATCAAATTCATACACTTTCCAAGAACATCATTATCTTTCGAAGTAAAGGTTCTACAGAGAACAGGAACACTGTTCTCACTTCTAACAATACTTTAACATATAGCAAACAACGGCTTCTCTTTTCAGAGAAACATATGTCCGTTTCTCACAAAAACAGTTCATCAAATTCATACCCTTTCCAAACAACATAATTATCTTTCAAAGTAAAGATTCTACAGAGAACAGGAACACTGTTCTCACTTCTGACAATACTTTGACAAATCTCAAAGAACGGCTTCCTCTTTCAGAAAAACACTTGTGCGTTTCTCCAAAAAGCATTTCATGTAATCCATACACTTTCAAAGAAGATGATTCTCTTTCAAAGTAAAGCGTCTGCAGTCAATAGCAAAACATCTCATTTGAGAAACACGTGTGTATCTCACAAAAGCATTTCATGAAATTCATACACTTTCAAAAGAACGTGATTATCTTTCACAGTAAACCTTCAACAGTGAAAAGGAACACTGTACTCACTTCTAACACTACTTTGACATATAGCAAACAACGGCTTCTCTTTTCAGAGAAACTCATGTGCGTTTCTAAAAAAAGCATTTCATGAAATCAAACACTTTCCAAAAACATGATTATCTTTCGAAATGAAGATTCTCCAGAGAACAGGAACACTGTTCTCACTTGTGACAATACTTTGACAAATCTCAAACAACGGCTTCTCCTTTCGAAGAAACTCATGTACGTTTCTCACAAAAGCATTTCATGAAATTCATACATTTTCCAAGGAACATGATTATCGTTGGAATTAAAGGGTCTACAGAGAACAGGAACACTGTTCTCACTCTAACACTACTTTGACATATAGCAAACAACGGCTTCTCTTTTCAAAGAAACACATGTGCGTTTCTCACAAAAGCATTTCATGAAATTTATACACTTTCAAAAGAACATGATTATCTTTCGAAGTAAAGTTTCTACAGAGAACAGGAACACTGTTCTCACTTCTAACAATACTTTGACATATAGCAAACAACGTCTTCTCTTTTCAGAGAAACACATGTGCGTTTCCCACAGCAGCATTTCTTGAAATTCATACAGTTTCCAAAGAACATGATTATCTTTCGAAAAAAAGATTCTACAGAGAAGAGGAACACTGTTCTCATTTCTGACAATACTTTGACAAATCTCAAACAACGGCTTCTCCTTTCGGAGAAACTCATGTACATTTCTCACAAAAGCATTTCTTGAAATTCATACATTTTCCAACGAACATGATTATCGTTGAAAGTAAAGGTTTTACAGAGAACAGGAACACTGTTCTCACTTCTAACAATACTTTAACATATAGCAAACAACGGCTTCTCTTTTCAGAGAAACATATGTCCGTTTCTCACAAAAACAGTTCATCTAATTCATACCCTTTCCAAACAACATAATTATCTTTCAAAGTAAAGATTCTACAGAGAACAGGAACACTGTTCTCACTTCTGACAATACTTTGACAAATCTCAAAGAACGGCTTCCTCTTTCAGAAAAACACTTGTGCGTTTCTCCAAAAAGCATTTCATGTAATCCATACACTTTCAAAGAAGATGATTCTCTTTCAAAATAAGGCGTCTGCATTGAATAGCAAAACTTTTCATTTGAGAAACACGTGTGTATCTCACAAAAGCATTTCATGAAATTCATACACTTTCAAAAGAACGTGATTATCTTTCACAGTAAACCTTCTGCAGTGAAAAGGAACACTGTACTCACTTCTAACACTACTTTGACATATAGCAAACAACGGCTTCACTTTTTAGAGAAAATCATGTCCGTTTCTCACAAAAGCATTTCATGAAATCATACACTTTCCAAGAATATGATTATCTTTCGAAGTAAAGGTTCTACAGAGAACAGGAACACTTCTCATTACTAACAATACTTTGACATATAGCAAACAACGTCTTCTCTTTTCAGAGAAACACATGTGCGTTTCTCACAGAAGCATTCCTTGAAATTCATACACTTTCCAAAAACATGATTATCTTTCGAAATGAAGATTCTCCAGAGAACAGGAACACTGTTCTCACTTCAGACAATACTTTGACAAATCTCAAACAACGGCTTCTCCTTTCGGAGAAACTCATGTACGTTTCTCACAAAAGCATTTCATGATATTCATACATTTTCCAAGGAACATGATTATCGTTGGAAGTAAAGGTTCTACAGAGAACAGGAACACTGTTCTCACTTCTGACAATACTTTGACAAATCTCAAAGAACGGCTTCTCCTTTAGGACTAACTCCTGTACGTTTCTCACAAAAGCATTTCATGAAATTCATACACTTTCAAAAGAACATGACTATCTTTTGAAGTAAAGGTTCTACAGAGAACAGGAACACTGTTCTCACTTCTAACAATACTTTGACATATAGTAAACAACGTCTTCTCTTTTCAGAGAAACACATGTGCCTTTCTCATAGAAGCATTTCTTCAAATTCATACACTTTCCAAAGAACATGATTATCTTTCGAAATAAAGATTCTACAGAGAACCGGAACACTGTTGTCACTTTTGACAATACTTTGACCAATCTCAAACAACGGCTTCTCCTTTTGGAGAAACTCATGTACGTTTCTCACAAAAGCATTTCATCAAATTCATACATTTTCCAAGGAACATGGTTATCGTTGGAAGTAAAGGTTCTACAGAGAACAGGAACACTGTTCTCACTTGTAACACTACTTTGACATATAGCAAACAACGGATTCACTTTTCAGAGAAACACATGTGCGTTTCTCACAAAAGCAGTTCATCAAATTCATACACTTTCCAAGAACATCATTATCTTTCGAAGTAAAGGTTCTACAGAGAACAGGAACACTGTTCTCACTTCTAACAATACTTTAACATATAGCAAACAACGGCTTCTCTTTTCAGAGAAACATATGTCCGTTTCTCACAAAAACAGTTCATCAAATTCATACCCTTTCCAAACAACATAATTATCTTTCAAAGTAAAGATTCTACAGAGAACAGGAACACTGTTCTCACTTCTGACAATACTTTGACAAATCTCAAAGAACGGCTTCCTCTTTCAGAAAAACACTTGTGCGTTTCTCCAAAAAGCATTTCATGTAATCCATACACTTTCAAAGAAGATGATTCTCTTTCAAAGTAAAGCGTCTGCAGTCAATAGCAAAACATCTCATTTGAGAAACACGTGTGTATCTCACAAAAGCATTTCATGAAATTCATACACTTTCAAAAGAACGTGATTATCTTTCACAGTAAACCTTCAACAGTGAAAAGGAACACTGTACTCACTTCTAACACTACTTTGACATATAGCAAACAACGGCTTCTCTTTTCAGAGAAACTCATGTGCGTTTCTAAAAAAAGCATTTCATGAAATCAAACACTTTCCAAAAACATGATTATCTTTCGAAATGAAGATTCTCCAGAGAACAGGAACACTGTTCTCACTTGTGACAATACTTTGACAAATCTCAAACAACGGCTTCTCCTTTCGAAGAAACTCATGTACGTTTCTCACAAAAGCATTTCATGAAATTCATACATTTTCCAAGGAACATGATTATCGTTGGAATTAAAGGGTCTACAGAGAACAGGAACACTGTTCTCACTCTAACACTACTTTGACATATAGCAAACAACGGCTTCTCTTTTCAAAGAAACACATGTGCGTTTCTCACAAAAGCATTTCATGAAATTTATACACTTTCAAAAGAACATGATTATCTTTCGAAGTAAAGTTTCTACAGAGAACAGGAACACTGTTCTCACTTCTAACAATACTTTGACATATAGCAAACAACGTCTTCTCTTTTCAGAGAAACACATGTGCGTTTCCCACAGCAGCATTTCTTGAAATTCATACAGTTTCCAAAGAACATGATTATCTTTCGAAAAAAAGATTCTACAGAGAAGAGGAACACTGTTCTCATTTCTGACAATACTTTGACAAATCTCAAACAACGGCTTCTCCTTTCGGAGAAACTCATGTACATTTCTCACAAAAGCATTTCTTGAAATTCATACATTTTCCAAAAAACATGATTATCTTTGGAAGTAAAGATTCTACAGAGAACAGGAACATTGTTCTCACTTCTAACAATACTTTGACATATAGCATTCAACGTCTTCTCTTTTCAGAGAAACACATGTGCGTTTCTCACAGAAGCATTTCTTGAAATTCATACACTTTCCAAAGAACATGATTATCTTTCGAAAAAAAGATTCTACAGAGAAGAGGAACACTGTTCTCACTTCTGGCAATACTTTGACAAATCTCAAACAACGGCTTCTCCTTTCGGAGAAACTCATATACGTTTCTCACAAAAGCATTTCATGAAATTCATACATTGTCCAAAGAACATGATTATCTTTGGAAGTAAAGGTTCCACAGAGAACAGGAACACTGTGCTCACTTCTAACTCTACTTTGACATAAAGCAAACAACGGCTTCTCTTTTCAGAGAAACACATGGGTGTTTCTCACAAAAGCAGTTCATCAAATTCATACACTTTCCAAAGAACATCATTATCTTTTGAAGTAAAGGTTCTACAGAGAACAGGAACACTGTTCTCACTTCTAACAACACTTTGACATATAGCAAACAACGTCTTCTCTTTTCAGAGAAACACATGTGCGTTTCACAGAGAAGCATTCCTTGAAATTCATACACTTTCCAAAAACATGATTATCTTTCGAAATGAAGATTCTCCAGAGAACAGGAACACTGTTCTCACTTCTGACAATACTTTGACAACGGCTTCTCTTTTCAGAGAAACACATGTGCGTTTCTCACAGAAGCATTTCTTGAAATTCATACACTTTCCAAAGAACATGATTATGTTTCGAAATAAAGATTCTACAGAGAACAGGAACACTGTTCTCACTTCTGACAATAGTTTGACAAATCTCAAACAACGGCTTCTCCTTTCGGACAAACTCCTGTAAATTTTTCACAAAAGCATTTAATGAAATTCATACACTTTCAAAAGAACATGACTATCTTTTGAAGTAAAGGTTCTACAGAGAAAAGGAACACTGTTCTCACTTCTAACAATACTTTGACATATAGCAAACAACGTCTTCTCTTTTCAGAGAAACACATGTGCGTTTCTCATAGAAGCATCTCTTCAAATTCATACACTTTCCAAAGAACATGATTATCTTTAAAATAAAGATTCTACAGAGAACAGGAACACTGTTCTCACTTCTGACAATACTTTGACAAATCTCAAACAACGGCTTCTCCTTTCGGAGAAACTCATGTACGTTTCCCACAAAAGCATTTCATCAAATTCATACATTTTCCAACGAACATGATTATCGTTGAAAGTAAAGGTTTTACAGAGAACAGGAACACTGTTCTCACTTCTAACAATACTTTAACATATAGCAAACAACGGCTTCTCTTTTCAGAGAAACATATGTCCGTTTCTCACAAAAACAGTTCATCTAATTCATACCCTTTCCAAACAACATAATTATCTTTCAAAGTAAAGATTCTACAGAGAACAGGAACACTGTTCTCACTTCTGACAATACTTTGACAAATCTCAAAGAACGGCTTCCTCTTTCAGAAAAACACTTGTGCGTTTCTCCAAAAAGCATTTCATGTAATCCATACACTTTCAAAGAAGATGATTCTCTTTCAAAATAAGGCGTCTGCATTGAATAGCAAAACTTTTCATTTGAGAAACACGTGTGTATCTCACAAAAGCATTTCATGAAATTCATACACTTTCAAAAGAACGTGATTATCTTTCACAGTAAACCTTCTGCAGTGAAAAGGAACACTGTACTCACTTCTAACACTACTTTGACATATAGCAAACAACGGCTTCACTTTTTAGAGAAAATCATGTCCGTTTCTCACAAAAGCATTTCATGAAATCATACACTTTCCAAGAATATGATTATCTTTCGAAGTAAAGGTTCTACAGAGAACAGGAACACTTCTCATTACTAACAATACTTTGACATATAGCAAACAACGTCTTCTCTTTTCAGAGAAACACATGTGCGTTTCTCACAGAAGCATTCCTTGAAATTCATACACTTTCCAAAAACATGATTATCTTTCGAAATGAAGATTCTCCAGAGAACAGGAACACTGTTCTCACTTCAGACAATACTTTGACAAATCTCAAACAACGGCTTCTCCTTTCGGAGAAACTCATGTACGTTTCTCACAAAAGCATTTCATGATATTCATACATTTTCCAAGGAACATGATTATCGTTGGAAGTAAAGGTTCTACAGAGAACAGGAACACTGTTCTCACTTCTGACAATACTTTGACAAATCTCAAAGAACGGCTTCTCCTTTAGGACTAACTCCTGTACGTTTCTCACAAAAGCATTTCATGAAATTCATACACTTTCAAAAGAACATGACTATCTTTTGAAGTAAAGGTTCTACAGAGAACAGGAACACTGTTCTCACTTCTAACAATACTTTGACATATAGTAAACAACGTCTTCTCTTTTCAGAGAAACACATGTGCCTTTCTCATAGAAGCATTTCTTCAAATTCATACACTTTCCAAAGAACATGATTATCTTTCGAAATAAAGATTCTACAGAGAACCGGAACACTGTTGTCACTTTTGACAATACTTTGACAAATCTCAAACAACGGCTTCTCCTTTTGGAGAAACTCATGTACGTTTCTCACAAAAGCATTTCATCAAATTCATACATTTTCCAAGGAACATGGTTATCGTTGGAAGTAAAGGTTCTACAGAGAACAGGAACACTGTTCTCACTTGTAACACTACTTTGACATATAGCAAACAACGGATTCACTTTTCAGAGAAACACATGTGCGTTTCTCACAAAAGCAGTTCATCAAATTCATACACTTTCCAAGAACATCATTATCTTTCCAAGTAAAGGTTCTACAGAGAACAGGAACACTGTTCTCACGTCTAACAATACTTTGACATATAGCAAACAACGGCTTCTCTTTTCAGAGAAACACATGTCCGTTTCTCACAAAAACAGTTCATCAAATTCATACCCTTTCCAAACAACATAATTATCTTTCAAAGTAAAGATTCTACAGAGAACAGGAACACTAATCTAAATTCTGACAATACTTTGACAAATTCAAACAACGGCTTCCTCTTTCAGAAAAACACTTGTGCGTTTCTCCAAAAAGCATTTCATGTAATCCATACACTTTCAAAGAAGATGATTCTCTTTCAAAGTAAAGCGTCTGCAGTGAATAGCAAAACTTTTCATTTGAGAAACACGTGTGTATCTCACAAAAGCATTTCATGAAATTCATACACTTTCCAAAGAACATGATTATCTTTCGAAAAAAAGATTCTTCAGAGAAGAGGAACACTGTTCTCACTTCTGACAATACTTTGACAAATCTCAAAAAACGGCTTCTCCTTTCGGAGAAACTCATGTACGTTTCTCACAAAAGCATTTCTTGAAATTCATACATTTTCCAAAGAACATGATTATCTTTGGAAGTTAGATTCTACAGAGAATAGGAACACTGTTCTCACTTCTAACAATACTTTGACATGTAGCATTCCACGTCTTCTCTTTTCAGAGAAACACATGTGCGTTTCTCACAGAAGCATTTCTTGAAATTCATACACTTTCCAAAGAACATGATTATCTTTCTTTTTTTTTCTTTTTTTTTTTTTTTTTGGTTTTTCGAGACAGGGTTTCTCTGTGGCTTTGAAGCCTGTCCTGGAACTCGCTCTGTAGACCAGGCTGGTCTCGAACTCACAGAGATCCGCCTACCTCTGCCTCCGAGTGCTGGGATTAAAGGCGTGCGCCACCATCGCCCGGCCTTGATTATCTTTCGAAAAAAAAATTCTACAGAGAAGGGGAACACTGTTCTCAGTTCTAACAATACTTTGACAAATCTCAAACAACGGCTTCTCCTTTCGGAGAAACTCATGTACGTTTCTCACAAAAGCATTTCATGAAATTCATACACGTTCCAAAGAATATGATTATCTTTGGAAGTAAAGGTTCCACAGAGTACAGGAACACTGTTCTCAATTCTAACTCTACTTTGACATATAGCAAACAACGGCTTCTCTTTTCAGAGAAACACATGTGCATTTCTCACAAAAGCAGTTCATCAAATTCATACACTTTCCAGAGAACATAATTATCTTTCGAAGAAAAGATTCTACAGAGAACAGGAACACTGTTCTCACTTCTGACAATACTTTGACAAATCTCAAATAACGGCTTCTCCTTTCAGAAAAACACTTGTGCATTTCTCAAAAAAGGATTTCATGAAATCCATACACTTTCAAAGAAGATGATTCTCTTTCAAAGTAAAGCGTCTGCAGTGAATAGCAAAACTTCTCATTTGGGAAACACGTGTGTATCTCAGAAAAGCATTTCATGAAATTCATACACTTTCAAAAGAATGTGATTATCTTTCACAGTAAACCTTCTACAGTGAAACGGAATACTGTACTCACTTCTAACACTACTTTGACATATAGCAAAAAACAGCTTCTCTTTACAGAGAAACACATGTGCGTTTCTCAAAAAAGCATTTCATGAAATTCATACACTTTCAAAATAACATGATTATCTTTCGAAGTAAAGTTTCTACAGAGAACAGGAACACTGTTCTCACTTCTAACAATACTTTGACATATAGCAAACAACGTCTTCTCTTTTCAGAGAAACACATGTGCGTTTCTCACAGAAGCATTTCTTGAACTTCATACACTTTCCAAGGAACATGATTATCTTTCGAAATAAAGATTCTACAGAGAACAGGAACACTGTTCTCACTTCTGACAATACTTTGACAAATCTCAAACAACGGCTTCTCCTTTCGGAGAAACTCATGTACGTTTCTCACAAAAGCATTTCATGAAATTCGTACATTTTCCAAGGAATATGTTTATCTTTGGAACTAAAGGTTCCACAGAGAACAGAAACACTGTTCTCACTTCTAACACTACTTTGACAATGGCTTCTCTGTTCAGAGAAACACATGTGCGTTTCTCACTGAAGCATTTCTTGAAATTCATACACTTTCCAAAGAATATGATAATCTTTCGAAATAAAGATTCTACAGAGAACAGGAACACTGTTCTCTCTTCTGACAATAATTTGACAAATCTCAAAGAACAGCTTCTCCTTTCGGACTAACTCCTGTAAGTTTCTCACAAAAGCATTTCATAAAAATCATACACTTTCAAAAGAACATGATTATCTTTTGAAGTAAATGTTCTACAGAGATCAGGACCACTATTCTCACTTATAACAATACTTTGACATATAGCAAACAACGTCTTCTCTTTTCAGAGAAACACATGTTCGTTTCTCATAGAAGCATTTCTTCAAATTCATACACTTTCCAAAGAACATGATTATCTTTCGAAATAAAGATTCTACAGAGAACAGGAACACTGTTCTCACTTCTGACAATACTTTGACAAATCTCAAACAACGGCTTCTCCTTTCGGAGAAACTCATGTACGTTTCTCACAAAAGCATTTCATGAAATTCATACATTTTCCAAGGAACATGTTTATCTTTGGAACTAAAGGTTCCACAGAGAACAGAAACACTGTTCTCACTTCTAACACTACTTTGACAATGGCTTCTCTGTTCAGAGAAACACATGTGCGTTTCTCACTGAAGCATTTCTTGAAATTCATACACTTTCCAAAGAATATGATAATCTTTCGAAATAAAGATTCTACAGAGAACAGGAACACTGTTCTCTCTTCTGACAATAATTTGACAAATCTCAAAGAACAGCTTCTCCTTTCGGACTAACTCCTGTAAGTTTCTCAAAAAAGCATTTCATAAAATTCATACACTTTCAAAAGAACATGATTATCTTTTGAAGTAAAGGTTCTACAGAGATCAGGAACACTATTCTCACTTATAACAATACTTTGACATATAGCAAACAACGTCTTCTCTTTTCAGAGAAACACATGTTCGTTTCTCATAGAAGCATTTCTTCAAATTCATACAATTTCCAAAGAACATGATTATCTTTCGAAATAAAGATTCTACAGAGAACAGGAACACTGTTCTCACTTCTGACAATACTTTGACAATTTTCAAACAACCGCTTCTCCTTTCGGAGAAACTCATGTACGTTTCTCACAAAAACAGTTCATCAAATTCATACACTTTCCAAACAACATAATTATCTTTAAAGTAAAGATACTACAGAGAACAGGAACACTAATGTCCATTCTGACAATACTTTGACAAATCTCAAACAACGGCTTCCTCTTTCAGAAAAACACTTGTGCGTTTCTCCAAAAAGCATTTCATGTAATCCATACAATTTCAAAGAAGATGATTCTCTTTCAAAGTAAAGCGTCTACAGTGAATAGCAAAACTTTTCATTTGAGAAACACGTGTGTAACTCAGAAAAGCATTTTATGAAATTCATACACTTTCAAAAGAACGTGATTATCTTTCACAGTAAACCTTCTGCAGTGAAAAGGAACACTGTACTCACTTCTAACACTACTTTGAAATATAGCAAACAACGGCTTCTCTTTTCAGAGAAACTCATGTGCGTTTATCACAAAGAACATCATTATCTTTCGATGTTAAGGTTCTACAGAGAACAGGAACACTGTTCTCACTTCTAACAATACTTTGACATATACCAAACAACGGCTTCTCTTTTCAGAGAAACACATGTCCGTTTCACACAAAAACAGTTCATCAAATTCATACACTTTCCAAACAACATAATTATCTTTCAAAGTAAAGATTCTACAGAGAACAGGAACAATGATCTCCATTCTGACAAACCTTGACAAATCTCAAACAACGGCTTCCTCTTTCAGAAAAAAAACTTGTGCGTTTCTCACAAAAGCAGTTCTTCAAATTCATACACTTTCCAAGGAACATGATTATCGTTGGAAATAAAGGTTCTACAGAGAACTGGAACACTGTTCTCACTTCTAACACTACTTTGACATATAGCAAACCACGGATTCGCTTTTCAAATAAACACATGTGCGTTTCTCACAAAAGCAGATCATCAAATTCATACACTTTCCAAAGAACATGATTATCTTTCAAAGTAAAGGTTCTACAGAGAACAGGAACACTGTTCTCACTTCTAAGAATACTTTGCCATACAGCAAACAACGTCTTCTCTTTTCAGAGAAACACATGTGCGTTTCTCACAGAAGCATTCCTTGAAATTCATACACTTGCCAAAAACATGATTATCTTTCGAAATGAAGATTCTCCAGAGAACAGGAACACTGTTCTCACTTCAGACAATACTTTGACAAATCTCAAACAACGGCTTCTCCTCTCGGAGAAACTCATGTACGTTTCTCACAAAAGCATTTCATGAAATTCATACATTTTCCAAGGACCATGATTATCGTTGGAAGTAAAGGTTCTACAGAGAACAGGAACACTGTTCTCACTTCTAACACTACTTTGACATATAGCAAACATCGGATTCGCTTTACAGAGAAACACATGTGCGTTTCTCACAAAAGCAGTTCATCAAATTCATACACTTTCCAAACTACATAATTATCTTTCGAAGGAAAGGTTCTACAGAGAACAGGAACACTATTCTCACTTCTAACAATACTTTGACATATAGCAAACAATGGCTACTCTTATCAGAGAAACACATGTCCGTTTCTCACAAAAACAGTTAGTCAAATTCATACACTTTCCAAGCAAAATAATTATCTTTCAAAGTAAAGATTCTACAAAGCACAGGAACACTAATCTCCATTCTGACAATACTTTGACAAATCTGAAAAAACGGCTTCTCCTTTTGGAGAAACTCATGTACGTTTCTCACAAAAGCATTTCTTGAAATTCATACATTTTCCAAAGAACATGATTATCTTTGGAAGTAAAGGTTCTACAGAGAACAGGAACACTGTTCTCACTTCTAACAATACTTTGACATATAGCATTCAACGTCTCCTCTTTTCAGAGAAACACATGTGCGTTTCTCACAGAAGCATTTCTTGAAATTCATACACTTTCCAAAGAACATGATTATCTTCCCAAAAAAAGATTCTACAGAGAAGAGGAACACTGTTCTCACTTCTGGCAATACTTTGACAAATCTCAAACTATGGCTTCTCCTTTCGGGGAAACTCAAGTATGTTTCTCACAAAAGCATTTCATGAAATTCATACATTGTCCAAAGAACATGATTATCTTTCGAACTAAAGGTTCTACAGAGAACCGGATCACAGTTCTCACTTCTAACAATACTTTGACATATAGCAAATAATGTCTTCTCTTTTCAGAGAAACATATGTGCGTTTCTCATAGAAGCATTTCTTGAAAGTCATACACTTTCCAAAGAACATGATTATCTTTCGAAATAAAGATTCTACAGAGAACAGGATCACTGTTCTCACTTCTGACAATACTTTGACAAATCTCAAACAACAGCTTCTCCTTTCGGAGAAACTCATGTACGTTTCACACAAAAGCATTTCAACAAATTCATACATTTTCCAAGGAACATGATTATCATTGGAAGTAAAGGTTCTACAGAGAACAGGAACACTGTTCTCACTTCTAACATTACTATGACATAAACCAAACAAAAGATTCGCTTTTCAGAGAAACACATGTGCGTTTCTCACAAAAGCAGTTTATCAAATTCTTACACTTTCCAAAGAACATAATTATCTTTCAAAGTAAAGGTTCTACAGAGAACAGGAACACTGTTCTCACTTCTAACAATACTACGCCATATAGCAAACAACGTCTTCTCTTTTCAGAGAAACACATGTGCGTTTCTCACAGAAGCATTTGTTGAAATTCATACACTTTCCAAAGAACATGATTGTCTTTCGAAATAACGATTCTACAAAGAACAGTAACACTGTTCTGACTTCTGACAATACTTTGACAAATCTCAAACAACGGCTTCTCCTTTCGGAGAAACTCATGTACGTTTCTCAGAAAAGCATTTCATGAAACTCATACATTTTCCAAGGAACATGATTATCGTTGGAAGTAAAGGGTCTACAGAGAACAGGAACACTGTTCTCACTTCTAATAATACTTTTACATATAGTAAAAAACGGCTTCTCTTATCAGAGAAACACATGTCCGTTTCTCACAAAAACAGTTCATCAAATTCATACACTTTCCAAACAACATAATTATCTTTCAAAGTAAAGATTCTACAAAGAACAAGAACACTGATCTCCAATCTGACAATACTTTGACAAATCGCAAACAACGACTTCCTATTTCAGAAAAACACTTGAGCGTTTCTCCAAAAAGCATTTCATGTAATCCATACACTTTCAAAGAAGATGATTCTCTTTCAAAGTAAAACGTCTGCAGTGAATAGCAAAACATCTCATTTGAGAAACACGTGTGTACCTCACAAAAGCATTTCATGAAATTCATACACTTTCAAAAGAACGTGAGTATCTTTCACAATAAACCTTCTACAGTGAAAAGGAACACTGTACTCACTTCTATCAATACTTTCACATATAGCAAACAACGTCTTCTCCTTTCAGAGAAACTCATGTGCGTTTCTCACAGAATCATTCCTTGAAATTCATACACTTTCAAAAGAACATGATTATCTTACGAAGTAAAGTTTCTACAGAGAACAGGAACACTGTTATCACTTCTAACAATACTTTGACATATAGCAACAACGTCTTCTCTTTTCAGAGAAACACATGTGCGTTGATCACAGCAACATTTCTTGAAATTCATACACTTTCCAAAGAACATGATTATCTTTCGAAATAAAGATTCTACAGAGAACAGGAACACTGTTCTCACTTCTGATAATACTTTGACAAATCTCAAACAAGACCTTCTCCTTTCGGACTAACTCCTGTACATTTCTCACAAAAGCATTTCATGAATTTCATACACTTTCAAATAACATGATTATCTTTTGAAGTAAAGGTTCTACAGAGAAAAGGAACACTGTTTTCACTTCTAACAGTACTATGCCATATAGCAAACAACGTCTTCTCTTTTCAGAGAAACACATGTGCGTTTCTCACAGAAGCATTTCTTTAAATTCATACACTTTCCAAAGAACATGATTATCTTTCGAAAAAAAGATTCTACAGAGAAGAGGAACACTGTACTCACTTCTGGCAATACTTTGACAAATCTCAAACAACGGCTTCTCCTTTAGAGAAACTCATGTACGTTTCTCACAAAAGCATTACATGAAATTCATACATTGTCCAAAGAAGATGATTATCTTTGGAAGTAAAGGTTCTACAGAGAACCGGACACTGTTCTCACTTCTAACAATACTTTGACATAAACCAAACAACCGATTCGCTTTTCAGAGAAACACATGTGCGTTTCTCACAAAAGCAGTTCTTCAAATTCATACACTTTCCAAAGAACATGATTATCTTTCAAAGTAAAGGTTCTACAGAGAACAGGAACACTGTAACAATACTATGCCATATAGCAAACAACGTTTTCTCTTTTCAGAGAAACACATGTGCGTTTCTCACAGAAGCATTTCTTGAAATTCATACACTTTTCAAAGAACATGATCATGTTTCGAAATAACGATTCTACAAAGAACAGGAACACTGTTCTCACTTCTGACAATACTTTGACAAATCTCAAACAACGGCTTCTCCTTTCGGAGAAACTCATGTACGTTTCTCACAAAAGCATTACATGAAACTCATACATTTTCCAAGGAACATGATTATCGTTGGAAGTAAAGGTACTACAGAGAACCGGAACACAGTTCTCACTTCTAACAATACTTTGACATATAGCAAAAAATGGCTTCTCTTTTCAGAGAAACACATGTGCGTTTCTCACAAAAGCATTTCATGAAATTCATACACTTTGAAAATAACAGGATTATCTTTCGAAGTAAAGTTTCTACAGAGAACAGGAACACTGTTCTGACTTCTAACAATAGTTTGACATATAGCAAACAACGTCTTCTCTTTTCAGAGAAACACATGTGCGTTTCTCATAGAAGCATTTCTTGAAATTCATACACTTTCCAAGGAACATGATTATCTTTCGAAATAAAGATTCTACAGAGAACAGGAACACAGTTCTCACTTCTAACACTACTTTGACATATAGTAAAAAACGGCTTCTCTTTTCAGAGAAACACATGTGCGTTTCTCACAAAAGCAGTTCATCAAATTCATACACTTTCCAAAGAACATAATTATCTTTCGAAGTAAAGATTCTACAGAGAACAGGAACACTGTTCTCACTTCTGACAATACTTTGACAAATCTCAAAGAACGGCTTTTCCTTTCAGAAAAACACTTGTGCATTTCTCAAAAAAGCATTTCATGAAATCCATACACTTTCAAAGAAGATGATTCTCTTTCAAAGTAAAGCGTCTGCAGTGAATAGCAAAACTTCTCATTTGCGAAACACGTGTTTATCTCAGAAAAGCATTTCATGAAATTCACACACTTTCAAAAGAACGTCATTATCTTTCACAGTAAACCTTCTACAGTGAAACGGAATACTGTACTTACTTCTAACACTACTTTGACATATAGCAAAAAACGGCTTCTCTTTTCAGAGAAACATATGTGCGTTTCTCACAAAAGCATTTCATGAAATTCATACACTTTCAAAATAACATGATTATCTTTCCAAGTAAAGTTTCTATAGAGAACAGGAACACTGTTCTCACTTCAAACAATACTTTGACTTATAGCAAACAACGTCTTCTCTTTTCAGAGAAACACATGTGCGTTTCTCATAGAAGCATTTCTTCAAATTCATACACTTTCCAAGGAACATGATTATCTTTCGAAATAAAGATTCTACAGAGAACAGGAACACTGTTCTCACTTCTGACAATACTTTGACAAATCTCAAACAACGGCTTCTCCTTTCGGAGAAACTCATGTACGTTTCTCACAAAAGCATTTCATGAAATTCATACATTTTCCAAGGGACATGTTTATCTTTGGAACTAAGGTTCCACAGAGAACAGAAACACTGTTCTCACTTCTAACACTACTTTGAAAATGGCTTCTCTTTTCAGAGAAATACATGTGCGTTTCTCACAGAAGCATTTCTGGAAATTCATACACTTTCCAAAGAATATGATTATCTTTCGAAATAAAGATCTACAGAGAACAGGAACACCGTTCTCACTTCTGACAATACTTTGACAAATCTCAAACAACAGCTTCTCCTTTCGTACAAACTCCTGTACGTTTCTCCCAAAAGCATTTCATGAAATTCATAAACTTTTAAAAGGACATGATTATCTTTTGAAGTAAACGTTCTACAGAGAAGAGAAACACTGTTCTCACTTATAAAATACCTTGACATATAGCAAACAACGTCTTCTCTTTTCAGAGAAACACATGTGAGTTTCTCATAGAAGCATTTATTCAAATTCATACACTTTCCAAAGAACATGATTATCTTTCGAAATAAAGATTCAACAGAGAACAGGAACACTGTTCTCACTTCTGACAATAATTTGACATATCTCAAACAACGGCTTTTCCTTTCGGAGAAACTCATGTATGTTTATCACAAAAGCATTTCATGAAATTCATACATTTTCCAAGGAACATGATTATCGTTGGAAGTAAAGGTTCTACAGAGAACTGGAACACTGTTCTCACTTCTAACACTACTTTGACATATAGCAAACCACGGATTCGCTTTTTAGAGAAACACATGTGCGTTTCTCGCAAAAGCAGTTCATCAAATTCATACACTTTCCAAAGAACATGATTATCTTTCAAAATAAAGGTTCTACAGAGAACAGGAACACTGTTCTCACTTCTAACAATACTATGCTATATAGCAAACAACGTCTTCTCTTTTCAGAGAAACACATGTGCGTTTCTCACAGAAGCATTTCTTGAAATTCATACACTTTCCAAAGAATATGATTATCTTTCGAAATAACGATTCTACAAAGAACAGGAACACTGTTCTCACTTCTGACAATACTTTGACAAATCTCAAACAACGGCTTCTCCTTTCGGAGAAACTCATGTATGTTTCTCACAAAAGCATTTCATTAAATTCATACATTTTCCAAGGAACATGTTTATCTTTGGAACTAAAGGTTCCAGAGAGAACAGAAACACTGTTCTCACTTCTAACACGACTTTGACAATGGCTTCTCTTTTCAGAGAAACACATGTGCGTTTCTCACAGAAGCATTTCTTGAAATTCATACAGTTTTCAAAGAATATGATTATCCTTCGAAATAAAGATTCTACAGAGAACAGGAACACCGTTCTCACTTCTGACAATACTTTGACAAATCTCAAACAACAGCTTCTCCTTTCGGACAAACTCCTGTACGTTTCTCACAAAAGCATTTCATGAAATTCATACACTTTCAAAAGGACATGATTATCTTTTGAAGTAAACGTTCTACAGAGAACAGAAACACTGTTCTCACTTATAACAATACCTTGACATATAGCAAACAACATCTTCTCTTTTCAGAGAAACACATGTGCGTTTCACAGAAGCATTTCTTGAAATTCATACACTTTCCAAAGAACATGATTATCTTTCGAAATAACGATTCTACAAAGAACAGGAACACTGTTCTCACTTCTGACAATACTTTGACAAATCTCAAACAACGGCTTCTCCTTTCTTAGAAACTCATGTACATTTCTCACAAAAGCATTAGATGAAACTCACACATTTTCGAAGGAACATGATTATCGTTGGAAGTAAAGGGTCTACAGAGAACAGGAACACTGTTCTCACTTCTAACACTACTTCGACATATAGTAAAAAACGGCTTCTCTTTTCAGAGAAACACATGTGCGTTTCTCACAGAAGCATTTCTTGAAATTCATACACTTTCCAAAGAACATGATTATCTTTCGAAAAAAAGATTCTACAGAGAAGAGGAAAACTGTTCTCACTTCTGGCAATACTTTGACAAATCTCAAACAACGGCTTCTCCTTTCGGAGAGACTCATGTACGTTTCTCACAAAAGCATTTCATGAAATTCATACATTGTCCAAAGAACATGATTATCTTTGGAAGTAAAGGTTCCACAGAGAACACGAACACTGTTCTCACTTCTAACTCTACTTTGACATATAGCAAACAACGGCTTCTCTTTTCAGAGAAACACATGTGCGTTTCTCACAAAAGCAGTTCATCAAATTCATACACGTTCCAAAGAACATAATTATCTTTCGAAGTAAAGATTCTACAGAGAACAGGAACACTGTTCTCACTTCTGACAATACTTTGACAAATCTCAAATAACGGCTTCTCCTTTCAGAAAAACACTTGTGCATTTCTCAAAAAAGCATTTCATGAAATCCATACACTTTCAAAGAAGATGATTCTCTTTCAAAGTAAAACGTCTGCAGTGAATAGCAAAACTTCTCATTTGGGAAACACGTGTGTATCTCAGAAAAGCATTTCATGAAATTCATACACTTTCAAAAGAACGTGATTATCTTTCACAGTAAACCTTCTACAGTGAAACGGAATAATGTAATCACTTCTAACACTACTTTGACATATAGCAAAAAACGGCTTTTCTTTTCAGAGAAACACATGTGCGTTTCTCACAAAAGCATTTCATGAAATTCATACACTTTCAAAATAACATGATTATCTTTCGAAGTAAAGTTTCTACAAAGAACAGGAACACTGTTCTCACTTCTAACAATACTTTGACTTATAGCAAACAACGTCTTCTCTTTTGAGAGAAACACATGTGAGTTTCTCATAGAAGCATTTCTTCAAATTCATACACTTTCCAAGGAACATGATTATCTTTTGAAATAAAGATTCTACAGAGAACAGGAACACTGTTCTCACTTCTGACAATACTTTGACAAATCTCAAACAATGGCTTCTCCTTTCGGAGAAACTCATGTACGTTTCTCACAAAAGCATTTCATGAAATTCATACATTTTCCAAGGGACATGTTTATCTTTGCAACTAAAGGTTCCACAGAGAACAGAAAACCTGTTCTCACTTCTAACACTACTTTGAAAATGGCTTCTCTTTCAGAGAAATACATGTGCGTTTCTCACAGAAGCATTTCTTGAAATTCATACACTTTCCAAAGAATATGATTATGTTTAGAAATAAAGATTCTACAGAGAACAGGAACACTGTTCTCACTTCTGACAATACTTTGACAAATCTCAAAAACAGCTTCTCCTTTCGGACTAACTCCTGTACGTTTCTCACAAAAGCATTTCATGAAATTCATACACTTTCAAAAGAACGTGATTATCTTTGGAAGTAAAGGTTCCACAGAGAACAGGAACACTGTTCTCACTTCTAACTCTACTTTGACATATAGCAAACAATGGCTTCTCTTTTCAGAGAAACACATGTGCGTTTCTCACAAAAGCAGTTCATCAAATTCATACACTTTCCAAAGAACCTAATTATCTTTCGAAGTAAAGATTCTACAGAGAACAGGAACACTGTTCTCACTTCTGACAATACTTTGACAAATCTCAAATAACGGCTTCTCCTTTCAGAAAAACACTTGTGCATTTCTCAAAAAAGCATTTCATGAAATCCATACACTTTCAAAGAAGATGATTCTCTTTCAAAGTAAAGCGTCTGCAGTGAATAGCAAAACTTCTCATTTGGGAAACACGTGTGTATCTCAGAAAAGCATTTCATGAAATTCATACACTTTCAAAAGAACGTGATTATCTTTCACAGTAAACCTTCTACAGTGAAATGGAATAATGTACTCACTTCTAACACTACTTTGACATATAGCAAAAAACGGCTTCTCTTTTCAGAGAAACACATGTGCGTTTCTCACAAAAGCATTTCATGAAATTCATACACTTTCAAAATAACATTATTATCTTTTGAAGTAAAGTTTCTACAAAGAACAGGAACACTGTTCTCACTTCCAACAATACTTTGACTTATAGCAAACAACGTCTTCTCTTTTCAGAGAAACACATGTGAGTTTCTCATAGAAGCATTTCTTCAAATTCATACACTTTCCAAGGAACATGATTATCGTTGGAAGTAAAGGTTCTACAGAGAACTGGAACACTGTTCTCAATTCTAACACTACTTTGACATATAGCAAACCACGGATTCGCTTTTCAGATTAACACATGTGCGTTTCTCACAAAAGCATTTCATGAAATCATACACTTTCCAAAGAACATGATTATCTTTCGAAATAACGATTCTACAAAGAACAGGAACACTGTTCTCACTTCGGACAATATTTTGCCAAATCTCAAACAACGGCTTCTCCTTTCGGAGAAATTCATGCACGTTTCTCACAAAAGCATTACATGAAACTCATACATTTTCCAAGGAACATGATTATCGTTGGAAGTAAAGGGTCTACAGAGAACAGGAACACTGTTCTCACTTCTAACACTACTTTGACATATAGTAAACAACGGCTTCATTTTCAGAGAAACACATGTGCGTTTCTCACAAAAGTATTTCTTGAAATTCATACACTTTCCAAAGAACATGATTATCTTTCGAAAAAAAAGGTTCTACAGAGAAGAGGAACACTGTTCTCACTTCTGACAATACTTTGACAAATCTCAAACAACGGCTTCTCCTTTCGGAGAAACTCATGTACGTTTCTCACAAAAGCATTTCATTAAATTCATACATTTTCCAAGGAACATGTTTATCTTTGGAACTAAAGGTTCCACAGAGAACAGAAACACTGTTCTCACTTCTAACACGACTTTGACAATGGCTTCTCTTTTCAGAGAAACACATGTGCGTTTCTCACAGAAGCATTTCTTGAAATTCATACAGTTTCCAAAGAATATGATTATCCTTCGAAATAAAGATTCTACAGAGAACAGGAACACCGTTCTCACTTCTGACAATACTTTGACAAATCTCAAACAACAGCTTCTCCTTTCGGACAAACTCCTGTACGTTTCTCACAAAAGCATTTCATGAAATTGATAAACTTTCAAAAGGACATGATTATCTTTTGAAGTAAACGTTCTACAGAGAACAGAAACACTGTTCTCACTTATAACAATACCTTGACATATAGCAAACAACGTCTTCTCTTTTCAGAGAAACACATGTGCGTTTCTCACAGAAGCATTTCTTGAAATTCATACACTTTCCAAAGAACATGATTATCTTTCGAAATAACGATTCTACAAAGAACAGGAACACTGTTCTCACTTCTGACAATACTTTGACAAATCTCAAACAACGGCTTCTCCTTTCTTAGAAACTCATGTACATTTCTCACAAAAGCATTACATGAAACTCATACATTTTCCAAGGAACATGATTATCGTTGGAAGTAAAGGGTCTACAGAGAACAGGAACACTGTTCTCACTTCTAACACTACTTTGACATATAGCAAACAACGGATTCGCTTTTCAGAGAAACTCAAGTGCGTTTCTCACAGAAGCATTTCTTGAAATTCATACACCTTCCAAAGAACATTATTATCTTTCTAAGTAAAGGTTCTACAGAGAACAGGGACACTGTTCTCACTTCTAACAATACTTTGACATATAGCAAACAACGGCTTCTCTTTTCAGAGAAACACATGTCTGTTTCTCACAAAAACATGTTCATCAAATTCATACACTTTCCAAACAACATAATTATCTTTCGAAGCAAAGATTCTATAGAGAACAGGAACACTGATCTCCATTCTGACAATACTTTGACAAATCTCAAACAACGGCTTCCTCTTTCAGAAAAACACTTGTGCGTTTCTCCAAAAAGCATTTCATGTAATCCATACACTTTCAAAGAAGATGATTCTCTTTCAAAGTAAAGCGTCTGCAGTGAATAGCAAAACATCTCATTTGAGAAACACATGTGTATCTCACAAAAGCATTTCATGAAATTCAAACACTTTCAATAGAATGTGATTATCTTTCACAGTAAACCTTCTACAGTGAAAAGGAACACTGTACTCACTTCTAACACTACTTTGACATATAGCAAACAACGGCTTCTCTTTTCAGAGAAACTCATGTGCGTTTCTCACAAAAGCATTTCATGAAATCTTACACTTTCCAAAGAACATGATTATCTTTTGAAGTAAAGTTTCTACAGAGAACAGGAACACTGTTCTCACTTCTGACAATACTTTGACAAATCTCAAACAACGTCTTCTCTTTTCAGAGAAACACATGTGTGTTTCTCACAGCAGCATTTCTTGAAATTCATACACTTTCCAAAGAACATGATTATCTTTCGAAAAAAAAGTTCTACAGAGAAGAGGAACACTGTTCTCACTTCTGACAATACTTTCACAAATCTCAAACAATGGCTTCTCCTTTCGGAGAGACTCATGTACGTTTCTCACAAAAGCATTTCATGAAATTCATACATTGTCCAAAGAACATGATTATCTTTGGAAGTAAAGGTTCCACAGAGAACAGGAACACTGTTCTCACTTCTAACTCTACTTTGACATATAGCAAACAACGGCTTCTCTTTTCAGAGAAACACATGTGCGTTTCTCACAAAAGCAGTTCATCAAATTCATACACTTTCCAAAGAACATAATTATCTTTCGAAGTATAGATTCTACAGAAAACAGGAACATTGTTCTCACTTCTGACAATACTTTGAAAAATCTCAAATAACGGCTTCTCCTTTCAGAAAAACACTTGTGCATTTCTCATAAAAGTGTTTCATGAAATCCATACATTTTCAAAGAAAATGATTCTCTTTCAAAGTAAAGAGTCTGCAGTGAATAGCAAAACTTCTCATTTGGGAAACACGTGTGTATCTCAGAAAAGCATTTCATGAAATTCATACACTTTCAAAATAACATGATTATCTTAGAAGTAAAGTTTCTACAGAGAACAGGAACACTGTTCTCACTTCTAACAATACTTTGACTTATAGCAAACAACGTCTTCTCTTTTCAGAGAAACACATGTGCATTTCTCATAGAAGCATTTCTTGAAATTCATACACTTTCCAAGGAATATGATTATCTTTCGAAATTAAGATTCTACAGAGAACTGGAACACTGTTCTCACTTCTGACAATACTTTGACAAATCTCAAACAACAGCTTCTCCTTTCGGACTAACTCCTGTACGTTTCTCACAAAAGCATTTCATGAAATTCATTCACTTTCAAAAGAACATGATTATCTTTTGAAGTAAAGGTTCTACAGAGAACAGGAACACTGTTCTCACTTATAACAATACTTTGACATATAGCAAACAACGGCTTCTCTTTTCAGAGAAACACATGTGCGTTTCTCACAAAAGCATTTCATGAAATCTTACACTTTCCAAAGAACATGATTATCTTTCGAAGTAAAGTTTCTACAGAGAACAGCAACACTGTTCTCACTTCTGACAATACTTTGACAAATCTCAAACAATGTCTTCTCTTTTCAGAGAAACACATGTGCGTTTCTCACAGCAGCATTTCTTGAAATTCATACACTTTCCAAAGAACATGATTATATTTCGAAAAAAAGATTCAACAGAGAACAGGAACACTGTTCTCACTTCTGACAATAATTTGACAAATCTCAAACAACGGCTTCTCCTTTCGGAGAAACTCATGTACGTTTCTCACAAAAGCATTTCATCAAATTCATACGTTTTCCAAGGAACATGATTATCGTTGGAAGTAAAGGTTCTACAGAGAACTGGAACACTGTTCTCACTTCTAACACTACTTTGACATATAGCAAACCACGGATTCGCTTTTCAGAGAAACACATGTGCGTTTCTCGCAAAAGCAGTTCATCAAATTCATACACTTTCCAAAGAACATGATTATCTTTCAAAATAAAGGTTCTACAGAGAACAGGAACACTGTTCTCACTTCTTTTTTTTTTTTTATTTATTAAGGATTTCTGCCTCGTCCCCACAACCGCTTCCCATTTCCCTCCCCCTCCCCCGATCAAGTCCCCCCCCCCTCATCTGCTCGAAGAGAAATCAGGGTTCCCTGTCCTGTGGGAAGCCCAAGGACTGCCCACCTCTATCCACATCTCATAAGGTGAGCATTCAAACTGCCTAGGCTCCCACAAAGCCAGTACGTGCAGTAGGATCAAAAACCCACTGCAATTGTTCTTGAATTCTCAGTATTTCTCATTGTCCGCTATGTTCAGCTAGTCCGGATTTATCCCATGCTTTTTCAGACCTAGGCCAGCTGGCCTTGGTGAGATCCCAATAGAACATCCCCATTGTCTTAGTGTGTGGGTGCACCCCTCGTGGTCCTGAGTTCCTTCCTCGTGCTCCGTCTCCTTCTGCTCCTGATTTGGACCTTGAGATTTCTGTCCGGTGCTCCCATGTGGGTCTCTGTCTCTGTCTCCTTTCATCGCCTGATGAAGGTTAATATTCCTGAGGATGCCTATGTGTTTGTCTTTGGATTATCGTTGGAAGTAAAGGGTTTACAGAGAAGAGGATCATATGGTTTTTTTTCTTTCAGTTTTTTTTATATGATGGATTACATTGATAGATTTTCGTAAGTTGAACCAGCCCTGCATATCTGGGATGAAGCCTACTTGATCATAATGGATAATTTTTCTAATGTGTTCTTGGATACGGTTTGCCAGTATTTTGTTGAGGATTTTTGCATCGATGTTCATGAGTGAGATTGGTCTATAATTTTCTTTCTTGGTTGAGTCTTTGTGCGGTTTTGGTATCAGGGTAACTGTAGCTTCATAAAAGGAATTTGGCCGTGCCTCTTCTGTTTCAATATTGTGAAATACATTAAGGAATATAGGTATTAGTTCTTCTTGGAAGTTCTGGAAGAATTCCGCATTGAAGACATCTGGTCCTGGGCTTTTTTTGGTAGGGAGGTTTTTGATAACCTCTTCTCATTCTTCGCGACTAACAGATCTATTTAGATTGTTCTCCTGGTCCTGGTTTAACTTTGTTATATGGTATTTATCTAAAAAAGTGTCCATTTCCTTTACATTTTCCAGTTTTGTGGCATATAGGCTTTTGTAGTAAGATCTAATGATTCTCTGAATTTCCTCTGTGTCTGTGGTTATGTCTCCCTTTTCATTTCTGATCTTATTAATTTGCAAATTCTCTCTCTGCCGTTTGATTAGTTTGGATAGGGGTTTATCAATCTTGTTGATTTTCTTTAGGAACCAGCTTTTTGTTTCATTGATTCTCTGTATTGTTTTCTGTGTTTCTATTTTGTTGATTTCAGCCCTCAGTTTGATTATTTCCAGTCTTCTACTCCTCCTAGGTGAGTCTGCTTCTTTTTTTTCTAGAGCTTTCAAGTGGGCTGTTAAGTCTCCAATATGTGCTTTCTCTGTTTTCTTTAAGTGGGCACTTAGTGCTATGAACTTTCCTCTTAGGACTGCTTTCATAGTGTCCCTTAAGTTTAAGTATGTTGTTTCTTTATTTTCATTGAATTCCAGGAAGACTTTAATTTCTTTCTTAATTTCTTCCTTAATCCAGGTATGGTTCAGTAGTTGACTGTTCAGTTTCCATGAATTTGTAGGCTTTCTGGGGGTAGGATTGTTGTTGAATTCTAACTTTAATCCATGGTGATCTGATAAGACACAGGTGGTTACTAATATTTTTTTGTAACTGTGGATGTTTTCTTTGTTACTGACTATGTGGTCGATTTTTGAGAAGGTTCCATGAGCTGCAGAGAAGAAGGTATATTCTTTCCTATTTGGGTGGAATGTTCTATAGATGTCTGTTAAGTCCATTTGATTCATTACCTCCATTCATTCTCTTATTTCTCTGTTAGGTTTCTGTCTGATTGACCTGTCCATTGGTGAGAGAGGAGTGTTGAAGTCTCCTACTATTAGTGTGTGTGGTTTGATAGCTGCCTTGAGTTTTAAGAATGTTTCTTTTATGTACGTGGGTGCTTTTATATTAGGGGCATAGATGTTCAGGATTGAGACTTCATCCTGATGAATTGTTCCTGTTATGAGTATAAAATGCCCCTCTCCATCTCTTCTGATTGATTTAGGTTTGAAGTCTACTTTGTTAGAGATTAGTATGGCCACACCTGCTTGTTTCTTAGGTCCATTTGCTTGATAAGCCTTTTCCCAGCCCTTTACTCTGAGTAGGTGCCTGTCTTTGTGGATGAGGTGTGTTTCTTGTAGACAGCAGAATGTTGGATCCAGTTTGTGTATCCAATCTCTTAGTCTGTGCCTTTTTATAGGTCAGTTGAGTCCATTGACATTAAGTGATATTAATGACCAGTGGTTGTTAACGCCGGTCATTTTTTTAGTCGTAGAGTTTGTGTGTTTCCCTTGTTTTGTGTATGTGAAGGGTCTCTAGATGTCTGAGTCATTGTAGTCATTGTTGGACTCCTTGGTTAGTGATTTTCCTTCTATTACTTTCTGAAAGGCTGGATTTGTGGCTGCATATTGTTTAAATTTGTTTTTTTCCTGGAAAATTTTATTTTCTCCATTTATAGTGAATGAAAGCTTGGCTGGGTATAGTAATCTGGGCTTGCATCCATGGTCTCTCACTTTCTGCAGTACATCTATCCAGGACCTTCTGGCTTTCATGGTTTCCATGGAGAAGTCAGGTGTAAGTCTGATAGGTTTACCTTTATAAGTAACTTGGCCTTTTTCCTTTGCAGCTCTTAATATTCTTTCCTTATTCTGTATGCTTTGTGTTTTGATAATTATATGGTGAGGGGATTTTTTTTTTTTTTGATCCAGCCTATTCGGTGTTCTGTATGCTTCTCGAACCTTCATCGGTTTATCTTTCTTTAGGTTGGGAAAGTTTTCTTCTATAATTTTATTAAATATATTTTCTGGACCATTGAGCTGCACTTCTTCTCCTTCTTCTACTCCAATTATTCTTAGGTTTGGTCTTTTTATTGTGTCCCATATTTCCTGAATATTTTGTGATGAGTTTGTTGGACTTGCTGTTTTCTTTGATCAGTGTGTTTATTTTCTCTATGGTATCTTCAGAATCTGAGATTCTTTCTTCTAACTCTTGTATTCTGTTGGTTATGCTTGTTTCTGGAGACTCTGTTTGTTTACTTAAATTTTCCATGTCCAGCCGGCCCTGTGTTTGTGTTTTCTTCTTTGCTTCCATTTCAGTTTTCAAGTCTTGAACTGTTTCCATTATCTGTTTGATTGTTTTTCCTTGGTTTTCTAGGGTATAATTCACTGATTTATTCAATTCTTCAAACTTTCTGTTATATTTCTCATCCATTTCTATAAGGGCGTTTTTTACATGCTGTTTAAGAGCATCAATCACTTTCATGAAGTCAATCTTTTCTACTTCTTCTTGATTAAGTTGTTCATGTCCTCCCGTTGTGAGGTCGCTGGTTTCTGGTGGCTTCATGTTGCTTTTCAGCTTGTTGGGCGAATTCTTGCCTTGGTGTCTGCCCATCTCTTCTTCCAAATTCTCCCTTATGGATCTTCTTTTACCGGATCAGGTCTCCTTACCTACCCAATGCTGGCTCTCCCCAACGTTGGCTCTCCTGGCGCTGAGAGATCAGGTCTCCGTGCTGGTTGGGCAGGTCACAAAGAAAGCGCCTACCCTGCTTGGTGCAGGCAGGCAATAGAAACAAAGGGACTCCCGCCCGCTTGGGTGCCCCGAGGATTCGGACCTAGTGCCCAGACAGTCTGGGCTGGGTGATGTTATGTGCCGAAAGAGGGCAGTGGGGGCGAAGTGGGGAGGGTTCTGGATGGGAGCTGGGTGGGCTAGGAAGAAAGAGGCAGTATGCAGGGAGTGGAGGCCCTGCAGAGAGCCCAAGAAGGATAGGGGGCCAAGGAACCTCTGAGCTCCCCTTCCCAGGCTGGTGCTGCGGGTCCAGAAACTCACCCCAATGCTGGCTCTCCTGGCGCCAAGAGATCAGGCCTCCGTGCTGGTGAGCAGGTCGCAAAAAAAGCGCCTACCCTGCTTGGTGCAGGCAGGCAATAGAAACAAATGGACTCCCGCCTGCTTGGGTGCCCCGAGGATTCGGACCCAGCGCCCAGACAGGCTGGGCTGGGTGATGTTATGTGCCGAAAGAGTAATCAGGTCTTTTAGATACATAGAGATTATATTTAGTATAGATAGTATAATCTTCAGCCTCTTGGAAGAGCTGTAGGAAATGGCCTTTAATCTAACCTAGAATTCTCTGCCAACGAGACACAATTACTCCTGGCAATACCACTCTACTCCCAAGAGAACATTGAGCACCGAAGACACTCCACTGGGAGATTGTCTTCTTGGCAGAACTGGCCTTTGGGTTAAGAAAAGCCCATACCTCAACTACTGACTAAAATATGAAACAGGATTGTCTTATCTTGCCAAGACAGGGTAGGATAATTCTAAGAAAGTTCCTTGCATTTGATAATGGTATGTCAGTTATGTTAGGCCTTAGCCAAAGTTGGTTGACTCAACAATGCAAACGAGACTTTGAGTGATTGCCCAGGTAGTCAGTTGTCTCTGTCATTTCTTGCACATTTTGGATATCTCTCATTTGTTAAGTAATATTTATTCCCTTCTCAGATCTTTGATGGAGTTGAAGATTATTTAATTGTAGTTACTCTCTATATTATTTAGACTCCTTGAGATAGAATGTCTAGCAAAACTTTTGTTCTCAATATTGTTATATTTATCATTTGTTATTATTGTTTATAGTTATATTTGGTTTAGTTCTGTCTTATTTAGACAAAAGGGGGAGATGTACGGTTAAGCCAGCCCTTTTAGGGGGCGGGTTTGCCTCGGGCGAATGCATACGGATAAATCGGGCACACGGGAGGCGGCTCGTCCCTTTTCCTGCCTCCTGTGAAACGGCTACGCGGGAACCTCAGTTCTGTAAGTTTATTTAAACATTAAAGCTGTATATATTCTTTAATATTTGCCTTGCATTTATTTGCACCGATACACTGATAGGTTAGAACATAGGTGGGTGGAGTAAACAGAAAAGAATGCTGGGAGAAAGAAGCTGAGTCAGTGAGTAGCCATGATTATCCCACTCCAGACAGACGCAGGTAAAGATCTTTCCTGGTAAGTGAGCTTGTGGGTTATACAGATTATTAAAAATGGGTTAGATCTATATGTAAGAGCTAGCCAATAAGAGGTTAAAACTAATGGGCCAAGCAGTGTTTAAAAGAATACAGTTTCCATGTAATTATTTCGGGGTATAAACTAGCCATGCAGGGGGCTGGTTGCCAGGGACGGAGCACCGCCGCTCCTATTACAACACTTCTGTGCCCATATGTTGTAGAGTACTTCACACTTTCTCTTCTATCAGGTTCCGTGTGTTCAGACTGATATCGAGGTCTTTAATCCATGTGGACTTGAGTTTTGTGCATGGTGATAGATATGGATCTATTTTCATTCTTTTACAGGATGACATCCACTTATGCCAGCACCATTTGTTGAAGATGCTTTCTTTCTTCCATTGTATATTTTTAGCTTCTTTATTGAAAATCAGGTGTTCATAGGATTGAGGGTTAAAATCTGGGTTTTCTATTCGATTCCATTGGTCGACTTCTCTGTTATTCTGCCAATACCAAGCTGTTTTCATTACTGTAGCTCTGTAATAGAGTTTGAAGTCAGGGATGGTAATGCCTCCAGGAGTTCCAATTATAAGATTGTTTTGGTTTTCCTGGGCTTTTCTGCAGCACATCCATCCAGAACCTTCTGGCTTACATAGTTTCCATAGAGAAGTCGGATGTAAGTCTGATAGGTTTACCTTTATAAGTTATTTGACCTTTTTCCTTTGCAGCTCTTAATATTCTTTCTTTATTCTGTATGTTTTGTATTTTTATTATTATATGGTGAGGGGATTTTTTTTTATCCAGTCTATTCAGTGTTCTGCATGCTTCTTGAACCTTCATAAGAATATCTTTCTTTAAGTTGGGAAAGTTTTCTCCTATAATTTTATTAAATATATTTTCTGGGCCTTTGAGCTGTACTTCTCCTTTTTCTACACCTATTATTCTTAGCTTTGGTCTTTTTATTGTGTCCCAGATTTCCTGAATGTTTTGGGATGAGAGTTTGTTGGGTTTCCTGTTTTCTTTATCAGTGCATTTATTTTCTCTATGATGTCTTCAAAATCTGAGATTCTTTCTTATATCTCTTTTATTCTTTTGGTTATGCTTGTTTCTGTAGTCTCTATTCGTTTACCTAGATTTTCCATATCCAGCCGGCCCTCAGTTTATGTTTCTTCCTTGCTTCCATTTCAGTTTTCAAGTCTTGAACTGTTTCCATTATCTGTTTGATTGTTTTCCTAGGATATCATTTACGGATTTACTCAATTCTTCATACCTTTTGTTATTCATCTCATCCATTTCTTTAAGGGAGTTTTTCACCTCCTGTTTAAGGGCCTCTATTACTTTTATAAAGTCAATTTTTTCTACTTTATGACTAAGGTGTTTGTTGTGCTTTCCTGTTATTTTAAGGGACAAGCCATGCCACTCCCATTACCTCTGACCTGCCTGCCACCATCTTGGCCCCTTCCTTTACTGCTTCCTTGATGTGCGTGCTTTTTATTATAAGGAAGACCTGGTAGTGTTATGGTTTTGGTCCCTTTAAGAGACAAGCCACACCCATTCCCCTCCCCATCCTCTGAGGCAGGCTGATATTCAGCTTCCGGCCTGAGCTCGTCCTCTTTTCCATCTTCCTCCCAGAGAGGCAGCTTTGCTTCTGCCTCTCTCCCCACTTCTCTTCTTTCCCCTTGTCTCTTTCTCCTCCTCCTCCTCTCTCTCTCCCTCTCTCTGTCCCCCCCTTCACCCTTCCTCCTCCATAACCCCCTGAATAAACATTCAACCTCACCCTGCATGTTGTGTCTATCCATGTTTCTGTCTTCTGCCCGCCCACCATGTGTCTCCCTGCCTGGAACAAGCCATTGCTCGGGGACCAGCAGCCATCTCTTCCTGGGGCCCACTGCCTGCGGCCACATGGCCCGCCACCACTGCTCTGAGACCAGCAGCCATCTCTGCCTGGGACTGGCTACTTCCAGGGCCCGCTGTCTGCCGCCACTTGGCCTGCCACCACTGCTCAGGCCACCGCTCTGGGACTGGCAGCCATTTCTGCCTGGGACTGGCTGCTCCCAGAGCCCGCTGCCTGCCACCACATGGCCCTCCGCCACTATTTGGGACCTACAGCATTTCTGCTGCCTACTGCCACCGGGGATCTTGCAGTACTTTTTAAGAACAACAGTGTTCCTGTCCTCCTGCTGTAAATTTGCTGGATTCTGGTGGTTTCATGTTGTTTTTCAGATTGTTGGGTGAATTCTTACATTGGCACCTGTCCATCTCTTCCTCTGAGTGCTCCCCTATGGATCTTCTCTTACAGGATCAGATCTCCGTGCCCACTGATGGATCTTCTGGTACCAAGATCCAGTCTCCTTGCTGGGAAGGTAGCTCACAAACAAAAGGCCTACCTTGTTTGCTGCAGGCAGGCTATTGAGACAAAGGGACTCTCTCCCGCCTGCCTGGTTGCCCTCACGACTTGGTCCCAAAGCCCAAACAGGCTGAGCTAGGTGATGTTATGGGCCCGAAGAGGGGAAGGAGGCAGAAGGGGGGGTTCTGGGTGCAAGCTGGGTGGGGTAGGAAGAGAGGCAGTAGCCGGGGATTATAACCCCTACAGAAAGACCAGGAACTATAGGGGGATGAGGAATGTCTGTGTTCTGTTTCTCGGGCTGCTGCCGAGGGTCGGGAACTCACTCACCCCACTGATGTCTCTTCTGGCACCGAGATCAGATCTCCTTGCTGGGAAGGTAGCTCGCAAACAAAGGGCCTACCTTGCTTGCTGCAGGCAGACAATTGAGAAAAAGGGACTTCCGCCTGCCTGCCCGGTTACACTCACGACTTAGTCCCAGCGCCCAAACAGGCTGAGCTGGGTGATGTTAAGGGCCGAAGAGGGGAGGGAGGCAGAAGGGGGGGTTTCTGGTTGCAAGCTGGGTGGGGTAGGAAGAGAGAAGCAGTAGACAGGGATTATAGCCCCTGCAGGAAGCTGCCAAACTCTTTTTATGAAGTTACAGTCACCCTGATTCCAAAACCACACAAAGACCCAACCAAGAAAGAGAATTACAGACCAATCTCACTAATGAACTTTGATGCAAAAATTCTCAATAAAATTCTGGCAAACAGAATTCAAGACATTTTAAAAATTATCCATTACGACCACATAGGCTTCATCTAGAGATGCAGGGCTGGTTCAACATACGCAAATCTATCAATGTAATCCACCATATAAATAAACTGAAAGAAAAAAACCATATGATCATTTCATTAGATGCGGAAAAAGCATTTGACAAAATTCAACACCCCTTTATGATAAAGGTTTTGGAGAGGTTAGGGATACAAGGATCATACCTAAATACAATAAAAGCAATAGGAACACAGCCCCCCTCCCCCAGCTCCTGATGCAGGGGTTTGTTACACACGACCCTACCTCCCCTAAGTCTGCCCTATTGTCTGCAAGGTTCTTGGCTCAGGAACAGTTTCCTGCTCCTGCACTAAGGCTATCCACCCAGAGGGGTGAGTGTCTCCCTGCCAGGCAGACCTGAACGTTCCCACAAGGGAGTGTGGGCACCTTCAGCTTGTGCTACAAGGTCTGCTGTGTTCTACTCAACCCTGCCCTGCCCCTATGTTTGCCCTTTTGTCCGCAGTGTCCTTGGGCTACCAGGCACCACTGTCTCAATGCTTAGGAGTTCCATCCGGACGGAAAGGAACAGTCCCTGCTCCTGCAATGAGGAGATCCACCCAGAGAGTCAGTCACAGCAAAGACTGGACTAAGACACCAAGACTCTCCTGACTCCACTTGAAGGAAGAGATGGGCAGGAGCCAATGCAAGAATTCCTCCAAAAACCTGAAAAGCAACATGTCGTCACCAGAATCCAGGGATCCTGAAACAAGAAGAATTGAACACCTTACTCCAAATTGACCTTAAACAGAACTTAATGAAAATAATTGAGGACCTTAAACAGGAGGTGAAAAACTGAAATAAAGAAATGGAGAACACAAACAAAAAGGTAGATGAAATGAATAAATCTCTCAAAGATACCCAAGAAGAACAAGAAAAAGCAATCAAAGAGGTAAGGGAAACATTTCAAGACTTAAAAAATGAAATGGAGGTAATGAAGAAAACACAATCTGAGGGAAGGTTGGATATGGAAATTCTGGGTAAATGAACAGGAACTACAGAGACAAGTATTGCCAACAGAATACAAGAGATAAAAGAAAGAATCTCAGACACTGAAGATACTATAGAGGAAATAAACTCACTGATTACAGAACAAAACAAATTCAAGAAATTCTTAACACAAAACATCCAGGAAATCTGGGACACTGAAAAGACCAAACCTAAGAATAATAGAGGTAGAAGAAGGAGAGAATTACAGCTCAAAGGCCCAGAAAATATAATCAACAAAATTATAGAAGAAAACTTTCCCAACCTAAAAAAGGATATTCCTAAGAAGGTACAAGAAGCACACAGAGCACCAAATAGACTGGATCAAAAGAAAGCATCCCCGCGCCATGTAATTATGAAAACACAAAACATACTGAATAAAGAACAGATATTAAGAGCTGCAAAGGAAAAAGATCAAGTAACATATAAAGGAAAACCTATCAGAATTACACCTGAATTCTCAATGGAAACCATGAAAGCCAGAAGGTCTTGGATAGATGTGCTACAGACACTAAGAGAACATGGATGCAAGCACAAACTACTATACCCAGCAAAGCTTCCATTCACCATCAATGAAAAAAAAAGAAAGATATTCCAGGATAAAAACAAATTTAAACATTATGTTGCCACAAACCCAGCCTTACAGAAAATATTACAAGGGAAATCACAAAACAAGGAAGCCAACAACACCCATATCAAGCATCTGACAACCCTCTACCAGCACAACTCAAAGAAGGGAAACACACAAATTCTACCACCAAAAAAATAACGGGAGTTAACAACAACTGGTCACTAATATCACTTACTATCACTGGACTCAATTCACCTATAAAAAGGCACAGGTTAAGAGAATGGATATGAAATCATAATAGAACATTCTGCTGTTTACAAGAAACAAACCTCAAACTGAAAGACAGACATTATCTCAGAGGAAAGGTATGGGAAAAGGTTTTCCAATCAAATGGAGCAAAGAAACAAGCGGGTGTGGCTATACTAATAATCTAACAATACTGATTTCAAACTAAAATCAATCAGAAGAGATGGAGATGGACACTTTATACTCATAACAGGAACAATTCAGCAGGAGGAAGTCTCTATCCTGAGTATCTATGCCCCTAATATAAAAGCACTCACTTATGTAAAAGAAACATTATTAGAACTCAAAACATACATCAAACCCCACACTCTAAGAGTAGGAGATTTCAACACTCTGCTCTCACCAACTGACAGGTCAACCACACAGAAACTAAACAGAGAAATAAGAGAACTATCACATGTAATGAACCAAATGTAATTAACAGACATTTATAGAACATTGCACCCAAATAGAAAAGAATACACCTTCTTCTAAGCACCGCATGGAACCTTCTCAAAAATTGATCACATAATTGGTAGGAAAGCAAACATCTAAAGATTCAAAGAAATTGTAGTAACCACCTGTGTACTATCGGATTACCATGGAATAAGTTTAGAATTTAACAACAATTCTAACCCCCCGAAAGCCTACAAACTCATGGAAATTGGACAGTCAACTACTGAGCCACCCCTGGGTCAAGGAAGAAATAAAGAAATCAAAGGCTTCATTGAATTCAATGATAATAAAGACACATCATACCCGAACCTAAGGGACACTATGAAGGCAGTGCTAAGAGGAAAGTTCATAGCACTAAGTGCCCACATAAAGAAAATGGAGAAAGCAGACATTAGAGACGTAAGAGCACAGTTGAAAGCTCTAGAAGAATAAAAGAAGCAGATTCACACAGGAGAAGTAGAAGATTGGAAATAATCAAACTGAGGGCTGAAGTCAACAAAATAGAAACACAGAAAACAATCCAAAGAATCAATGAAACAAAAAGCTGGTTCTTAAGAGAAAATCAAGAAGATTGACAAACCCCTATCCAAACTAATCAAAATGCAGAGAAAGAATATGCAAATTAACAGGATCAGAAATGAAAGAGGGGGACATAACCACAGACACAGAGGAAATTCAGAGAAACATTAGATCTTACTACAAAAGCCTGTATGCCACAAAAATGGAAAATGTGAAAGAAATGGACACCTTTTTAGATAAGTACCATATACCAAAATTAAGTCAAGACCAGGAGAACAGTTTAAATAGACCTGTAAGTCCTGATAAATTGGAATCTGTCATGAGAAACCTCCCTACCAAAAAAAGCCCTGGACCAGATGGTTTCAATGCAGAATTCTACCCGAACTTCCAAGAAGAACTAATACCTATACTTTTTAATGTGTTTTACAGAATAGAAACAGAGGAGTCATTGCCAAACTCCTTTTATGAAGCTACAGTCACCCTGATACCAAAACCACACAAAGACATAACCAGGAGAGAAAATTACAGACCAATCTCACTAATGAACATCGATACAAAAACTCTCAATAAAATACTGGCAAACCGAATCCAAGAACACATCCAAAAAATTATACATTGTGATCAAGTTGGCTTCATCCCAGAGAGGCAGGGCTGGTTCAACATACAAAAATCTATCAATGTAATCCATCATATAAATAAACTGAAGGGAAAAAATATGATCATTTCATTAGATGCTAAAAAGCATTTGACAAAATTCAACACCCCTTTATGAAAAAGGTCTTGGAGAGACTGGAGATACAAGGTTCATTCCTAAATATAATAAAAGCAATATCCAGAAAGCCAACAGCTAACATTAAATTAAATGGAGAGAAACTCAAAGCCATCCACTAAAATCAGGAACATGACAAGGCTGTCCACTCTCTCCATACCACTTCAATATAGTGCTTGATGTTCTAGCAATAGCAATAAGACAGGATAAGGAGATCAAACGGATTCGAATCGGAAAGGAAGAAGTCAAACTTTTGTTATTTGCAGATGATATGATAGTGTTCATAAGCGACTCCAAAAACTCTACCAAATAACTCCTACAGCTGATAAACACCTTTAATAATGTGGCAGGATACAAGATCAACTCCAAAAAATCAGTTGCCCTCATATAGACAAAGGATAAAAAAGCAGAGAGGGAAATCAGAGAAGCATCACCTTTCATGACAGCTGCAAGTAGCATAAAATATCTTGGGGTAACTCTAACCAAGGAAGTGAAAGATCTATTTGAAAAGAACTTTAAGGCATTGAAGAAAGAAGTTGAAGAGGATACCAGAAAATGGAAGGATCTCCCTTGCTCTTGGATTGGGAAGATCAACATAGTAAAAATGGCAATTCTACCAAAAGCAATCTATACATTCAATGCAGTCCCAATCAAAATCTCAACAAAATTCTTCACAGACCTTTAGTGAACAATAATCAACTTTATATGGAAAAACAGAAAACCCAGGATAGCCAAAACAATCTTATACTGTAGTAATAGGAGTGGCGGGGCTGCGTCCCCGGCACCCGGCCGCCCGCATGGCTAGCTTATGCCCCAAAATAATTACATGGAAACTGTATTCTTCTAAACACTGCCTGGCCCATTAGTTCCAGCCTCTTACTGGCTAGCTCTTACATATTGATCTAACCCATTTATAATAATCTGTGTAGCCCACAAGCTGGCTTACCAGGAAAGATCTTAACCTGTGTCTGTCTGGGGTGGGAGAATCATGGCGACTCACTGACTCAGCTTCTTTCTCCCAGCATTCTGTTCTGTTTACTACGCCTACCTAATTTTCTGTCCTATCAGGGCCAAGCAGTTTTATTAGTTAACCAATGAGAGCAACAGATAAACTACAAGACCCACCTCCATCATTATACAATAAAGGAACTTCTGGAGGCATTACCATCCCTGACTTCAAACTCTATTACAGAGCTACAGTAATGAAAACAGCTTGGTATTGGCACAAAAACAGAACTGTTGACCAATGGAATGGAAGACCCAGATTTTAACCCACAAACCTACGAACAGCTGATTTTTGACAAAGGAGCTAAAGGTATACAATGGTAGAAAGAAAGCATCTTCAACAAATGGTGCTGGCTGAACAGGATGCCAAGCTCTAAAAGAATGAAAATAGATCCATATCTATCACCATGTACAAAACTCAAGTCCAAATGGATTAAAGACCTCAATATCAATCTGAATACACTGAACCTGATAGAAGAGAAAGTGGGAAGTACCCTACAATAGATGGGGACTGAAGATAGCTTCCTATCTTCCCCAGCAGCACAGACATTAAGGGCAACATTGAATAAATGGGACCTACTGAAACTGAGAAGCTTCTGTAAAGCAAAGGACACTGTCACTAAGACAAAAATGCAACCTACTGACTGGGAGAAGATCTTCACCAACCCCGCAACAAAGGTCTGATCTCCAAAATATATAGAGAACTCAGGAAACTGGACTTTAAAAGGCTAATTAACCCAATTAAAAAATGGGGCACTAAACTGAACAGAGAATTCTCAACAGAAGAACTTCAAATGGCTAAAAGACACTTAAGGTCATGCTCAATCTCCTTAGCGATCAGGGAAATGCAAATCAAAACAACTTTGAGATATCATCTTACATCTGTCAGAATCGCTAAAATAAAAAACTCCAATGATAGCCTTTCCTGGAGAGGCTGTGGAGGAAGGGGTACCCTCATCCATTGCTGGTGGGAATGCAAACTTGTGCAACCACTTTGGAAATCAGTGTGGCAGTTTCTCAGGAAATTCCAGATCCACCTACCCCAGGATCCAGCAATATCACTCTTGGGAATATTCCCAAGAGATGCCATATCATATGACAAAAGCATTTGTTCAACTATGTTCATAGAAGCATTATTTGTAATAGTCAGAACCTGGAAACAACTTAGTTGCCCCTCAATGGAAGAATGGATAAAGAAAATGTGGAAAAATTACGCGCTGGAATATTACTCAGTGGTAAAAAAAACAATGACATCTTGAATTTTGCATGCAAATGATGGAAATAGAAAACACTATCCTGACTGAGGGAACCCAGACCCATAAAGATGAACATGGGATGTACTCACTCATAAGTGATTCTAGCCATAAATAAAGGACATTAAGCCTCTATTTCATGATCCTAGAAAAGCTAAATAAGAAGGTGAACCCAAAGAAAATACAGTTATCCTCCTGGATATTGGAAGGAGACAAGATTGCCAGGCAAAAATTGGGAACTTGGGGGTGGGGATGGGGGGTAAGGGGACATGGGGTGAGAAGAGTGAGAAGGGGAGGATGGGAAGAGCTTGGGGGAATGGGAGGGCTGGGATGGAGGAAGGGTGGATATAGGAGCAAGGAAGTATATGTCTTAATTAAGGGAGCCATTTTAGGGTTGGCAAGAGACTTGACTCTAGAGGGTTTCTCAGGAGTCCAAGGAGATGTCCCCTGCTAGTTCCTTGGGCAGCTGAGGAGAGGGAGCCTGAAATAGCCCTACCCTATAGCCAAACTGATGAATATCTTGCATATCACCATAGAATCTTCATCTGGCAATGGATGGAGATAGAGAGACCCACATTGTAGCACTGGACTAAGCTTCAGAGGTCCAAATGCGGAGCAGGAGGAGGGAGAACATGAGCAAGGAAGTCAGGACCGCGAGGGTTCACCCATCCACTGAGACGGTGGGGCTGATCTAATGGGACCTTACCAAGTCCAGCTGAACTGGGTCTGATGGAACATGTGATCAAACCAGACTCTCTGAACATGTTGGACAAAGAGAGCTGACTGAAAAGCCAAGGACAATGGCACTGGGTTTTGATCCTACTGCATATACTGGCTTTGTGGGAGCCTGGTCTTTTTGGATGCTCACCTTCCTAGACCTGGATGGAGGGGGAGGACCTTGGACTTCCCAAAGGGCAGGGAACCCTGACTGCTCTTTGGAACTGGAGAGGGAGGAGGATGGCGGTGCAGGGGTAGGGGAGGTGGAGGGATTTGGGAGGGGGGAGGAGGTGGAAATTTTTAATAATAATAATAATAATAATAATGAGAAAAAACAACAAAAAAAAAAACAAAAGACCTTGCATTCAAATGGAAAAACCCCAAATAAAGACACATCCATCTCACTAGTATATACATTTACCTTTAACTGTAATAAATGGTAAAGATATACTGAAGAATTACCTTAAAATAAATTTATGACTTCATCAGTATTATTTTTATTATCTATTTATCCAGTTATATAAATTTCTTGCAAAAAATGGGATCACAAATGGAAAGTTTAAGCAGCCGTGGTTTAAACAAGTGTTGAAGAAGGCTGCTTGTTTTTTCCCAGATACCCAGACTCGAAATAACCACTCAGAAACTCTTATTATTTAAATCACTGCTTGGCCAATCACTTAAGTGTATTGCTAGCTAGCTCTTATATCACTATTATTTTCTATTTTACCATGATGCTTGTGGCCTACCTGCAAGGTTCCAGCTGGTGTCCTGTGACTCTGCCTTCTTTTACCCAGCATTCAGTTTAGTTTTCTCCACTTAGCTCTACTCTGCCCTATCACAGGCCAAGGCAGTTTCTTTTTTCACTAACCAATAAAAGCAACACATATACAGAAGGGCTTCCCACACCACAACAGAAAAAGTGCAAAAACAAAACCACCATTGGCACAATGGCTCAGAAGAACAGATTTAAGAAAGGAAGTAGTGACTATACTGTCAACTTGACTATATTTACTCTGGATCTTTGAAGCAGGAAAATATGCCTTTAACCCAGGTCTTTTGAGCTGAGAAGAGATATGATTTAATATGGATCTTGAGGTGGAAAGACATACCTTTAGTCCAGATATAATCTGGGTCACACTTTCTTCTGGAAGCCAATTAAGGACATGGAAGAAGGAAGCTGCCTGTTTGTACCTCGCGAGCAAGTCCATTCCTTCAATGGCATTAGAGCCAATGACTTTGGGCTTCCAGGGTATACTGAAGACCAGATGAGATAACCAGCGTCATGGACTGAGCAACTACTATTTTTGAACTTTCCTTTCATAGTCAGTCATTGTTGGAATAGCTGGACCACAGCTTAAAAATCATTATAATAAATCCCTTCTTGATATATATAGAGATTCATTCTATAAGTTTTGTTATCGAGAGAACCCTAATACAATGGCCTTCAGAAGCTCTGCAATGACATCCTGAGAACAGAGGAATTACAGTGAGATGACAATCATCTTCCAATACCAATACATAGCAACACCAATGAGACCCAAGTTAAGTTTTGCCCCCACATAAGACTGATTTGAGTTTTCACTGTGTTGGGAACCCAAAGAAAAATAAGAGATAATATACTATAAAGTCATGTTTCATATTCCAATAGCTTTCTAAATAAATCAAAATATTTTTAAAAAGCAAAAACTATAAAATAGGTGGCATGAATTTTTAATATTGGGGCAGAAGAATGCTTTCTAAGCATAAAAAGAAATACTTGGCAAAGTACAAATGTACAATTTAAATGTTAATCAAGCACATATAACACTAAAAGTCAATTGTGAAACTAGAAAAAAAAAGTAAGCTGTGTAACCCTGGTTGATCTGGAACTGTCTACCTATACAGTTTGGGCCTGGAAATAAGAGATTTGCCTTCCTCTGTTTCCCAAATGCTGAGATTAGAAGCATGTACAACATGCCCAGCTGGAAAAACATTCTAAGGAATTATTAATAAACAACATCAACAATGAATTGAAGGAAGCATTGTACTGATTGCTATTTGGGTTTTCTTTTTTTTTTTTGAAATCATGAAAGGGGGCAACAATTTTATATGAAGTAGTAGTAAAAAATAGTTAATACAATTATAATACTGAAAATCACAAAAGCTTTTGAGCAGGCATTTAAATTTTTATTTTCCTTAAACCTGTGAAAAGAGGTTTGTAGAACACAGAGACTTTTGTACAAAGCGTCTATCCTATTTAACTCCTGCATAGTTGGAAATACCTTCCCTTAAATCACCCAGGTTTCTCTATGTGACACAGTGGCTGTATTTGCGGATACAATTTTAGAAAATGTCATTACTATACACAGAAAATTAATCGTGTGAAATAAATTCAATAGTGTTCTGAACTTAAGAAAGAAAGAACTGATGTTAACTCTAGTTGGTTGGGATGTACAATTTCTAACAACATTTTTCCAATGGAAGAATAAATTCAGAATAATCAAGTTAATGAGCAACTGAAAAGATATATAGATGCATACAACAAAGATTTTTATTTCAATTATCCACAAAACAATATCACAACATTTTATAAAAATATTAAGTCTTAGGTTATCATTATTTATTTTAAAAAGCTGTGCTAGAAGGCTGTTTTTGCCAACTTTTCTTTTTTGGTAAGGGTTAAAGTTCCAAGTTTAGACAATAAAGATGAAAACTGTTGGTAAAAAAATCTTCCAAATGTACAAAACTGTTTCTTTTTGTGACAATTTAAAAATACGTAACAATTTAAACTGAATACACATTAAGTTAATGTTGTATTCTTACAAGTGTTATTGTAAGAACTGCCTCATTCAATTCATTTAAAATCTAAAGAATGCCATCAACTTTTCCTGCCTTATTTTTCTGACCAGAATTAGTACATAAACATATTTACCCTTTGAAGACTGCTTAGAAAAACTACAATACCACAGATCACATGAAGCCCTTTAAAACACTCATGACACAAACTGCAGACATCAGGGCAAATAAGGACTACATTCTTCTCAGGAGATCCTCTGAATAGGTTAATTGGAAAAAAAAATAGAACTTTTAGTACCAGAACTTTTTGCCAACTTGCATAAAGTTCACTTGTCACATTTAAAAAGTTAAATTTGAACATAATTTACCATGGCACAGAACTTTAAATTTAGTGATTAAAATGATAGAAGTTTAAAATTATATGCTGAAAATAGAAGAACTTGATACAATGCTTTAAAGTGTAACTATAAAACACAGTATTTAAAAAACATTAATATTCAACTTTTAATTTATTTAGCAGACTCAGTTTTTTCCTTGCTAGACCTTTAAACCATTAGCACTACTCAATTCAAATTAATACTTCATAATTTGAGTTAGAAAAACTCATTTTTAAAGTTTTACTTCTGTACTTTAAACTGGCAAAAATCCCCTCTTTAAATTATTATTACTCAGGATATGTATTCTTCCTCAAATTGAATATATTATGAAAGGAAACTATAATCATCAAGTATATTGGAAATGTAAGTGAAGTTTCAGAAATTTGAAAATTGGAGTTCTAAAAAGGTTCTGTATAAAATAGCGTCACTGAAATTAGTGTTAAGCTTTATCTTCACTATTTTGAGGCCGTAAAACTTATTTAGTATATATGTTAAGAAAAATTAGTTTTACAGTCATACTTGATAACTTTTAAAGTCTCAGAAACAGCTAATGAGGAGCTCTGAGTGCCAGCAAAGCCATGATGTCACTCCACAACGCCAACATTAAACACTCCATCCCACCCCAGTATCTGTAAAATTTTCACATTTTCTTCTCTCATACTTATTTAAATACATTTTCCTCTCTCCTATTCTATACTTAATACAAGCAAAGTGCATTCAAGTCCCTGATCTAGTGATGTTTTTTATGTGTGGAGTCAATCACCATAAAAGCACACTTAACAATGCTTCACAGTGCTCCATCTATTTTTTTAAAATGGACTGCTTAAATGCTGGGCTTTTATTTTATTTTATTTTTTTAAATATTTATTTATTATGTATACAATATTCTGTCTGTGTGTATGCCTGCAGGCCAGAAGAGGGCACCAGACCTCATTCCAGATGGTTGTGAGCCACCATGTGGTTGCTGGGAATTGAACTCAGGACCTTTGGAAGAGCAGGCAATGCTCTTAACCACTGAGCCATCTCTCCAGCCCCCTGGGCTTTTATTTTTATGCTATGTAAATATTAAGAATTTTCTCTGGAACTGGATATAATTTCAATTGTACATTGCCTTAAGACAATCAGTACAACCTTGCAAATGACAAGCTCACATTCTGGGTACTTTCATTATGAACAATTCAAAATGACGAAAGTAAAAAAGCTGTCTCTACTTTCCAGTTCTATGAACTAAGTGTGAACATAGGGTATTATGCTTCCAAATTCCATTGCTGTGGTCTACCATTAAATCAAGTGTTTGATGTTGTTTATAATCTCCTTTTTGCTTCTGGAAGACTCGGCCCATTCCACACAAAAGGAGATCTGTGTTAAGACTGCATGGCAACTGTCAAATAGAAAAACAAAATGAAACAAAAACCTAACTTTTGAAAAAAAAATGCGAGAGATTTTTTTTAAAAGACTGGAATGGAATTATTTGGTCCCATAGAGTTTTTTGATTTTAAATTTTACTATGGTATAATAGCTCAAATTTTGTCCATTTCAATAAATAGTTTTCTCTGAGTTTTGGGAAGGAAAGGAAGTGACTAGTAAACAGTAGTCTTGTTGCTCTTTCTTACCATGCTATCACCAACATAGTCACAATATCTTAGCTTGACGCTCTTTGGACCATGAAGTAAGTTATAAGATATATCATTGGTACTTTAGAGTTTAACACTTAGGGGGAAAAACTGCTTTGTGCAACCATTATCTGGAATTCCAGTTTACCATAGAAACATGCAGAGTGAAAAGTATCTTCTCATTCCCGTGCGTGACAAACTCCCAAAGGTCTTTATGTTTTGGAAGATCTGCACACACAGGCTACTTGGATTATAAATTTTCTCCTGGTTGGTATTGTGGCTCTGTAGCAGTGAAGTAATCTTCCAAGAAGGACTGAATATATTCAAATGTTGGTCTCTCATCAGGGTCCTTCTTCCAACAAAGATTCATCAAGTCATGGAGGGATTCTGGACAGCCCTGAGGGCAAGGCATCCTGTACCCTCGCTCCACTTGTTCCAGTACTTCACGGTTTACCATACCTAATGTTAAGATTCAAACGTTAAAAATAATGGTCCTAGCTACAAATAGCAAAACAGATTAAGTGTCCTAGCCAATAACTAAAGACATACTAAGTTTATCTAGTGAAAAGACATTTTCAACAGAGAATAGAATAAAATTTAAATATCAATTTATACAAAGAAAAGCCGAGAAATGATTATATGGATAATCATTTATATATATATGTGTGTGTGTGTGTGTGTGTGTGTATAATGTTTATATTTATATTTCCCCCCCGAGACAGGGTTTCTCTGTAACTTTGTAACTGGAACTAGCTCTTGTTGACCAGATTGGCAGAGATCTGCCTGTCTCTGTCTCCTGAGTGCTGGAATTAAAGGAGTGTGCTACCACTGCCCAGAGATAATTTATATTTTAATATATGACCAATTATTCATTCCACTTAAACTTTTACTTATAACACAGTATCTTCATGTGCCAACTAAATTTGAGAATTTAGGGTGATTGGTATTTTCTATTACCATTTAATAACCCCAACTTTAATTAATAAGGAATTGAAACTAAATTAGGAGAGAATTCTAGCTTTATTTTTGTGTATACTAACCACATAACTATTTCACTACTCTGAGTTTCCTTATCTATATCACATATTTGGATTTGTCTTATTACACAATTCAGTTTCTTCTATTCTTTTTTAAATTCCTTCCCATGTGCACTGTCCCAAGCTAGCAAGTGGACTCTTCCTAAATTTCTCTTCTAGACACTGACTGTGATGGTATAATCATCTAGGAGAAAATGTCAGCATGGCTGTCAAGGATTATCTAGATTAAGATAGTCTCTAGAAATACCTAGGAAGGATTATCTAGGGTAGGTTATTTGAGGTGGGAAGACCCACTTAACTGTCGGTAGTACCATTCTATGAGCTGGGGTCTTGGACTGAATATAAAGAAGAAAGCTGAACACCAGCATTCATCTCTCTTTGCTTCTTGACTAGACACAATGTTACACTTCTACAGTTATGACTCTATGATAGGATAGTACCTTCAACTGTGAGCTAAAATAAGCCCGCCCTTCCTTCCTTCCTCCCTCCCTCCTTCCTTAACTCAGGTGTTTTATTCTAGCAACATATAAAACAACTAATACAGCAAAACCTTGACTCTTTCCCACATCCCATTATCACCTTCACTGCCAGCCTTACCCTTACCAGCAGTGAGATTGTTCACTGACTATGACTGCTTTAAAACAATGGAATATGATAAAAAAAAAACCCTATGGAATATGATAAAAAACTATTTCCATTTTTATTTATGACCTTCTAAAGAATAACTGATTCCTCAAAATACTTAAGTCTTAAAAATTGAAAGACAATGTTTTCATCAAAGAACATATCACTTTTTAGTGAAATCCAACATATTTTCTGCTACAGAAATAAAGCCAGAAGTTGTTAGACACATGCAAAAATGACTAAATATTTAACATTCAATGAAACCATACTGTAACTGTGAAAGACCCCAGCTTAGCTTCTGTAATGCCATTTTGCAAGGCTTTCACACAAACGAGTATAAGTTCAAGGTAAAGTCGGTACTCCTAGGCTGCCAAACAGGATATCTATGGTCAGACATCAGGCCTAGGAGGGGAACAAAAAGTTCTGGGAAAAACTACATGTGCCCTAGATAGAGCCAACTCAGCTATTATCATATCTTCATGTCCCCGAGGAGCTTGTCCCCAAGTGAAACCCTCACCTCATCCTGTATCCAGCATGCTTCTGCCGCACATTTCCATATAAAAGACCCCCTGCCCAGCCTGAGGGCGTGCAAGTCTTCCAAAGAGACTCTGACACCCGCAGGTACCAGTGTACTCTCAATAAAAAACCTCTTGCAGTTTGCAGCCAGTGGTCTCGGATTGTTCCTTTGGCTCAGGGGTCTCCTCCTGAGGGAAGGTCCTCTCTGAGGGTCTTTAAACTGGAAACCTTTTGCTATTGATCATATATGCCTACAGCTTTTGGAGTTAAGAGACTAACATTAATTAGTCTAAATAAGCCTAAACTTACAATACCAACTTTAAGTACCAATCACTTCTCCTTTTGGGGTGTGGGGGTACTGGAGATAGAACCCAGGGCCTTATACTTTTACAAGATCTGTTGTATTTTTAAGTGTGTGTAAGTGTGTGTGTGTGTGTATGTGTGTGTATGTGTATGGGAGAAGAGGAGAAGAGGAAAGGATGGGGAGAAGAAGAGAGGCAAAGAACAAGAACTTGCAGAGTATATATGGGGCATTGGCACTCTTGGAGCTGAACTTACAGGCAGTTGTGTCTTGTATAATGTGGAAGTTGGATATGAGCTCCAGTTCTCTATCAGAGTAGTGTACTCTTTACCACTGTTAAGCTATCTCTCCAGTCTCTGAACCCAGGGTCTTACGTATACTAAACACATGCTCTACTACTGAATTATACTTCAGTCCTCTTTCCTAATAAATTTCATTCAAGATTTGACCCTTCAGAATTTTTTGATAATCAGAACTATTCAGAGTTTTATGGCAACAAATTTAAAAGTAAAGCATGGCAGAAATGACCTCCCCTCAATCTTCAGAAAAATAATCACTTCCTCAGAAGCACTTCTAAGATTCTGAGTAAGACATTAACTCTGGAGTATGGCAGGAAGTCATTTCTTTCATGCCTGCTCTTCAATAAGAAGATGAAAGACTGTAACACTTCATACTTAAAACAGATAGTAATAATGGCTTTGCACTCTGTCAACGAAGTATTTCATTATTGCTTATATTTGTTGACATTATTTTGGTAAAATAGTAGTAGTTGGTTGATGCTATATGTTAATCCTCTTCAGTAATCAAAGATGGACAATATATAATCTTTTCCTCTTTTGAAGCTTGGGAATCTGGGGGCTCAAATGGTAGCTCAGTGGGAGAGTGCTGGCTTAGCGCATACCTGACCCTAGGTCCAATCCCTAGCACTTCCTCTGCCAAAAGAAAAAAAAATCTACAAACTGTTTATATCCTGCTTATTTGAATGTTTATTTATGCACTGTATATTTACAGACATGTAGTTAGTTAAACATTTGGACTTTTATGTTTCCCTGTTCAACTGACCCTTTCTTTTATCAATATTCATTGAACTTTGTCTCATTTTTGTAGTATTTCTTGCCTTGAAGCTCACAGGTTTTCTTTTGGCTGGTATTTTGCATCGTATATCTCTTTCCAATCTCTAAATTTTAATCTTTTTTTACAGCTTATATATTTAAAGTGAATCTCTTAAAAATAGTACTTACTATAGGAGCTGGAATGATAGCTCAATGGTTAAGAGCACTACAAAGTCATGAGGACCATCCAGAATTGGGATTCCAGCATTCATGTAATAAACTGGGTAGTCAAAGCGTACTTGTACCAGCTCCAAGGGCAGGGATGAGGGGTGAGGCAGAAACAGAAGGATTTCTGGGGTCTGCTCATTTCTAGCTTAGCCAAGAGGAAAAAAATATATGAGCCTTAGGTCCAATGAAAGACTTTGCCTCAAAAGAAATATGAGGAGTGATCAAAGTGTATTAGAGGTATGTGTTTATGCATATTTTTAAAATCTGGTTTTTATCTATTAACTGAAATATTTAGTGCATTTACACACAATGTAATTATGGGTAAAGGTTTAACTATTCCTCTTCCTCCTCTACACTCCCTCTCCTCCTCTTTTTCTGAGATCTGGTTTCTCTGTGTAGTCCTGGCTATCCTAGTACTCACTGTGTAGACCAGGCTGGCCTCAAACTCAAGAGAACCACCTGTCTCTGCCTCCTGAGTGCTGGGGTTAAAGTATCCACCACTGCTAGGTTTATCATCTCATTTACTTGCTGTTTTCCCCATCTATTCTTTTGTCCTCTTTTTAGTTTGTTTTAAAAAAAAAATCACTGCTCATCATTACATTCTACTGGATTTTGTTTTTTGTGCTAGGGATCAAACCCATGGCTAAGTGCATGTTAAGTGAGCATTCTACACTCCAGAGTCTTCTACTGAGCCACATTCTACTGCAATTGCAATATGCTTTCCTGGGGCTTTTACTTTAAAGGAGTATTTTTATAATCTGTAAGTATTAACAGAAGGTCAGAACTATCTCCTACTACTATTTTACACCCTGTGACCTTTGTGTTACTATCATGTAATTTATTTTTTCCTCTTTACTCTTTAATTTTTTTTAAAAAAAATGTAAAGCATACAGGTGGTTTTGCTTGCATATATGCCCATTTACCACATGCATGTAATATGCACAAAATCCAGAGTAGGATGTTGTTTCCCCTGGAATTAGTTATGGTCAGTTGTCAGTCACCATGTGGGTGTTGGGAATGGAATCCAGGTCCTCTTGAAGGGCACTGAGTGGTCACTCCAGCCCCATTGAATTTATTTTTAGATGTACTATAAATGTGGTAAGACAATACTGGTGTTTTCTAAAAATTTTTTCCAAAGCACTTTAAAAGCATAATTTTTGCCAGGGTGGCTTAACAGGTAAAGGTGCTTTGCTACCAAATCTGGTGACTTGAGTTTGAGCACCAGAATCTATATTGTAGACACAGCTAACTCTTACAGGTTGTCCTCTGATCTTTCCACAGGTGTGCGTGCGTGCGTGCGCGCGCACGCGCACACACACACACACACACACACACACACACACACAAATAAATAAGGAGGGAGGGAAGGAGGGAAGGAAGGAAGACTAAAGATATTTCACCTGTTTCCAGCTTCTGTATGCAGTGAGGAAAAGGCAAGTATATACCAACTCCCTGTGGCTATTTGGCTTTGATTTTTATAGTGTGGTAATGCTAGTAATGCTATACCTGAATGAAGTACACCGAATTTCCTTTATCCTGCTTCAAGTTCAGAGTTAACAAAAACTATTTTTAAAGAAAAGCTATTTTCTGGCTAGTCCTTTCCTAGTAATACTTATTACTGTTCCACTCTCCCATTTCCTAGGACTCCAGGTACAGAGAAACTAGACCTTTCCACTGTGTTCCACTTAGTTCATACACTGTCCATCCCCACACATCCCCAGGCATTTAATCTAAACACTGTCCTGAGAATTCTTCTAATAATGAACCTATGAATCCACTAATTTTGTCTTCCATGTTTTACAGCTCTTACGTGATATTTACTTATTAGAGATAGGGTCTTTTTAAACAGCCCAAGGTGCCTTGAACTTTAATCCTTCTGCTGTAGCCTCCTAATTGCTGGGACTTCAAGTGTGCATTGCCACATCCAGCTTTGATTATTTCACAGTTTTCCTTATTATTTTGCTAACCACTTCTTTCAAGTATTGTTAACTTTGGTCATGTACACCTATAGGACCAGCAGTTTAGAGGCTGAGACAGGAAGATCACTTCAAGTTTGAGGCCAGCCTACCTATTTTAAATAGTAAGATCAAGGAAAGCTTGGGTGACAAAAGGATGCACTGACTTAGACAACAAATACACGTGTGTGTATGCACACGCATATACACCATGTGCACATACTATACAAACATACCATGCACTTATACCCTACACACCATACTACACCTATGCGTACACACACACACACACACACACATACACACACACACACACACAAAGTGCTTATTTGAAGTTCTTTACTTAGTTTATGACTGGGGCTCACTTTAGGACCTAGCAATTTTCAATTCCTGAATGAGTCATCTATTTACTTATTTATATTTTGGAGACATGGTCTTACTGTGTACTCTGCTGGCCTGGAACTCACAAATATCGACCTATTTCTGCTTCTCAACTGCTGGGATTAAAACATGCACTACCACACCTGGTTTGTGGCAGTTTGGATGAGAATGACCTCCATAGCTTAAAATATTGGAACACTCGTCACCAGTTAATTGGAGTGTTTGAAAAGGATTAGAAGGTGTGGCCCTGTCGAAGGGACTATGTCACTGGAAATGGGCTATAAGGTTTCAAAAGCCAAACCTAATGTTGCTCGGCCTGATGCTCAGATGTAAAGCTCTCAGCTATTGCTCCTGCGCCAGACCTGTCTGCTTCCTGTCATGATAACCATGGACTAACCCTCTAAAACTTTAAGTAAGCCCCCACTTAAGTGCCTTCTTTTATAAGAGTTGCCTTGGTCATGCTGTCTCTTCATAGTAATAGAACAATAATTAAGACATGGCTCATCTCCCCACCCCGAAATCAGCAGTTCTCAGATCCTTTCATAGGGGTCACATATCAGAAATCCTACATATCATATATTTATATTACAATTCACAACAATAGCAAAATTATAGCTATGAAGTAGCAATAAAATAATTTTATAGTTGGGGGTCACCACAACATGAGGAACTGTACTAAAGGGTCACTGCATTAGCAAGGCTGAGAACCACTGCACTAAATAATTGCAGCTTTATTTTTCTTTTACAGAAAACATAGATCTACTTTATGTTAACATTCTTAATCACACATTATAGATTATTTCTTTTTCTTCAAGACATTAGGTTGTTTTTGTTTTGACAGTAAATGTACTGTCAAATCACCTAGTTCTTACTTGGCAAGACTTGGCTTTAGGTTTTCTTTAGTTTTGCCTTTCCTACTAGAGCACTGCTGTTAGAACACAGTCCAGGAATGTGAGGAGAATTCTGAGTGCTTGTGATAACACAAAATAAGACCAAGAGTCTTGGGACCTCAGTTTCTTCAAAAACAAAATTATTCTTGGAATATGTTTTTGTGCTACTCCTGGGTTTGCTCCTGTCAGGTGTAGCACAAGGGTGAGTTTACTTCAGATAACTCATTATCACTTGCTGCTGTTATTGAATTAAATATTTAAACCATGCCTCTATGGAAATTTTATACAGCTTGAACTCATGAGAACTTTACTCATGTGACCTTTATTAAGCCACAGTGTACAAATTGTCTGTGGTGCTGAATAAAGTTGACATGAGACTTTAGTACTGGCTCCATTCCCCTTGGATCCACCACCTCTAGAGTTGTGACACATTGCCTTTTAGGATCTCAACAAAAAGCCTAAAATGTTCCTGAATGTTCATTGTGGCTAGGCAGGAACTCTCTAGCACTCTTTGCTTTTAGCTCAGCTCAGCTTTCAGACCCTGAGTGCCTGTTTTCTGTTAAATATCCTACCATAGCCTTTACCTCTATAGGTGAAGGTTAGGAGAACCTACTGGAAAGGGCCTAAAGGGATTTTTTTTTTTTAATGCAGAATTTTGAAGTTATTTTTTTAGGAGCTTCCTTTTTGGGAGTACCTGTACTTCTTTCTCCTTTGTTCAGAAAAAAAAAATAAACAAACAAACAAAAAACTCCCCAAAACAAAATTGATGTCTTCATTTGGACTTCATCAATATTCCCACTTGATGTAGGAGTATCTTCTTTATATGTGTTGCTTTCATTGGTTAATTAATAAAGAAACTGCTTGGCCTGATAGGTCAGAACATAGGTGGGTGGAGTAGACAGAACAGAATGCTGGGAAGAAGGAAAGTGAGTCAGACGCCATGATTCTTCGACCTAAGATGGATGTAGGCTAGAATCTTTCCCGGTAAGCTACCACCTCGTGGTGCTACACAGATTGTTAGAAATGGGTTAATCAAGATGTGAGAATAAGAGGCTAGAGCTAAATGGGCCAGGCAGTGTATAAATGAATACAGTTTCCGTGTAATTGTTTTGGGTAAAGCTAGACGGCGGCCGGGACCTGGGCGGCGGGAAGCGGCCTGTAGCTCCTTCTACATGCACTTAGAAAATGTTAAGAAGAAACATATTATTAACATAGGTGTCAATAAAAAAAAAAGCCTGTATTCTTCCTTGGTGGCTGTGAAACATAAAAACAACTGTATTATGTATCTATCTAATTCTGTGATTGTCTGTAGTGAGATAGTAGATATTAAATTCTCTATTGTGGCCAAACTAAAAGTACACCACGAGTAAAACTTCAAAGGAAAATGATTCAATACAATTGTTTTTTCACCTCTCTGGCTATATTTGCCGATACAGAAAGGATAGAACTAGATTTTATCCAGCATTATGATTAAGTAGTAATAAAAGAAGGACAAAGGATAAGATAAACCCAAGGGAGTACTCATACTGCTTGACTGTAAAATTTAAGAGGGGTTTCATGAAGAGGATGAGGATCTGGCAAAGTTGGTACCAAAACATTAAAGATCTTGTTAAAGCTAGAGTAGACAAAGATTGAAAGATGCAGAGTAGGAGTCAGATAAGGGGCACACAAAATTGTGGTGAGGAGAGGAAGCAGTTTTAGGTATTGTTAAGGTTTAAAGTGAGAAATAAGAACACAGATGGAAAGTACTCAAGCCATGAGAGAACGTAGTATAAGAAGAACAAATATATATATATATATATATATATATATATATATATGTATTAAAAGGAATATTGTATCCTTGCTATATACAAGCTTTTCAGATTCATGAGATCCCATTTATTATTTGTTCTTAGTGGTTATGCTATGGCTGCCCTATTTAGAAGTCTTTTCCTGCGCCAATGAGTTCAAACCTTCCCCCTACTTTCTATTCCATCAGAGTGAAGATATCTGATATTCTGTTGAGATCCTTAATCCATCTGGAGTTTTATACAAGGTGATATGTATGGATTTATTTGGATTCTTCTACATGGAGTCATTCAGTTTGACCAGTGTCATTTGTTGGAGATGCTGCCTTTTCTCCAGTATGTACTTTGGCTTCTTTGTCAGAAATCAGGTGTCTGTAGGTATATGGAATTGCGGTCTTCAAAACAAAAACTAAGTAGTCACCGAATATTAGGGAGAGAGTATCCCAACTAAACAATTTATACTACCAAGTAAAACCACTAGTGCCAGGAATATTGATGTTGGCCAAAGGGGTCCCATAGAAACACTACTGCCAAACATCACAGGCTACTACTGCCAAGGCTATTGGTTGTCTTCTACAACCTGATGGTAAGGGCCTATTGCTAAAGAAAACACTTATGACATTGAATACAGAGAATCTGGTGCCTAACTAGAAGCTTTACCCCTACTTTCAAAGTGCTGGATGGTACTCTGCATGTGCCAGAAGAGAAAGGTCATCAATGTCACCAAACTATCTACAATTGCAACCTGCCTGAAAGACACACTGGTGCAACAGTATCACAAATGTTCTGGGGATAAACACTTTTTGTGCAGATTTAAGGCACACTCTATGAGATGGAACCCATACCTGACACTATTAAAATGGCCAAGAAACTAAGACTAGAAAAGCCATAGGCCTAGGGGGAAAACTTCTATTATTATTTGGCTAAAGGAACATAGTCATCTAATGACATAGTACTATACCCATAGATCAGCATCTCACTTAGGCCATATAAGAGATATTTCTTCTTGCATTGGAATTAACAGAGTCCCACAACTGGATAATTTGCAGAGATTGAGATATTTTAGAAAATTCAGTCCTAAATGGGATGCCTTCATTAAAGCCTTCCCCTTAAGGTTCAGGAATTGATGTGGAAAAGGAAGAAGAAAGACTGTATAAACCAGGGAGCTGGGGGAGAATGGAAGAACTGTGGATGAAATATAAAATAAAATTTAAAACGGAAAATAAAAAAAAGAAGAAAATACTCAACAGAAAAAAAAATTGTAAAAGCTAGAGGAGATAGTTGACTCCAAGGAAACAGGGTCTTCCAGACACAATAGGACTGATGCACATACGCACTCAGAGACTGAGGTAACATGCAAGATTTTCACAGGTTCAAGACAGATGGGGTCCCTGAAAGGAAAAAGTAGAGAGGGCATTCCACCTCTAATCAATAAGGTATTTTCAACTGAAGACCTGAAAACAAAGAGAAACACCAGTTTTCTCTATGGAGTGTCACTTTGTGTATCAACCACACTCCAGGGCAGATACTACTGTAGTGATATTTTGTTTGTAGCCTAACAAATAAAGCTTGCCTGAAGATCAGGGTGGCAGAGCAATGCCACTGAATAGTCACAGAGGCTAGGCAGTGGTGGCAAACACCTTTAATCCCAGGCAGATGGATCTCTGTGAGTTCAAGGCCACCCTGAGCTACAGGAGATTGACTCTGTCTAAAAAAGAAACAGCTCACACAAACGTGACACCAGCACTTGGGATCACATGCCTTTAATCCCAGCACTAGGGACGTAGAAAGAAGAGTGTTATGGATGGTTGGAGAGAGGTGTGTGTGTAGCAAAATTCTAATTTTTCTTACTAAGAACCCAGAGTCAGATATTAGGGGGTAAAAGGTGAGAGATCAGAGACGCAGAACAGCCAGTTACTAAAGAGACTACCTTTTACCTCTACTGAACTCTCAGACCAAGAGGGCGGTCCTCTCTCATACTGCATGCTCTGACTGACTGACTTATCAAGACTGTATCTCCAGACTGCTCTTAGCTCTTATCTCCTCCTGCCTTATATTCCTCTTTCTATCCAGCCATATGTACTAATATTTCATTTGTATTTTAATAAATAAAGATTGTCTGAAGATCAGAGAGTAAAAGAGCTTCACTGGTCAGATTTACAGATCAGGCAGTGGTGACACACACCTTTAATCCCAGGAGCCATACTAGTTTGCCACAGAAACTGAGTGGTAATTACAGCCACAGAGAGGAACAGAAATGTGAGAAGACAGCTCTCAGACACAGACTCATTCTGAGATTCCTGGAGGCAGGATCACCATTTCAGGTAGAAATCGTAGGAGCCAATGGCTGGCTGTTTTGTTTTTCTGACCTTCTTGCAGAACCCCGTAAGACTTTAAGACAATCCTGAAACCATTTTTGACAATTCTGAATCCTCTCAGCCTCTGTGCCATAGTGCTTCCCCTCCTCCCCTGGGAACCAAGGACCTAACAGCTACACTCGCACGTACTTAGTTCCTGAACAATTACCCATATACGTATGTTTTGATTCAGTCCCCTGGGAAACGGGGTCAAAATGACCTCTTACCTCATCTGATCTGGCAACAGCTCTCCAGTCAATTATTGGTAATAGCCCTTTCAAATAAGCCAATCAGAAAAGTCAAAGAACAACCCCCCTTGCTTCTGTGGCCCCTTTAAAAGTAGGCTGTACCAGCAATTAGAGGTCCCTCGGCTTCCCGAATGCTGGGGGACCCTGTCATGACAAAATTAATAAAATCCTCATGCTTTTGCATCAGCTGTGGTGTGTGAGATGATCTCTGGGGGCAACTCCTTCTCAGTCTAGAGTCCAACACCCCAATATCTGTCTCTGGGTTTTTATTAATTATGTCATACCTTCCTGTCTCCACCTCCCTAGTACTGGGATTAAAGGCATGTGACTTCCATGTACTGGGATTAAAGGAGTGAGCCAACACTACCTATCTCTATTTCTCTTTGAGACTGGATCAATCTAGTATAGCCAACGCTGGCCTTGAACTCACAGAGACCCCTCTGCCTCTGTCTCCCTGAGTCCTGGGATTAAAGGTGTGTGCCACCACTGCTTGGCTTAGTTCTGCACTCTGACCTTTAGGCCAGCATTATTCATTAAAACACAAACAAAATGTCATCATAGGAATATAATAAAATAAAATAAACATGACCATGAATTAAGACAGGAGTGGAGTCTTACTGGACAGAGTGATAAGGAATGACCATTAGGTGAGGAGAACTTGTATGGGTTAAATGTCAACACATAATGAAGGGATGTGAATCAGAGAATGTGACAACATAGATCTACATCTGCAAGTATTAAGGAATGGCATGTAAGAGAAGATCATTATAGCAATTCTTTCCAAAAATTGTATTTTCTATGCTTTCACACTCTTCAACTGTTAGGATACTTCACTTCAGTGGGCATGTTTGAGAGGTAACAGGTTGAAGTAATAATATTCAATTATAGCTGAATTTCAATTAGGCTAAAATTTCTTCTGGCTCCCAAAAACCTATATCAATGTCTTAATTTTTAGAGTAAAATAGTTTGTTTTTTCCTCTTATTACTAAGGAGGGTACAATGCTTCTCAAAACAATCTTTTGAGTCTAGAATATCACACTTCTAGAAAAGAATTACTTGGGGGGGGCAGATATAACCTAGCATATTTAAGATATGCTTCTGATGTGAGAGAACAGATATAAAAGGCTTTTTTGGAAAACATTTTAGATGAGAAAACTGAAGTGAATGTAGGACACACCTCCTGTGCTTGCTCAAGGATTCCAGACTTCATGAATTGCTACATATCCAGTGCCAAAATAAAGGGGTAGGAAAGAAGAAATAGTCTCTCTCCCTTACATGTTTGCTAAGTGTACCCCTCATTAAAGTCTATGTCGAGATAACGAAAAAATTAGAAAAACGGAAGCTTACCTGGATATGGTACTCTCCCCTTTGTTACCAATTCTGTCTGTAGTATTCCAAATGACCACACATCTGACTTTATAGTAAACCGACCATACAAGGCAGCCTCAGGCGCTGTCCATTTGATTGGAAATTTTGCACCTAAAAATAATGTTGGCAATGTTAAATGTTTTAAAAGAGCCTATTTGTGTAAATGTAAGGTCAAAAGTCTAATCTCTATCAATATCCCAATTTTTGGTGTCATAAGTTTAAGTCTTCAAACATAGAAAATATGTGGAAAATTTCATTGACTTTAAATTTCTATGTTAAATCTGTTTTTTTCTTATATTTAATGATATAAAACATTGCTAGTAGGAATAGAACATGATCCAATAAGACAGCAGTAGAAGGTTTAATAAGACAAATACATGGATTATAACATTGGAAACATGGAGGAAGAGCACATGGGATTCTGATCTTGCTGTATTTATCTTAGGCTAGTCTTAAATTCTCATAATCGTGGCCGGGCAGGTATGATAGTGCATACTTTAATCCCAGTAGACAGGAAGCAGAGGCAGGTGATCTCTGAGTTCAAGAGCAGCCTAATCTACAAAGCAAGTTCCAGTACAGTCAGGGATACACAGAGAAACCCTGTCGTGAAAGAAAAAAATTCTTACAATCCTATGTCAGCCTCCTGCAAACTAGGATTACAAACTTTTGCTCAATCTGCTGCTGTTTTGTGTGTGTCTGTATATGTAAAATAAGTAATGAACAAAGACTAAAACTTCATGTGTGTGTCTGTATATGTAAAATAAGAAATGAACAAAGACTAAAACTTCATGTGTGTGTCTGTATATGTAAAATAAGTAATGAACAAAGACTAAAACTTCATGTGTGTGTCTGTATATGTAAAATAAGTAATGAACAAAGACTAAACTTCATACGTGCATCCCTCTCTCCCTCTGTATGGCCTCTTAAGAGAGGGTCAGTTGGTCTCTAACATGCTATCTATTAGAGAATGACCATGAACTTCTGATCCTTCTGCTTCTAATTTCCAACTGCTAGGTTTAGAGACACGAGACACTACACTATTATAAAATATATAACTTCAAATTCACTTGATGTCCAGAGGCTGTAGCCATTTATGGTTGAAGACTAATGGCTACTGGCTCGTAATCTTTTCTGTACTTCTGTGCTATCTTTACAGAAGCTTTTATTGTGCTATCACATTTTTTATTGTGTGTTTGCATTCTCATGTGCCTTGGCACTTGTATGGAGGTCAGAGAACAACTCTGTGGAGTGGATCTATCTTTCTAACTTTAAGGGTTCCATCAAACAAACTCAGGTCACCAGGTCTGAGTAACTAGCACATTTGTCAGCTGAGCCATTGTACCATCCCTTGGGTTATCATGTTTAAAATATATGTTAACTTATAAAAATATTTAGTCTATGACTTTAATATACAAGCATTTTGCTAATTAATATAACTACAAAAACAACACAACTTTCATGAAATTTGTGTATTTATGCTAGTAAAATTTTAAGTGCTGTATATACTCAAAGTGATTATATACGTGTGTGTATATGTATATGTATATATATATATATATGTTTTAAAGAAGTTCTTAAGTATGAAAACAGTTCAACTTTTACAATAACAAGGCTTCATTAAAGAGTGGCAGATAAATTTAGCCTTTAACAAATGGTTAGGATTTTCTAAGTAAGGACTACAAGAATGTATGACTAGTTAGAGGTAAGTATATATAGAGACAGAGACAGAAAAGAAGTGGAAGGATGGTGAGGTGACTCAGCAGTTAACATCTCTCACTCCAGTTCTAGGGGATATGACACCCTCTTCTGGTCTCCATAGGTACTACATGCAAGCAAAAGACCCCCACACATAAAATAAAATAAATCTTTTTTTTTTTTTAAACTGTAGCTAAATCACGGGCTTTCTACTTTGGCAATGCTAACTATTCTGGGATGGAATTATTTTGTGAATGTGTGATTATTACGCTGTATGTTACAGCATGATTATCAGTATCTTAGCCTCTACCCATCAGATGCTGACAGTAGCCCTCAAATTAGAAAACCAAAAATGTTTCTAGACATTGTTGATATCTCCTTGGAGTAGAAAGAGATAATGTTTAATTGGGAACCACCTCCAATCTAAGAAAATAGTTTAAATAACAACTTATCAAGTTTGTTTTTTAAAAAAATGAGAAAACATTTATCTGGGACAAGGGCGATAGCTCAGTGTGTTAAGTGCTTGCTGCCCCTATGAATCTGAGTTTTGATTTCCAGAACCCATGTAACTTGTGTCTATGACTCCAGTGCTTTTACAGTGAAAAGGTAAATGGAAACAGAAAAATGTCAGGGCATTTGCAGGCAGCTAACCCTGGTACTTATCCTGGAAAACAAGAACCCAATCTCAAGATGGGAGAGTAATACCCAAAGTAATCCTCTGACCTTTGGGCGTTTGCTATGTCATGTGTGTGTCTGTACTCCCAAAAACAAACACACATGAAAACACAAAGAATAAATAAAATTTACTGCTGCCATCCTAAAGGAAGTACCAAGGACATTTTATCTGCTATATTTATAATACAAAAGTATCTCGTCAAGTTCTTCTTTAGGAATTAGCTATTAAACAGTCAAAGTATTATTTCTTGTATATAATTGTTTGAATAATATCAATGGTTCTGAGTCCTCTGAAGCAATCTAGAAGTCTCTCTCTCTCTTCCAAAACAGGGTTTCACTGTAGCTTTGGAGCAAGTCCTAGAACTTGCTCTGTAGATCAGGCTGGCCTTGAACTCACAAAGACCCACCTGCCTCTGCCTACCAAGAGCTGGGATTAAAGGTGTGTGCCACTACCACCTGAAAAAGTGCCTTGTCAAGACTGGGGCTCTCATTTTTGCTACTGTATTATCTATTCCTGGTTAGCTGGCCTGCTAACTTCTGAGTGAGCCTTCTGCCTTCATGTTCCATGTCTCCCTACAGGAGTGCTGGGATTAAGGGTGCAGACTACAACATCCAACTTTATGACATGGGTTCCAGGGGTCAAACAGGCCACCAGGCTTTGCTTTCCAAGTGTTTTTTACCAGCTGAGCCATTTTCCTAAACTCCTATCCCCCCAAATCCTGTTGATCGCCAACAGATTTCATAGATGGAGCAGCTTTGCTACATGGGAAATGCTCACACAGAAGCACTTAGTCTACCGATGGTTTCATGCCAGGTCCACATGAAAATGCATGTTACATGCTGAGCAAAAAAGCAGTATCTAGCTGTGCCCTGTTTCCCACAAAAGGCTCTTGTATCCACATCCTACCCTGATGTGCTTTGACAGCCCAGGTAGGCAGGAACCTCGTTATCCACTAGAATTATTGGTATTGCATAAAGTCCTGGGTGTTAAGTAAAACAAGCATAGGGTATTAGCATCTATGTATGTTATTTTACCTTGTCTTGCTGTGTACTCATTGTCTTCAATTAATCTTGCTAAGCCAAAATCTGCTATTTTGCATACAAGATTTTCTCCTACAAGAATATTAGCAGCTCGGAGATCTCGGTGAATATAGTTCATTCTTTCAATATACGCCATACCATCAGCAATCTTAAGAGAGGAAGCACAATAAGATGCAAAATATAAAAAAAGATGCAAAATATATGATGCAAAGGGAGGATACTTTTGGTTAAAGGGACTGTTGAAGAATTAGGTATCTCAAAAAAAAATTACAGTAACAGACACAATCCAGAAGACAATAGAACAAAACTTAAGTTTTAAAAAATGATTAATCTTTATATCCCAAATACTGCAAGTAAAAATCAATCAACACATATTTTGAAGATCAATATTTTATGCCCAGAGTACATCCAGTCACATGACCAGCACAAAGTCCTATTGTCTTCTTGTCAATGGTCAGAAGAAATCTATCACAAGAGGATGGAGTCTGGAGTCTCTGGACAAAAACTCACACAGTCCATACCAGACACAATCTAAGGTCCTGAAGTATGAACAAACTATAGCTTGTAAGTCAGATGTACCCACAGCCTGTTTTCATATGACTTGAGAAGTGTTAAAAGAAAATGGCTTTTACATTTAAAGGGCTGTATAACTAATGAGGCCCAATAGGGTTTGTATGTAGCTCACAAAGCCCATGCCATTTATCTAACTGTTTTATTAAAAAGGCTTGCCATTTTTCCAAAAGAAAGTGCCTAAGAGCCTTGAATGTATAGCCTGGCATATTCCTGTCTCCTCTGAAATTTGCTGGCATTATCAAATGACTTTCACTAACAGGTAAGAGCTACAGAAGCAAGCACATAAACTTATTTTAGACAAACAAAAAAATAGCATATACTTTCAGGCTTTAAATTTTGGAATAACCCATATCCATCTTAATTTTTTCCATTTATTTATTATTTATTTATTAACTATCTATCTCTATCTATCTATCTATCTATCTATCTATCTATCTATCTATCTATCTATCTATTTGAGACAGGGTTTCTCTGTGTAGTCTTGGCTATCCTGGAACTCAAACACCTGCCTCTACGCCCTGAATGCTGCTATTAAAAGCATGTGCTACCATCACTCAGCCTGTCTTAATTTTCTTAAATTTATCTGCTGAAATGTAAATACAGACTTTGTATTCGTGGAAGCTCTATGTCAAAGGTCGTATGATATTGGGCAACCACAAGAGCTGCAGTATACTTAAGGGCTCACACTGAACTACCTCTAACCTTCTCTCTTCTTCTAAAACTGCAGTATTTCACTGCACAAATTTTAATATTATGCTAAGATTTTTCTGCATTTTAAACATATGCTTTTAATTCAAATTGATACATATATATGCAACTACCTGAGCAGCCATATCGACCAGCTGTGGAAGTTTCAAATATTTTCCATCTCCTTCTTTAAGGAAATCTAACAAGCTCCCTGTAAGAGACAGAAAGGTATCCGGGGGGAAAATGTGAACATTACTTTAAAATAGAAACAAATAGTCTTCAATACCTTAAACAAATCATCAAACCAGAAAAACTTCTCAGTGTTTTTTTTTTTTTTTATGTATTTTGGACACTTTTGGAAGTATCAAAGACTCCAGTGGAGCCTCAAACTGAAAGTTTAAAACTTCTCTTGATTACAGATTTTAAAGGGACAAAGTACCACTTCCCATTCTGACAGAAAACATCACCACTTTAGTCATTGCCCCCACACACTTTGATCAAGATTCTGTGACAAAAAAAAAAAAAAAAAAAAAAAGCTATATATTTTAAAAGTCAGTTTGAGTCTAGTATACAGCCAACTGAGAATATCATGGAGTAGTTACAATTACAAGCAGCTCACGATGGTATGATGAACAGCTCCTGGTGTCAGAAGATGGCACTAGGGGCATAGTAAAGTATGATGAATTCAGCAAAGTGGAAGGTTAAAAGGGAGGTCTGGTTATTCTCTCTCTACTATGAGTAAAAAGCATACAACATCAGATAAACCCAAAACAAGACACATTTTTATAAAAACAAAACAACAAAAATACTCATTTTCATAAGAAAGGCTGAGAATTTCAGATTAAAAGACACAAAAGAGAGATGGCAATTGAATGCTGGGCTTGACCATGGATTCTACATTAGATCAGGAAAATATAATTGGTAGAACTGGTAAAGACAGATGTGGGTTGAATCGAGCATGAGTATATAGAAGGCCGGAGTGGCCAAGTTAGCACACAAAAAAAGTGACAGTTTATTTTTTTTATTTTTATTTTATTTATTTATTTGTTTTTTTCTTTTGGGGCGCAGTTGGCGCCTAGAACCTGCAGCTATGCCAAAAGCGTGACAGTTAGAAAAAGGTGCTAAATTCAAAAAAGGTGACATCGCAAAGCCGGTGAAGAATACTCCCAGCCAAGATAGTGCTGAAGGGGAGCAAGGGGGGAGATCCGACTTATGAGCTGTGAACGCCCCCCCACCTCGGCCAGGGCCAGTCGTGCGGGCGGCTGGCTCAATTCTGCGCTGGGGTTCACAGTGGGACCCCACAAATAGAAGAAACAAATTCTGAAGGCTGAGAATAATATGAAAACTCATGTGCAGGGCTGGGGCCAACAAAGCTCAGTGGCAGAGTGTATTCTTAGAATGTACAAGACCCTGGGCTTGGTTGTCAGCACAACAGTAGGAAAAAAACACATATGGAAATTAAGAACAACAAGAAAATCTGTTTGCAACAATAGGTTTCTGATAAAGCACATGAGACAATAAGTTTTAAAGGACTAACAAGGTTTACTGTTAAGCAACTAAATATTAATGACTGAGGAATAATTGTATTTTAAACCCAGAAACTTTTATTATTTTATATTTGAAATCTCTTACCTAGAAATAATCTTAACCAAATTATGTAACAACACGGAATTCTAGCATTTTCTCTACATTTTAAAAGACTGCTATATTGAACTATATGGATGCTCCATTAGTCTTACCTCCATTTGTTTTTTTCATGCTACCAATATGTTGATTTAAATTTCTTTCTTTTCCTTTTCTCACTTCCTCTTCTAATTCATTTAATGCACTCATTCAAATGCTATAGGTAGCAGTTGTTTGCAGCCTAAATGCCTTCCAAAGAAGACATATACTTTGGAACTTTAGGTATATTTTAGCTATCAATTAATAGGTTATTGGTTTTAGTCCTTTTAGAGAGATTTTTGTTTCTCTATCACCATTAATAGGAACTACATTATCAGCCAACATGAACTACTAGAGAAGGTGACATAATAGTAACTTAATTAGTCTGATTCAAAAAAAATAAAAATAAATCAGGCAGTGGTGGTACATGCTTTTAATTAGAGCACTTGGGAAGTAGAGGCAGGTGGGTCTCTGAGTTCAAGGCCAACCTGATCTACAGACTAAGTTCCTTGACAGCCAGGGTTACACAGAGAACCCTGTCTCAAAAAAACAAAAACAAATAACAACAAAACATAGTACAAAAATAAAAAATTTTAAAATAGATCCAATTAAAAATAGGTAGATTCAGACTAATCAGCATCGTTTAATCACTTACTGGCTCCTCTTCTACAGCATCATTAGCATAGATATAAAGAGGGAAGAGCATCAACCTTGCCTCGTTTTGCCCGACTCTAACACGCCACCGTTAAATAAGAGCTCACCTGTGCTCCTATAAGGTGGGAAGGATGAGAAATTTCAATTGACAGTAAGGGAGAACAGCCTCTGCAAGTCCAGTGTGTTAAGAACTGTGTTTATGTAAAATGAGATAAAAATGATTCCCTTCAATATCTTTGCCTTCTACAGTTTAACACTTTAATTCAATTTGTCTACTTTTTGACTGCCCTAGCAATTACATTTCCTTTACTTAAATCTACTTTCAAAAGATGCACTCTAATTTTTCTTTATAGTTTCATAAGGTCCTCTGGGAGAACTAGAAAAAAAACCACTATTCCATTAAAAAAAAAAAAAAAACCTAACATTTCCTCTTTTAAAAGTCTACAGAAAAAAAATCTTAAGTTAGAAAATACTATGACAAAAATCTGTATGTATAGAGGGCCTGCAAGAGGGCTCAGTGGGTAAAGAAAGATGTCTGCTGCCAAGACTGGTAACCTGAGTTTAATCCCCAAGACCTGAATGGTAGAAGAAAACGGTCCACTCCGTCAAGCTATACTTTGACCTTCACATATGTGTCACGACGCCTATACATATATGCATGCAAAATACATAAATAAACATAATTTTAAAGGACAAACGTGTATTCTGTGAGCTACATTAGCAATCAGCCTGCCAGGTATACTCCCTGGTGCAATGGGGCATGACTGTTACAGGAGTAACCATCCATCTTCTGGTTGGACTTAAAAAGCCCACTTCATGAGATGGAACCCATACCTCTGAGAGGTAGATCATAGACACCAGAGAAAATCTCCAATTATTGTGTTAAATGAACAAAGCAAAAGGACTCCTACCAAAATACTGCTATACCCACACAGAAAAGTGTATCACTGAGTCTCACCAGAGAGAAGACTTCTTGCAGTAGATGGATCACAACTAGACAAAATACAGAGAGTAAGAGACTGAAACACTGAGGTCTAAATGGGATCACACCCTAATTATTATCAAAGCCCTCCCCTCAAGGCTCAGAGATCTATGCGAGAGCCAGAGGTGGTGGATGACTCCACAATAACAGTATTTTCCAGACACAGCAGGTCTGATGCACATATGAACTCCCAAAGACACAAGTTCAAACCAGACAAGTTCCCAACAAAGAGAAGGGCAAGTGGGCACAAAATCCAACTCCTTACCAAGACCCTATTCGCAATTGACAGCTTCAGGGAAAGGGAAAATTCAGTTGTTGTTCTTTTTTGTTTGTTTGTTTGTTTTCCAACGGAGAGACAATGGGTATATCAACCATACCCCAAGAAAGGCTGCATGCCCAGGAATAACTGGCCAACAAAAAACAGACTCCATGGTCTTGTTTTAATTTTGTTTTGGATATTTTTTGTGTTTTCTTTTTTCTTTTTTTTTTAAGAGAAAGAATATAAAGTTGGGTGGCTGACTGGGCTGAGTGGGTATCTGGGAAAGAATATGAGCAAAATATATTGTATGATTTTTTTTTTAATCTAAGAAAGAACAGAAATAAAGTCATTTAATTGCAATAGAACCATGTAAAACACAACTCATATCTACATACCTTTTGCCATAAACTCGGTGACAATATAAATTGGCTCTTCGGAAACAACTGCATACAATGGAACAAGTTTATCATGTCTTAATTTTTTCATTATCTGAGCTTCTTGAAGGAAAGCTTCTGGCATCATTGTACCTGGCTTTAGGGTTTTGATTGCTACCTTTGTGGTTCCATTCCATGTTCCTAGGAAAACAATTTATTTTACTCTTTCAGTATCTGTAATTCTGTATCTGAGTCTGTATTTCAAGGGATTTTAGACCAAAATTCAATCAACAATAACAATTATCCAACATATAATTAAATACATACTATACATATTTTATCATATTTTGCTATTGTAATTTATGGTTTCACAATAACCAAATGAAGTAACAACAAAGCTCAGGTTTCTTACCCATCCACACTTCACCAAAGCATCCTTGACCCAGTTTAACCTCCAGTCGCAAAGATTCTCGAGGGATTTCCCAAGCATCTTTTGCTAGACCTTGAGTCTGAGGTTTCACAGTTGGACACACAGTTGTTAACTTGTGACATAAACCATCAGCATGTTCTAGATAAATGAACAAGGTACACTGTAAATGAATTACTTTCAAAGTTAAGACAATTAGTGTGTGTATATACATATGTGTATATATTTACATATATGCACAAATATACATACACACACATAATTGATTATTTAATTAGTTTTTTAGACAAGATCTTAGTAGGTGGTCCTGACTAGCTTGGAACTTACTATGTAGACCAAGCTGGCCTTGAACTTAGTGATTTCTCTTCTTCTAGGATTAAAGGGTATGCCACCATACCTGGATTATTATTTGGTTTTTTAAAAAAGCTTAAATTATTGAATTAAAACCTCTAATCAGCTTTACTCTAAAGCTACATATACAACAAGAAGCTTTCTATAAGAAGTATATACAAGTGGCCAGGCAGTGGTGGCGCATGCCTTTAATCCCAGCCTTCAGGAGGCAGAGGCAGGTGGATCTCTTTGAGTTCAAGGCTAACCTGGCCTATAAGAGCTAGTTCTAGGACAGGCTCCAAAGACACAAGACCGCAAAACAGAATACTTTTCAAAGGTCCTTGAAAAGACAAAAATGTCTATATTTCCTATAGGTTCATTTGCTTGGATAAGAAATAACACCTTCAGCTGGGCAGTGTTGATGTACACCTTTAATCCCAGAATTCAGGAGGCAAAGGCAGGTGGAGCTATGTGAGTTCAAGGCCAGCCTGGTTTACTACAAAGTGAGTTCCAGGCCAGCCAAGGCTACACAGAGAAACCCTGTTTCAAACACCAAAAAGAAAGAAATAGCATGTTCAAACTGGATTTTGTAGGGTTTTTATTTTAGAAAGCCTTCAAAGATTCAGCTTCTACAGAATAAAATCAATAAAGATATCTGAGAGCTTTTGACTCTATTCCTTTCCTTTTCTTTTTTGAAGTGCTGGGGAGGGAAACATGGCACATGCTAGTAAGCACTTTACCACCAAGCTATAATCTTAGCTCTGAGAAAGCTTTTTTATATTACAAGTTTAATTTTAGCTATTTAATATACATAAATATTTGCTATCATGTTCTATAATTTATTATCACAATCAATCTTAGCATTTATACATTATGATCTAGAACTCCAATGCAAACACTTTGCCAATAAGGCATAAGGATTCCAATTATAGCCTGATTTGAGCATGCTATCCAATAGCTCAATTCATGGTCCTGCTATGTTACCTGGGTCACATGTGACTCTTGTTCCTCATTTTGGAACTAGAGCACAGCACCAGCAAGATGGCTCAGCTGGTACTTGTGGCCAACCCTGACAGCTTAAATTGCATCTCCAGGACCCAGAGGATATGAAAAGAGAAGTGAGTCCCTACGTTGTTCCCTGACCTTCACACCATGTATCATAGCATCATAGCATGAGTGTGCACATACACACATTAACATGCACGAACACTAAATAAATACTTTTCCAAAAAAATTCAACCCAGAACATCAACATCTATTGGTGATTGACTGTGTGTAAATATAAATGAGCATATTAAAGCTTAAGAAAGATAAAGAACTGTCCTCACAAAATAGAATGTAAGGGATTAATTCCTACCCCTGAAGTGCTCACCTACCTGTGTAGTGCTTCACCAGTTTCTGCAAAGTATCAAACGGAGCTCTGGTCGTGATGTAGTATCCACCGTTGTCAAGTTTCCTGATTTTGTAATGCTTCACATTGTCACCCCTTACCTCATCCCAGTCACGAATCGAGAGGGAATAGGCGCCTGGGGGGAGAGGGACATGTTCACTCCAGCTTCCTCAACCTATGCCTAATGCATATTGTGCACATATTAATAAAATATTCATACCTTTAGTGGTTTCACTTTCTCTGACTAAGAATATACCTCGCTGATTCCCAGGATTCAGAAGTAATCTTTCAGCATCTTTTCTCCCCATTTTCCCAAAATACCATCTGAAAAAGAATTTAATGATGTTTTGAGATAAAAGGTATGAGGATCAAAAAAATTACATAAATGTATCAATAAGAATGGAGTGCAATAGCCTGGCAGCGGTAGCACACTCCCCTAATTCCAGGCAGATACAGGAGGATCTCTGTGAGTTTGATGGCAGCCTGACCTTCAGAGTGAGTTCCAGGACAGTCAGGGCTACACAGAGAAACCCTGTCTTGAAAAAGAAATAAGCAAACAAAGTATTAATGTTAGCTCAAGTATAAAAATATTAACTGTGACCCAGGCAGTAGTGGTGAATGCCTTTAATCCCAGCATTCAGGAGGCAGAGGCAGACAGATCTCTGTGAGTCTAGCCTGGTCTACAAAGCGAGTTTCAGGACAGCCAGGGCTAAAAAGAGAAACCCTGTCTCAAAAAATGAAAAAACAAAGAATCAAAAAGCAAAACAAACAAACAAAACATGGAAACAGTTTTTCCATGTACTAACTACTCTCACCATGTCTCTAAATTCCCCTTACCAACCAGAAAATCAGTAAATAGAGAAGGAAAGACAAAAATACAAACAAAACAATATGTCAGTGAGGGGAATTAATTCTTTAGAAACAAATATGATCACCTGTATTCAGTAAAATGCTGCAAGCAGATCATACCAAAATCATAGGAAACTCCAAATATGTGTGGGTTTGATTTAATAAAGCTTAGTGACAAAAAAAAAATGACAGTTATTACTGTGGGAAAGTTCACAGAATACTGAAGACAAAGAACCAAACAAAGTAAAAAAGAGTCATAGTAGAAAAAGAACACTGATGTGATGATTTGTATCAGTAAAAACAAGCAAGCAACACAAATGCATCATTCCGGCCTATGGAGTGCAAAAATATGAGTTTTAAAAATAAACGGGAAAATAAAGGAAAGAGAATACAATGTAAAATGATTAATAAAGATTTGCTTATTGTGTGTCTGAGTAGATATATTAATCATTCTTAAAAGCACTTATTAATAAGATACATTAGCTGTATTAAGACTAGAATATAATAGTGTATAAGTTGTGTTAAGAAGAATGTGCATTAATTAATAAAATATGAAGTAGCATCATACTCTTCTGCCTGAATGGAATCTGCAGGTGCTACATAATTGCTAGGAATATAACCATTCTTTCCGGTAGCAATTGATCTTGCTTCCCACCAGTCTCCTTCCCTGCAACACAAAAAACAACAATCACTATAATGCAGACACTTACCCAAGGTATAATTCTTATCTCATGCAAATAACAGAAACCACTTCCATATTTAATCTGGAGTTTTTCTTGGATTAATACACAAAGAGCTGAGCTCAAAAAACACTATTTTTAAAAGCTGGTTAGATGAATAAGGGAATTAAGACCACGCAAAAGCACAACTGTTGCTCTAAACCAACAGTAATAACAGAAAACCCTTAAATACTGTACATTTGAATTCTACTTACTTTTTTCATGTGAATTCTTTCAACTAAGGCTAATAAACTATGCTGAATAAAGAAATTTACTAAATTTTAAATACAATTTTAGAAGTTTAAGATTTTATTTGTATGCTATATACACCTCTCACATTTAAAAGATAACATTTAAGGACTTTAATATATTCAGAATTGTAAAGTCATCAAAATAATACATTTTAGAACATTTTGCTATCATAAAAACCCTAGGCTGGTAAGATAGTTCAGCAGGTGAAGGCACTTGCCACGCAAGCTAATGACCTAAATTCAATGCCCAGAGTCAGTGTAAAAGAGGAAGGGGAGAATCAACTACACCAAGTTGTCCTCTAGGCTCCATATATGTGCCTACACACATATCATATTAAGGTTTACCTACATTTTAGCCTATGTCATGCTAATTTTTTTGTTCTTGATACCAAATGCTTTATTTTAATAAGAAATAAAATTCTAACATTTATAAAAGTCACCTTAAAAATACAATCAAAGGTCTTACTATTCTTATACGCAAACTTGACAATCAAAGTTGAATTTCTGGAGCTGGTGAAATGGCTTAGTGGGTAAAGGCACTTGTTGCCAAATCTAAAGACCTAAGTGATCCCCAATCCTACAGGGCTGGGGGAGAGAACGACAGAGAACCTATTTCTAAAAGTTGTCTTCTGACCTCCATACACATGCCATGATACATGTACATACCCACACTGTGTGTGGAGTGTGTTTCTCTCACAATAAGTACAACTATTCCTTTGTCTGTCTCTCTCCCAATAAATAAAAATATTTCTTTGCCTGTCTCTCTCACAATAGGCAAAACTATTTCTTTAAAAAAAAGCTGAAGTTCTAGTGGTGGTGGCATAAGCCTATGATCCAGCACCCAGGAGGTGGGGGCAGAACAGACTGGGCCATATAGCAAGACCTGATTCAAGTAAAACAAACATGTATGGTTCTAAAATGTTATTCAAAAACTGATATCCAAACATCAGCAAAAATAATATATTTCAAAATATGAGGCTGCATATTGTTTAGAATATATATTAACCTTGGCTTTTCCAAAATTCCTATGAAAGTATCTCTAACAAGATGTGTGTGAGAGATTCACTACTGAAGATTACATGTATTGTCTGAACTGAAACTTTTATAAATGTTCGAAGTGAATTTAATCTCTAAAGAAAAAATTAAGAAAACTTTTGATAATTTAACTATTTGCAAACAAATACATTGATTAGTGGAGCCCTAGAATACATTAAATCTTTTTCTCATATATATAGTATGTAGCCCTAGTTGGCCTAGAACCTGTGATGATTCTTTCTTATTAAAACTTTGTATTTGACCTTCCTAAGAATTCCCTGAGTCATTCACTGAGCGTCACTAAGTGTAAGACAAACAGCAGTCTGTAAGGTCAAGAACTGATTCTGGAGCAGGGACAGCAATTATAATGGTACTAACACTCTGACACTTCATATTTGATGAATCTTTTGTCATGTACATAGCATAATTTTACCAATATCCCTAGCAGGTACAAGATGACAGTTGCCACACTCTCCCTGACTGTGACAAACAAAAATATCTCCAGACACTGCTAAATACCTTCTGTGTGATTCTGCCCCAAGCTGAAAATCATTGGTCTAAAAGAATGAAAAATCAGCCGGGCAATGGTGGTGCACACCTTTAATCTCAGCACTCAGGAGGCAGAGGCAGGCATCCCTGAGAGTTCAAGGCCAGCCTGGTCTTCAGAGTGAGTTCCAGGACAGGCTCCAAAGCTACACAGAGAGACCCTGTCTCGAAAAATCAAAAGAAAAAAATGATAGGCTAAATTAAAAATTGTAATTTGCAATATGATGATAGCCATGACTGAGGTTTGTAGAACATCATGTAAACACCTAAGAGAAACATTCATAGAGTAAGGTGTGCGAACTGAGCCAGGCAGGAGAGGAAGAAGACAAGGAGATGAACCACTGAAAAGGATATAGGAAATACCTTTTAAAGGATGAGGAAAGCTAACTTGAAAGGGGAAAGAAGCAAGTAATCAAGTAGAGTTTAGTGACATAGCACAGAATTTGCATGCTTGAGGCTCAGGATTCTATCCCCGTCTCAAACAAGCACCCTTCCCACCCCACAAAAAAAGAAACAGACCAAAAGTTATTCCAGAAAAAGAAATAGTATGTATGAAGGCAAGAAGAGGGTGAGAAACTATTGTACTCCAAATATTGCAATTATATTGTTGGGTAGCAGAATGAGAAAGGATAGAAATACAGGGCAAAGTCTTGATGGATGATGATTATTGTTGTTGTTGTTGCTCTTTTTAAATCTTTGTAACTAACGTAAGCTACTGAAGGATCTTAAGGCAGAGAGACACAATCAGTTTATGTTCTGGAACAGGAAGTGATAACATATGGTAAAATGAGGACAGAGGGAAACATGACAAGAAGCAGAAGACCATAAGTACATGCTTTGAGAAGTTACAAGGTGGTTGTTATGTTTACTAATGAAATTAGGAAATCTGCAGCATAACAAGCATCAAATTTTCTATGGCAGACTGCTAAATGACAAAGTCTAAGAGTAACTAAGAAAAACACAATTTGGTAAGTTTCAGAGTACAGGGGTTCTATATCTACCTCTCCCATCCCCAACACATAAGGTTGTAAAGTCATCTGGTATTTATATAAATACAGATTTTACTTTCTAAAGATCTTTTTATAAAGGGCATCATTTCTGGAGACAGGAAGTCATATAGCCCATGTTTACCTGGAACTCACTATGCAACTTAGGCTAGCTTCATACTCAAGATCTTCTCTAGTGCTGGGATTACAGGTATGTGCCACCACACCTAGAATTCTTTCTTCTAAAATCTGTGTTCACAGATTAACCCTAAGTACAATTTGTAAAAGTAATAACTTCTGCTGGTAGCAATATATTATCCAATGTAATCAAAGGCATCATCTAACCCGAAACAAAGATCCATACCCCACCACTCTCATTTCCATATCATCAATTCCATCAGCGGTCCATGTAGAGACCAGGCTCCTCTCTTACAAAATATACACAAAACTTACGTATTGTTAATTATTTGAAATCTTTCACCCTTCTTAAAGGAAAGGTCTTCTGTAGTTCTAGCTTCATAATCATATAAGGCCACAAATATAGTGACACCACCTGGCACAGGAAAAAAAGACCAAGGTAAATGATATACCTGAATACAATGAAAGAAATAAACAATTATTGCTGGTAAAAGCTTAGGTTCAGTTTCCATCTTCCTCTAGTATTTTTTTAGAAGCTGGGTTTTAATAAAAAGTTCTAAGGCTTCCTGTGAAACTGTATAAATTCTAAAATCCTATAAACTCTGAAATAAACATAATTTCACTTCTGAAGCAACATGTCTGGTTTGAAAAAGAAGCCACATTGCATATCAATTCTTTGGGACGGAAAGCACACAAACTACATGCACCTGTCTTCAATTCCTTAACATGAAAGCATTTCCATCTAAATCCATTAAAAGCAATCATTAAGGTTTTCTTAAAGCTCACTTTATACTTAAAAATATCATATTTGTCCTGAAAGTTAAGTGTATGGCCAATATGAATTATACTGTATAAATTCAAAAAAATAGTTATCAGATTTATTAATGTATTAATATATTTAAAAGATGAACACATTTAATATCTGATATATTATGTGCAAATAGAATAACAGAACATATATATAAAAAATGACAATGCAGTGTTTAAATATTTAAAGGAAGGCATTCTAGCTTTAAAAGTCTATTATATCATTTTTATAAATGTATATATTTATCAAGAATAATAAGATTTTGAAACACATGCAAATTATGCAATGGTTAAATCAAGTCACATTATTCATCTTTTTTTGGCAAGAAACTTAAAATCTACTTTAACCAATTTTCAATACAATTTGTTGTTACTAAGCAGAGTAGTTACAAGGTTGTACAATGGAATTCTTGATCTTATTCCTACTGAAATTTTATGGTTTTTTTTTTTAACCAACTCTTTTCCAAAAAGGGTGTGAGAGGATCAAATCCTTAGTCTCCTACATGCAAGATCAGACCTCTGAGGAACATATTCTTTTTGAGACAAGGCCTCACTCTATGGACCAGGCTGGCATCCAAATCATAAGAGATCTGCCTGCCTCTGCCTCCTGAGTGCTGGAGTTAAAGACGTTGTGCCACCACATCCGGTTGACCAATATAGTCTTAACTCAATTATTTATCATCTCTATCTAGTATAGTCCAATTGGTTTGCTGCATCCATTATTATTTATCCATCTTTTTTTTTTAATGGGAGAGGGAAAAGGTAGGTAGTAGTAAAACTACAAATGAGTGATAAATGCAAATACTGTGACATGGAAAATGCATGGAAATAACATGGAAAATAAAACTTACTGCCTCTAAATACAAAGCAGAAGAAAAACAAAGGTATAGGAACACGTTCATACATAGCATCAGCTCACTCTAAGCTTTAGTCATCAATCCACTTGCTTATTTGGTATCTCTACTTCATTGTCTAGTAAGTACTCAAAATTTATTATAAACGAATGAAGCTCTTGATTTTTCTTCTTTAATCTATATTTGTTCAAGTCTCCTCTCTCTCTAAGCAAAAGGGAGTGTGATATGGTTGGGACTGTTAGTTCTAGTTCTAACATTGATAATTTACCTATTTCTCATTCTACTGTGGTGCCACCTCTCACTAGGAAAGCTGGCACCAGAAATTACCTTCCTAACTTACTTCTACTCTGCTTTACTATCTCCCATTCTTCACACAGCTACTAGAGTCAGTTTTAATTACTTTTCAAGTTTTATTTTCATTTATGTGTTTATGCGTGTAAGCCATGTATGTACAGGTGTCTGAGGAGGCCAGAGGACGGTGTTGAACTGGAGTTACAGGTAGTTGCTAGAGGCCTGATATGGATGCTTGGAACCAAACCCAGGTCCTCTGGAAGAACATCCAGTGTTCTAAACTGCTGATCCATCTCTACAGTCCCTAGAGTATTTTTAAAGAGGAAACCCAACAAGCAAATTCCCTTACTTAAATCTCAAAGCTTCTTTCTAGCTTTGAATAACACCCAAGCCCTTTCCTACAGTCTATGGTCCTAAGCAATTACAGTGTCCTGTCCAACTGTTTAGTCTAGTACAATTCTCCCATTTATGTTCTTTGGTCTTCAAAAGTTCTAAGTGCATTTGTATTTCTTGAACTTTGTGTTTGCTAATTTTGTTATTTTGCTTGTTCTTTCCTGAGCTCTACAAACAGATCATATCTATCAATTAAGTATCAGTTCAAGTGATTTCTTCTCAAGGTGGCTTTCTTTGGCAACTATAGGGCCTTCATCAATCATCTTGTTTTTGCCTTCAAATACTTAAACACTACTAATCACTCTCTTTAGCTGTTTATTAACTAATTATTATTCAATCATTATAATATAAATTTAACTAGGTACAGAAGCTTTGTTTATATTGCTCACCTCTCTATATCTTATATAAGACATTCTGGTCCTCTCCCCCCCCCCCTTTTTTTAGTTATTATATGAACACCCATAAATGGAATATTTCAAATAAGTAAATTGCTTTAAGTATTGAAAGCAGATCTGCGAAGAGTTGGGGGGAGGATTGTGGGAGGTGAAAAGAATCAAAATATATTGTATGCATGCACATAATTTGCAACAAATAAAAATAGTGATTTTTAAAAAATTTTTTAAGTAACTAAAGAAATGCCTTTTTGTATCAACATTTATTTACTCTAGCCGTTTTTAATCACTACCTTTCCCAAGTAATGTCAAGGCTTGTGTTAACTATCAGAAATAGCACCCTGGTCACTGGGTGGCTGAAATTAGAACTGTGATCAATAATATCTAGCATTGTCCAAATGCTAATAGATCTAGTGTGTTACAGACCTCTGGCTATTTCTACTGGTCCAGAAATGAGCAGAATGAGGAAGACAAATGCATATACTATACAGGCCACGCTTGTAGAAGAGATTTCTACTTTTTGTCTCCACTGATTATTAATAAGGTCATGAGCCATTCCATTTGTCCTTGGCACCTGTTTACACCCAAGGTTAGGGTGGGCACTCCAAAGATTAGTAACACCATGCCTTGCTGACATCATGGAACTTTCACAACAGGAAATCCTGGAACTCACCCTTTTTTAAGACAGTTGTGCTTTGTCATTTTAAGAAAAAAAGCATCCTCATGTGGGGCTTTGAGCAAAAGAGCTATTTTCTTTCTTTTTAAAATCTACACTTTAAGACTACATGATTCTGTAGCAAGATTGTCAATTATCACTTCTTGCCATCCCCTGAAAGGCAGTAACAATGTAATAAATGGAGTTTTGGACTAGAGTACTAAATCTGTTGCTTATCAACTGTCACTCTGAAGGAAAACAATCTGAACATTGAGCTTCAGAATTTTCCTTCCTAAAATCAGTACCTGGGCCAGTAAGATGGTGTTGGGACCAATTAAGTCCTGGCCTTCAGCTGGATGTTGGGACTAATTGAGTACTGGCTTTCAGCTGTTCTACCCTGCTAGAACCTTCTAATTGAAGTTACTAGAAGCTGTGCCTAGCTTAGAGGATCAGAGGATGGGATTATCACCTGTTGGCCATTGACTGACGTGTATTTAAGCCTACATGATGTTAATTAAAGGGGGGCTTTTGGTACCAGTGTTAAAAGGTCTGCGTGTCAGTCTGTCTCTATGTCTATATTCTCAACCTCCAGACCCCTTTCCCGAAGCTCGTGAACTGGGGTCTAGAGCGCAGACCGGGGCCGCAGTGCACGGCAAGATGACTTAGCTAATAAGGCTGTCTGCTGCCAACACTGATGATCAAACTTCCCAGAACCCTATCATGTATATATTAAAACTTCAAAGCTGGAGATACAGCTCCGTGGAAGGGAAGGGAAGGGAAGGGAAGGGAAGGGAAGGGAAGGGAAGGGAAGGGAAGGGAAGACAAACCCAAAAACATTGAGAGTAATGCGGCTACACAGTCAGACTGCCTTTTGTTAAAGGCTTTATTTGCTCATCCAACTTTTTTGAAAATCTGCTAATAAGAAATTTTTCCTAACAGTGGCCATACCTGAAGTATGTAAAGTCCAAGGTTATATTTTCTGCAACTGACAATTTAAATCTCACCTGTTAAACCTGTAGGGTATGGACTTGGCACCACTGAGAATGAGGAAGATGCTCCTCCAAAAGGAGTCACTCCAGATGACCCTCCAAATGGTGTCATGGAAAGACTGTTAAAATTGACAGATGTTCCCTTTGTGGAAGAGGTTGGGGCAACTGTAGTGTGTTCCGTTCCATAATGACTGCCACTTGTGCTTACAGGCTCTGGAGGGTTTTCCGGTGTATATTTAATGGATGGACTTTTATTTTCTTTACTTTTAATGCAGCCCATTATCAAACCTGCAGAGGCAATAAGGCAATATTTGAGAATTAGTTAACATACCGGGAACTTCAAAAAGACAAAATTGAGCTGGGCAGTGGTTGTGCATGCCTTCAACCTTAGCACTCCAGAGGCAGAGGCAGGCTGAACTCTAAATTTGAGGTCAGCCTGCTCTACAGAGCTAGTTCAAGACAGCCAGGGATACACACAAAAACTCTGTCCTGACAAACAAAGCAAAACAAATATATGAAAGAGCAATTAACAACAAGTGTTCAATCCCCCAGCCAACACAAATATTAAGTTACACTTTTGATTATTACTTTGGAAAATTCTAAGTCAATATTTAAGGCTAAAATTTATCTGTGGGTATATGTAATACCCACAAAATATGTTGAACTGCATATGTTGAACTAAATATTAGTATAACAAGTTTACAAAATTATCTAAATACAAAGTCTAAGTATTAAAATATTAATAACTAAAGTCTGAAAGAACAGCAGTCATATAAAAGAGTTTAAAATATGAAAGAAAACACAATTTTAATTCTGAGTAGGCTCATGGTGAAATGTCCTATCAGTTCAAAAAAAGTGACTGTAATTACTTACTACCTATTTCCTCTCACAGTTTCCTTAATTACTTTCCTACCTTCTTCATACAGTATGACTTAAGTCTCCAAGTTATTACTTAGGGGCTGGCAGTACAAAGAAAGTCCAACAAGACTCATTACACACATCCCTTCAAGAGCCACAGGCATTTTCCTCTGCTTACCTATGAAGTCTTCTATTAGTACTCCTGACTTGTCTCCCCTTTCCTCTTAATATTCTCTTGGTCCTCACAGCAAATATAGATAATTTTCTTTTAAAAATCTCCTCTTCCTTAGCCAAATTAATCATCTAAACCCTGATTATTCTACTTTTTATATACCTCTTATTTTCCTCCTCTTTCCACTCACCCACTTATCCTCTTCAATAGCACAGGCGAGACTACCGCTGTCAGATCAGTTCCAGCAGTACCCTGCATTGACACACAGAAGCCCTACTGCTGTCCATCTCATTTCAAATGTTAAAAATGCAGTGTGGTTTTATTTTAAAGTAACTGTCAGGTGTAGACAAGAGTTAAAAGACATTTGGTGGTGACCAGGGGCAGGAAGGGGTTGCTGGTAACATGGTTGAAAGCAGTGGTTCTCAACCTGTGGGTAGCAACCACTTTGGCAAATATTTACATTTACATTACTATTCACAACAGTAGCAAAATTACAGTTACAAAGTAGCAATGAAAATAATTTTATGGTTGGGGGGTCACCACAACATGAGGAACTATATTAAAGGGTCGCAGCACTACGAAGGTTGAAAACTACTGGTTTAGTGGGTAAACAAACCTGCCAGTAAAACTGGGCGTGGTGGAGAACACCTTTAATCCCCGCAGGGAGGTAGTACTGGTAGATCTGAGTCCAAGGCCAGTCTGGTCTACAAAGTGAATTCTGGCCAGTCAGGGCTGTTACACAGAGAAGCCCTGTCCCAAACGTGATGAACAGACTTCCATTCCAGGAACTCACATAAAAAGCTGGAGGTAGTGGTATATACCTGTAATCCCAGCACTCTGACTGTAAAATGGGAGGAAAAGGCAGAAAAAAAAAGATTGAAAACTTGTGGGCCAGCTAACATGGAATACTGAGTACAAAAGAAACAAGGCAGACATTGCCTCAGCAAGGCAGGAGGCAAGAACTGACTTTCTGCAATTAAAAAGATAATTTTTTAAATTGCTAATTTCATGTATAAGGGTGTTTTGTCTGCATGCATGCTTGTGTACCATGTGTGTGCCTGGTACCCACAGAAGCCCTGGAACTGGAGTTATAGGCATTGGGAGTTGCCATGTAGATGCTGGAAATCAAACCCAGGTCCTCTGGAGGAGCAGCCAGTGCTCTTAACCACTCTTTAGCCAAATACCTGACTTTTTTTGTTTGTTTGTTTCTTTTAAAGAACAAACTCTTGAAAGTTATCCTCTGATCTTTATATGTATGTCATGGCGCAGATGCACACACACACACACACACACACACAATAAATGCAGATTTTAGAAAGATCAGACTGTTTTATAGATTGCTTTGAGTTCTAAGCTACTGACTTAGGTATATGTTAACATAAATTATTAGAACACAGGAGGAGCAAGGGAAGGAGGGGGGTCCTCCTCTTTTTACAAAAGGTCCCACAGAAAGTGTAAGAAACAAAATACTGTTAAATCTGCAAAGTGCTAGAGGGGAAAGAGGTACAAAATACCATAGAACACAAGAGTGTTTAAGTAAGTCCCTGCATGCTCAGGAAAGAAAGTGGTGCAAAGGAAGTGGGTGTTGCTGCAATTTAAGATTCTTGTAGACTATGAACTTAAAAATGAAAATTATGGAAATCCTTCCTCTTAGACACTATCAAAGTTTTTACATAAAATGCCAACCCCCCCCCCCCCCCATTAACTGAGGTATGTACCCATTTCATGAGAGTTTCAACTGTGTTTTGGTGAACAGGTCAAACTTCACAAACAACATTATAATCACAACATACAAGGTTTTTAACATCCCTCAGACAATTCCTAACCATAGCCCTAGGTAACCACTAATTGGTTGCTTCTAATTACGGATTCATCTTTTCTAGTGTTTTACATAGAGGTAATTACAAAAGCAATCTTTTGTATCTTCTAAAAGTCAAATAAATACTGTGTGTGAATCTGAGATAGCTCCACAGTGTTATAATCAGTTCATTAATTTTTGTTGACATTTTTGTTAAATGAGTTATTTATTCCAGTTTAGGGTTATTCCTGCAAATCTTTGGGCTTTTTTTTCCTCCCCAGCCTCAGCAACAGCTAGAAATGGAACTGGTTGGCCTTATGAGATAAAACTAAAGACGCCTTTGCTCTATGAAGCTATTTATCTTTTTTCTATATAATCTGTTCTACTATAAACCCTCAGAGAGTCATGTGTATTCCAGTTGCTTTACAAAAATAACACTTCCTTCTCAAAAAGTCGTATGTTTACTTGGATCTGGATACATCTAAACATCAATATAGCTATCATTTCACTCTATTTAGGAAGCTTTAAAATGGACATCTGCTGATATCAAAAGGAAGCCAACAATACAAAATGCATCTGGATGAGCTGATGTTAAATACATTTACCACAAAACTATTAAAACCATCAAAAGAACATGTCATTCCCTGCGAGCTCCATAAAGACTAGTACTTGGTGGACATAGAAGGTGAGACAATAGTGGCCCTGGGATCACAGACGCCTACTCCCTAAAACCTAGACATGAAAGAAAGGCCAGGGCCCCCCTCCCCAGGTGCCTTAGGCATTCCTAGCACCAGCAGGGAGCTGTTCTACTAAATAGCCATTTACCCCGCCCCAACAGGTCCTTCCCTGCTGGCTTCTTGCAGACCAATACTTGGTGGACATAGGAGCACCAATAGGAAGCTGATCTGCTAGACAGCCATCTACCCCATCCCCAATGCGTTGTTCCCTGCGAGCTCCATGGAGACCAATACTGGGTAGACATAGGAGCACCAGCAGGGAGCTAGTCTGCTAGACAGCCATCTACCCCACCCCAAAGCATCCATCCCTGCTAACTCCCTGGAGACAATTCTTGGTGAACATAAGAGTCATAAGACTTGAAGGAAGAAATGGAAAGGCGCCAATCCAAGAACTCCTCCAACATGGTACCACCAGAACCCAGCGGACACACAACAGGAAGACTTGATCATCCTACCCCAGAAGATATAGAAAAAAAAATGACTTTAAACATTACTTAATGAAAATGATGAAGACCCTTAAAGAGGAAGTGAAAAACTCCCTTAAAGAAACAGAGAAGAAGATAAACAAAAAGCTGGAAGAAATGAATAAATCCCTCAAAGAAACAGAAGAAAACCAAGAAAAAGCAATAAAACAGGTGAAGGAAACAGTTCAAGATTTGAAGATTGAAATAGAGGTAATAAAGAAAACATAAACCAAGGGAACTCTGGAAATGGAAAATCTGGGTAAATGAACAGGACCTACAGAGACAAGTATAACTAACAAAATACAAGAGTTGAAGAAAGAATCTCCAGCACTGAAGATTCTATTGAGGAAATAAACTCAGTGGACAAAGAAAACACTAAATCCAACAAATTCTTAACACAAAGCATTCAGAAAATCTGAGACAACATGAAAAGACCAAACCTGAGAATAATAGGGGTAAAAAAAGAATTCCAGCTCAAAGGCACAGAAAAAATATTCAACAAAATTATAGAAGAAAACTTTCCCAACCTAAAAAGGTACAAGAAGCTTAGAGAACACCAAATAAACTGGATTAAAAAAAAAAAACATCCCCTCACCATATAATAATCAAAACACAAAACATACAGAACAAAGAAAGAATACTAAGAGCTGTAAAAGAAAAAGGTCAATTAACATATAAAGGAAAACCTATTAGAATTATACCTGGCTTCTCAGTGGAAACCATGAAAGCCAGAGGTCCTGGATAGATGTGCTGCAGACACTAAGATACCACGGATGCAAGCCCAGAATACTGTACCCAGCAAAGCTTTCATTCACCATTGATGGAGAAAACAAGATATTCAATGACAAAACAGATTTAAACAATACATATACACAAACCCAGCCTTACAGAAAGTACTAGAAGGAAAGCCATGACCCAAAGAAGCTAACTATACCCACAATAACTCAGCCATCTGATAACCCCTCCCCACCAGCATAACCCTGATATAGGAGGGTCTTCTATCTATCTGTTGCTTTCATTAAAGAAAACTGCTTGGCCTGATAGGTCAGAACATAGGTAGGCGGGGAAGACAGAACAGAATGCTGTGAGGAAGAAGGCAGTGAGGCAGATGCCATGCTTCTCCTACCCAAGACAGATGGTGGTTAGAATCTTCCCAGTAAGCCACCACTTCGTGGTGCAACACAGATTATTAGAAATGGGTTAATCAAGATGTGAGAGTTAGCCAAAAGAGGCTAGAAATAATGGGCCAGACAGTGTTTAAATGAATACAGTTTCCGTGTTATTATTTCTGGGGCTAAGCTAGTCAAGCAGGAGTCAAGCAGGACAAAAAGCAGGCCTGCCTGCAGCTCCTTCTACATAACCCAAAGAAGGGAAACACACAAACACTACTACCAAAAGATAACCAGAGTTAACAACCACTGGTCATTAATATCGCTTAATATCAATGGACTCAAGTCACCTATAAAAAGACACTGGCTAAGAGAATAGATACGAAAACAGGATCCAGCATTCTGTTTACAAGAAACACACCTCAACCTCAAAGACAGACACTACCTCAGAGTAAAGGGTTGAGAAAAGGTTTTCCAATCAAACGGACCTAAGAAACAAGCAGATGTGGCTAAACCTAATAGCTAACAAAATTGATTTCAAACTAAAATCAATCAGAAGAGATGGAGAAGGACATTTTATACTCATAACAAGATGAAGTCTCAATCCTGAATATCTATGTCTCTAATTCAAGAGCACCCACATATGTAAATGAAACATTACTGAAACTTAAATTGCACATCAAACCCCACACACTAATAGTAGGAGATTTCAACACTCTTCTCTCGACAATGGACAGGTCAAACAGACAGAAACTAAACAGAGAAATAAGAGAACTAACATGTAATGAATCAAACGGACTTAACAGACATCAATAGAACATTCCACCCAAACAAAAAAGAATATACTTTCTTCTCAACATCTCATGGAAACTTCTCTAAAATTGATCACATTTTCGGTAACAAAGCAAACACCCACAGATATAAAAAAATATTGAAGTAATCCACTGTGTCTTATCAAATCACCATGGAGTAAAGTTAGAATTCAACAATACTTTCAGAAAGCCTACAAACTCATGGAAATTGAACAGTCAACTAGTGAACCACTCCTGGGTCGAAAAAGAAATGAATTAAAATCTTCCTTGAATTCAATGAAAATGAAGACACACCGGGCGGTGGTGGTGCACGCCTTTAATCCCAGCACTCGGGAGGCAGAGGCAGGCGGATCTCTGTGAGTTCGAGACCAGCCAGGTCTACAAGAGCTAGTTCCAGGACAGGCTTCAAAACCACAGAGAAACCCTGTCTTGAAAAACCAAAAAAAAAGAAAGAAAGAAAGAACATGAAGACACAACATACCCAAACCTATGAGACACTATGAAAGCAGTGCTAAGAGGTTCATAGTACTAAGTGCCCGCATAAGAAAAATGGAGAAAGCTCACATCAATGACCTAACGGCATTCCTGAAAGCTCTAGAAAAAAAAAAAAAAAAAGCAGACTTACCCAAAAGCAGAGGAAGACAGAAAATATTCAAGTTGAGGGCTGAAATCAACAAAATAGAAACACAGAAAACAATCCAAAGAATCCAGGAAACAAAAAGCTGGTTCCTGGAGAAAAATCAACAAGATTGACAAACCCTTATCCAAACTAATCAAAAGACAGAGAGAGAACATCCAAATTAACAAAATCAGAAATGAAAAGGGGGACATAATAATGGATACTGAGGAAATTCAGAGAATCATTAGGTCCTACTACAAAAATCTGTACTCCACAAAACTGGAAAAAGTAAAAGAAATGAACAATTTTTTAGACAGATACCACCTACCAAAATTAAATCAAGACCAGGTAAGCAACTTAAATAGACCTATATACCACAAGGAGATAGAAGCTCCTATCAAAAAACCTTCCTACCAAAACAGCCCAGGGCCAAATGGTTTTAGTGCTGAATTCTACCAGAACTTCCAAGAAGAGCTAATACCTATACTCCTTAATGTGTTTCACACTGCCAAACTCTTTTGAAGAAGCTACAGTTACCTTGATACCAAAATTGCACAAAGACTCAACCAAGAAAGAGAATTACAGACCAATCTCACTCATGAACATGGATTCAAAAATTCTCAATAAAATTCTGGCAAACCAAATTCAAGAACACATCAAAGAAAATCACCCATTATGATCAAAGTAGGCTTCATCCCAGAGATGCAGGGCTGGTTCAACATACGAAAATCAATGTAATCCGTCATATAAACAAACTGAAAGAAAAAAAAACACATGATCATTTTGTTGGCTGCAGAAAAAGCATTTGACAAAATTCAAAACCCCTTTATGATAAAGGTCTTGGAGAGATTAGGGATACAAGGATCATATCTAAATATAATAAAAGCAATATATAGCAAGCCGACAACTAACATCAAATTAAATGGAGAGAAACTCAAAGCTATTCCACTAAAATCAGGAACAAGACAAGGCTCTCTCCATATCTCTTCAATACAGTTCTTGAAGTTTTAGCAATAGCAATAAGGCAAAATAAGGAGATCAAGGGAATTCAAATCGGAAAGGAAGAAGTTAAACTTTCATTATTTGCAGATGATATAATAGTGTATATCAGTAAGCCCAAAAATTCTACCAGAGAACTCCTACGCTGATAAATATCTTCAGTGAAGTGGCAGGATAAAAGATAAAAGATAAAAGATCAACTCAAAAAAATCATTAGCTCTCCTATACACAAAGGATAAAGAAGCTGAGAGGATAATCAGAGAAACATCACCTTTCACAATAGCCACAAATCACATAAAATATCTAGGTGTAACACTAACAAAGGACGTGAAAGACATATTTGACTAGAACTTTATGTCTTTGAAGAAAGAAATTTCCAGAAAATGGAAAGCTCTCCCATGCCCTTGGATAGGAAGGATAAACATAGTAAAAATAGCAATCTTACCAAAGGCAATCTATAGATTCAATGCAATCCCCATCAAAATCCCAGCACAATTCTTCACAGACCTTGAAAGAAGGATACTCAACTTCAGATAAAAAAACAAGAAACCCATGATAGCTAAAACAATCCTGTATAATAAAGGAACTGCCGGAGGCATTACCATCCCTGACATCAAACTCTATTACAGAGCTACACTAATGAAAACAGCTTGGTATTGGCATGAAAACAGAGACGTTGACCAATGGAATCAAATTGAAGACTTGAATATTAATTCACACACCTATGAACACCTGATTTTTGACAAGAAAGCAAAAATTATACAATGGAAAAAAAGAAAGCATCTTCAACAAATGGACCTCCTGAAACTGAGAAGCTTCTATAAAGCAAAGCACACAGTTAATAAGCCAAAAAGGCAGCCTACTGAATGGGAAAAAATTCTTCACCAACCCCACACCAGACAAAGGTCTGATCTTCAAAATATATAAAGAACTCAAGAAATTAGACATTAAAATTCTAAGTAACCCAATTAAAAAGTGGTAAACTGACTAAACAGAGAGTTCTCAACAGAAGAATTTCAAATGGCCAAAAGATACTTAAGGACTTGTTCTTAGTCCTTAGCTATCAGGGAAATGCAAATCAAAACAACCTTGAGATACCATCTTACATTTGTAAGAATGGCTAAGATCAAAAACACTAATGATAGCTTATGCTGGAGAGGTTGTGGAGCAAGGGGAACACTCATCCATTGCTGGTGGGAATGCAAACTTGTGCAACCACTTTGGAAATCCGTGTGGCAGTTCCTCAGAAAACTGGGAATCAACCTCCCTCAGGATCCAGCAATTCCACTCTTGGGAATATATCCAAAAGATGCTCAATCGTACTACCAGAGCATTTGTTCAACTATGTTCATAGCAGCATTATTTGTAATAGCTAGGACCTGGAAACAACCCAGACGCCTCTCAACTGAAGAATGGATAAAGAAAGTGGGACACATCTACACATTAGAGTACTACTCAGCAGTAAAACATAATGACATGAATTTTGCATGCAAATGGATGGAATTAGAAAACATCATCCTGAGTGAGGTAACTCAGACCCCCCCAAAAAATGAATATGGTATGTACTCACTCATAAGTGGATACTAGTCATAAACAAAGGGCAACGAGCCTATAGCTCAGGATCCTAGACAAACTAAGTAATAAGGTAAACCCAAAGAAAAATATATATAGACCCACCTGGAAATTGGAATCAGACAATAATTTGGGAGCAGGGGGGCAGGGATGCGGGGAAAAGGGGGGATGGAGGAGAACTTGAGCAAGGAAAGAGGTATCTTGATTGAGGGAGCCATTATGGAGTTAGCAAGAAAACTGGCTCTAGAAAAATGCCCAAGAATCCACAGCAATGAACCCAGCAGAGACCCTAAGCAACAGAGGAGAGGATGTCTGAACTGACCTTACCCTGTAGTTAGACTGATGATTATCTTAAATATCACCATAGAACCTTCGTCCAACAACAGATGGGGAACAGAGGCAATGACCCACATCGGAGCACTAGACTGAACTCCCAAGATCCAGTTGAAGAGTGGAGGGAGTGAGAGTATGAGCAAGAAATTCAAGACCATGAGGGGGTTATCCACTGAAACAGTTTGCTTGAGCTAACGGTAGCTCACCAACTCCAACTGGACTGGCAGTGAATGAGCATGGGAACAACCAAGCCCCCCTGAAGAGGGTTAACAGCTGGGGCAGGCTGAGGGGCCACTGATAGTGACACTGGGATGTGTCTCTACTCCATATACCGGCTTCATGGGATCCTATTCTCTTTGGATGTAAACCTTGCTCAACCTAGAAGTAGTAGGGAGAGCCTTGGACTTTCCACAGGGCAGGGTGCATTGTAGTGAGGGAGCTGCGGACCTCTTCCCACAGCCCGGCTCCTGGCCGCCTGGCTAGCTTATGCCCCCGAAATAACAACACACAAATTGTATTCATTTAAACACTGCCTGGCCCATTAGCTCTAGCTTCTTACTGGCTAATTCTTACATCTTGATTACCCATTTCTATTAATGTGTGTAGCACCCCAAGGTGCGCTTACCGGGAAGATTCCAGCCTACGTCCATCCTGGGTCGGAGCTTCGTAGTGTCTGCTCTGGAGAGCAGCGCCTCGCATCTGAGCTCACTTCCTCTTCCTCCCAGCATTCTGTTCTGTTTACTCCACCCACCTAAAGGCTGGCCTATCAAATGGGCCAAGGCAGTTTCTTTATTAGCCAATGACCTTCCTTCATCAGTGCATGGCACTCCCTTAGGGTTGGAGGGGTGGGGGAGAGTCTGTGGAGGGAGAGGGAGGGAACTGGGAGGAGGGGAGGGAGTGGGAATATGGATTGGTATGTTTTTAAGTAATAAAAAAAAAGAAAATTGCTTTTAAAAGAAAGAAAATAAAACCATCAGAACTACAAGTTAATCACTGAGTTCTAGTTTAGTGGTGGAAATAGTGGTCAGGACCTGAATAACTACCAAACAATCTTACCACTATTTAGTTTGCCTCATTAGAGAGGTTATTTTACTGCAGTAGACAACAATTGATATAGGGAATCACAACTAGTCAAACTGTAGACAATAAATTAGCCACAGAATGTTTAGTCCCAAGTGTGGTATCTACATCACTCCCCCTCCCTGCAAGGTTCAGAGACTATCAAGGAATAAGGGGGTTGGAAAGACTAAAGAGACAGAGGCTGGAAAGGGCTCATGTGAAATAGTGTTTTCTGGACATGACTGGGGCATTGATAGCTGCAGCTGCCTGTACAAGATCAAGAGAGGCAAATTCCAGCATTGATGGGGATGCACTTATGATGCTCCTTCCCTAGCTGAGAGCTATTGGCAGCTGACTGCGAGTCAACTCCCACTGTGAATAGGAGTCAAGTTTCTTCAGGTATGCGGCCTCTAGTAGCTTAGCAATAGTTCATTGGATGGCCCTACACCCAAATGCACAGGGACAGTTCTTCTCTTACTGGACAAATGCGGAGAGTACAAGGGACCACGAGTCAATAGGATCAAATACATTATATGCATGTTTAAACTTCTCAAAGAATAGATCAAAAAAATTTAATAATCTGTCTTGTTTCAAAATCTTGTAAGAAAAAAGTTGTAGCAGTACAAAATGTTGCTGGACACTAAAATGGCCGAGTACTTGATTTCAAATTTCTAGCCTCTTAATACTGTCCACCTCCCAACATTTATTCTAGCAAATTCAACTTCCTCCTTTCTCACTTTTACTTAAAATATAACCCAATTTTTTTTATTGCTTGCTAATTTAAAATTGAGGGGGCCCTGTTCATCATTTCTCTCTCTAACACTCCACAGGGCTTCCTAGAAACCAGACAACAGAACCCAACCCTTGACCTGGCATTTCAGGGTAACTTCCCTATTACCTGCTTATTTTCCAAAAATAGTCTTGGGGTTGAGTGAAAGACCAGTAAGAAATCTGAGAAAAATAAAGATGCAGAGATACAGAGTCTTGTAAGGAGAGACAACAGGGTGTTGAAAAGCCATGGAAAAGGAAAAAAACAATGTATTTTTAAAACCATAAGTAATTCAGACTGGAAGTACAACATAAGACTAGGAAGAGAAGCAATGAAGCCATATACCACACTAATAAAGGTGCTGATTTGGGGGCTGGGGATGTAGCTCAGTTTGTTAAGATGATTTGCCTTGCATGCACCATGTATTGGTGCTTGCATGTGTTTTATCTCTGGCATCACATAAAACCAGGCCTCAGTACTCAAGAGGAGATAGAAGTGGGAACATCAAAACTTCAAAGTCATTCTCAGCTACACAGGGAGTGAAAGGCCAGTCTAGGCTACTGGAGATCCTGTCTCAAAAGATCTTTTGTTTCCTCCCACAAATAACATTTTATATGTTTTTTTAAACTTTCTTTTAAAAGAAAATCAATCAACTGTAGCTTAGTTCTAACCAATTTTACAGAACAAACAACCTCATATTTGATTTCTCCTAGACTCAAACATAGCAAAGAGTTTTAGAAATAGTTTTCCTACATCGATTTTATAACTCAAAACTTTCCAACTATAAATATCAGAACTTCCTTACTTTTAGCTGGGCATGGTCGGACATGTCTTTAATCCCAGCACTAGGGAGCAGAAGCAGGTGGATTTCTGAGTTCCAGAACAGTCAGGGTTATATAGTGTCTCAAAAAATAATTCTTTTAAAGAATTCACTTATTAGAACCTGCTTTATGGGGCTGGAGAGATGGCTCAGTGGTTAAGAGCACTGCCTGCTCTTCCAAAGGTCCTGAGTTCAATTCCCAGCAACCACATGGTGGCTCACAGCCATCTGTAATGAGATCTGGTACCCTCTTCTGGCCTGCAGGAATGCATATAGGCAGAACACTGTATACGTAATAAATAAATAAATCTTAAAAAAAAATAGAACCTGCTTTATAACTGTTTGGTAAAGCTGGAATGAATCTGAGGTAGGGTTTTTAATGCATCTGGCTAGGCCTTGCAGACAGAATAGACTATCATGAAATACAATATGTTAAGTTCATTTAAAAACAGATGATAGTAGTTTATCTTCCCAGTTTTATTTCCCACACAATCCTAACCTGTTACTAGGAGTAGACATAGTTACTATATTTTTCATGTGAGGAACCTGGAGCTGAGGAAAAGCTGTCTTCTTAAAGATGTGGCTCAGTGGAACCCAGGGTTACTGCCTTCTAAACTACATTTTCCTCACTCTCTAGGAAAGCCTTGTATACATTTTATGTGCATAATGTTCATAGATAAGGTATTCAATATTAGTTCTTTCCAAAACTTTAGAAATAGGGTAACATTACTGACAGCCATCTTCACTACTTAATCAACACAAATCCACTCACTTTGAAAACAGCCTCCCACCTCTCACCAGTAACTTGTCCCTTTATTATTAGTAGAGACTAAAAACTCTCAGACTTAACAACTTTTGAATTTTTAAAAAGGATTTATATGTACATTCCTTCCAAATTCAGCAAGCTAACCAATTGTGACATCATATATTGCAACCAGCTAAAGGACAAAGTTGTAGTTTGGCATTTTGCCCAGATGGCTCCAGTTTACAACAACGTTCTAATGTTTGAGAAAGCCTTCAGAAGGCTAGAGATTAGGTAGAATATGTGCCTAACATGTGTAATGGGTTTAGTCTCCAGCACTGTTAAAAAAATTAATTTATAAACTTACTTTTAAAACAAGTATAAACAAGAAATCTCTACCAGTCAAGCAATTCAAAGGGTTATAAATAGTCAATGATTTTTCTCTGATTTCATTTTAAAACCTCCTTTAGTACAAAGCACAAAGGACAGACAGGACCATAAAACAGAAAACACAGGAAGAGAGAAGTGGCAGACTACTATAGGGTATGTACTGTGTCTACTAAAAACAAAGAACTTAGTTTTCCAAGAGTCAAAGAACAGAAAACATGGTCTACTGAAAACTGAGTTTGCAGGGCTCACTCTGGGAACTACCCCACCACACACACACACACACACACACACACACACACACACACCAGATACACAAACTGACCTTGAAAAAGTAAGCCTTCACTTGCTATGTCCTTGGAACTTTCTGGTTTCTTTTCTGATCTTCCTGCAGCAACTTACCATGCACTGGGATTCAGCCCAGTGCCACCACGCCCAGCTCATAGCTTCTTTAAAGAAGACTGCCATGAGAAGGACCTGACCTGATGCAAAGAATTGTAAATAATTCATAATTTATTTTCTGCTGTGGGATACAACTTTTTTGATGGTCATTTTAAGGGATATAATTTTTTAAATTTCAAATTAATGTAAAGCTTAAAAGATTTAAAATTTTGATTATTGTTCTGATAAAGGAACAATTAAAGAAGCAATAAAATGACTCTTAGTAACATTGTTATACCTACAGATCAGTGTCTCACTCAATTATCAGAGAAGCTTTTTCCTACAGTATATGGAAACTAATACAGAGACCCACAACCAGACAACCCACAGAGAGCGAGAGACCTTGGAACACTCAGTCCTAAATGGGACGTCTTCAAATAAACCCTCCCCTCAGGACTCAGGAAACTATGCAGAAGAAGAGCCAGAGGGGTTGGATGCCACCAAGGGAAACAACAGGACTGTTGCACATATGAACTCCAGAGAATACAGCAGCATGTGAGGGGCCTGCACAGGTCTAATGCAGACAGGGTACCAGTGCTGAGAAGGGAAAGTAGACATCAGCACCCATTCCTAATCAAGAAGCCATCACCTATTGACAACTGCTGAAAAATGAAAAATTAGTGTAGATATACAAACCACACTTTAAGGGTAGGTCCCATGCCTACTAGTAGATGGACAACAAAATGAACTGAAAGGTAATTCTGGAGATCTTTTGTTGTTTCATTTGGGTGTTTGTTGCCTTATTGGTCATTTTGAAATTTTATGTTTCATGTTTGTATGCTTTTTGTCCTCTTTGTTTTTGTTGCTATTTATATTCATTTTGTTTTATTTTTGTTTGCTTGTTTTTGGTTTTCTGGCCTATCTTTTTTAAGAGAGAGAAAAAGGAGGAATGGATCTAGAAGGGTGAGAAAGTAGAGAGGATTTGGGAGGGGAAATGGAAATTAGAACATAGTGTGTAAAAAAGTATTTCCAAATAAGAAGAAAATGAATACATTTAAAACAACATGCTGAGCGGGGGGGGGGGGGGGGGGGGGGGGGGGGAGTGGCATAGAACGCTAATCCCAAACTAAGGAGGCAGAGACAGAAAAATCTCTGAGATCCAGGACAACCAGGAATACACAAAGAAACCTTGTTTCAAAAAACAAAAACAAACAAACAAAAACCCAGAAAATTTAAAACAATGGATTTGATAAACTAAGAAAACAAAGTAAATTACCTTCAGTAAAACTTCAATCATTAGAAACAACTTAGTATACTTCTGGGTATCAGTCTATCAGGTTTATCCTATTTTTGAGAATTTAAGCTACTTTGACATCTATAATAAGAACCTTTTAAAAATTCATTTTTAAAAAATTTTGCAAATGCCGGGCAGTGGTGGCGCACGCCTTTAATCCCAGCACTCGGGAGGCAGAGGCAGGCGGATCTCTGTGAGTTCAAGGCCAGCCTGGTCTGCAAGAGCTAGTTCCAGGACAGGAACCAAAAGAGCTGCGGAGAAACCCTGTCTCGAAAAATCAAAAAAAAAAAATTGCAAATAAAAATATCACATACCAAAATAACCAAACCGTAGTCTACACAATTTAGTGAACTTAGCCAGTTAGAATTGGCATTTGAAACAGAAACTGTGAAGCTTCCCACTAGACTTTTCAGCACCAAATGTATTTCATGTACTTATCTACCACCAAAATCAAAGTCTATGACAGAACTAGAATTAGAAAAACAATCAACTTTATACCCTTCAGTAATTTACATCTAGTACCTGCATTCAGTCCTGCTTCCCCTTATATTTAGTTTTTCTTGTTTTCTTCATGTTATACTGTGCATATGTGTACAATTATTTATATTTATGTATGTATGTATTATTATTGGCAGAAAGGGTTACCAACACAGGAAGATCTTAGGCTAGCATGAGCTACATAGGACGACCCTATCTTTTGGGGGGAACGGGGTAGGTGTCGAGGCAGAGTTTCTCTGTGTAGCCCTAGCTGTCCTGGAACTCTGTAGACAAGGCTGGCCTCAAACTCAAAAGATCCACCAGCCTCTGTCTCCCCTAATGCTGGGACTAAAGGTATGTACCACCACCACCGGATGAGTTTTGAAATCTCTTGACACTTTAATAGCCAAACATACTAAAAGTTGTTTTTCTCAAGTTAAAAATTCCATTAAGAAAGCTATGTCCTAGCCGGGTGGTGGCGGCACATGCCTTTAATGCCAGGACACAGGAGGCAGAGGCTGACTGATCGCTGAGTTGGAGGCCATCCTGGTTAAGAGGGCAAGTTCTAGGACAGCCAAGGCTACACTGAGAAATCCTGTCTCAAAAAACCATAAATAAATAAAAAGTTCTGTCCTGTTATCAATAAATTAAACACATAAAATACTGGGGTTTGCCCAGCTAAGACCCTAAGCAATAGAGGAGAGGGTGCCTGAACTGGCCTTGTCCTGTAGTCAAGACTGATGATCACCTTACATATCACCATAGAACCTTCATCCAACAATAGATGGAAACAGAGGCAGAGAACTACATCGAAGCACTGGACTGAGCTCCCAAGGTCCAATTGAAGAGCAGAAGGAGGGAAAATATGAGCAAGGAAGTCAAGACCATGAGGGGTTCACCCACTGAGACAGTGTGCCTGAGCTAATGGGAGCTCACCAACTCTAACTAGCCTGGGAGTGAATGAGCATGGGATCAAACTAGTCCCTCTGAATATGGTTGACAGCTGGGGCGGACTGAGGGGTCACTGACAGTGGCACTGGGATTTGTCTCTACTGCATGTACTGGCTTTTGGGGATCCTATTCTCTTTGAATGTATACGTTGCTCAACCTAGATGTAGTAAGGAGGTCCTTGAACCTGCCAAGGGCAGATCACCTTGTCCTCTCTTAGGATTGCAGGGGGAGGAGTGGGAGGGTACGGGAAGAGGGGAGGGAGTGGGAATTTGGATTGGTATTTTTTAAAGCAATAAAATAATAATAATAAATTGGGGTTTATATATAGGTGTTCATTAAATGTTTACTGTTCAATTTCTTTAGCTTTTATCAATGCTAATACAATTCTATAGATACCTACAAATGAAAAAATAGAGCAAGTTTCAACTTTGCTTTTTAAATAGGTTTGTTTCCTCCTAAGTTTCTCCTAAAAGCAAAGTTCACAGAATAGCATAGGAAAGCAGTGATTTTCCAACTATTTGTTAGAAAACAACTTTAGTCTTTAATGGGCAAAGTCTCAGATCACTTAAAATATCAAAATCTATTAGATGTTCTTGTTCGTGATGGTTAGTTTTAATTCAAAGTTTGACCCAATCTCAAATCACCTGAGAAGTGAATCTCAATGAAAGACTGTTTAGAGCAAGTGCAAGTTGGGGTGGTGGAGATAGGAGGATTGCCTTAATAGTGGGAAGACCTACCTACTATGAGAGGCAAGCATTCCTACATAGGTGTCTTATTCTGTGCAACTTGGGAAGGAAAAGGTTTATTTATTTCAGCTTATACTTCTGTATCACTGTTCATCATCACAGGGAGCTAGGACAGGAAGTCAAACAGGACAGGAACATGGAGGCAGGAGCTGATGCGGAGACCATGGAGGCATGCTGCTTATTATAAGGCTTACTTCTTCAAGGCTTACACAACCTGCTTTGTTATAGAACCCAGAACAAAACAGCCCACAATGGGTTGGGAACCTCCCTTATAAAAAAAAAATCCCTACAGGCTTGTGTACAGCCCAATCTTATGGAAGCATTTTCTTAACTGAGCTTCCCTCTGCTCAGATGACTTCAGTGTGTGTCAAGTCGATACAAAACTATCCAGCACAGTAGGGAATCCTGAACTTTCTAAGAGTAGAGAGACTGTGGCACAGGGCCATGCCCAGTGTTGGGAGGGCCCATTACAAATCCTACCCTCAGTGTGCCAAACAGCAGCTCCCGGATCTGCCCTCTCCAGACCTTGCCCAAAGAAAGACTTCCAGCTAGTGGGTTGTGGCACATGTCTTTAATCCCAACAGTTGGGAAGCAGAAGCAGGTGGATCTCTGTGAATTTGAGGCCAGCCTGGTCTACAAAAGTTAGTTCCACGACAGGCTCCAAAGTTACAGAGAAACTCTGTCTCAAAAAAATCGAAAAAGAAAAAGAAAAGAAAAGAAAAGATCCTCTCTTGGGGCTGCTAAGAGCATACCTACAGGATTTAAGACTTGGTTGCCAGACCTCGTTGATGGGAGCATCGGTGCCCTTTGTTCGTCCTGCCCAGCTAGCTTACACCCAAAATAATCACACAGAAACTGTATTCACTTAAACACTGCCTAGCTCATTATCTCTAACCTCTTATTGGCTAACTCTCACATCTTGAATTAACCCATTTCTAATAATCTGTGATCACCACGAGGTCGTGGCTTACTGGGAAGGATTCAGCGTGTCTGACCTGGCAGCTCCATGGCAGCTCTCCATCTACCCTTCTTCCCAGCATTCAGTTCTCTCTACTCCACCTACCTAAGTGCTGCCCTATCAAAAGGCCAAGGCAGTTTCTTTATCAACAGATGAAAGCAACACATAGACAGAAGAACCTCCTACACAATTTCCCCTTTACTGTTTAAACAAAAGGAAGGCTTTAACTTTAACATAGTAAAAGTACACACAACAAAACAGTTATCAAGCAAGAATTACAGTTTATAACTAACGAAATCTGTAACTATAAATTCTATAACTCCATCAAAGACTCCAGAAGGATATATTACCTATGTAAACAGGAAGTACATTGTAAGCAAATTCCAAAACTCTGGAATTGAGAGAGACATCTCGCTGCCTGGACAGTCACCCAAAGTTCTTTTGTACCGTTGAGGTATCCATCTTCAGCCTACAGGCCCATAGCATCCAGCAGACATTTCCATGAAGCAGGAAATTCCAAAGACAGTTTAGTCACTTTCTTTTGTGTTCTGCAGAATGTCTCGCAGACTCTTTTATGAAACAGGAACTCCAAAGGACCATCTCACCTTTAGGCAAGTTCAGCAGTCCTCTCTCTGTGGGTTCTTTAGGTCCAGTTTATGCAACAGTCCAAGCAAGAGCAGTTTCTTGCCGAAATGGCTATCAAACTCCATAAGGAGCCTTCTTGATGCCCATCTTCCTCTTGAAGTATCTGGTGCTGCCAGGAGCAGATGTGTCTCATTGTCATGAAAAGCCCTAGGTTATTAAAACATTTTAAATGCCATATTCTGTAGTCTTTGAAAGATATGAAGAATGTCTATCTAAAATATATCTATGCACATCTAGAAAATCTAACATGACTACCAACTTTGGCTATTATAGATGATTATCTATTAATCTATATTTCCTAATTATACATTTTTAAATGAATACACAATTACAATACCTTAATCAAGAGCAGAAATATACATATAACAAGACTGACCTTAAATTAGTATCAGTAAATTAAGATTCATATCAATGCAAATTATTCCTATCTATATCATGCCCCCCTTTAAATGTAAAAGAACATTTATAAACAATATTTGGGAATATGGGCACAGTTTTTTCTCTCCAAACTGCTTTGTGCTGTATGCGATGTTAATCGGGTCTTTTATGGTATATCCTGTGTGTTAGGTTTATCTCAGTCAGCAGTTGGGCAAAGAAATTTTTGAGGGTGTTTACAGCAACCTTTCAGGAAGGCGTGGTCTATCATACCCTATTGGTCTAGAAGCAATCCACAGGGTCTCATTCTCTGTGAAAACAGAAGAACCTCTTTTTCAAAGCATCATATCCTTAGGCCCAAATTCTGAAGACATAATACCTTTTTAATATACATTCTGGTTTGGCTTAGCAGCCCACACAATGAAACATCTCTCTGTACTTAGCTCCTTCACAGTCAAAAAATTTAAAGAATACACAGAATCCAGACTCTCTGTGAATTTTTCATTTTTTACATGGCTTATTTGTTTTACTTCCTTTTAATCTATGACTGTATGTACTGTGTCTCGTCTCTTTAAAGACTTTACCCTTTTTTTTAAAGCATTAACTTTATTCTATGACTCTGTATACTCTTTATCTTTTCTCTCACAAGCCTACATACATTTATACAACATTGTGATCCATTTAGAGGTCACTGATGTCTGAATCTGTCCTATTGAATTGTCTGTAATTCTCTACTGTCTTGGAGAGCTTTTAAAATGCTAAGCAGCTTGGTTGCAGCTGCTCTGGATGTTGCCTCTGTCTCTCTCCAATTTCAAAATGGTGGACATAACATTTTTGCTAGCTTTGGGGCTGCCAGGTAGGAGCCATGCTCAGCAGTTTATAACCTCTTTTTTTCTGAGTTACAGCCAAATCTGCCACACAGAGCACTGGACAGCCTGGAAACATCTTTATGTATGGTGGCAGGAATCCGCCATGCTCTCCCGCCTGCCCAAGCCTGATCCCGCAGTCTGCCCAGGCAGGCAGAGCTCAGCCACGGGCATGATCTCAGATACTTTCCTCCCAGGCACAGAAACACCCGGCAGTACAGCCCAGGAAGCTGGGTTTTAAAACTACGCGGCTTTTTTTTTTTTTGGTACTGCTGCTGAGTCGGGAAAAACTCTGTGCGGCACACTGCCAGCAAACAGCAAAAAGCCATGTTAAACTCTGTATTTGTGTCTAGAAACTTGTTCAACCAATAAAAGCAACACATAGACAAAGGAACCTCCTACACCAAGACCCACCATGTGATTTCCTCTCCTGCCTTTCTGAGAGTCACCGGGGAGTTGCTTTGCTCTGTTTATTAAACCTGGACTTATTAATTCAACTTGACTGGCTTACTGCACTGGTGAAGGATACCTAATAACTGAGGATCCAATACTTATCACCCAGCACTCACCAGGCAGAGCCAGGCCGATCTCTAAATTTGAGGCCAGTCAGGTCTACAGAGTGAGTTCCAGGGCAACTAGGGCTGTAAACGGAGACTGCACTTCATTTCCAGCCATCCAGACCCAAATAATCATACAGGCATATTCCTAGCTAGCTCTTACATCTTAAATTAACCCATTTTTATTAATCTATGTATTGCCATGAGACTGTGGCTTACTGGTGCTGGCATGCTATTCCTTTGATAGCTACATTCTCCCAGACTCCACCTTCTTTCCTCTTCTATCTCTGCTTGGATTTCCCACCTTGCTATATTCTGCCCTGCCATAGGTCAAGACAGTTTCTTTATTAACCAATGGTAATAAAACATATTCACAGCAAACAGAGGGAAATCCCATGTCACAGGGCTACACAGAGAAACCCTGTCTCAAAAAAACAAACAAAGAAAGAAACAAAAAGAGATTAAAGAGTGGCAAAGTGGAAAGTGTGCTGAAGTACACACACATCCACTCTCTGTTCCTGACTATAGCATGGTCAGTTGCTTCAAGTTTGCCACTCTGATTTCTCTGCTATGATAGACTATAACCTGGAACTGTCAGCTAAAATAAATCCTTTTATTCCCATGTGTTTCTGTCAGAGTATTTTATCCCTACAATAGGAAACAAAACTAAGACATAGTTTGAATCTAAAATGTTCCATGAAGGCTCATTTGCTAAAGGCCTAGCTGCCTGCTGAGACAGATATGGAAAGTAACTTACATTTTAGGATGTTTTTATTGTTATTTTAATCTACCAATCCTCTCCCTCCCATACCCATGCTTTTTTTTTTTGTTGTTGTTGTTGTTGTTAAACTGGGTTTTCTTTAGTTGCACTGTGTTAGTGTGGATGTATCCTGCAGGGCATATAGCTTTCAAACTTTTTACTACTGGAGAAACTTGGAAGACCAAGATCTTTAGGGTACTCTATATTGGGTATGTAGCTTTTGGCTTTTTCCCTAGTCTCCTCTCATTAGGACTATAAACACTATTTACTCCTATCCTTTGGATTTTGGAGGACTTGTGAGGTACAGGCTTCATGGGAATGAGATGAAGAGTGAAAATTCTGAGCAATCAGTAGTAGCACTTCTGAGTGCTTGGCAGTAAAGTTTTAAAATTTTACCTTTGGTTTTAATAGATAATCTGTGTGACTGGCTCTTGATCTTGGATCAATTCAATGATGGATTCATAATTTGAGGATATCACTAGAAGTGGGGTAGAAACCGACTATGGTCTAGTTGCAGGAAGGAGAATGTCAAGGAAGGACTTATCTTGTTCCTAGACATGCATTCTTTCCTCCTCCCCTCCTTATCTTTCTTCCTCCTTCCTGGATGCCATAAGGAGTGCACCTCTGTTCTACCATATGTTCCAGACATGATATTCTTCCTCACGTTGGCCCCAAAGTAGAAATGCTGGCCAACCATGAACTAAAACTCCTGAAAATATACATCAAAACAAACCTTTCTTCCTTTAGTTGATTTAGTTTAGGTATTTTGACACACGGAAAACAAGTGTGATTCACAAAAAATGCCTACAGACATTCTTTTCCAGAAACCAAAAGGCTCTCTGGAAACTGGTAAAGTTGTCTACTAAGCATCCACTGGAGTCTTTCTCAGGAATTTCAAATTTATCATGCTCAAAAAAAAAAAAAAAAAAAAAAAAAAAAGCAAAGCAACCCATCACACATTAAAACTCCAGAATAAACCAGATGCTGGTACAAGCCTTTAGTGCCAGCACTCTGGAGGCAAAGGCAGGCAGATTTCTGTGAGTTCTGGAATGGTCTGGTCTACAGTGAATTCCAGGCCAGAAGGGCTACAAAGAGAAACCCTGTCAGGAAAACAAACAAACAAACAATCCACAAAAACACCTCCAGAATGAAAGAATAAATTTGATAGGTAGCTTAAAATGGTAACACGCACACACTGAATAAAATCTTTGTTAATAAATATTTGTTAATATTGGGTCCACTCAGATATCCCAGGAGGCAATCACTGTTTCAAAACTTAAGCAAACTCTCAGTTTATTAGCAACCTTACCTGCATCTGCAAACACATGTGCCTGCACCCTACCTTTTGTGAATGATTACCTAGATTAGGTTAACCTCCAGACATGTCAGTGGCATACTATTTAGATCGGGTTGAGGTGAGATGATCTACTGTGCAGTATCATTCCATGGGTCCTAGACTCAAAAAGGAAAAATCAAGCTGAACAAACATTATCACTCTCTGCTTCCTAACTGCAAATGCAATGTGACCAGTTGCCTCAAGCTCCTACAGTCAGGAGTTCCCTGTTGAAACAAAACTGTTCCCTTGAGCTATGAACCAAAATAAACACCCTTTAAGTTGTTTTTGTAATGGTATTTTATAGACAGGAAAAGTTACTGAAATAGCATATCTAAATGTTTCTACCAAGGCTCATGTTGAAATTGTGAGGAATTAAGAGGTGGTACAGACCAAGAAGGACCATGTTTGAGAAAAACCATAAAAGGTTCCTCTTTTGAATGAATTAAACTATTCCTCCATTAATAAACTAATGGTTTGTTCCCAGAGTGAGTCTCTTATCAGAACCAGTTTCAATTCATCTCTTATAAACCCCTCCCCATGTGATGCTCTGGGCCACCCCAGAACTCTATAGGGTCATCATCAAAGGCCTCATCAGATACAAACCCTCATCCTTGGATACTCCCAGCCTTCAAAACAGTGCACTGATTAAACTCTTAGTTCCTATAAACTACCAGTCAATGTATCGTTAGTAACAAAGTGACAAAAACAGATTAAGACAATGTAATATAGTCACATGTTCCTGGAATTCACAGAATATGATCATCTTGCAGAGCCATGATTTTGCCTTCCACCATGCCCAGAGAAGCAATCAGCATATAGTCTCTCAGTATCCATGGAGGAATGGTACCAATATATCTAAATTATAATCAGGATGCCAAAATCCATGGGCTCTCAAGTCTTTATTCTTATAAAATAAAAAGAAGGGTGAACCATGTACATTTAACTTATAGACTTTCTCACATATACTTTTAAGTTATCTTTACTTTTATTAGCTAACAATATGCAAGTGCTATATAAATAATTTTAAAATATGTTTATATAATAATGACAAAAAAAAGTCCACATGTTCAGTACAGCTGTAGTTTGTTTCAGCACTTCCCACCCAGTGATACTAGGATTGAACCCAGACTTAGGTGATGTCAGCAAGTGCTCCACCATTGAGATATATCCCTAGCCCCTATAGGACACATAGTTGGGTGTATCTGAGGATACAGAGCCCAATGATAACATAGGGCTGTTAGGGGCCAGACACCATGTTTTGAATCAAAATGTGCCATGACATGAATAACTCTATATACTAAGTAATACAACCTGTCCAGATTTGGATGCTTTCATTGATTAACTCTCAAGGTAAATCAATGAGCACCAGTCAAGAGATGAAGAAGATTATAAATCTTCTTAATGTGTCATAGAAGAAATAAGTCAGTAAGAGATGGCACATTCCTCTTCCCCTTACTGGCAGGGGGCTGCCCTCTACAGAACAATTAATTACCCAAACCACTATGATTCAAGGATGAGAGATTTGAGGAAGTGGGAATGATTTCCTTCTCTGACACACCACTAAACACTGAAGCATTTTCTTCTTCTCTTCTTGTCCTACAGTGGAGAAGAGATGCTAGATGACTGCTAAGTTTAAGCAATGCACTCAAAGAACTAGGAAACTTGAAATAGGATCTTTGTCTTTTGTTATGGTTAGCTCAGAAAGCATTCTATAATATTCACTACTATAAATGTCATTAACACACACATGGTCATCCATTCTCTTAGTAAAATACATTGGCACTCACTCAAAGGCATTTCAAAAGGACTGCAAAAACTGAGTTGACAGATTCATATATGCCTAGCACAGGTAAAACAAGGTGACCCACTGCTTTCCTGAGTGTCCTTTATGTGGTCTTTGGTGCTTTTTTTTTTACATTTTTGTGCATTTTACTGATTTTGCAATTTAAATGTCCTGGTGTTTAGGGTTAATACTGAAGTATGCATAAGTGCAAAATGAGGCTATGAAATAACTCAAATAACTCAGTAAAGTACTTGCTACCCAAACATGAAGACCCGAATGATGATCTCTAACATCAATGTAAAAAACCAGGGTAGCAGAACATTGCTTGTAATCTCACTCAGTGCTGGGGAGTATTGTGTGGCATTATTCCTGGGAAGACGGGAATAAAAGTCTACTTACCCCAAATAGGGAATCAATGACAAACCAAGTCCAGGTACTATCAAAGTCCAACTTGGTAAACTAATAAGTTGTACTGGGGTTACTTATAGAACTATGGGTAAGACCAGAAATGACTTAAAGACAGCTACATCACCAAAAGTCCACCCCAGCTAGAAAGCTGGAAACCTGAAGCACACTGCGTAGTCTAGAGGCAGCTCAACCAAGTGTCCTTTCCTGGTAGTCCACTAGTCTGAGCCTCTTACAAACAACTATGTAGGTCTGTTTCTTTCAGGCAGCTAGGTTGGTGTGAGTCTCTTCAAGACAGCCCAGCTAGCAGTATAAAGTATCTTGGCTTGTCTTGAAACTTTAGTGTTTATGTACTCCTAGAGAATCTGGTCAGTTTCAAGAAATTCCGGTTGCTATTTTGAGTTTACTTAGCTAAGGAGCTTCCCTCCAGGATGGAGTGTTTCACCTCCTCTTAAAACATCCTGTTGTTTCACTTTCCTTTTTACATCCTACATTTTAAGGTTCCTCCAAAATGGAAGGCTTTGATCTCAGAAGAAACTGATATACAACATGGAGGAAGAGACAGGAGGATCCTGAGAACTTGCTGGCCAATTTAATCAATCACTGAGCTGTGAAAGAGACCCTGTCTAAAAAGTTCAGAATAAATAAGTATACAAATGTAAGAAGTCTAGGCTGTGTCTAACAGAAAACACAGGTGTTAGAAAAGCTGCATTTAAACAAGGTGGTGGTGGCACATGCCTTCAATCCCAGCACTCAGGAAGCAGATTTCTGTGAGTTCAAGGCCAGCATTTAGGCATGAGTTAAAGTGTTGTGTCGAGTTCAATGTTACCAAATTAATAATGCATGTTAAGGTGTTTTTGGACGGAAGCATGCATGCAACAGTTACAGTGTATGTACAAAAGCATCTATAAACCTAACTCTGGGTTTCCCCCTAAGGAGTAAATGTTCAGTGACTAGTAACTTAATGTTATAGTGATTTTATAGAACATAACCAGAAATAGTTTGTATTCTAGCTCTTTGCTGCTGTGATAAACACCAAATTTGCTTAAGAGATGAAAGGCATTATTTTAGCTTACAAATCATTGTCTATCACTGTGGGAAGTGAGGGAAGGAACTCAAACAGGAACATGAACAAGAAACCATTTCAAACACTACTTCCTGGCTGGCTCAAGTTTAGCTAGCTTTCTTAAATAACCCAGGACCACCTGCCACAGTGGACGAGGTCCTCTCACATCAATCAACAACCAAGACAATACCTAACATACAAAACTACAGGCCAATATGATCTAAGCAATACCTCACTGAAGGAAGAATCTCTTTTTGAGAGAGCCAATGCTGTCAGGTTAACAGTTAAAGCTAACTAGGGTTTTTTGTATATATAGTTATTTTGATGGAAATATTGTTATTTAAATGTTTTGTTTGATGTTGGGGATTGAACCTGGTGCTTCATGTGATAACCACAGTTACCACCAAGTTAAACCCCTAGCTCCAAATGTTTTAAGTGTGATACATGATCAACAATTTCCCCTCTAATAAGCACTTAAAGGAAAAATCTAATTGCTGTTGTTTTAATTTTTGCAGTGTTAGGGAGTGAATCCAAAAATTAGAATAACGAACTTGATGAGATGGCTTAGCAAATAAAGGCACTTGGCACCAAACCTAATGACTAAGTTTGTTTGATTCCCCTGGGATCCATGTCTACGTGGTAGAAGGAAAGAACCAACCCCTTAAAGTTAGCCACTGGTTACCACACACATAGTTTAGCAGGTATTTACCTGGGTGCATGTACACACACACACACACACACACACACACACACCAAGAAATATAATAAAATTTGTATTAACTGTATATATATGTCAACACTTTCTTATTAAAAATGCAAACTTTTTTTTCGAGACAGGGTTTCTCAGTATCTATGGAGCCAGTCCTGGAACTAGCTCTGTAGACCAAGCTGACCTCAAACTCAGAGATCTGCCTACCTCTGCCTCCCGAGACCTAAGATTAAAGGCATGCGCCACCACCGCCTGGCCAAAAAAAAAAAGAGAAAAAAAATGCAAACATTCTGATTATCAAAACTGTTACATAAAGCTTTCGAAGTTTCTAGGTAGAAAGCCACAAATACTAAACAGATAATCAGTATGAAAAACATGAGGACATGATTGCTCCAAGGTATGGTTGAGAACGTTTATTGTAGATCTGAGGGAGGAACAGCCAGAGGCATCTTGAAGGATCTAGACTGAGTACAGCCAGCAGACGGAAACTTAACGGGGTCATGAGAGGAGTAGGGTGAGGAAGGGGAGCAAGAGAGGAAAAGAGGTAGCAAGCAGAACAAGAAGAGAGGCATGGAACAAGTGGCCAGGAGTGAGCCAGAAGACCAACACAACCAACATGTCTGAGATATACAGGAATCTGAAGCAAGGGTGAAGGAAACAGAAGACCAGCAGCCACTGGGAAGGAGAAGTTTAGAGTGGGTGGTGCAGGGAGAACTGCTGGGAGGAGCCACAGGTACTGAGTGAGACCTATCCTAGATTTCTTTGGGACCTGACAATATCCAACTTGTTTAATTACTGGGTCATTTCTGAGGCAAAAATAAGTATCAGTCCACTAAAATTTCATCTCCTTCAATGTGTGAAGTTGTTATGAGCAGTTAAGAGTGCCTGACAGACTTATTTTTCCCAAATCTCCTTATCATGACTTGTTTACATTAATGTAACTTAACAGAACCTGTTATCATTTTTAAGCAGTCACTAGACATAAACGGAATGCTCTCATTGAAAATGGGCAACTGTGTTTAGCAATAATTAAGTACTTCTCTTTACATCTCCCTGCCAATTCAAACGTCAGTCAAGTTAAATAACTTACTTGGAAGAAAACAAACAATGACACTAATTTGTTTAAGATTATTCCTTTACACTGTGTGAACATGTGTCACTGTCATTGGTTTAATACAGAGCTGAATGGCTGATAGCTAGGCAGGAAGAGGTTAGGTGGGACTTCTGGGAACAGAGTGGTCTTGGGAAAAAGAAAGGCAAGGTCGCTAGTCCTACATGGAGGAAACAGGATAGTCAGTACAGCATAAAGATAACCAAGCCACGTAAAAGAATGTAGATTTAAATATCTGGGTTAATTTAAGTTATAACTGGCTAGGAACGAGCATAAGCTAGGGCTGAGCTTTCATAATTAACAATTCTCTGTGTCATTATTTGTGAGTTGGTGGCACAAAGAAAAAGTCTCCTCCATAATTTACATTAAGTCTGCCAAGCCAAAAAGTTAAAAATAAAAAGTAAAAAAATCTGGTTGCTGCATGAGTTTTAGTGAGGTATTTGTTGATGGGTCTGTAATAAGTAGACACTGCCAGCTGCATATCCCACATTAAAAAAAAAAAAAAACACTTCATAAGTATCACTGTCTTGGGTTCATGGCACTGTCTTGGGCTCATGAAAACTTTGAGGAGCTAAAATAAAACTTCCATTCTAAACTAGAGCTGGCACAGTAACAAAATAAAAGCTGTCACTCTTCATGTGAAAACTCACTAAGCATGGGCAGTGATGAATTGCTGAAGTTATTTATAACGGATCTGTAATGCATGTATTCTCTGTGGCATAATAATGTTATAGAGTCTGGCTGGTGTTCCCACCAGAAAACGATGCTCTAGCTTATGAGGGGGGGACAAAGATATAATCTCAGCTACAACTTAAGGCATGAAAGGAAGCCAAAAAGAGACTTCTAAAGGAGTGAAGGAAGCTGTCAACATAAGAATTTAATACATGGCCGAAGTTAGCAAACAAAAATTCCATTTAGACCTTTAGATGGGAAATTATTTCAAGATAGTGAAGAATTTGTATAGTGATATTATTTATAGAAACAAACTACATGGAAGACAGTAAAAAAAATTAATAATAATAATAATAATAATGAGCCAGTAGAAAAGAACTACTGCTTCCTCCAAATGTAGCTTGACCACTTGATAAATCTCTAACAATAGGAAATCACCATCCAAAAACTGGTAACCTCGCAAGCACCTCTTTGTGTAGCATGATCTAAAACATGGAGGTGATGAGGCCTGTACAATCTATTTCTACTAACTCATCTAAGAATAAATAATACATTTTAGCCACCAAAGCAACATTGAGTATTAGCAATATGAGTCAGAGACTCAATTTGAATACAAGCCTATGTGCACATACGTAAGTATTTTATGTATGCACAATTACACATGATGGGAGCTTGACTATAAACAGACTATACATATATGTGTGTGTATGTATATATATACGTACAGATATACACAAATATATATATATATACACATATATATTAATTATGTAGGCCTAAACCTACATGAAGGATAGCATGAGAAAATAAATCATTTCTTGCTTGCTTCTTTGTTCTTTCAATAAATTAAATTTAGAGAGGAAAAAAAATGATTGGGAAAACATGCTAACAACTGTCTCTGTTAACCTGAGCTAGACATTTATAAAGAATCCTTGAATCATTTTCCATGGTAAATCCACAAACAACAGTATCTGTGTAGTGATGATGGAGCAGGCCTGCTTTTGGTCCCGCCCGGCTCCCGCATGGTTAGCTTTACACCCAAAATAACAACACACAAATTGTATTCATTTAAACACTGCTTGGCCCATTAGCTCTAGCCTCTTCTTGGCTAACTCTCACATCTTGCTTAACCCATTTCTAATAATCTATGTAGCACCACGAGGTGGTGGCTTACCGGGAAAGATTCTAGCCTACATCCGTTTCGGGTCAAAGAATCATGGTGTCTGCCTCATTGCCTTCTTGCCAGCATTCTGTTCTGTATACTCTACCCACCTAATTTTCTGCCCTATTAAAAGGCCAAGGCAGTCCTTTATTAATCAATGAAAGTAAGATATAGACAGATGACCCTCCTATATCATATCTGCTACAAAACGCTTCTTCCATTAAAAAGAAAAGTGTAAAAGTCAAGACTGTGGCAGATGTCTCTAATTCCATTACTAGAAAGCAGAAAGCAAAGGCAAGAAGACTAAGAACCTGAAGCTAGCTTGGGCTACAGACTAGTTCAAGGCCAGTCTGGTTACACTGTAAAACCATAGATACAAAGACAAAAAATGTTCAAGTGAAAATTTTTGTTTTTACCAAATTCAAATGTATGGTTTAAAATAGAAAAGGATAAGACTCTCCTTTCCTGCCACTGTTTCATTCCTAAGGAATAAAGGTCTAGATTCAAATCCTAGTTCTGCTAAATCATGCGCATACACCTGTAGTAAGTCAAGTATCAGTTGCTCCAGCTATAATGACTATGTCCTCCATGATTTTCCTGTGTATTTGGAAACATATTAAAAACATTCATATTAAATATGGTAATCCATGTTAAATATTAGTATCCCAACAACCTGTTATAGAACAAGCTTTTGTCATCACTCAACATCCAACACTAGGAATGGATAGAAAAAAGAAAAGGACAAAATAAAAAGGAAAATTAGAAAACCCAGAGTCACACCAAGCCCCCGTCTTATTTTCTGAAGCTCCACTCCATCCTGTAGGGCTAGAGTACGAGGCATCAAAAGTAGAACAGTAGGTATCAAAAAGCTTACTAAGCAGGTGGGAGAGACTACGGATAATTCTTTACTCAAGGTTCACTAGAATTCTTAGTGATTCTTAACAAGAGTAGGGGCTGCAAAGGTACAAAGAAGTGACAGGCTAGACAATAGGTTTATCTACTCATACTTAATATTTATAAATAAGCATTTTATTAATTCAAAGAGTACATATTTAAAAACAAAAAAAATGAAAAACACTATTACAACTGTTTTTTTACAGTTTTACGGGATAATTCTAATGGGCTACATAGAAATCTAACCAGAAAGGTTACACTACAGGAAAAGGCATTCTGGAGAAACATTCCAATTTCATAAAACTAATAAATTGAGAACACATCCTACTTGCAATTTTAGGTTTATTTTTCCCTAGTAAGTCTTGAAAGGTGAAGATTTCGAATACCCATGCTTGTTGTGTTCCAAATATTAATTATTAATTTAAGGAAAAATAAATACCCTTATCAAGGAGTGTTTGTCAATTAAGATGGCTCATTGGGTAAAGATGTTTGCCATGTAAACCTAGTTACCTAAGTTCAATTCCTGAAACCCCTTTAAAGGTGAGAGGAAAGAACCCACTCCTTAAGGTGTCCTCTGACCTCCAGACACATGCTGTGGCAGGCAGGCTTCCTCCCATCATGAATTCACATAAACACAATAACCAAATTTTAAAAATTAAATCTGAATTATAATGATAGTAGATATTTTCCTGTTACAGTGTGGCAATGTCCTCATCCAAATAACTATGAATTATTTGATAACTTAACTGCTTCAAAGGTCAGTTAAGAAATCAATTTCCACTGGGTGGTGGTGGCACAGGCCTTTAATCCCAGCATCACGGAGGCAGAGGCAAGCAAGATTTCTGAATTCAAGGTCAGCCTGGTCTACAGTGTGAGCTCCAGGACAGCCAGGGCTTCACTGGGAAACCCTGTCTCAAAAAAACAAAAACCAACCAAACAAAAAAGTTTCAGAAGTATCACACACTTAATACCACTATCTTAGTTAGGGTTTCTATTTCTGTAAAGAGACATCATGACCACAGCAACTCTTATAAAGGACACCATTTTATTGGGGATGGCTTACAAGATCAGTGGTTTAGTCCATTATCATCATGCAGGCAAACACGGTTACTGGAGAAGCTGAGAGTTCCTCAGGCAGCAAGACTTGATCCACTGACCACGCCTGAGCCTCTGAGACCTCAAAGCCTGTCCCCAGTGACATACTTTCTCCAACAAAGACACACCTAGTCCAGCAGAGCCAAACTAAAATCAGGAACCATCTGGCTCGACAACCTTTTACCTAAGAAGTTTACTAAATTGACGAAGCTATGGAATTGGTCACTATTATAAATGGAATCCTGTACACTAATTAAAAAGAAGCATGTCTTTATAAAAGTTGATGTATTTTTATTCTTTCCTCATTATACCGCATTTCCTTCTCTGCTCCTTTCCATAGGCCTGACTGCCATTACTTTAAGGTATCCTTATCTGTAAAAGAGATGAGAACAAAGGTTAGACTTCAATAAGTCTGCCACAGAACAATCCTAAGTATTAACTTATATATGTGAGCCATCAACCCTATCTCACTCCAACTGCTCTTGAATGTTAAGGAACTGAAAATTATTTAAAACACAAAGAGGGGAGGGGAAGACAGACAGACTACTGAAACAACTTAAGCCTCTAGATATACATTGGAAGTTTCAGTGGTCAGCACTTTCCTTCCTGCACTTCCTAAACCCTGCCAAAACCACAGCATAATGTGTCCCAAGTACTATAAATTCCTTCAAACACATCACAGCAAATGAGTATATCTCTTTTCTTTCATCCTAGGGAGAGATAAACCTAAATTACAATATTGTCAATTTTAGTGTATAATAAATTATCAAATGTACTTCAGATTTTAACGAAAACGGGATTCTTTTTATAACTCAAGAATAATCTATATTCATTAAAACTGTAAAAAATAGGTCTCGAGAGGTGGTTCTTCCATTAAAGGCTAGGCTCACAACCAAAATGCCAAAACTTTAAAAAGTATTTCTTTAAAATAAACGTTCCTAAAGACTAGTTTAACTTCAACTGATTTTTAGTTTATAAAGAAAACCTTTAAAATTCTCATTTGAAAGATTATTTTAAATTATTTTATATAATGTAGAACAAAACTTTGAGAGCAAAAGAAAGCTGATATTATTTAAATTTAATCTATAAAAAAGCACTAAGCTGATTTTATTAATTTTGGTAAGGATATACAAAAAATATTTATTATGAGCACACACCTTTAATTCCAGTACTCGGGAGGCAGAGGTAGGTACATCTCTGTGAGTTCAAGGGCAGCCTGGTCTACAAGAGCTATTTCCAGGACAGGCTACAAAGCTACACAGAGAAATCTTGTCTTGAAAAACCAAAACAGAAAAAAAGAAAAAAGAAAAAGTCCACAGTTATAGTCATATGGTTATACTGCAAACCACATCTTTGATACAATTCAAAGATTATTTCTTAGGCTGGTAAAATGTCTGATTAGTGAATAAAACTGAACAGTGAGTTCAATCTCAGAACCCAAATGATAGAAGAGAATGGTCTCCTGCAGGTTATCCTCTCTCCCTCCCCCTCTCTCCCTCTCCCTCTCCCTCTCTCTCTCTCTCTCTCATACACACACACACACACACACACACACACACACACCTAAATAAACAAATAAATGTAAAAGTTTTAAAAATTCTTTACTGTGGACTACTATAGAAACAGCCCCTTGCTACAGAAACATTTTGTCAACAACAACAACCACAGAAAGAAATACTACAATTTTAGAAGAAATATCTTTGTCATATGAGCTTTTTACCAGTCTCTTGTTAAATGACCTTATGACAACATACACTTAAGCATGCTCAGTCTTCTATATATTTCTTCCTTAAAGTTTGAATTCTAATCCCCACCTCAAATTAGCCAAACCCTGAACTACCCAGTATTATCAGGATTAGTAAAAGGAATTGATTGTCCCTGCATTTTCAGTAGATAGCTGTATAAGATGCTACGAATATCATTTCAGAGGCAACAAAATTTGCCAATGGCATCTTCCAGTCTAAAATTTTCCATACATAGCTGATAGTGTATTTGCATGCTGATATTTTTCTTTTACTTTTGAGATAAGGTACTACTAAATGGTCTAGGCTGACCTTAAATTCCCAATCCTCCCATCTCAGCCTTCTCCCCAATAGATGGTGGGAATCAGACTACCATGTATCGCTAGTACTTGTACTTGTTGAGGCTTATGTTCTGAAATACCAACAATAATAAATAAGAATTTTGGATTTTTACTTCCAAATTTCAGACAGCAGGGGACAAGCTATGGGTAGCTGGTTCTAGAACTAACTCCTCTTGAGGGTCTTCCACTTTTTATTAGAAAAGAAAAATGTAGATTGGTACATCAGAAATCCAGTCATTCCCCCAAATAGTAACAGTAGTTAAAGTAGAGTGGAATATGTTAAATGTTTCTCGAAACCCAAGAAGAGACACCAAAGGGTGCTGCTAGGCAAGGAGATGAGACACTGAGGTCTCATCATTGTAATTCAGGCCTTCAGTACATGATGCTATACTTTGTAATCACAGGACTTTCCACCTTTCTTGGAGTATACTTCCAAATCTAAAGGGTAAATCTCAACTCAGATCAAGATATGCTGCCATCAAGTTGGCTGGTTCCAAGACAATAGTAGTGAGTGCTACGGCAGCCAAGAATTCCTTGGCACAGACTTGCTCAAATGACACTGGCAGCAGCACTGGCTCTTCTTTTTCTATCTCGACTGTTACTATAGCTCCTTTTGCTAAATCCGCCTCTGAGTTTAGACAGGAGCTAGATGGCTCATAATCACCCAGCAGCTGCAGCTGAGCAATACTCAGCTAATTGTGGCACTGGAGCAGCTGAGAAAAGAAAAAAGAAAATATATACCCTACCACAGCCACACAAACGGCTGTACACAGTACTTGTTAAGACACCAAGATACCTTAATAGGAATCAAGTATTTCCTTTAAGAAGCAGCAACTGGATCTTGCTAGAGGACTTGTATTTATATTATAAACCAGTTTAAATGTGAAACAAAGGTGACCTAGTCATGTAGCCCTCAGAACAATAGAAGATCTTACTAAAACTTCCTGTAAATATTCACACGGGGCCAGAGTAACAAACATCACCTTTACAACAAGGCAAAGTTCCTGTGACATAAGAACTTGGCACAGATGCAATCTCTTTGTCAGTGCTCCATTACAATAATGTTAAGCAACAAAATCAACAGCTAAAACAGCACACGACTACACAGAACAAATAAAGCAGCGTCTAGCAACTACACTGTCTCTGAAACGCAACCAAACGGTCACTATTTTCGTCTGCAACAAAAGTGTATTATTTCTTCAGACTCTACCCACTTCATTAAGTGTCAATAAGGAAAAAATTACTACATAACAAGAATCTCATGGGAATATCAAAACTAACCGACGAACTTTTTAGTTAAATCATTACTGCTCTGGAGAAAAAACAGAATGAAAGTCAAGACTTGCTGAATCACTTTTGTTATGGTACCTGATTTTCTCAAAAGTAGGTACTTGATAACAGAACAACATCCATTCATTCAATAAACATTTTGATTACTTACTATTACTTACATTTAAAAATAGTAAAGTATATTGCCTTCTCTCAAAATATCAATATAACAACAAAAACTAAGAGTATTTCTATGAAAAATACTTTTTTTCAAAATTATCTCATTATTGTACATCTGGAAATGTGTGGTATTTTCAAGGCAGTTATAGATACAGGCTAGTACATGACAGTTATGATGCAGAAAGCCTAAACCTGTTAGCAAAGGAGAGCCCAGGGAGTCACCAATGATTAAATTTTTTAACAAAAAGGGGAAAGATTGAAGGATGTGACAAGAAACCAGGTTATCCTCCCAAATTATTAGTTTAATCCAAACACCATCTATACTGCATTACACTAGGCATCTTAAAAATGTTCACGTAAAATATAAAACCTACGTACAGAAAAACACACAACTATATGACTTGATGAATTAAGATAAACACATCCACGACCCCAAGGTTAAAAGAACTTTCCTAACCAAGCGGTGGTGGCGCACATGGTGGCGCACATCTTTAACTCCAACACTGGGAAGGCAGAGGCAGGTGGATTACTGTGAGTACCAGGCTAACCTGGTCTACAGGGCAGTTTCTGAACAGCCATCACTGTTACAAAGAGAAACCCTGTGGAGAAGAGGGGGAATTTTTTCCTACTACTACAGAAGTAGGGATGCTTATCACAGCTGCCTCCCTCCCTCTCGAGAGTCTTTGTTTTTATGCAAATTACTTCCTTGTAGTTCTTTTTAAATACTAGTTTTATCACTTAAGTTTACATTTCTAGACCATTTCTAGATGTCAGAGCCTTTTTTTAAAAAATCTGTTTATGCCTCTTTCCTAAATCATGGCAACAGGAGCTAAATGTATTTTTTTTAATTTACCCATAATAAGCTATTTACCACTAGTACTATGCAATTTTAGAACTACAAATAAATAAAGACTAGTAATAATTCATTTGTGCTGGGTCACTAATCTTCTTTCAGCACTTATAAACACAAAAATAAAATTTATTTGCATAGACAATGATTTTCTGGAGTTTCCTCAACTAAAAACAAACTTTTGACTATATATTAATATTATCCTTTGACCATAAGACAAAAGTCTATACCTCTCCCAGGAAGACAGGTCAGGGCTGTAATTTCACTTTCAGTTAACAGAAAGGAGTCAATTTTGTGGTTTGTGAAGTCAGCAAAAACAGGCTGCAAAATTAAAGCTATGTTAACATTACCATGGTTATGGCAAAGTATATATTTTAAGAGCCCTTCTAGCTTTTATGCTAGAGACATGAATACAAACTGTCTTGTTTTAATCAAAGGCAATAGTTTCGGTTTTTTTCAAATTTAGGACCCTCTGAAATGTTAACCAGTATCTAAATTCTTCACTGTGGTTTAGCTGGTACTCAAAAAATAAGATATAGCTAAATGTTGACATGGCTAGAAGAAAGGAAATATTCCTCTGGTGTACAACTTTCATGCAGTTTGTGTTCTCTCATATGTGATGCATACAAGAACTTCGGCTTTTAATTTAACATCCTCTTACCTGTCCACTCAAAATGTTTTCTGTCCACAGTCACTGGACTTCTTAATAGAGTTGAACAAGTATTTCACATTAAGTTCATATGACAAATGCACATTTTGTAACATTTTAAATTTAGAAATTAAACAGAATTTTAATATACACTTTCAATTGTCAAGATACTTTTGGTACAGTAATCTTACAGTATAATGCACAAAATATACTACAACATGGTGTCCTGGGAAATCACCTATATGAAAACACAGCTGTGGGACACACATACATGACAAACGACAGAGCTGCAAAGTTGTGGGTGTACTGCAGACTTTTCATTTATTTATTTTATTATAACTGTCATTAACCATTTCACGACTGTTTCGATCACTTATGTAAAAAAAAAAAAAAAGCCCACACTATGCCCCGTTCACTACAGAAGTCCCTATTCCAGAAACGATATTCCCACTTTCTTAAAGCAGCTCTTCCGCGTGTCCAATAAAGCAAATGCTGGAAATAATTACCAAAAAGAAAAACAGACTCTCAGACAAAATTTTCATTAACACGGAATAAAGAGCCGAACCCAACACGAGGCAGAGTGTCAGGGCACCTTTAAAAGAGGCCTCTGAATATAATAATTCCCATCACCTTCAACCCCAAACAAAGGAAAACTTTATAAACTCGTCGCGGTTTTCAATCAAACCTTGCACAGACGGATGCTCACCAACTCTCACCCCTACCCCACCCCAGCCCCACGTCCCAGTCCTCTCTCCGGAAAGTTGCTGCGGGCGTCAGGCGACACAGACCTCTAGCCGCTAGGACAAGAAGGGGCCACTCCCCTGCCTCCCGCTCGTCCTCACTCGCGAGTGACCCGAAGCCCTTTAGAACGCAGGGTGCAACAGCGGCCCCGACGTCGACTAGACTACCAGTCGGACTCTCGCAGGATCGGGAAGGACTAGACGGGAAGGGGGACCGAGGCTGGGGGCCAGCAGGTAGCGCGCCCGGGAGACACGCCCGCCAGCCCGCCCGCCGGACCGCAGGAGGGAGAAGTTTCTCCACAACTTCCCGACTCCTGGCCCCGCCGGCAGACAGCGGCAGGAACGGCGGCGCCTCGAGAAGCCGGGGAGCGGGAGGACGGACGCCGGGGCCTAGCGCTGCCCGGCCGGGGTCAGCAGCTTCCGTCGCGAGAGCCCGCCGCGAGCCTACCTGCCGTCTGGCCGCACTCGCACGGGTCGCTGGGGGAGACGGTGGCCGGCCGAGGCGCACTCCCGCGCGGCCCTCTCTCCGTGCTCCGTCTCCTAATCGCGGGGCGCCGGGAGGCAGCGACGACGGCACAGCCGGCCCGGGACGCGTTACTTGAGGAGGAGGGAATTCCCGGGCGCCCGCACCCCACGGCCTCCCTCTCTCCTCCTCCTCCTCCTCCTCCTCCTCCTCCTCCTCTAGCCGCCGGCCCCGCCCCTCCGTTCCCGACGGGGGCGGCAGCGCGGGGCGGGGGCTGCGGCTACCTGCGCGCGCCCGCTCACCGGAACTCGCGCCTGGCCGCGCTGCCTGCTTCGAGCGCCTTCCGGCGCCGGATCTCTGTGCGGGGTTCGCGCTTGGCCAGGAGGCCAGGCCGTGTCACGCCTGCCGGCCCAACATGGCGGCGGGGGCCAGGCGGGCTCCTGAGGGGGCGTGAAGAGAAAGCTGCACAGGCCTGCGGCGCCCTGCCCTCCCGCGCGCCAACTACCGCGACGGGCACAACGGAGCTCGGCCCGGTTCTCCGTTGCGCCGAGGGGCGTGGGGCTTTGTTTTATGGGGTGGCCGGGGTTGAGGTTCTTTGAAGAGTTTGACTTTTCGTTTCTCAGCCTTGTGTCTGCGCAGTCTTTGTCAGTGATAGTAAAATCTCAGCCCAAGCGCGTGAGCCAGCGGGGCGGTGCTGACACCCTGGTCGGGATCCAAAAACGTTCTCGTCTGGCCTCTTTCCGAAGCTGGGATCCTGTCCCTGCCCCAGAAGCTTCCTGTTGACTGTAGGTCGAACCAGCCTTGCCGGGAGAGGAACCGAAGCTGAGTTGTGTTGGCAACTCTCCCAGGAATGGTGGCTTTCACTTGGTGCGGGACAGCATATTATTTGATCCTACTAAGAGGGAACCCAGACTATAGCTCTGCTTGACAGACAGATGTTAAAACTGAGGCGAGGGCCCCTTAAAGGGGAGAAGCCATGATGAAAGGATTTTCCCTTTCCGAAGGCCATGCATCTTTTTTGTTTGCCTTGTAGAAAAGGAAGGGTTCAGAAGGAACTGGGGTAAAGATGAGAGGCAAGGTCAAGAGACTGAAATCTAGACGCGTCCTGCTAAAGCCACTTCAGCCTTGTCAAACCCTTGATTTCCCTTTTGTATTTCCTGTTTGGTGGGGATATCCGAAGTATTGCTGTGGTTTCCTTTGTGGCTTTCAACAAAGTTCAGAATCATCTTCGGCATATTCTCAATAGCACCACCAACTGTGTCATTGTTCTGGTATTTTGGAACTTAAACGGAAAAAAAAACTTAAAAAGTTTTTTTTGAAAGTTTCAAAACAAAGGTATTGGAGTTCACATGAACAACTACATGTAATGTAGAATGATGCTTTATTTTGCCATTGTTTGGGGCATTAAGTTTTTCATATTGATGTTTATTCCATTTTTCTTAAAACTAGAATTTTACCTATTTGAGCTGTTCCGTTTCTAAACCTCCAGGTATAGTAGAAATACGTGTACCCCTAAACGCAATCTCAAAAACAAAACAAACAAAAACCCTTCCCAATGTTAGTTTAACCTGCTTTGAATTTGTTCTGTATGCTTTGTTACTTTTTTTTCCGATACAGGGTCTTGTTTAGCCCAGGCTGGTTTTGAACTTGCTGTGTAGAGGATGGCCTTGAGCCCCTGCTTTACCTCCACCTCCCAGTCCTGGGGTTGCAGGTAGGTGCCAGCGCACACAATTTCTGTATTTTAAGGTAGGGAGAAGGCATCAAAATCACACCTACAAATTATGTATTACATTTAATGGTTATTAATTTTAGAAATATTTAAAACTATTTTTTAAGAAAGTGGCAGAATCTGGAAAGTTTTGCTGAGTTTGGTGTTACAGAAATTAGTCTGAGCTAAAAACCTGTTTGTGAAATGGACAAGTGAAAGATTTCAGTCCCTGGTTCCCTCTCGCACAGTGTTGTGGTGTGATAAGGACCTATCTTGAAGCTTCCGGGAAAGTGAGCCCTAGGGAAGAAGGGGAGGTCAGGGGAAAGTTTAAACTATACTAGGTATTTCTAAAACTAAGATATTCTTATTAAAGCTTTTTAGTGCTTAAAATTACTTGGTTGGAAATTTGAATTATTAGTAATTGAACTGATACACAATGGAACCTGTGATTCTGCCTGGAAATGTTTTTGTTTAGGTTAAACTTCTGCTCTCAAGGAGAGATCTGACCCCCCCCCCCCCCCACACACACACACACTAAGGCCCTGATGATGTCATTTTCTCTTCCTGTAACTGAAAGGCCAGCTGCTTTGCATAAGGTGCATGCAGTGTATGATCTCAAACACCAGACAGATTTTTCAAGATGTCATTTATCCATTAGAAGCAGGATATCCTTGTAACCACATGGCACCTGCTGTTATCTATACCACCTTGACTTTGTCTTTTCCAGCTGGCCATGCCTACTCCAAGGACCCATCTAGAAAGAGCACAAGAGCTAAGACTTGTAGGATCAGGCATTTCTTCTTGAGTGTGAGGCTCATTGTGCTGAGCTCTCTGAAGCAGTACAGTGATCCATCATTTTCTTAAACCTTGTATTTTCATTACCTTGTACTGGACCTGGTGGTTTTGTTTTTGTTTCCTCTCCACTGTCTAAGAGAACTAGAATAACAGGCATGTGAACATGCCCTACAATGAATACACATTTATATGAAGTTCAGCAAATCCACCCTGTCTTCTTGATACTTTTTATTGCTTTCTCTGGCTTTTAACTTTGTGGTTATGTGGTACCTCCTCCGATCCAGGGCTGTTTTGTAACAATCTAGTTTTTGCTTTTACATCTTCTTTGGGATCCATTGACATAGTCTCTGACTTGAATCCTTGTAGTTTCTTTTTAGTTTGGATTAGGCTTAGAACAAAATCCCCACTTTCAATTCTAGCTCTTACTATTCATGCAGCTTGCTTCTTCTCAGAAGTCTTGCCTACATTTTCAAACTCATTCCAAGTTGACATTTCATTCTGCTCATTTAACTGCAACTTCTACACTGAATTTACACTTGACATCCTATGTGTGTCCTCTGCAGAGTGATCTATAGAAAGTAGTGGTTGTTGATGCTTTTTGAAAAAGGGAATCTATGGATCTAGAAATGTAGCTCAGTTGATAGAGAGCTTGCTTAGTCTACACAGAGCCACAGAGCTGTAGGTTCCATCTCCAGCACTAGGTAAACCCTGTGTGCCTATAATCTCAGAGGTAGAAGCAGCTGAGGAGGAGTTCAAGGTCATCCTTTGCTTTGTCTTTGAGTTCCTCTTGTAAGGGAGACTTGGTTGATGAGGAGAAGGATATGGGGAGAAAAGTATATCTAAGATTTTCTGAAAACTAGTTCTCTACCTAGTAACTGGAATTTAAACCTGTTCTCTGAATACATGTACTACTAATAGCAGGCTTCAATCTGGAATTTTGAGTATTTATTTTTAATTTGGGGAGAGATATGCACTGTGGTACTTTGGAAGGTGAGATCACAGCTTGTGGAAGTTGGTTTCTCTTCCACCATGTGGATCCTGGAAATTGATTGCAGGTTCTCACTTTTTGTGGCGAACATGTTTACCAGCTGAGGCATCTGTTTGGTCCTCTAGAATTTTGAATTTTGAAAGTAACTCAGATTATTCTTGGAGCTGGACTTGGATTCCCCATACCTTCCTTGTTTCCTGACTAAGCCTGCTTCTCTAGTCTTCCTGCTAATTCTCTAAACGTACTCTAATAAATTTCTTTCGGCTTAAGTTAAGTACAGAGTCTGTTCTTTGCAAGTGAGAAACCCAATTTAGAACCTAGCTCTTGAGAGACCGAAGCAAAGCGTCAGGAGTTCTAGGCCACCCTCAGCTACATACTGAGTTCCAGGCTAACCTAGGCTCCTCCTGTCTCAAACGAAACAAAAAATCCCAGAAAACAAAACACAATTTTGTATTTCTGTCAGTCACCTCAGCTCTGTGAGGGCAGGATTTCCTGCTTTCTGTACAGACTAGAAGTGGGGCACTTAAAGGGGATTTTCACAGAGAGGGATAAAGGAGCTGCACAGCCAGTAGAGATAGGAGCTTGCAGGAGCCCCAGCACAGATTGATGTGCTTCTAGCCAGGCATAAAGCTGACATCAGTCCTCTTACCTACTTGAAGCAGTCAAGGCTTTGAGATCATGGCCTCACTCTTCCCCTGAGCACTAATGACAACCCCAGACTCCTGCTCAGCACAGTTTGGACAGCAGCTACCCTAAACTGAAATATGTTGAAAGACATCATCTCCTCCCATAACCTGTACTTGCAGTTCCTATAACAACTCATTCCTAGAATGAGTAGCCTTTGTTGAGTATTGGGCCTGTGCTTTTCTGATCCCTTTAGCTGGTATGTAATCATATTGGCAGTGTTTCTGGCCTTGCGTTTAAACTCCTTTAAATTGGTACCAGCTTGCTACTTCTGGAGATCTTTACACATGGATTAGGAGAAGTAGAATCTAACTTTGCTTGAAGGTAAGATGTTGAAGTTAGAATGTTTACCAGAACTGATAGTTTAGAAAAGAAACTAAATCAAGCAATGTCTTTTAAGTTGATTAAATGTGACCATGAAGCATGAAATATTGATATTAGGAAGCTCTTTAATAATAATATGTTTTACTAGGTGATGCCAGCTTGGGTTTTATACTGTGTTTAAGCTTTTCAAACTTTTTTTTTTAAAAAAAATCTTTCTAAATCTGAACATTTTATTTCATTTTTAGCTACAAAGATCACTTTTTCATTGGTGACTGACCAAATTTTAAAACTTGGCTCATCATAAACTACAATGTCTTTAATCCTTTAACAAAATGTATTCACTCTGACTTGTATGTGAGTAGGGCTTTTGATTAGTTGAATTGTTTTTTGTTTTTTTCTTACTAAAACACATAGTGGTGCTTGCCTTTAATCCTAGCACTTAGGAGGCAGAAATCTACCAGGGCTACACAGAGAAACCCTGTCTCAGAAAAGAGAGAAAAAGAGAGAGAGAGAGAGATCGATTTATATTAACTATTTACAGTAAGACCCATATTTGGTGAATTGCGTTTTAAGTCATGTGAATGCATGTATTAATCAGATCAGCAATGCAGATAATAAAGTTGATAAAACACCAGCAACACAATGGGGAATATTATTTTAAGGTGTGTGATGTTTGTTTGCTTATTTATTTGGTTTTTCGAGACAGGGTTTCTCTGTAGCTTTGGCCTGCACCACCACCGCCTGGCATGTGACTTTTGTTTATGCTCCATTTGATTAACTCTGTGAAGCTGTTATTTTTTGCCTGTCTAAAACATGATGGTCTAGTAAAGAGCTGAACAGCCAATAGCAAAGCAGAACAAGAATAGGCATGCTTGGTACACAGAAAGTATAAATAGAAGGAGAAACCACGAAAGGAGAAGGCAAGTACAAGGGGAGGAGGATGTCAGGGGCCCTTCGACCCAGCCAGCCAGACAGCCACAGGGTGAGAAGGAAAGTAAGACATAAACAAGTAAGAAAAGGAAAAAGCCTAGAGGCGAAAGGTAGTGGGATAATTTAAATTAAGAAAAGCTAGCAAGAAACAAGCCAAGGGAAGGCCAGGCATTCATAACTAAGTGTAACACCCGATTCTTTGTTACCCCCTCGGTACAGTTCGCGCACCACTGTACCTTACGCTAGTCGGGCAAGGGCCTGGAGATTGAAAGAGACCTGGATCATTCAAAAGGAGATCAACCAAGTGTCGTTTATTTAACCTTGGGGAAAATCCTTACAGACCTAGCTGCTGCACAAGGATTTCCGCCCAGGCAGATGGGAAATTACCACACCAAAGATGGAGTCAGCAATGCCCTACAGCTAATCACCAGTCTGGGCAGGGGGAGCACAGGAACAAACAAAATGTTTTAGCTGGCTAACCAGAAACTGTCCTCAAGATGAACCCCAAGAACAAGGGTAGACCCAGGCCCTACAACTAAGAATAAGCCTCCATGTGTGATTTATTTGAGAGCTGAGTGGTAGACTCCCCAAAAGCCAAAAGAATAAAATGTCACACAATTGGCTGTCTTTTATTGATCCCTGCACTATCCGCACAGGACTTGACTACAGCTTTCATTGAATCCTCAGAATATCCTTTGGAGGTGAGCAGGCTTATTTTCAGTTTGGAGCTCTCAAGTCTGAGAAGGACTTAAACACAATGAGAGGAGCTTTTCTAAAATGTACTGAGAATCTTAATGATTTCAAAATATATTCTCACAAGAATTACAGTATTTCCAGGACCATGTAAAACCACAATTATTTCTCCCTAATTCTAGAACCAAAGGTAAATTGCTCATTAAAAAAAAAAAAAAGTACATAGCTGAAGCTGAGTATGATACATACATCTGTAATTCCAGCAACTGGGACCGGTCTGGGATAATAGTGAAATCTCTTAAATATAAACGAGATTTTAAAAATAAATGCGCAAGCGAAAAATGTGAGGTTCTATAAATTCATTGAAAATTCTGTTATGATACTATATCCCTAAGAAAAGGTTGGGACAAACTTAAATGTCTGAGACTAATCTTAAAAGAATTAATTGGGGTGGGAAATCAGAAGGGGGTGTGGGAAGGACTAGGAGGAGAGGAGGGAGAGGAAGCTTCAGCCTGGATAAATAAATAAATCTATTTTTAAAAAAATATTAGAAAGACTATACTTTCAGGGATCATTTCTATAGTTTGTTATCTAATATTTTTTAAAAAATATTAGATAAGACTTTCTGGCTATTACAAATAATGCCACTATGAAATGTCCTTATAGTGTGATTGAGCATCTTTTGGGTATATGCCCAAGGAGTGTTATTGCTGATTCCTGATTGATTGATTCCCAATTTTCTGAGAAACTGCCTTAGCTCCCAAAGTCCAGTTGAAGAGTGGGAGGAGTGAGAATATGAGCAAAGAGGTCAAGACCATGATGAGAACACCCACTGAAACAGTCTACCTGAGCTAATGAGAGTTCACCAACACCAGCCAGACTGGGAAGGAACAAGTGTAGGACCCAACTAGTCCCTTTGAATGTGATTGACATGGCTGGGACAGACTGTGGGGCCACTAGTAGTGGCACCAGGATTTATTCCCTATTGCTTGTACTGGCTTTTGGGGAACCTATTCTCTTTGGATGGATACCTGGCTCAGCCTAGATACAGTAGGGAGGGTCTTGGACCTTCCCCAAAGCAATGTGCCTTCCCCTCTCTGAGGAGTGGATGGGGGTGGAGTGGGAGGGGGGTATGTGGAGGGAATGGGAGGAGGGGAGGGAGTGGAAACTGAGATTGGTATGTAAAATGAAAAAAAAGTTTGTTTCTTTTTAATAAAAAAAGACTGATTACTAGTATTTTGCAGTTATTCACTCAGATGTCTACTGAAACCTGCATAAACCATATTTTTTAAGCAAAAACCAAATACCTGAAAAGCAATTGTATATAAAATATACAGTTTTATACAATGTTAAAAATTTCCATGTTAGTCTGTCAAGTTGAGATGATTATAGTTAAACTTTGCATGATAACCATAATGATAAGACCCCATAACAGTTAATAATATCATGTGAAGCAATTTTCTTTTTTAAAAAAAAAAGATATTTATTTATGTATACAGTGTTCTGCCTGCATGCCAAAGGAGGACACCAGATCTTATTCTAGATGGTTGTTGGGAATTGAACTCTGGAAGAGCCACCTGTGCTAACCTCTGAGCCATCTCTCCAGCCCATGAAGTAATATTATTAATATCTTAAGATCAGTTTATTCGTTCATAGAACATTTACAAAGCACCACCTACTGCATTATATTTTAGTCTATATTAAACATTTTGTGAGTTATTTTTTTTAAGCCCTGGCTGGCCTCAAACTCATGAGCCTCCTGCCTCTGCCTTCTTCAGCAAATCCTACCAGCATGTGCCACCACAACCGGCCATTTTGTGGTTTTGGGTAATGTAGTGAAACAAGATAGTGAGACAGACACTCAAGAACTCAGAGAACCACCTGTCTCTGCCTCCGAGTACTGGGATTAAAGATGTGTGGCACCACCAACAAGAATTAGCAGATTTTTTAAGAAAAAGGACTTAATACCCTATGCTTGTAGACCATTAGAAGCTTTCTTTTTCCTTTGTCTTTTTTTTAAAGTTTTCAAGACAGAGTTTCTCGAAACTCTTTGTAGCTTTGGAACCTGTCCTGGAACTCAGAACTCACAGAGCTCTGCCTGCCTCTTGCCACCCTCCTGAGTCCTGGGATTAAAGGTGTGCACCACTACCACCTGGCAGAAACTTTCTTTTCTTTTGAGCCAGGTGGCTGTGGTGCACACCTCTAATCCCAGCACTCAGGAAACAGAGGGAGGTGGATTTCTGTAAGCCAACCTGGTTTACAGAGCAAGTTATAGGATAACCAAAGGCTACACAGAAAAAACAAAAAAACCAAAAAGCTTTCTTTTTGAAGTACTCACTAAAAATGAATATGATTTAAATATTATGTTTTAAGAAGAAGAAAAAAACCCTAGCCATTATTTCTCAACTGCCCTGTAGTCTTATTACTACCATCATGGTTCATGTCTTTATGGCTACCTAATCCTCAAATTTTCACATTATTTGAACTCAAATTTTCACAGTTAGATATTTTGTTTTTCGGGACAGGGTTTCTCTGTGTATCCCTGGCTGCTCTGGAAATCATTTGTAGGCCAGGCTGGCCTTGAACTCACTGGGATCCACAAGCCTCTGCCTCCTGAGTGCTAGGATTAAAGGCCCTTGCCACATTCAACAGGTATTCTTATGAATTCTCAAAACTGTATTCTAAAGAATTACCAGCTATGTACTGACAATTCAAACTGCATGTGATGGCTATCACAATTTGGAGGATGCTATTCCAATAACATAGATGTGATAGGCTTTCACATAAGAGATTTGTCTTGTGAAAACTACAATTTTTGGCACATAAAAGACATTGATGTTTGTGCTCGTAAAATTAATTCCAGTAAGTTTAAACTGAAGAAAAGAAGAGACAAAGGAATGAATAGTTTGGAAAAATAAAACAAAAATCATCACAGATTAGAAACTCAGTTTTTGTTATGGTGAGTAATTTAAAATTCATTTGAATTTCTGTCCAGAAAAAACGTTTTGGTTCCCCTCAAATCTCTTACGGGTTTTTTGTCTAATACATTTTATTTAAAAGCCCTAAAATACAGGAAAAAAAACTTTTCATAAAAAGTTTCCAGAATAAACTACTTTTTCTCAAAACCTCACACATTCCCTGTAAAAAGTACCAGTTTCATTCCTTTAAGATTATATATGTCGAAAGGACAAAGCATTTCCTGAGTCTGTTTCAAGTACACAAAAACCATTCCTAAGTGCTGACCACATCCTCTTGAGATATTGGAAGGAATGGGGTTGGGGGAGAAAAATACAGACATCTTTAATGGTTTTTAGCCCACAGCTATTCAAAATCCTATGAGCTATTTGATAAACTTGATTTGTTTGTTTGGTTTGTGTTTTTTGTTTGTTTTTTTGTTTTGTTTTGTTTTTTGACAGGATATCTCCCTGTAGTTCTGGCTATCTTGGAACTTAAAGAGGTACAAGTCCACCTGCCTTTGCCTCCCAAGTACAGGAATTAAAATTTGATATTTTAGACATGTTTATTTACCTCTGGGGTTATCTATTTGGATAGCGATAGCAGGTTATGACATTGAAAAAAAATCTTTGGATTCTGAGTAAAATAAATTTTGGTACCACTGTAGTGGGCACAGAGTTGCTTCTTGGGGTTAGGAAAATATTATGAGACTAGCTTTATGAATATACTGAGAAAGTCACTCAGCTATAAATTTTAAAGGTAAATTTTACTGTATATCTCAATTGAAATCATTCTGATCACAGAATCCATAGCCCTTGTGTAGCTTTGTCTCTAGGATGTCAAGTAAATGTTCCAGTTCTTAGAATGTCACTTTTTCTACTCTAAAATGAAGGGATAGAACAAGGCAAATATTCTTTGCAACTATGTTAATATTTCTTAATGAATGATAAAAAATCAATTTATTTAGTGGTAATTAAAATCCTTTGAAGATTGAAGCAAAGAACTATATTCTATGCCATGTTTTGTAAAAAACATTAGCTTTCTTTGTATATGTGTAATAGTTATGATGTAATTTCTTTTCTACCATGGATTGCAGTAAAAATGTTAGAAACCAAGAATATCACCTGGTTTATGATGTACTTCCTATATAATTTAGTTATCTTAACATACAATTTGAAAGTATTGAATTCTCCACTGTATTTTGTAAAGCTCACACGTAACATTTTTTTAAACAATGAATCAGACATTGTTCTCAACTTTCTATGTATTAAGTCAATCTTCACAATAGTCTAGGAAGCAGAAAGTGATTTAAAAAGCTTCATTCAAGAAGTAGGGAAATGAGGGAAAGAAAAATTAATCATTAAGACAAAAATCATTCCACCAAAAGGGAGAGAGCTGAAATTGAGCTGAAATCATTTTTTAGAGCTACCACTCAACTACTGTGACATCTCTATCTAGAGTTCTCACAATATATTTTTTAAGTTTAAAACTGGCATACAATTGTTTAGCCCTTTTTCTCCTATAAAATTCATGTGCTTGGTGGTGAATATTATTTAAAAAAAATCAATATTTTGCCAATAGACAATAAATCTCATTAGAGAGACCACTAAAGGCGATGCAGAAAGTATAGCCTTCAAGTCAGTTTAGCCCATCAGCCCTTTGTGGGGTTAAGATTTCCACTGAGAATCAGCAGCAAGAAAAGAAAAAAGAAAAAAGTGACAGGTGTCTCTGTATTAAGGAATTCTTCCTCAAGAAAAAGTACAACTTCTGTAATTCTGTTTTTCTTAATATGAAGATTTCTTTGAGGTTGGTATATTTCTTTGAGCTCAAGATTTGAATGTGTGCTTATCATGTGCAATGAAAGAAAGACCTTGGCTTCAGTCCCTAGCACAGAAAAAGGAGCTGGACACTGATACATCTCTAACCTGAGAACTTTAGGAGGTTAAGGTAGGGCTGTGAAGCTTTGACTACACAGAAAGAACCTGTCTCAAAAACATTTCTTTCCCTTCAACTTTAGTTTGGCTGAATTTGGCAACAAGCAAGTTCAGTGTGTGTACTGAGATCAGAATTGTTCTAATTAGCTTTTTTTAAAAAAAAAAAAAAAAAGCAAATGATAGCATACTTGAGAATTGAAAACCAAATTTAGGTAAATGACTGAAACATTTTTTAAAGTACAAATACCTAATTCTCTGCCTTCTTTTTAATCATACCTGTATTGAGTGTGCACACATGTCCCTCCTCTTGTAATGATTCAACAACAACCCTTCCAGTCCCTTGGCAATCATAATTGAAACTTGACCTGGTGAAATGGCTCAGCAAGCAAAGGTACTTCCTGCCTGATGACCTGAGTTTAATCCTAGGACCCAAATGATAGAAGGAGAGAACATATCCCAGGAAGTTATCTCTGATCTCCATCTGTGACCAACCACCACCACCAATAATAATACATAAATCATAATGAGGTTTTATTTTTTTTATTTTTTTTATTTTTTATTTTTTTTGGTTTTTCAAGACAGGGTTTCTCTGTGGCTTTGGAGCCTGTCCTGGAACTAGCTCTTGTAGACCAGGCTGGTCTCGAACTCACAGAGATCCGCCTGTCTCTGCCTCCCGAGTGCTGGGATTAAAGGCGTGCGCCACCACTGCCCGGCTCCATAATGAGGTTTTGAAAGTTGGAAGCTTAGCCAGGCATGATGTTGCTTTCCTTTAGGAAGAAAAAGACAGGTGAATTTATGAGTTCAAGGACAACTGGGGCTACACTGAGAAACCCTGTGTCAAAAACTCAAAAATTAAAAATTAAAAGAAGCTTACTTGAGTCTTCTTTATTAAAACTGATGGATTTAAATTAGGCTTCACTCTGAGATTTTGTTTTCTTGTTTCATCAAGAGCATACTGAATTTCAGTTAAATTATTTGACACTGTAAAGTCTAGCTTCCACTAATTGGTTTCTCCGAGCCATGCATGACAGTTCCCTTTGTTTCAGGACTCTGAAGCCTCTCTGAATACACCATCACACATTGTATGCATTTGTTTACTACACTTAGATTGTTAGCATTACTGGAAGCACATGTAAGATATTTACCTAGATATTTCATCCTGCAATCATGATTTTGCTATTATACATTTAGAAGATGTAATCTAACTTTGGTTCAGCTCAAATTTGAATATTTAACTTTATATTTAACAATTGCAAATGTTTCACAGTATTTTATTAATTTCATTTTCTGTTTGCTTGGGACTGAACTGAGGGTCTTGTGGGTACTAAGCATTTACTCTACTGAGCTACATTTCCAACCTTTATTATTCCCTTTATAGTGCTACACTATAAATTGTTAAATTTAAATCTGGCTGCTAATGTCTAGGAGACCAGAAAGAATTCTGCAAATCCTTTGCAGAATTTAAAAAGGAATGGTGACTCCTGGCTGAGACTGAGGTGGATCCCTCCCCACGCCCACACATTTTCCATAAGTATTTCCTTGGAATTATGTTTAAGATAATGATCCCAGCAAAGAGTGTAAGTAATGTAGAGAAAAAGAAGTTGTATAAAGCATATCATGAGACATGAACTTCTGGTTTGTAAAACCTTCTTTGGGGAAATCAGATTACAGATTTCTTTGAGCACATTTCACAGGGATATTAGCCAGTAGAAAGTATGCAGAACCTGTGTGACCAGCCACATAGAGAATTCCTGATCATTTATTTTTTCTTAATAAAGGCAAGTACCATTCATTTCACAACTGACACACATCAGGCAAGTTTTTAATGACTTTAGTTCCCTTATACCGATCCTATTTTCAGGTAACAATGAAAAGTGAAAGCCTGAAGAGTCAAAAATTCCGTTTGTTACAACTACAAAGGGAATATCATTCTAATTTATAAATGTTTAAGTTGAGGAAAAGGTTTAGGGATGTGAACCAAGATGACCTCTATTAACTGATAGATTGTTCCCAGCCATGCAGTTGTGTCCCTCCCCGCCACCCCGGCACCTACTTTCTTAACTACATACTAGTAAATGGTAACTATAAGTAATATGTGGCTTAGGAGTTCTGCTAAAGTTAAAATTTAATTTTTTTTGAGTGTGCAGTTTATTGAGAGAAGGATAAAGGGAAGGGAAGAGAGAGACAGAGGAGGGGAGGAATGAGAGAGAGAGAGAGAATTTAAGTCTTAACTATAGGCCAGATCCTTCCTGGAAATGTAGCTCAGTGGTGGAATTCTAGCTTAACATATCCAAGGCCCTGGGTTCAATCCCTTGCACCAAAGAGAGGAGAGAATTTGAATTCTCACATAATGGAATACTTTTGACTGTTTATTATGAACCGATTTTTATTCTCTGCAAAATAATGGTAATTTTCTTATTATGAGAATATTATAAAATTATATTTATAACATAGTAGCTCTTTTTCATACTTAGAAATTATAAACATCTTAAATACCTCCATTATGAAATATTGTCTAGCTTATGACAATAAACATTGAAATAAGGGGGAGGGAAATGGGAGGCGGTGGCGGGGAGGAGACAGAAATCTTTAACACATAAATAAATAATAATAATAAAAAAGTAATAAAAGCATGACGCACATAAAAAAAACAAAAAACAAACAAAAAAGAACATTGAAGTAAAGTGATTTCCTAGTTTCTCTTGCTAAGGCAAATTTTTTATTACTTAAGAAATTCTTAAAGTGGATGAAATGTAGGAATATATCCTACTTTCAGACAGTCCACAATAGAATATATACAAAGATGAATAATAGCTAATTTTTCTAGACTAGAAAATAAACATTGGTAATTTAGTGTTGGGTTAGATTTTAGGCAGAAAGAGCAGGGAGTGTTGAAAGGCAGTGGAATATAATCTGGAAAGGTCTTTCCAGAAAGACCTATGGTGGGGGCATAGGTATAGCTTGAGTCCCAAATGTGCATAAAATATAATGTTTAAAATATCAGAAATCTCAAGTTTGTATAGGGGGAGAGTAGGAAGGAGTGGTGTTCAATAAGTGAGCATGAAACCTTTCACACTGAATGTGACATTTTTTTATAAAATACCTTCTGCTTTCACTGCACTGAACTTCTAAAGAATGAACTTTATTTTATCAACTCGTATGGCTTTTGTGTCTATCCCAATACTTTCAGTGTCTGGCAAAAGAAAGGAATTCTGCCAGTGTTTGTTGAATGGATACATGAATGAATAAATTAAGAATTAAGAGGACAGGTAGATTGAGTGAGTTACTCAAAGTCAAACATTTGGTGGGTGATGAAGTTACGACTGGCAAAAAACATTATTTCTGAGAGGAAGTATGGAGTGCTACAGTGATTATTTTTTCATTTTTGGCTTTTGGACAATTTCATAGGTGAATTTTAAGAAGCTTCCACTAAGGTTCTTCGGATAAATGGATCCAACACAATGCACATAGGCACATATCATAAGGAATTGATTCATATAGTCACCGTAGCTGGGATGTTATACACTGTGGGTTATCAAATCAGAGACCAGATCTGGAGAACAGATAGCACAGTTTTAGGTAGAGTCTAAAGATGTGATAAGTTGTAGGTGGGAGTAGGGGAGCTGGCCCAGTGGCTCAAGTGCTTGCTACACAAATGTGAGGACAAGAGTTCGTGTCTCCAGAACCCATGTAAAGTCTGGCAGAGTATTGTGTGTATTTATAATACCAGTACTTCTATGGCAAGTTGAAGGCTGAGGAGAACCCTTGGAAGTTCTTGCTTTCACTGTTCTGACTGGAACAGTCTCTCTGTTGATGCAATGCTATTACTGAGTTATTTGAAGCTCACTTAAAAGATACGATTTGAAAATAGCATCAAAGAATGCTGTGGAAATAAGAAAGTGTTGCAATTTCGTGTCTCTAGCTTCAATCTAAGACTTAAACATTTTAAAACTTAAAATTATACTATTCTGGGTTGGAACACTCCTCCTGTCCCTCTCCCTCAAACCCTCCAAACAAAGCAAACAAAGCAAAATGTAGCAATTGGTGAGCAGCAGCAAGAAGTAAGGGACAAATAGGCAAAGTTCATGGGAAGAAGGCAAACTCCAGTAAGGAAAGGGAATGACATCATCATCGGGACAATAGAGGAAGATGGTTTTGACAGTAGTCGTTGAATATACTTTGAAGAAAAAAATTAGAAAGGGGGAAAAGGAAACAGGAAAGGGAAGTCTGTCAAGAATTCAGCATGACATTGGGAGTGGGTGGGAAGCTTCCTGTAACAGCTTGATGTTTGGAACATCTGGTCCCCTCTCCTAGTCTCAACTCTTCAGAAATCTCAGGTTTCTCGACTGACCAAATAAGACACAATAGAATCCTACCACCAAGAAGCCATTGTCCCTAGACTGGGTAGTCTAAAGAAAGCAAAAATATAGGTGGAAAAAAAACAATCTCTCCTTTTATACTGTAAACATCACTTGTTTTTCTATCCAACAAATCCTATTTTTATTACTTTATGTACTTTGAAATATTGATTTTATATTAAAACTGAAGTGCAAAATATATTTTAATTTAATTATCTCAAAAGATGACCAGTGAACTAACAGAAAAAATTGTTTCAAGGTTAATAATTTTATGTTGCATTGTTTAATTATTTTAATGTTTCTTGCATTCTCACTTGACCTGTTTGCTAAAGCTCAGTTGTGCCCTCTAGTGGTCCTTGTTATTTAGTAAAGGCCACTTTGGAGGTTTTAAACAACTTACAACAAATTGCATATATGTGTATGTGTGGGGTGTATGTGTGTGTTTCTATGTGTTTGTGTGTGTGTACAGTAATGCACACACACTCACACAAGCATGGGCAGATCTCCGTGTATGGAGGTAAGAGGGAAACATGCAGAAGTTGCTTCTTTCTTTCTACTGTATGGGGCCAGGATGGATTGAAACTATACCCTCATACTTGGCAGCAAGTGCCTATACCAGCTGAGCCATGCACTTGTCCCACTCTGGAGTTTTAGGAAGTGGTTACAGGTAGAGCTAATAATTTTCAAGTCATTGTCTTTTAGCTTCTGTGGTAGTTTGAATGCAATGATCACCATAAGTAAGAAGTGGCACTCTTAGAAAGTGTGACAATGTTGGGAGTAGCTATGGCCTTATTGGAGAAAGTATGTCACTGACAAGTTGGACTTTGAGGTCTCCTATGCTTAACCTACACCTAATGTCACAGTTTACTTCCTGTTTCCTGAGGAACAAATGTAGGAATTTTGACTCCTTCTCCAGCTCCATGTCTGCCTACATGTCACCACTTCCCATCATGATTTTAATGGACTAAACCTCTGACACTATAAACCACCCCATTAAATGCTTTCCTTGATAAGAGTTGACGTGGTCATGGTGTCTCTCCATAGCAATAGAAACCCTAAGACAGAAGTTGGTACCAGGGACTAGGCATTGCTGTGATAGGCCTAACCATGTTTTTGTTTGGAGGAATTTGGACTTTGGTACTTTGAGTAATGAAAGCAGTGCAATGTGTTAAGCACTGCTTAATGGGCCATACTAGTAGAAGTAGGGAAGATTTGACTGTGGGGGTTTGGCTCAAGATGTTTCAGAGGGGAAGAATTTTAGTATATTACCTAAAGATCATTTCTGTGAATATTTTAGTGAAGGATGTGGCTGGTTTTTTGTCCTTGTCCGAAGAGTCTACCTGAGGCTAAAGTGAAGAGTTTTGGATTAATTCCAGAGTATGGACTCAGTCATGTGGCTATTCGGGTTAGTGCTAGTAAAGATCTAAAACGAAATGGAGCAAGCTGAGCAAGAAAAAAATACAAAATGTATAATTTGAGAAGAAAAGGCATACCAGGAGGAGGAATGGAGCTAAATCCTGTGTTCAAAGAGATACACGGATTAAGAAATAGAATAAAGAGAGTGGTGACCTTAGAGCAAGATCCTACCTAGCCAAGTTTCCAACTTTTGAGAAGAAATTAAAGAAAAGCTTAGAGTGTGGTGGTGTACACCTTTAATACCAACACTCCAGTGGCAGAGACTGGTGGGTCTCTGAGTTTGAGGCCAGCTTGTCTACAGATCCAATTTCAGGACAGCCAAATTTAAGCAATGAAGGAAACTATTGAAAACAGAGAGTTAGCTGGGCGGTGGTGGCACACATCTTTAATCCCAGTACACAGGAGGCAGAGGCAGGGGGATCTCTGTAAATTCGAGGCCAAACCTGGTCTACAAGAGTTAGTTCTAGGACAGGCACCAAAAACTACACAGAAACTGTTTTTGTTTTGTTTTGTTTTGCTTTTCAAGACAGGGTTTCTCTGAGTAGCCCTGGCTGTCCTGGAACCCAGTCTGTAGACCAGACTGGCCTTGAACTCAGAGATCCACCTTCCTCTGTCTCTTAAGTGTTGGGATCTCGAAAATCAAAAAAAAAAAAAAAAAACAAACAAACAAACAAACAAAAAAAAACCCAGAAAGTTGGTAAAGATGTAATTGAGCAAGGGAAGGTGCTTATTCTGGCCCCAGTAAGTAGAAGAACTTGGCAACTTTGGCCTTGTGGTTCTTGCTTTAAAGATAGAAGGAAAAGATTCTAGAATTGCCTTCTGTGATTAAGGAAAATGGTTGAAGCCAGGCATGTGTTAGGGGTGTTCGTCAGTGGAGGCATAAAGCTATGAAGTTGAAGCCTGGATTGCCTTGGACACCCCCAAGATACTGGCGATGCTAACACCATAGGATGCCTGCTGAAGAAAGCTGCTAACAGAGAGTGGAACCAGCTCAAGAGAGAGAAATATGTTGTAATCAACAAAGCTTAAAGGAGTTGGGAATCTAAAGAGCATTTTGACATCAGACACGGAAATGCAGAATTCAGAGTTTGTCCGATTGACTTTCGATCTTGCTTTGGTCCAGTATTTCTTCAGTATGTTCCCTTTAGTGTGTTTTGGAATGGCAGTGTATACCCTTTGCCATTATATGTTGAAAGTGTATGATCTGTTTTATTTATTTTGATCTTACAGGGGATTGCAGCTAAGCGAGTGCATGAATCTCAGAAAATCTTTGAAATTTGAACTTTTAAACATTGTTGAGGCTTATAGACTATAGGGACTTTTGGTGTGGAACTAAGGCTAACTAGTGTAGCTGCTGGGATTACAGTTGTGTGCCACCACTGCCTGGCCTATACAACTGACTAGTGTGGCTAGCTCTGGACTCTGTTCTTCAGACAAGCCTTATTTATTAAAACACAAATAAATATCACTGTACTGTAATATCTACTGACTTATCACCATGACATAAAAAAAGATAGAGGAGACTTTACCTGCTTCATAGTAGAAAGGATATATCACTTTTTCTTCTTTCCTCTCTCCCTTCCTCTTCTGCAAGTTCTGTCTTTCTTCTTCCTCTCTAAGCCTCTGTCCTCTTCATTCCCCATCTTTCCCTCCACAATCTTTCAGTGTTGCTCATGCTGATCTGGAACTCCTGGACTTAATACTCTATCCCAGCTTTCCAATTAGCTAGCCAATAAACCAACCAAACCAACCAAAATGGTAAGCCATGATGATGACGCTAGCATCGTCAGACTGGCCTTGACCTCAAAGATCCATCTGCCTCTGTCTTTTAAGTGTTGGGATTCAAGGCATGCACCACCATTTCACAGCTTTCCTAATTTAAAATCTGAAAGTCCCCATTCATTAAAAAAAAAAAATAGTCTATCACAGCAAAACCCTAGTCCTGGTACCAATTTCTGAATTAGTTAGGGTTTCTATTGCTGTGAAGAGACACCATGACCATGGCAACACTTATAAATGAAAACATTTAACTGAGGCTATCTTAACAGTTCAGAGGTTTAGGCCGGGCGATGGTGGCGCACGCCTTTAATCCCAGCACTCGGGAGGCAGAGGTAGGCGGATCTCTGTGAGTTCGAGACCAGCCTGGTCTACAGAGCTAGTTCCAGGACAGGCTCCAAAGCCACAGAGAAACCCTGTCTCGAAAAACCAAAAAAAAAAAAAAAAAAAAAAACAAAACAGTTCAGAGGTTTAGTTCATTGTCATCATGGTGGGATGCCAGTATACTTGGTGCTGGAGACATAGCTGAGAGTTCTATATCTGCATCCGAAGGCATCAGGAAGAGATTATGAGCCACTGGACTAGCCTGGGCATCTAAAAGCTCAAAGCCTGTCCCTACTGACACAGTCTTCCAACAAGGCCACCCAACACCTTCTTATAGCGCCATTCCCTATGGGCCTATGGGAAACCATTTTCTTTCAAACCACCATAGGATCAAACACCTGCACTGAAAAAAAAAGCAAGTTGGGAGAGTAGTGACTGCTAGATAGTTCTCATGCTCTATAACAGAATGTAGTTACAATTATCAAGATAGATGAGAGGGTTTTGGATGTTCTCATTGCAAAGAAGTGAAAGATGTTTGAAATGGTAGATAACCTGACTAGCTCAAATTGATATTATGTAGTGTACGTATACCAAAATAATCATATGATTTTTATAAATATGTAATTACCTGCCAGTTGCAAAATAGATCAACCTATTAAAAGTAAAGTAGCACGTGAGGATCTTTGCTGTAAAAAGCACAGGAAAGAATAAGTGTGCACGGTAACATAAAAGCTTCCAGTGGGGAAGGACAAAGATCAAGGGGCAGTCATGGGATCTGAAAGTGGTATTTTATAAGAAGCCTTGACAAAGCATTTCCCATGCAGCAATAAAAGAGGAATCTGGCAGAATAAGTCCTCTGGAATGGTAGAGAAATTGGGATCAAAACTGTTGGTAAAGGGGCTATTCCATTATGCTCCACGGCCTGGGTTCCATTCCTACACTTGAAAACAAAATACCTCCAAACAATAGTGGTAAATGTAAAGTATCTCATGCTCTGTTTCCAACTGGTGGCATGATTTTCAAAAGTCATGGAAACTTTAGGAAGTAGAGTTTTACTTGAGGAAGTTAGTCACTTGGGTGTGCTTTTAAGCCAGGTCCTATTTCCTGTCTGGATTTTGATTCCTAACTCAGTGTGAACAGTCACCTTGCTATGATTGTATCCCTTCTTAAACCTTTGAGTTGTGTTTGTCATCAGTGATTTTTGTCATGGCACGGAGAAAGTAACTAATACTTTGGGAATGTAGATACCATCATTATATAGAAGGGAATGGGGCACTTGAGAAACTAACAAGTACAATTGGGAATAGAAACAAATCATTAGCTACATGGGTGAGAATGAAGAGCTTGATGCCTGGGCTTCTGCTTTTAAGTCAAGCTGCCAGCATACCCACTGAAGGCCACACACATTTTTGACCAGGAGTTCAGGATTTGGAGCCAGATCACCTAGGCTAGAATTCCATCTCTTCTGCCATTCTCCAGCTCTTGATCTCTGTTGCTAAGATTCTTATCTACAAAATGGGGATTTTCCCCTTCCAATCTTTATAGGACCATGGTGAAGACTAAACATAATAATTCTTTATTAGTACATGGACTATTCCAGAACAACCCTTGACAGCGGTAAGATCTCTGTTTTGAGTCAGCAATAATAGAATCAAGGACAGGGCTTGATAGCATGGCATCCTCTGTAGGATGTGGGCCACCAGAACTGCAAAGGAGCTGTCGATGAGGGTCAGGGTCAGTGAAAGCTGGACATGATTTTACAGTAGAAGCAAATGTTCCTGTTGATTCTTTTGGCAGAATTCAGCAGCTGGAGAAGCAGAGGACGGCCATAAAATTGGAGATGGAACAAGTGGCTGAAGAAGGCCAAATACATTCATAATTGAGGCTATTTAATTTTGGTCCAGGGAAGGGCTGCCGGATTAGGGGTTCATTAAAGGTTCCCAGTTATCTGAACTAAAGTACCTTGTGAACGTTTATAGGTAGGTTTAGATGGATATGCCATGGGGGTTTGCGGGAAGGGACAGTCAGGATGGCAAGCATGTGTTAGGACTCCCACATCGGTTATGCTACTCATCAATCATTTCAAGCTTGTCTGTGAATCTGGTGGTTCTTCAGCAATGCCACAAGCTCAATTCTATCAGATTGGCTCCTGATGGAGGGTGGTGGAAGGGATAGCGGCAGTAGATTTTATTTGTAAGAGTGTTAGAAAAAAAATAGTGTATTGTTTTGCTTTGGAAGCACTGCCTCTTAGTGAAATGAAAGTGGGTTTGAGAATTTGAACGTGGATTCTGCCTCCTCTGAACTGGAAGTGTGACTTGGATTAGGTAATTTACATTTTTTAGGCTTCAATGCGCTCGTTTGCAAAATACATCAATTGGATTAGGTGATCTTTCTCTGACATCTCTTGATTTAGAATCCCCCAAGGGTTGTGATTCAGCCACCAGGTTGTTCAGCACCAAGGAAGTTTGCAGGCGACACCTTGTGGCTTAAAGAAAGAGTGCTGTGCCGGGCGGTGGTGGTGCATGCCTTTAATCCCAGCACTCGGGAGGCAGAGGCAGGCGGATCTCTGTGAGTTCGAGACCAGCGTGGTCTACAGAGCTAGTTCCAGGACAGGCTCCAAAACCACAGAGAAACCCTTCCTCGAAAAAACCAAAAAAAAAAAAAAAAGAATAAAAAAGAAAGAAAGAGTGCTGTAATGAAGCTCAGCTACAGTTTTGCACATGAGGTCCAGAGTGCTCTTTCTAGAATAGATGTGGATGAGCTGGGCATGATATGATAGCCAACATCTCATCAGGAAAATCAGAATATCTCATTGATACACGTGAATAATTTATGTTTTGCTCAGCCAGTTAGAGAGAAGGACCATAAGAATCATCAAAACTTTCTAAGAATCAGCTTTCTTCAATTATACTTTTTCTTTATAACAATGACCTTGAAAATGACTACATCTTCATATTTCTATCCAGCTCATGAGTCTCCCAATGTGGTTATAAAATGCTCTGATGCCTATGCACTACTTAAGAGCCCTTGCTGAGCAGAGATGAGGTCAGGGTCACTTTACAATGAGCCATGACAGACTCTTAATTTAAAATGACCTTTAAGAGGGTTGATTAGCAGTACTGAAGGATTCTCAGAACAATTTTCTGGATATGGCATTGGATTACGAATTTCCTACCCAAGGGCATAAGGGTGTCTGCAGCAAAGGCTGTCACAAAGCAAACTGACTAAAGCGGAAGTCAGAGGGCGGTTTTTCTGTAGCTCAGTCTTGAACAGAGATGCAGGGTCCCTAGCCAGGGACAGCATCCTCCATGTGTGTATTAACAGTTTCTGTTTGTTTGTTTCTTTTTGTTTTTGTCAGAAAAACTTGGGTCTAAAATTTTACTTTCTAAAAAGGTAGCTTTAAGAACTGTTTGAAAGAGTTCTAGTTCCTTTATACTTAAAAACATTTTACTCCTTCGATTTTCCCCCCTACCTCCTCTCTTTATTTTCCTTTTCTTCTTTCCTGAGTCTGGAAGCAGAGAGAGTTGAATGCTGCTGCTCAGCTTGCTCTTTTTATACACAGTTTAGGGTCCTGTCCATGGGAGAGTGCTGCCTCCATTCACAGTTAGTCTTACCATCTCAGTTAGACTTCTCAAAAAACTTACACACATACCCAGAATTGTGTTTCCTAGTTGCTTCTAAAATCCAGTAAAGTTGACATTGAAGCTTAACCATCACAAATCCTCATTCATATTTTCTTATCTGTCTTATTTAGAGTTTCTATTGATGTGGGATTCCCCTTTGTATGCTGTAAATATGTTTTATTACCATTTGTTAATAAAGAAGCTGCTTCAGGGCAGAATACAGCTAGGTGGGAAATCCGAACAGAGATATAGAGAAAATAGGCTGAGTCAAGGAGAAGCCATGTAGCTGCTGAAGGAGAAAGGTACCAGAATGGAACCTTACCCAGTAAAACACAGCCTTGTGGTGATACACAGGTCAAAAGAAATGGGTTAATTTAAGATATAAGAACTGTCTAGAAATATGCCTGAGTCATTGGCCAAACAGAATTTTAATAAATATAGTTTCTGTGTGATTATTTGGGTCTGGGCGGCCGGGAAATGAATGAGCAGTCTTGATTTACATTCTATTGCTGTAAAAAGACACCATGACCAGGATAGCTCTTATAAGGAAACATTTAACTGGGGCTGGCTTACAGTTCAGAGGTTTAATCCATTATTGCTATGGTGGGAAGCAGGGGTGGTAAAGCAGACATGGTGCTGGAGAGGTAGCTGAGAATTCTACATCTGGATTGGCAGGCAATAAGAAGCAAATGACACATTGGTCCTAGCTTGAGCATCTCAGACCTCAAAGCCTACTCTTTTGTCACACACTTCTTCCAACAAGTCCACACCTCCAATAACACCACTCCCTAAGAGTCTATGGAGGTCCTTTTTTAAAACATAATTTTTTATTGTTTCTTTGGGAATTTCACATGAAGCACCCCAATCCCATGGATTTCCCAGTCCTTCCATATCTACCCTTCATATTTGCAGTTTTCCCACCAAAAGAAAAATTTTTTAAATTAATTAAGAAAACAAAACATTTCACTGTTCCATCTTTCCTGTCATTTCTTCATTTTTCTTATTGGCATTCGGAGGTGCAGTGTATCACACAGTAGACTCAAATAGCTTTACTTGCAATTGTTCATTGTAATGAGTTGTTGGTCTGGTTCAAGGCCTCTAGTTTTTCGTACACCATCAATACTGGACCCTCACCAAAACTGCTTCCAAGTACCCTGCTGTTGCCCTGAGTCATGGAAATCCTGTAGTTCTGGTTCCACAGGACCACTCCCTTCACATGCTCCAGCAGGTCATAGATGGGGTAGATATTGAGGTGGGCCTGAGTGGTACGTGAGTTGGTCAGTCTGAGCCTACACTGGGACTATCCCTTCATGCAAGGGACAAAACTATCTTTTTTTGTATCCATACTGTAGGTTAGCTCTACTGTGCCTGTGGAAAGGATTGAGACCAGTTCTCCTGCTATAGCAGCTATCAAGGGGCAGGGCCCGATCTCCCAGAGCCAGCAAAGGGCAGGGCCAGTTCAGCCTGCCCCTCAGATTTCAGATTTCAACACATACAGTTTACATGGCCCTATGGGGGGCCATTTTTATTTAAACCACCACATAGCCTTACAACAAAAGGTATGTTCCCACCACCTGGGTTCTAGATCCTATGACCTCTACCCTCTCAATGAGCACCTCTATTCTCCATTCAAACATCCCTCAACTCCCACTCCCACTCCCATTGAAATGTAAACATACTTAAATGATCTGACCTTGGAAAAGAAGCAGGAGTACTTCTGTTCTCCACTCTAGTAGAGGTCTCTTTTTTTCCTCTCTTAGCTGAACCTCATCCCAGAGTAGAGTCAACTCTGTCTCTATTCCCATAGCTTGTATTTCCTCAAAGGCTAATCACTATGCTTCCACAACAATGATCATGTTGAAATTATTCTTGATAGATTGGCAAAGTCAGTGGCCGATTTTCTGGCTCCTTCTCCTTGACCCCTCTTGGGAATTTGCTGTCACTGGCCATCTTTGTTCTTTAGCTGTCTCTTCAATTCTGACCTTTTAAGACTCTTATCTAGTCCTTATCAGTTTACATTCAGAGAACTGTGCATATGCCATATGTGTTAATATGTAAATTGTGTCTAAGAGTTTCCCAATGGGTACAAGGCCTATGGAAAACTTGATTGGAAAGAATCGCACACACTGCAATAATCCTTAGTTGAGAATTTGTATTTGGCATTGTCCCTTTGAAAGCTTAGTTAGGAAGTTTTGGGAATATGGAAATCAACTTGCTAAAGGTGTAAATTGGAGAACAACAAAAAAGGCCTTTGACTAAGGGAAGGTGTCTCAGTCTGTGAGAAGTTGAGTCCCTCTGCAACTGGAAAGGCTGAAATCATCCTTAACATGCCCTGTATTTTCTACCATGGACCCATGTGAATCCAGACCCATGCCACAATAGAACCTGGTGAGACAGGTAATTTGCATTTCCAATGCAACCTTCAGAGAGGTTAAATATATTGAGCAGCAAGGGAGCAGATTTAGTCCCAGGGTCCTGAGTGTTTGGAGGGGCAGCTCTTGCTCTCTGAGGCAATATTGTATCATTTTTACTTGCTTCTTAAAATTAAGCCTCTCCAAAGACGCTGCTCGATTTTCTTCTCTTCACTTCCCCAATAAGACAACATGACCAAGGTAATATAGAAAAGAAAAGTATTGGGAATTCACAATTCAGAGGGTTTGGGTCTATTTCCATGATGGTAGGTGTTCTGGTAGAGGCTCCACCCAAAGCCCCTACCCTGGAGTTGCCTCAGTATGGATTCCACCCCTGAGAAAGCCCCACCACCATCGGTGACTTCACCTCTGAGGGCATTAAAAGTCCCCACCTTGTGGGTTCCCTTTGTGGTTTCCTCAACTTCCCTTGGGGTTTCCCAAGAATCCTCTGCTCAATTTGGTTTGATTGGTTTATTACATTGGGGGGTGGGTGTATTTATTTATTTACTTATTTATTTATTTATTTACTTACTTACTTACTTTGGTTTTTCAAGACAGGGTTTCTCTGTAGTTTTGGAGCCTGTCCTGGAACCAGGCTGTAGACCAGGCTGGCCTTGAACCCACAGAGATCTGCCTGCCTCTGCCTCCCGAGTGCTGGGATTAAAGGCATGTGCCACCGCTGCTTGGCTGGATTTTTTAAAACCTAGGAATTGAAAACTTAACAATGGTGCACATGGCAGCAGGCAGGCAGGCCATGAAACAAAGAAAGCTAAGTAAGATTGCCATGGACTTTGGAAACTTCAAAGCCCATCCCCCAGTGACTCACCTCTTCCACCTAAGGACCAAGAATTCAAATATGCGGGTCTATGGAGACCATTCTCATTCAAACAACCATAGCTTGGTTATTAATTTTCTGCTTCCACTAAAAGGCAAGCCCCTTAAGGTCAACTCATTTGTTTAGAGGCATTTTAGAAGGAGCCTGGCTAGTTTTGCTCCAGAAATAACAACACACAAATTATATTCATTTAAACACTACCTGGTCTGTTAGTTCTAGCCTCTTATCAGCTAATTCTCACATCTTGATTAACCCATTTCTAATAATCTATGTAGCACCACGAGGTGGTGGCTTACCGGGAAAGATTCAGCATGTCTGACCTGGAGGCTGGCTCCATTGCATCTGACCTGGAGAGGAGAGGCATGGCGTCTGCCTAACTTTCCTTCTTCCAAGCATTCTGTTCTGTTTACTCTGCCTACCTATGTTCTGACCTATCAGGCCAAGCAGGGTTTTTTTTTTTTTAATTAACCTATGAAAGCAACAGATAACAAATGACCTTCCCACATCAGAGACACTATGGATATTGTATTCATTGCACTGTGCAAGGAAGCCCTAGCTGAAGTGAAAAAAAATGGCCTAAAATCTGGTTTTCCTCTATTGCTCTCAGAATGGCTGTCTTTTAAAAACTATTCAGACATAAAATCCAGCATGGCAGTGGACATGGCACATATCTTGCTCATTAGTTGATTTCCAGAGATTTGAACAGTGATTGGACATGTTGTTTACTGTATGAAGGGAACAGTGTAGCTGTAGTTAGATGGATTTTTCCTCTGCCTCCTGAGTGCTGGAGTTAAAGGTATGCACCACCACTGCCTGGTGCTAGATAGGTTTATACTAGAAAACAACCATGTGATTTTATTTTTATTTTAAATTATGAGTATGTGTGTCTGTAAGTGCAGTCCTCATGGATGCCAGAAGAGGGCATCAGATCCCCTGGAGCTGGAGTTACAGGTGATTGTGAGGCACTGAACATGGGTGCTGGGAAGTAGACTCAAGTCCTCTTTGAGATCAGTACATGCTCTTTGTGGCTAAGTGCTGAGTCATCTCTCCAGCTGGTAAAATAAAGTGCTGGTGGAGTGGTAGCTTAGGGAAGACATGCGCTTAGATAGCCAGTGCCATGCAAACATGGGACAGAAGAAACATTTTTCCTATAACCCCAGCACTTGAGAGTGGAGATAGGGGAATATATAGGAAAACTGAATAGATGAACTCTGGATTCAAGTGAGAATTCGTACCTTAACATATAAGGTAGAGAATAAACAAAGAAGACATCTGATGTTAATGTTTGGCTTTCATGTACACCTGTACACACACAAATGTATCAACATGTTGATACACATATGTACATGTGTAACACATGTGCACACATACAAAAACTCCTACATGCCAGCAGATTTTTTAATCCCTGAATTATATCCTTAGTCTTCAGATAGTTCTTAACAAAAAAAAACTCCCAATGATTTTCATTACAAAGGAAAAATAATAAACAAGGAAAAATATTTACTTATTTATTGGTTTTTGAGACAACCTCTGTGTAATAGTCCTAGCTGTCCTGAAACTAGCTTTTGTAGACCAGGCTGGCCTTGAACTCACAGAGATTTACCTACTTCTGTCTCCTGAGGGGGAAAAAATTATTTTGACAGGCTGAACCTAAATTCACGATTATTCTTAAAAATCCTATGTGCTGTAATTACAGGTTTAATTACACTATGCCTGGCAAATACATTTTTTTTCTGTGGCCCATTTGGGTTTGACAAAGCCACCCTCCAGACAAAAATCCAAAGCCTCACCTCACATCATTCTCTACTTGGTTATGTGATTAATTACTGTCATTCTGACCCACTCCATAAAGGACAAAAATCAGATATTTTTCAACAATAAAACCTTATTTGCAATTACAGAATCTACAAACAAGAGAGAATGTTATTGATTGACAATATTTCAGCTTATGTGAAGAAGGTGCATCTTTCATCTTAGGGCTCAGCTGATGTCTTGAAACTTCCTCCCATCCCCCACCACACCAAAATAGAGTGGGTTCTAATGAGACTCCTCAACAGAAAGTTCCCTCAGGTCACATGATCTAAAATTTTACTGTGGATGTGTTCTTGTTAACTTTTGCTTGAGTTTTATGTAAGTGAGAATTTTGTGTGACTTTTGGGCTATCTTTGACATGCTCTTTGATGGCAGTCTCTAACCAAGGGGTACCCTAAAGTTAATTCTGTTAGTTTCACTAGTTGATAGATAATACGTTCACTACCACAATCCTTGAGCTAAATTTGAAGGAAGCTTTAATTACATACTGGCCAGATTGATGGACTCTGTTCATTCCAAGTTTCTTTCAGAGTTCACAAGAAATAACTATGATCACTTTTTCCAGAGTCTTAAATAGGCAAAAATCACAAGGCCACCATATCAGGTTCAATCAGGTTCAAGCATATATCCTGAAGTATTTCCTGCATGAGAACCTCCTGCTGATGTGGGATCAAGCACATCTGACATCTGTTTCAGTTTGGTCAAATAAATTTGTTTAGGGGAACAAAAACATAAATAGCTTCCAGGTCTTAACTTTGGTTCTCACAATTTTCCCTGAGATTTCACTTTGTTTACAAACCACCAAACCACCACCTGTGGTGGTTTGATTAAGAATGGCTGTCATTCATTCATAGATCTGAATACTTTGTCACCAGATGATGGTACTATTAAAAAGTGTGGCCTCATTGAAGTAGGTGTGGTATGGTTAAAGGAGTGTACCATTGGGGTTGGACTTTAGGGTTTCAAATATTGTAGCCAGGCCCAGTCTTTCCTCTCTCTCTCTCTCTCTCTCTCTCTCTCTATATATATATATATATATATATATATATATATATATATATATATATATATTCCTTGTAGAACTCTCAGGTACAATGTCTGCCTGAATACCACCATGATTCTTGCCCTGATAACAATGGTCCAAACCTATGAACCTATAAGCAAGCCCCTGTTAAATGCTTTCCTTTATAAGATTTGCTATCGTCATCTCTTCACAACAATAGAAAACCTAAGAAAGAAGCTGGTACCAGTAGTGGGGTATTGTTGTGATACGCCTTATCATGTTTTTGTTTGGAGGAATGTGGACTTTTGGATTTACAATTAGAAAAGCAGTTGGATGCTTTAGGTGGGGCTTAATGGGCCAGTGCTGAGAGTATCTCAGTTAGAGTTTTATTGCTGTGATGAGACACCATGGCCATGGCAACTCTTATAATATAAAGTATTTAATTGGGACTGGCTCACAATTCAGAGGTTTAGTCCATTGTCATCATGGTGGAAAGCATGGCAGCATACAGGTACACATAGTGTGTGGTAGTTTTAAGGAAAATGGCCAGCAAAAGGAATACCATTATTAGGAGATGTTATAGTAGTATTTTATTTGTGTTTTAATAAATAAAGCTTGCCTGAAGATCAGAGTGAAGAGTTAGCCACACTAGTCATTCATACAGGTCAGGCAGTGGTGGCACACATCTTTAATCCCAGAAGCCACACTAGTTAGCCATAGAGGCTGGGTGGTGATGGTGGTGGTGGTGGTGGTGGTGGTGGTGGTGGTGGTGGTGCATGCCTTTAATCCCAGCACTAGACAGCATTATAAAATGGGAGGAGACAGGAACTCAGGATCTCAGTCTGTAGTCTGAAGTTTGATGGAGAGCATTGCAGTCTACAGTCACTCTCAGGACAGGATAGCTCGTTTGTTTGTCTGAGCCTTGGTAGAATTCTTTAATGGCTTGGCTACTTTGCTTTTCTGATCTTCAACTTGAACTCCAATATCAGTCTCTGGGTTTTTATTATTTGGGCTACAAGATGTGGTCTTTTTGGAAGAAGTGTGTCACTGTAGGGGTGGGATTTGAGGTCTCTTTTGCTCAATCTTCCCTCAGTGGGACTGTCATTTGACTTACTGTTGACTGCAATGATGGGGGAGAGTCTTTTGTTTTTGTGTTAACTTCATTGGTTAAATAAAGAGACTGCCTTGGCCCTTTAATAGGACAGAAAATTAGGTAGGTGGAGTAAACAGAACAGAATGCTAGGAGAAAGAAGCCGAGTCAGGCAGTCACCATGATTCTCCCACTCCAGAAAGATGCAGGTTAAAATCTTTCATGGTAAGCCACCTTGTGGTGTTACACAGATTATTAGAAATGTGTAGTAATAGGAGTGGCGGGGCTGCGTCCCTGGAACCCTGGCCGCCTGGCTAGCTTATGCCCCGAAATAACAACACACAAATTGTATTCTTTTAAACACTGCTTGGCCCATTATATCTAGCCTCTTCTTGGCTAACTCTCGCACCTGGACTAGCCCATTTCTAATAATCTGTGTAGCCCACGAGGTGGCTTACCAGGGAGATTCTAGCCTACGTCCATCCTGGGTCAGAGCTTCATCGCATGTGCCCGGGAGAGGGGAGCATGGCGTCTCTGAGCTCACTTCCTCTTCCTCCCAGCATTCTGTTCTGTTTACTCCTCCCACCTATGTTTTAACCTATCAGAGCCAAGCAGTTTCTTTATTGCTTAACCAATGAAATCAACAGATTGATATATGACACTCCCACATCAGAAATGGGTTAATCGAGGTGTGAGAATTAGCCAATAAGAGGCTACAGATAATGGGCCAGGCAGTGTTTAAAAGAATACAGTTTCTGTGTAATTATTTCAGGTAAAGCTAGCCGGTGGCTGGGAACCGGTGAGGCAGGAACACAGTCCACCGCTCCACTTACAACACTGCAAGATGTAGGACTCTCAGCTATTTCTCCAATAACATGTCTACCTGCCGGCCACCATGTTCCCTAATCGACTGAACCTCTGAAACTCTAAGCTACATCTCAAATAAATGCTTTCCTTATGAGAGTTACTGTTATAGTGTTTCTTCACAGCAAGAAAACTCCTAAGGCATATTGCTAGAGAAGCAGATGAGAGTTCTATACCATGATTCATAGATAGCAGGCAGAGAGAATGAGATGCTGGGCCTGGCTTGAGCATCTGAGACCACAAAGCCCATACCCAACTACCTCCAACAAAGCCACACCTATTCCCACAAGGCCACATCATCTGACAGTGTGACTCCCTATAGGTCTATGTGGGCCATTTTAATTGAAACCACCACTGGGTGATTTGAACTGTGGGGCCTGGATCAAGAGGTTTTGGAGAAGAAAAATATTAGTATGTGGCCTAGAAACTTTTCTTGGAAACTTTTGGTGAAGAATGCGGCTGTTTTCTCCCCTTGTCCAAAATAAATCTGCTTGAAGCTAAATTGGAGAATTTTCAGAGAAGAAAATCTAGTTATTGGATAAATTGCTTGGTTAATAGTGGCCAATATTATATAGAGCTATAATGAAAAGGAGCAGGCTGAGCAAAGAAAATACAAAATGTACAGTTTGGGGAGAAAAAGAACATCAGAGAAAAGTTTTAAGAAAGGCCTGATTCTATGTGGAATAAAGGGAGTGGTGGCTTAAGGGCAAGTGTGGAGGCCCAAAAATGTGAGCCTATTTTCACCTTGTCTGGAGGTCAGAGTGTTTGAAGTTGCTCATAATTGTTGACAATAACTAGGGCTATACACCCTGACCTAAGGTGTGGTTACTTGGTGTTTCTGTCATTAAGATGGCCCAGTCAGGTAGATCCACTCAACCCTGACCAATGGTCAGGAAATTCAAGAATACTTCTGCTTCTTCTTTTGAAATAGGAGGTTTAATCATGGGAGTGGCTGCCTTCAAGATACTTGGCTTAGGGTGGGTTCACTGCCTAAACAGTAGAATGCTAACAACTTGATAACTCAAAGCATTGAAGCAAACAACTGTTCTAGTTGTCCTTTGTATCATGTTAAAGCAGTCTTTTGTCTTCTTCCCTCTTGTATTGGGGTATAAAAGTGTAGGGAAAATTAAATGCAAGGGATTTCAGTATTCACTGGAACTCCTTCCTGATACTATCCTGTGTTTCTGTTTTGTTATTTTCACTAATGTATTTGTCTTCTTTACTATTTTTCTGACCCCCATGCCCCTACCCTGGTAAATGATATTTTTGTCAAAGCTGGTCACCAATAGGCAAGACCCCATCAAAATAAGCTTCCAACTTGTAAAGGCAAATTAAATAAAAATTTAGAGCCTAGTATGGTGGTGCACACCTTCAATCCCAGCACTCAGGAGGCAGAGGATGGAGGGTATCTGAGGTCAAGGCCAGCCTGGTTTACAGAGTGAGTTCTAGGACAGTCAAGCTTTGGCAATATGAAGGAAACCATAGAAAACAGAGAGCTGGTGAAAATAAGAAAAAAGACCTTGTTCTGGGCTTAGCAAGCAGCTTCAGCCATGTGGTTCTGGCTTTACAGTCAATACAAGAAAGGGATATGGAATCTCCTTCCTTGACAAAGGAAAGCTACTGAGGCCAGACATATGCCCAGGGTATTCCTACATGGAACCCTAGGAAGTTCATAGTTTGAAGCTGTGAAGCTTTAAAGACCTCAAGTTATTAGAGATCCCAGAGTCATGGGATACCTGCTGAGGAGAGATGCTAACAGGGTGTGGAGTCAGCCCAAGAGAAAGAACAGTGTTGTCATCAACAAAGCTGAAAGGATATGGAGATCTGAACAGTACTTTGACATCAGACATGGAGATATGAAGTGGGGAGTTTGCCTAGTTAGTTTTTGGTTTGTTTTGGTGCAGTATTTACTCATGATGCTCCCTTTTCTCCCCTTTGAAATGGTAATATATATTATGTGCCATTGCATGTTGGAAGTATGTGATCTACATTTTTTGATTTTATAGGGTGTCATAGTAAGAGATTGCCTGTGTCTCAGAAGAGATTTTGGGCTTTGGACTTTTAAACAATGTTGAGACTGTTACAAACTATGGGAACTTTTGAAGTTGGACTGAATGCATTTTTTTCTTTATTATATGTATTATATTATACAAGCCTATGGGGGATGGGCAAGGAATGGACCGTGGTGGTTTAAATAAAAATTGTCCCATAGGCTCGTAGATTTGAATGCTTAGTTAGCAGTGAGTGGTACTATGAGGAGGTGTCACATTGTTGGAGGAGATGTGGTCTTGTTAGAGGAAGTGTGCCACTGAGGGAAGGCTTTGGGGTTTCAAATGCTCAAGCCCAGCCAGTCTCCCCCTTTCTCTCTCCCTGTGTGTCTGCTGCCTGTAGATTAGGCTGTAGAAAGCTTAGCTACCTCTCCAGCATCATGTCTGCCTACATACCACAATGCTTCCCTCCGTGACGACAATGAACTCAACCTCTGAACTTGTCAGCCAGCCCAGTTATATACCTTCCTTCATAAAAGTTTCCATGGTTATGACATCTCTTATAGCAATAGAAACCCTAGTTAAGACATCAACCTTCCCAAGATCCTTCCTTTTTGCCAGCCCTATTTCTGCTTGCTTCTAGCTGGCTCTTTACTGTACTGTTCTTATTTCTACTTATTCAAATGTTGTCCATTAGTTCTAGTGAGACCCAGGCCTCAAGTCCTGATCATTAAAAACAGCCAATAATTCAGTCACTATGAATTTCCATCTCTTTATTTTTTCTGGGCTAATACTGTTTCCCCTCCTTCCCAGTACTATGGGTTGTTGGAAATTCATTTATTAATGATAAGCAAGTGTGATTATCCTGACTCTGTGAACTTACTTTTGGTTTTAATATCTATTTGCAAAGGAACACTTTTAAACCAAACCAAATCAAACTAATATCTCATGATCATCGCTAAACTTGCCCACTTCCCCATTGTTTCTGGGGATTTAAAAGAGCCATACTCTTGCGCTACTGAACTCTGCTCCAGATTGCACACACTTCTGTGTGCAGTCTCCTGACAGAGTAACAGTGGTAAAACAGAGTGCCTATCAGCCATTCCTCCCCACCGGAAATATTTAACCTTGGTCAAATGGAAACTATTTTTCTATTTAGCTCTACTATCATGAGCTAATGACACTATATTAATTTTTTGTATTTATTTATTTATTTTAAAGATGGTTTTTCTCTGTGTAGGCCTGGCTGTCTGGAACTCACTCTGTAGATCAGGCTGGTCTTGAACTCACAAAGATCTACCTGTGTCTGTGTCCACAGAGCTGGGTTTAAAGGCATGTGGCTCCACCACCACCTAGCTACAGTGAACTATTAACATGGAATAACAGGCAAGCTCTTGGAAAGAAATTGATAATAATATTATTCTTTTCTTATTTAGGTTTTAGGTAAATATTTTAGAGTGAATTAAAACAGTCATTAAAATATATTAGCTCCTTACATTACTTTTCAAGTATATATGACAATCTTAGCTCAAACGTCAAGATAATAATTAATACTAAAAATGTTAGGGAAAAAGAGGGCACCTCTGTAATTCTATGAGTGAGTTCTCCACTCAAGAAATTTTCTTTCCGTTCCTATTTCCCACTTTCCTTAATATCTCTTCTGCCCCTTTTGTGATTCCCTTTCTGATTTCATGTCCTATACACAAACATAAATATACATGGGTGTGTCTGCACACATAATTTTAAATTTAGGTTGCCAATATGAGAGAAAAATGCAATATTTGTTTTTCTGTGTCTGGTGTATTTTTCTATCATTTATCTATCTGTACATCTATCTATTTATTTATATTTTTGTTGCATTTTTTAAGACAAATTGGCCTGGACCTCACAGTTGTCCTGATTCTGCCTGCCAGCTGAGGGAGTTCCAGAGTTGTTCCATCATTTCTGATAGCCCAACTTTCTTTCTTACTTTCTAGGCCCCCCAGAAAAGGAAGGCCTTGAACAGAGAGGAGGGCCAGATCGGGAGCTTTTGGGAAAGATTTCTCTCAGAGAAGCCACAAAGCATCAGGATAAACTAGGAGCTCCAAGCCTCAGCTTCAGGTTGGGGCTGACAGCTGAAGTCAGTGACACAGATTGCACCTGACACTTGGCTTCCCAAAAGAGCAATGCTTCATGAGGTTTCCTGGCACAGAGTTGAACTCATTTTCATTCTCTTTATGTACTTTAGCAATTAGATGTCTGATTTATACCTTAAGGCAGCTGTTTTAAATGATGACCGATCAAAGGAAGATAAATCACGACTTACAGAATCTTCAGTGGGAAGAGGGATTTCATTATTCTTTGGCTGAGCACTTTTAGGCAATTCTTTTCTTTAATCGTAAATGAGATTTATTATAGGGGCTTACAGGCTGTAATTTGAGTAGCCCAATAATGGATGTTTCCTGATGGAAAGGCCAAGGATTCCATTGTCGTTTGGTCCACAAACACTGGATGCCATAGCAGTCCCAATCTGGTGCTGGAGTCACAGAAGATTTCTAAAGAGCTGCTGGTCTTCCATCTGTTTTGCAATCTGTTTGTCTAGACCTTCTACCTATCAATACATTCGGCAGTAAACAATGGAAGGACTTTCTTTGAGTTGGGATGTGGGGGCTTTCTGCAAACATTCTTAGGACAATGGTCCCTGCTATCAAGATAGTTGGGATGTGAGGCAGGTTCCATTAGCAAACAGCTCTCAAGGTAGTGGGTCTTTCTGCAAACATCCTTGGGACAATGGTCCCTGACACAAATAAATGTAAATTATGAGAACAATCATCCATAAACCAAAATAGTGCCATGCAGGTGTTTAGTTACCCTCTCTGCTGGAGTCTCGATGAATTTTGTTTTATTTTATTTACATTTTAAAATTTATTTTACATATGGACCATAGTTTCTCCTCCTTCCTCTCCTCCTGTCCACCCCCCTGACTCTCATCTTTCTTCTCCCCATCCACTTTTCCAGCTCCATTCAGAAAGTGTCAGGCCTCCCATGGGTTTGAACAAAGCTGCCATATCAAGACCTTTAGGCAATTCCTAAACTCTTTGAGTATCATGCTATTACTTCAAATATGGATCTGTGTTAAAAGAAGGCAGATTTGCTGGTAATAATGGGTGAGATTGGCGTGTTAAAGGTCAGAATGTAGTCAGTTTATTTGCAATATTTTACATAATGCTTATATTAACTTTATTGGTGATTATTTTCTTATGTATTATGTATTACATATTAATGAGTACAACTTTTCAAAGTGAGGTTTAATGTTGTAAGTTATCCTATGATAGCCAGGATAAGGCTTATCTGCTCATTCTAGGTTGAGTGAGAATACTTCCCTCTTAATAACACTTTTGTCCCTTTCTACAAGGGTTAGGACATATGCCATGCTTCTTACGTTTGCCATTGTGGTTGTTTAAAGTTGAGACTTCTTTGTTTGTTTGAAAGTAGCTATTTAGAACAAAAGATTCAGGAAATTTCCAATGAATGGAGAAGTGGATTGGTTTTATTCCACCTATCAATATTGGGCCCTCATTGGAACTCCTCTCAGGTATCCTGTTGTTGCCCCATGTTATGGAGATCCTGTAACTTTGGATCTGTAGGACCAGCTCCTTCATGAGATCTAGCAGTTCACAGATGGGGTGGATGTTGGGATGGGCCAACTGTTTCTGGATTTAGGTGGTACTTTGGTTGGTCAGCCTGCCAGTTCTTCATCCTTACCACCAGGGCTAGTGCTCTATCTAGCACTGCCCTGGCTAACATAGCTTACCTAGCTTTAGGCAGCAAAAAGCAGGGTCAGTTCTCCTGCTCTCACACCTTCAAGACTGGCTCACCCCTACCCACACCACGGGGTCAACTTTACTATGCTGCCCTGGTGAGATACATGGCTATGTTTCCTGGCTTTTATGACATCAGATCCTGCTCTCCCACCTGCCACAGGCAGTGAGAGACTAAGGTGGGACATCTCTCCCTCACCCATGCCACCACATGGTAGGTGAGGGACAGAGCAAGCTTACACTCTCAAGGACCAAGTTTCTGCCAATAGGGTCAGATGTACTGTGTTGCCCAGGTGAGGTGCAGGGCCTGCTCTCCCAAGTTCTGCCACCCATAAGGGGCAGGACAAGCTCTTCTAGTCTCAAGTCCCTGGTACCAGCTTTCCCACCTGCTGCAGATGGCAAGGGGAGATGGGTGAGGGAGGGCATCTCTCCCTTAGTCTCATCACCACATGGCAGATGAGGGGGTAGGGACAAATCTCATCTTAAATAGGAGCAGGGCATCTGGACTTTGTTTGGCAAGAGATCTTTTGTTTTTTAAATGCAGCTTATTTTTTTAAAATTAAGAAATATGTTTCGGGGACATAGAGAAAAGCCAGAAGTGTGTATTGAATTCCCAGATACTTTGGCAACTGAAGCAGGAAGCTAACTCTATCTAGGGGTCTCAAGCAACTCTGGGTAGAAAAGGGAGATCAGTGGTGGATTTGGGGGAAGGCATGAGTGGTGCCTGCCTGTAATTATTCTTTTTTCTGACTCGTGCACCTAGAAGCTATTTTGTATTAGTGTGTTACCTGATAATTTAAAGCAGAAAGTTTCAAGTTGTATGGTTTCTCATGTCATTGTCTCATGCCCATTGTCTTTTGAGTTGACAGCCTGGGGGAAGCAGCATGAGCGTTACTCACTTAGCTTTTTATTCTTTCTTTATGACACTAGGATTTTCAGAGATGCAGTTCTCAATTAATAGCTCAGGAAAATAAAAAATTCTGTGTGATATAACAAAAAGAAAATAACATAATAATTATTTTTTTCCTCCTTCCTTTGTGTGTGTGTGTTTGTGTGTCATTTGTTGCTGTTAGATTTTGGAATAGGGTCTACACAGCCTGAGTGGAGTGGCATTAAACTCAGGATCTTTCTGTTCAGCTTCCCTAGGACTAGATGGTAGGCATCTACCTCTATGCCTGGCTCTTCCTTTTAGTTTGTATAAAATTATTTCTTAGGTCTTGATTAAGTAGTAGAAAATGGCCAGACAGTGGTGGTGTACACCACTAATCCCAGCACTCAGGAAACAGAGACAAGTGGGCTCTGAGTTTGAGGCTAATCTGGTCTACAGTGTGAACTCCAGGTCTACACTGGGAAACACTGTCTCCAAAAACCAAAAACAACCAATAAAACAACCAACCAAACAAAAAACTATATAGTAGGAAATGAGACTGCAGGCAGCAACAATGTATGAATTATATCTTGTGAGGTTTTAATCAGGAACTCCTTCACTTTCTACTCTGTATTGAGTTCTATAGTCATTTAAAAAATTCCAGCTTGGGTCTTCCTGCAGGGGCTCTACTCCCCGGATACTACCTCTCTCTTACTATCACACCCAGCTTGCATCCAGACCCTCCCTTCTGCCTCCCTCCCCTTTTCGGGCACATAACATCACCCAGCTCAGCCTGTTTGGGCGCTGGGACTGAATCGTGAGGGCAACCGGGCATGCGGTAGTTCCTTTGTCTCAATAGCCTGCCTGCAGCAAGCAAGGTAGACCCTTTGTTTACCAGCTACTCAAGCAGCACAGAGATCTTATCTCAGAACCAGGAGAGCCATCACTGGGGTGAGTGAGTTTCTGACCTGTGGCAGCAGCCCGGGACACAGAACTCAGACATTCCTCATCCCCCCCTCATACTTCCTGGTCTTCCTGCAGGGGCTATACTCCCCGGATACTGCCTCTCTCTTCCTATCCCACCCAGCTTGCATCCAGAACCCCCCTTCTGCCTCCCTCCCCTCTTTGGGCACATAACATCACCCAGCTCAGCCTGTTTGGGTGCTGAGACTGAATCGTGAGGGCAACCGGGCAGGCGGTAGTTCCTTTGTCTCAATAGCCTGCCTGCAGCAAGCAAGGTAGGCCCTTTGTTTATGAGCTACCCAAGCAGCACAGAGATCTGATCTAGGCACCAGGAGAGCCATCACTGGGGAGTGCCATCACTGGGAAGGTACATCAATGGGCAAGGAGACCTGATCCAGTAAAAGAAAATCCATAGGGGAGCACTCAGAGGAAGAGATGGGCAGGCGCCAATGCAAGAATTCACGCAACATTCTGAAAAACAACATGAAACCACCAGAACCCAGCGGACCTCACAACAGGAAAACATGAACACCTTAATCAAGAAGAAGTAGAAAAAAATTGACTTTATGAAAGTGATAGAGGCCCTTAAATAGCATGTAAAAAATGCCCTTATAGAAATCGATGAGAAGTATAACAAAAAGTTTGAAGAATTGAGTAAATCAGTGAATGATACCCTAGGAAACCAAGGAAAAACAATCAAACAGATAATGGAATCAGTTTAAGACTTGAAAACTGAAATGGAGGCAAGGAAGAAAACACAGAGGGCCAGCTTGACATGGAAAATCTAGGTAAACAAATAGAGACTACAGAAACAAGTATAACCAACCGAATACAAGAGATAGAAGAAAGAGTCTCAGATTCTGAAGATACCAGAGAGAAAATAAATGCACTGATCAAAGAAAACAGCAAATCCAACAAATGCTCATCACAAAACATTCAGGAAATCAGGGACACAATAAAAAGACCAAACCTAAGAATAATAGGAGTAGAAGAAGAAGAAGTGCAGCTCAATGGTCCAGAAAATATATTTAATAAAATTATAGAAGAAAACTTTCCCAACCTAAAGAAAGATATACCAATGAAGGTTCAAGAAGTATACAGAACACCGAATAGACTGGATCAAAAAAAAAAAATCCCCTCGCCATATAGTAATCAAAACACAAGCATACAGAATAAAGAAAGAATATTAAGAGCAGCAAAGGAAAAAGGTCAAGTAACTTATAAAGGTAAACTTATCAGACTTACACCTGACTTCTCTATGGAAACCATGAAAGCCAGAAGGTCCTGGGTAGATGTAATGTAGAAATTAAGAGACCATGGAAGCAAGCCCAGACTACTATACCCAGCCATGCTTTCATTCACTATAAATGGAGAAAATAAAACTTTCCAGAAAAAAAAATTTTAAACAATACGTAGCCACAAATCCAGCCCTACAGAAAGTAATAGAAGGAAAATCACAACCCAAGGAGTCAAACAATGCCCACAATAACTCAAACATCTAGAGAAACCGGACCGTGAAGCTTTGCGCTTCCTCTTTCCTGCCAGCTCCGAGCGATGGGCATCTCTCGGGACAACTGGCACAAGCGCCGCAAGACCAGGGGCAAGAGAAAGCCCTACCACAAGAAGCAGAAGTATGAGCTGGGACGGCCTGCGGCTAACACTAAGATTGGCCCTCGTCGCATCCACACGGTCCGTGTGCGAGGAGGCAATAACAAGTACCGTGCCCTAAGATTGGATGTGGGGAACTTTTCCTGGGGTTCTGAGTGCTGTACTCGCAAGACAAGGATCACTGACGTCGTCTACAATGCTTCCAATAACGAGCTGGTCCGCACCAAGACTCTGGTCAAGAACTGCATCGTGCTCATTGACAGCACCCTGTACCGACAGTGGTACGAGTCCCACTATGCACTGCCCCTGGGCCGCAAGAAGGGGGCCAAGCTGACTCCTGAGGAGGAAGAAATATTAAACAAAAAATGATCAAAGAAAATTCAGAAGAAATACGATGAAAGGAAAAAGAACGCCAAGATTAGCAGTCTTCTGGAGGAGCAGTTCCAGCAGGGCAAGCTTCTGGCCTGTATCGCCTCAAGACCAGGCCAGTGTGGCAGAGCAGATGGCTATGTGCTAGAAGGCAGGGAGCTGGAGTTCTATCTGAGGAAGATCAAAGCCTGGAAAGGCAAATAAACCATCCATCATAGCTCACGTAATAAAGGTGTTTATTATTCTGTAAAAAAAAAAAATAAAATAACTCAAACATCTAGAGACCCTTCACCAGCACAACTCTACTACCAAAAATGTAACTGGAGTTAACAACCACTGGTCATTAATATCAGTTAATGTCAATGGACTCAACTCACCTATAAAAAGGCACAGACTAAGAGATTGGATACAAAAACAGGATCCAACATTCTGCTGTCTAAAAGAAACACACATCAACCACAAAGACATGCACCTACTCAGAGTAAAGGGCTGGGAAAAGGCTTATCAAGCAAATGAAACAAGCAGGTGTGGCCTTACTAATTTCTAACAAAGTTGACTTCAAAAGTTAAATCAATCAGAAGAGATGGAGATGGACATTTTATACTCATAACAGGAACAATTCATCAGGATGAAGTCTCAATCCTGAATATCTATGCCCCTAATATAAAAGCACCCACTTACGTAAAAGAAACATTGCTAAAACTCAAGGCAGTCATCAAACCGCACACACTAATAGTAGGAGACTTCAACATACCTCTCTCACCAATGGACAGGTCAATCAGACAGAAACCGAACAGAGAAATAAGAGAATTAATGGAGGCAATGAATCAAATGGACTTAACATTTATAGAACATTCCACCCAATTAGGAAAGAATATACCTTCTTCTCTGCAGCTCATGGAACCTTCTCAAAAATTGACCACATACTCGGTAACAAAGCAAACTTCCACAGTACAAAAAAATTAGTAACCACCTGTGTCTTATCAGATCACCATGGATTAAAGTTAGAATTCAACAACAATGCTACCCCCAGAAAGCCTACAAACTCATGGAAACTGAACAGTCAACTACTGAACCACACCTGGATCATGGAAGAAATAAAGAAAGAAATTAAAGTCTTCCTTGAATTCAATGAAAATAAAGAAACAACATACTCAAATTAATGGGACACTATGAAAGCAGTCCTAAGAGGAAAGTTCATAGCACTAAGTGCCCACTTAAAGAAAACAGAGAAAGCACACATTGGAGACTTAACAGCCCACCTGAAAGCTCTAGAAAAAAAAGAAGCAGACTCACCTAGGAGGAGTAGAAGACTGTAAATAATCAAACTGAGGGCTGAAATAAACAAAATAGAAACACAGAAAACAATACAAAGAATCAATGAATCAAAAAGCTGGTTCCTGGAGAAAATCAACAAGATTAACAAACCCCTATCCAAACTAATCAAACGGCAGAGAGAGAATATGCAAATTAATAAGATCAGAAATGAAGAGGGACATAATCACAGACACAGAGGAAATTCAGAGAATCATTAGATCTTTCTACAAAAGACTGTATGCCACAAAACTGGAAAATGTAAAAGAAATGGACACTTTTTTAGATAAATACCATATACCAAAGTTAAACCAGGACAAGGTGAACAATCTAAATAGACCTGTTAGTTGCGAAGAATTAGAAGCTGTTATCAAAAACCACCCTACCAAAGAAAGCCCAGGACCACATGGTTTCAATGCAGAATTCTACCAGAACTTCCAAGAAGACCTAATACCTATACTCCTTAATGTATTTCACATTATAGAAACAGAAGAGTCATTGCCAAATTCCTTTTATGAAGCTACAGTTACCCTGATACCAAAACTACACAAAGACTCAACCAAGAAAGAGAATTAGAGGCCATTCTCACTCATGAACATTGACGCAAAAATCCTCAATAAAATACTGGCAAACCAAATCAAAGAACACACTAGAAAAATTATCCATTATGATCAAGTAGGCTTCATCCCAGAGATGCAGGGCTGCTTCAACATATGAAAATCTATCAATGTAATCCATCATATAAATAAACTGAAAGAAAAAATCATTTCATTAGATGCTGAAAAAACATTTGACAAAAATTCAACATCCCTTTATAATAAAAGTCTTGGAGAGATTAGGGATACAAGGGTCATACCTAAATATAATAAAAGCTATTTACAACAAGCCGACAGGTAACATCAAATTAAACGGAGAGAAACTCAAAGCCATCCCACTAAAATCAGGAACACAACAAGGCTGTCCACTCTCTTCATACCTCTTCAATATAGTGCTTGAAGTTCTAGCAATAGCAATAAGACAACATAAGGGGATCAAGGGGATTCGAATTGGAAAGGAAGAAGTTAAACTTTCGTTATTTGCAGATGATATGATAGTGTACATAAGCGACCCCAAAAACTCTACCAAGGAACTCCTACAGCTAATAAACACTTTTAGTAATGTGGCAGGATATAAGATCAACTCCAAAAAATCAGTTGCCCCCTTATACACAAAGGATATGGAAGCAGACAGGGAAATCAGAGAAGCATCTCCTTTCACGATAGCCACAAACAGCATAAAATTTTTTGAAGTAACTCTAACCAAGGAAGTGAAAGATCTATTTGACAAGAACTTTAAGGCATTGAAGAAAGAAGTTGAAGAGGATACCAGAAAATGGAAGGATCTCTCTTGCTCTTGGATTGGGAGGATCAACATAGTAAAAATGGCAATTCTACCAAAGGCAATTTATAGATTCAATGCAATCCTCATCAAGGTCCCATCAAAATTCTTCACAGATCTTGAGAGGACAATAATCAACTTTATATGAAAAACAAAAAACCCAGTTTAGCCAAAACAATCTTATACAATAAAGGAACTTCTGGAGACATTGCCATCCCTGACTTCAAACTCTATTACAGAGCTACAGTAATGAAAACAGTGTGGTACTGGCATAAAAACAGAGAAGTTGACCAACGGAATCTAATAGAAGACCTGGATTTTAACCCACAAACCTATTAACACCTCATTTTCAATAAAAGAGCTAAAAGTATACAATGGAAGAAAGAAAGCATCTTCAACAAATGGTGCTGGCAGAACTGGATGTCAACCAGTAGAAGAATGAAAATAGACCCATATCTATCGCCATGCACAAAACTCACATCCAAGTGGATCAAAGCCCTCAATATCAATCTGAACAAACTGAATCTGACAGAAGAGAAAGTGGGAAGTACCCTACAACATATGGGCACAGGAGATTGCTTCCTATGTATAACCCCAGCAGCACAGACATTAAGGGCAACATTGAATAGATGAGACCTACTGAAACTGAGAAGCTTCTGTAAAGCACAAGACACTGTCACTAAGAGAAAAAGGCAACCTACTGACTGGGAGAAGATCTTCACCAACCCCGCAACAGACAAATGGCTAATCTCCAAAATATATAAAGAACTCAAGAAACTAGACTTTAAAATGCTAAGTAACCCAATTAAAAAATGGGGCACTGAACTGAACAGAGAATTCTCAACAGAAGAAGTTCAAATGGCCAAAAAAACTTAAGGTCATGCTCAACCTTCTTAGCGATCAGGGAAATGCAAATCAAAACAACTTTGAGATACCATCTTACACCTGTCAGAATGGTTAAAACAAAAACACCAATGATAGCCTTTGCTGGAGAGGTTGTGGAGTAAGGGGTACACTCATCTATTGCTGGTGGGAATGCAAACTTGTGCAACCACTTTGAAAATCAGTGTGGCGGTTTCTCAGGAAATTTGGGATCAACCTACCCCAGGACCCAGCAATATCACTCTTGGGAATATACCCAAGAGATGCCCTATCATATTACAGAAGCATTTTTTCAACTATGTTAATAGCAGCGTTATTTGTAATAGCCAGAACCTGGAAACAACCTAGATGTCCTTCAATGGAAGAATGGATGAAGAAAGTGTGGAATATACACACATTAGAGTACTACTCAGCGGTAAAAGCAATGACATCTTGAATTTTGCATGCAAATGGATGGAAATAGAAAACACTATCCTGAGTGATGTGACCCAGACCCAAAAAGATGAACATGGGATGTACTCACTCATAATTGGTTTCTAGCCATAAATAAAGACATCTTGTGTATAATTTGTCATCCTAAATGGTGCCCAGACGTGTGACTAACTGAGTCCACAGAAAGTCTGAGAAAGCTTGGAAAAGAATAGAGTAAAGCATGTTTCTTGTGGCAATTTCTTGGGTCTGCTCTGCTGGCTAGAGGCAAGCAAGCGCTCTCATCTAAGAGAGGCTTTCCTGACTCAGCTTTAGTTGCAAAACTCTGCAGCTCATTAAGAGGTCCTGCCACGAAACACTTAAAAGGTGTTGACGAAAAGCTGAACGCATGCTTTTTGGTTTTCAGCCGTAGCAGGAAAAAAGCTGAGCCGTTTAAAAATGCCAGCTTTCTGGGCTGTCCTGCCAGGGCAAACTCTGACTCTTTTACACAGGCAGTTCATGTGGTTTGCAAGCACAGGCTTCTGAAGCTTGCTTGCTGGCAGGGACCTTGAAATGCCATAGAGTTGTGGCAGTTAACATGGCTACAGCCAGTACCTCAGCCATGAGGCTGGAAAGCTAAGGAATGGGCTGGATCCAGCCGCCAAAGCCACAGCTTCAATCCTACTGATATTGCTTGCTCAATTAAGGATTCATGTGGTCAAAAAAGAGACATATACAGTAAAAGAAAGATTCAAAGTCAAAGAAAATGTTTAAATGGTTTACAATGTGTTAAAAATATATGCAAGCTAAAAGTTGAAGTTCTTAAAGTAAAAAAAAAAAGGAAGACATTTGTTGTGTGTGTAGTACACACCTTTAATCCCAACACTTGGGAGGCAGAGGGAGATTGACCTCTGTAACTTCAAGGTGTGGTAGCACATGCCTTTAATCCCAGTGCCTAGAAGGCAGAGACAAACAGATCTCTATGAGTTCAAGGTGTAGTAGCATACACCTTTAATCCCAATGCCTGGGAGGCAGAGAAAGGTGGATCTCTGAGAGTTCAAGGACAGCCTGGTCTACAGTGTTATTCCAGGTCAAAGATACAGAGAACCTGTCTCAAAAACCAAAAAATAAAAGTAAAAAATAAACGAAATAGAGTTAAAATAAAGCCGTACAAAGATGGAAAATAAACAGAGAATTTTGATACTGTATGCTATTATGCTCTCTTTGAATTGTTTGAATGCTGAGGAAGGAGCAACAGATGCCAAAAGATATTTGTTTATAAATGCTGCTGAACTAATCCAACATAGATATTTTGAAAATGCCTTGACTTTGAAATTTGGATCTAAGGACATGATGCTTTGGAAAGGAGTTTCTTATTTTGTTTTCACAGAGGATAAGACCCTGTTCATTTCTTCTATTCCGATATGGTATGATGGACCACGTCCTCCTGAAGGGTTGCTGTGAACATCTTCAGAAAATTGCTTCGCTCAACTGCCAACTGAGATGAAACTAGCACACAGGTTATACCATGAAAGACCTAATTAACAACGCCCCCATTCAGCAGGAAGCAGTTTGGAGAGAAAAAAACTGCGCCCATGTTCCCAAATATGGTTTATAAATGTTCTTTAACATTTATAGGGGGATATGATATAGATATGAATAATTTGTATTAGTATAGATTTTGCTTTATTGATAGAGATTTAAGGTCAATTTTGTTATATGTATATGCATATTTCTGCTATTGATTAAGATATTGTGATTGTGTAGTCCATTAAAAATGTAATGTATAATTAGAAATATAGATTGTTAATAGATAATCATAATAGTCAAGTTTGTAGTCATGTTAGTTAAGATTTTCTAGATGTACATAGATATATTTTAGATAGGCATTCTTCATATTTTTCAAAGATTATAGAATATGGCATTTTAAATGTTTTAATAATTTAGGGCTTTTCATGACAATGAGACACGTCTACTCCTTGCAGCACCAATCTACTTCAAGAGGAAGATGGGCATCGAAGAGGATCCTTATGGAATTTGATAACCATTTGGGCAAGAAACTGCTCTTGCCTGGACTATTGCATAAACTGGACACAGAACCCGCAGAGAGAGGACTACTGAACTTGCCTAAAGGTGAGATGATCTTTCGGGATTCCTGATTCATGAAGGAGTCTGCAAGACATTCTTCAGGACAAGCAGATAGTGACTGCCTTTGAAATTTCCTGCTTTGTGGAAATGTCTGCTGGAATCTATGGGGCTGTAGGCCGAAGATGGATGCCCCAACAGTACAGGCAGCGAGGTGTCTCTGTCATTTCTAGAGTTTTAAAAGTTGCTTTTTTCTTGTTTGCTTAGGTAGTATTGTATCTTTCTGGAGTCTTTGATGGAGTTAAGAATAGTTAGTTATAGTTATAGTTTTCCTTATTTATGATAAATATTATTGTAATTTTTACTTGATAACTGTTTTGTTATATGTAATTTTACTATGTTAAAGTTAAAGCCTTTTTTTGTTTGTTTAAACAGAAAAAGGGGAAGTGATGTGGGAGTGTCATATATCAATCTGTTGATTTCATTGGCTAAGTAATAAACAAACTGCTTGGGCTCATAGCTTAGAACATAGGTGGGTGGAGTAAACAGAACAGAATGCTGGGAGGAAGAGGAAGTGAGCTCAGAGACTTGACAGCTCTCCTCTTGGGGGCAGACGCCTCAGAGAGACGCCATGCCCCGCTCCCGGGCAGACACACGCGATGAAGCTCTGACCCAGGATGGACATAGGCTAGAATCTTCCTGGTAAGACTGGTGCTCACAGATTATTAGAGATGGGTTGATTGGTATATCAGAATTAGCCTGTAAGGGCTAGAGCTAAAGGGCCAAGCAGTGTTTAAATGAATACAGTTTGTGTGTTGTTATTTCGGAGCATAAACTAGCCATGTGGGCAGCCAGGGTGCTGGGGACGCAGCCCCGCCGCTCTTATTACTACACCTAAAGAAGCTAAATAAGAATGTGAACCCAAAGAAAAACATGTAATTATCCTCCTGGATATGGGAAGAAGACAAGATTGCCAGGCAAAAAATTGGGATCTTGGGGGTGGGGTGGGATGGGGGTAAGGGGAGATGGGGAGAGAAAAGTGAGAAGTGGAGGATGGGGGAACTTGGGGAAATGGGATGGTTGGGATAAAGGAAGGATGGATATGGGAGCAGGGAAGCATATATCTTAATTAAGGGAGCCGTCTTAGGGTTGGCAAGAGACTTGAACCTAGAGGGGCTCCCAGGTGCCCAGGACAATGTCCCCAGTTAGTTCCTTGGGCAGCTGAGGATAGGGAACCTGAAATGGCCCTATCCTAGAGCAATACTGATGAATATCTTGCATATAACCATAGAACCTTCATCTGGCGATGGATGGAGATAGAGACAGAGACCCACATTGGAGCACCGGAATGTGCTCCTAAGGTCCCAATGAGGAGCAGAAGGAGGGAGAAGATGAGCAAGGAAGTCAGGACCGTGAGGGGTACACACACCCACTGAGTCAGTGGGGCTGATCTCTTGGGAGCTCACCAATGCCAGCTGTACTGGGACTGAAAAAGCATGGGATAAAACCGGACTCTCTGAACATGGCGGACAATGAGGGCTGATGAGAAGCCAAGGACAATGGCACTGGGCTTTGGTCCTACTTCATGTTCTGGCTTTGTGGGAGCCTAGCCAGTTTGGATGCTCACCTTCCTAGACCTAGATGGAGTGGGGAGGACCTTGGACTTTCCACAGAGCAGGGAACCCTGACTGCTCTTCAGACTGGAGAGGGAGGGGGAAAGGATTGAGGGAGGGGGAGAGGAGTGGGAGGGGAGGGAAATGCGAGGCTGGGAGGAGGCGGAATTTTTTTCAATAAAAAATAAAAAATAAAAATAAATTCCAGCTTGAGCTCTGGTAATCCCGATCTTGCAGACAGGCTACAGAATCTGCATTTTGTTAAGACTGATTTTTTAGTGTCTTGGAATTATTTTCAAGCAATCTGGGTTTAGGGTGCCACTTAAGAATGCAATACCATTTTCAACACTTGGATATAAGAAAAGTCAGTATGAATCAAGCAACCTCGTGCGCAAATAGAGAGAGAAGCCCTCGTGGGCCTCTCACCTTTCAGCTATACCTTTTCATTTCACATTTTTGTATTGAAAAGTATCATTAACAACCAGGACTGTGGAACTGTTGCATGAAAGGACACCCTATCCCAGCCCAACAGCTAAAGGTTCAGCAGCTAGACCTAGAGCTACTACCCTTCCTAGAGATAATAAGAACACAGATGGCAAGACAGCAAAATCACAAGAGGGAAGATGGACTGTGCTTTAGCCACATGCTTGGTGACCTCTCCTTTCCAGCCCTATTTCTGATTTTTCCTCTTTGGGCTGCTCAACAAAAGACACTCTAAAACTTCATTGTGGCAGGAGGGAAAAGACAGGGAAACAAAAAAGGAATATTCTGAATGAAAAGGGTCATAATTAAGCTCAGCCTGCAAGCAAAATTTATGCCACACAAATCGGCTCTATTGAAAGGAGAAAGATAATGAGAAAAGAGGATTAGGCCCCATTGACAGTGTTTGAGCTATTTGAGAAGACAGATTATCGACAATGTTTAGTGTATTTTGAAATTAGTTTATTGCTCAAATATTGATATACATATAGTACTCTTACAATAAAATATCTTTTAAAATTTCATTGTTTCTTTGTGTGTTTATATGACTGTGTATATGTGCGTTGCTTATGTGTGTGTGTATGTGTGTTGGTGTGCAGGTAGAGATTGGAGGTTGATGTCAGGGGTCTTTCTCAAATGCCTACTTTAGATTTTGAGACAGGAACTCTTACCAAATCGGGAACTCTCTAATTTCGCTAGACTGGCCAGCCAGTGAGCTCCAGGCTCGCTCCCTCCTTAGGATTGCCATCATGCACTCGGTTCTCTCCATGAGTGCTGGTGATCCAGACTCAGGCCCTCATTCCTGTGTGGAAAGAACTTTACTGACTGAGCAAAGGTCAGTTCATACAAATACATATTGAGCCTATCTCCCCATGCCCTTTATTCCCATTCTGTCCCCCTTCCCCATCTGTCATTCTTGTTCCTTTAGCCAGTTTCATTCCTACTTTGTGTCATATACATATGCATCATTTTATATACCTACTACTGAAAGAAAATACACAAAGTTAGTGATTTCTTCAGTTAAGGGTGTCAATGCTTTTAAAGAGGGTCTTTTTCATATAAAAATAGACTAAATTTCATAAATAAGTCATTTTCTAATTTTTTTGTGATGTTGCTTTTTCCGTTTCTCTCCAAGGAAGCTGAAGCAAATGTATCACTTCCTTCAACGTCCCCAGAGAAACACTGCTCTTAGCAAAGCCCTAAGAGGTCAAAGAATCACATCTAATTCTATGACTAAGAGGAGCTGCTGAAAAGACAATGATAAAACATAAAACTTTTACCTTTCTGCTCTTCTTTTTGGAATTCTCATTCCCATACCCTCTCACATTTTCTACAGCATCTGCAAAGTTACAGAAATTATTTTACGATTGTTCATCCATACTTATATTAAAGTTCATCAAGGTATTTTAGCTTTTGCTGACTTGTGGACTCAGCTTTGCAATGATCAACCACCACCACTATTGTTGCTTTCTTTTGCATGTTTTTGAGAATGGGTATCATAATGTAACCCAGGCTGCTTTAGATTCACTATATATAAATTTGGAGTTGTTTTCAAATTTCAGCCTCCTGAATGCTGGGATTACAGGCACCAACTAGCATACTTGGCTTTATTTTTTTCCTCTGATTTTCTGATTGCTATGCTTTCTTGCTTTTGTGGTTCTAGGTATTATGCCAAGAGCCTTGTGTATGCTAGAGACAAATCTTATAGTATACAAGTAACTCTACTGCTGAGACAAACCCATTTTACTTATTAAATGGACTAAATTAAAATTTTGGCATTGGAAATTGAACCTGGGTCTTGTGTATGTTATCCACATATCATGCTCAGTTACTCTGATTCCACCATTTTCTTTTTAATTGATAAAAAATACATTTTTAATGTAGTGTGGTGTTTTTTATACATGTATGTGTTGTATATTCCCCAAGATTGAATAAGATACTGTATGTATGGGATAAGGTACTGTTTGGATGTAGGTACTGTAAATTAGTGTGGGCATTTTGGAAAGCAGAATGGAGTTTCCGCTTAAAATTAAAAATAGAATTATGACTTATTTCAGTAATCCCATTATTGGGTATATAGCCACTGAAACCAGTGTGTCAAAGAGATTTCTATGTTCCTATGTTCATTGTTGAACTTTGAGAGCATGTGTGTGGGTGTGTGTATTGCAGCATATGCAGAGAACAATTTGTCTTGTTTCCTGCCACTGGGCTGTATACTCCAGATAGTTGGTTTTTGAGCTTCTGGGTGATTCTCTTGTCTTCACCTTCCATCTCACTGTAGGAATGATGGGATTCCAGATGTGTGCCAACACATCTGGCTCTTTATGTGTGTTCTGAGGTTTTGAACTCAGGTCTTTAGGCTTATGAGACAAGTGCTTAGTCACTGAGCCAATTCCCCAGTCACATTGTAGCTCTTTACAGTAACTGAGACCTTGCCCTCTACTTCCTAAAAAGAGCAAGGTTGAGGAAGAAGCAACATGAAGAAGATTCATCTAAATGAAGCTGCCCAAGATTACTGACAGAAAACTGCTCATTCTTGAGATGTAGGAAGGACAACACAGCATGTACAGGAAGTTTCTCAGGCTTCCTACTCCTGGAGAATCGAGAAATAGTTTTATAACCTTACAGTTTATAAAAACTCAAGTTGATTTTTGACAACAGGCACATTGGTGTAACCAGGATACCATTGACAGTGATTTAAAAAGCATCATATGTACTCAAAAACTGAGTGACCCTCATATAGAGGCAGGGTGCTTGTTCTGGAAAGTGTCATTACTCACAGCCAGGTAAGACTCACTGGTTTCTCTATTAGTAAGTAGCCTTGTTGCTGCAATTCCCAACAAAGTGCTTATGGGGAGGAATGCTTATTCAAAGAGGCTAGTAAGCACACTTACTGGTCACATTGCATACACAGTTTGAAATCAAAGGATATGAGTAGAGCCAGGCTATGAAATCTCAAGGCCCACACCTTGAGACACTTCCTCCAGCAACACCCCACCTCCTAAGAGATTCACTACTCTCCAAAGAATACCACTAGCTTGCAACCAAGTGTTTATGGGCTGAGACAACAGAAGTTCTTTTTATTAATGTGTTCACTTTAGGCACTAATTTGTGTACTTTTAGTATCATTTTGTCTGAAATGACCAGATTTACTCTTACATTAATCAGATGAAAAGTTCAGGTTATCCTTCTGTCTTTTCTCAATGGAGTACCACCCCATCAACAATCTTTTTTAATGAAAAATAGAATTTATGGGATCTATCACCCAATAAAGCCTGCTTTTTGTCTGATTTATCATTGTTCTGTCCTTAAAGGTGTGGGCATTTTCTTCAAAATTATCTATCTATCTATCTATCTATCTATCTATCTATCTATCTATCTAAACCATCCATCCATCCATCCATCCATCCATCCATCCATCCATCCATTTATTTTCTGCAGTGATGTGATCAAAATCAGGACCTTGAGCATGCTCAACAAAGGGCTCTACCACTGAACAACATCTCCAGCCTCCCTCTCACCTTTTTGAGACAGGGTTTCTCTGTGTTGCTTTGGAGCCTGTACTGGTATTAGCTCTTGTAGGCTGGCCTCGAACTCACAGAGATTCGCCTGCCTCTGCTTCCCAAGTGCTGTGATTAAAGGTATGTGCCACCACCGCCCAGCGAGCAAGAGGATCTTTGATGTCAGTTGATAGGAGCCAAACAAATGTTACATTTCCATGTTTCATTTTTGTGTTCTCATTTGTGCGTCATGAGGTTTTTTTTTTAATTTTGGAAGTTCCAGTGTAGTTTGAATAACTGAAATATTGAAAGTAAAAAGACATGATTGAGCTTCTGCTCAACATGAATAAGTGTTACTGGTCTTCGATGGGTTTAATATAGATCGTTCCTAATGTGTAAGAGGATTTCAAGTAATAAGTTAGAAACTGCTTCAGGACTCAGTTCCAAAGCTTAAAAAAAATTAAAAATTAAGCAAGCAATAAGGCAACAAAGTCAAGTACTGTGGTTTTGGCGATGACCACTAGGTGGAAGTGTCGCACCGTGAGAAACCGTTGCTCCTCCATTGCCTGAGAAATAATTGCAAAGACCTTTGCTCAGGACTAAGCGGAAAGCAGCGATGGTCTTTAGAGGGCAGATGCCTGGCAACAGAATTCCTTCTTAAGCTTTTGTTGGCGTTGAAATTCGTCAAGCCCCCAAACTGCTTTTGTCTGGAGACTTTTCCAAAAGTTGGAAAGAACCTCTCAAAAAAAAAAAAAAAATCACACTATGTCAAAATTATTAGTACATTTCAGTTTTGAAGCACCACTTCATGGTTTCCTTTGTATGATAATCTACATGTTATTGGAGACACCAAACAGCTAAAGCTGGTGCCTGAGGGGCCTCAGGTGGCCAGAAGGACTTCCTGGTGGCTTAGAGGGGTCTGGCGAGCTGAGCTGCAGCAGCTGCTGAAGAAGAAACTGGTAGGTCATTCAGTAAAATCTATTTTCTGGGCCCCTTGTCAGTTGCAGTGCTTCGAGCTTTGAACTGCGGGCCTCCGCAGTTGTCTAAGGGTGTGTTAATCTGATCTTAAACTCTAACTAAAATAAAATAAAATAAAAGGTTTGAAGGGTGTGGTCGCCCAAGCCTTTAATCCAGCCTGGTCTACATAGCTCCAGGGTAGCCAGAGATACATAGTGAGACCCTGTCTCAAAAACTAACAATAAAACAGGTATGTGAAAGTCACTTTAAAACAATTCACAGTATGGCATATATGTGAGTAACGCTCCGGTTTGAGGGCAGAAGTGATCTTCATTTCTACAGTTTTAAGAGTGACAACTTCAAGGCTTTAGTTGATTAGATACAATTAGCCACATCTTTATAGAAAGGGTTGGGGATACAGCTCAGTGGTAAGTAAAGTGCTTTGTAAGCCCTGGGTTCAATCCCTAGCACCAGAAAAAAGACCTTAATGGAATTATCTACAGTATTATCTCAGACTTTATCTTTGTTCTAAGAGTTTTAGAAATCATAGCTTTAAGTAGTCTGAACAACCACCTTACAAGAGAAGGACAAACACTGCTACACCCATAAAACATGTTTAACCTTGCCACCTATTAGAAAATGCAAATCAAATTTACACTGAGATTCTGTTAAAATATGCTGTACACCTGGGTACCCTGTCCCTTTAAGAGACAAGCCCCCCCCCCCCCCTTCCTCTGAGGCAAGAGGATCTTCAGCCTCCTCTCCAGCCTGCTCTGTTTCTTTGTGTTCCTCTTCTGAAGCGGTAACTATTGCCCCTCTCTCCCTTCCTTTCTCTCTTCTCCTCTTCTCCCCTCTTCTCCCTTTCTGTCCTTCCCCTTTCCCCTCCATTACCCTCTAAATAAATTCTATACTCAAACTCTTTCTGCATGGTATATCTGTCTCTCACCAGCTGCGGTCTCCCACCTGCCAAGGGGACACACCGCTGCCCCTCATGGGTCCTTTCTCCAGTCCCCCATGTGTTTACAAACGATAACAGATTCCATCACGCCCTGTCAGAACACTCAACATAAAAATATGTTTAAATCAGCAAATATTGGTGAGGACACTGGGTTGGGGGAGAAACCTTTTATCATTGGTGATAACTATTTTTGGATCCCCAGTAGTAGGTTTCTCCAATGATGCAATTAGCCAGATCAAGCTGAATCAAAAAGATCAGGTTTAATGAGGAAAGTGCCCCAGGTGATGCTCAAGCCTCCCAAAAGGGGGTGTGTGGAGGAAGAGAAATCACGTGGCAGGTTTAGGGACCCGAGCTTAAATATCCTGTAGGATGGGTCTTGAGCAGCTCCAGGAAGGAGCTGCCACTTGGCAGGCTTTCTGAGATACATGGTGTTTGGAATGGGGTGGGGGAAGGTGAGACCAAAGTGGAGCTTCCGATGAACAATTGGCATGGATATAAATGACTGTAACCACTTTGGAAATCAGCATGAAGGTTCATAAAAAACTAAAAGTTAGAACTATCATATGACCCAGGATATATACCTAAAGGAGTCTTAGTATGTCACAGATATACCTGTATAGCCATTGTTATTTTTGACACTTTCACAATAGCTGAGCCTCAATGCCCAGCATAAGATGAACGAATAAATCATATTCTTTATTCATATATATAAAACACACACACACACAAACATATATATATATATATATATATATATATATAGAGAGAGAGAGAGAGAGAGAGAGAGAGAGAAATTTGCCATATACCCATTCTTTATCTAGAGTGTTAATTGGCCAGAAAGGAGGGGGGGGAGTCATGTGATTTATAGGACAGTGAGTGTCACCGCATCAGGTGAAATAAGGCAGAAGTGGGAAGACATATATTGCATGTTTTCTCTCATATTTGGAATCTGAAAAAGAAAAAAAAAAGACCATATGAAAGTAATGAGCTACCAGAGAAGGGTAGGGGGGCGGGCATGAGAGGAAGAGGCTCTTAGGTGAAGGTGGTTGGGAAAGCAGATACAACCTAGGCGGTGATTTATACATTTAGTCACAGTGACGGCTATTGATAAGCACAATTGTATACATTCATGATGATAATTAAAAGAAAACTAGTGACCTTCTAGTTGCAACTTTTAAAATCGTATTACTAGCCAAGGGTGATGGTTCACACTTACATAGACGGTTCATGGCTAGTCTGGGTTACAGGTCACCTGATCTCATCCCAGCCTCCATGATAATATCATTAGCTGCAGCTAGATACGGTGGCACTGGAAAAGCTGAAGCAGGAAGGCCGTACGTTTGAGGCCAGCCTGAGTTGGTAGAGATCCTGTCTCAAAATAAAAAAGAGATCACATTCATATTTTCAAATCACATATCTAATATTGAAGAGCTATATAAAATCTCTCCTGGAGACATGATGTATTTTGTATTATATGTATACATACTTTTGACTTGCTTGTTAAATTCTCTATAAATACTTTAGTCACATATGGGGAGAATCAGCAATGGGCTCTACCTTCTGATGTTAGTGAGTGAGCAATCACAAGGCTAGGTGGTAAGTGATGGAACTGGAGAAGTGCGAGTTTGTGAGAACGTAGTCACAGAGATATACCTTCAGAAACAGATAGATCTGACGTACTGTGCTCATGACCTGTTTTTGAAGAAACCCAAAATGGTGGTTTAAACTGTACGTACAAATTCACAGGAAAAGAATTCTGCTTTCTTTTCTGAGACAAGGTCTCATTATGTAAGCCTTGGCGGTCCTGGAACTCATTCTGAAGACCAGGCTGATCTCCAAATCAGAGAACCACCTACTTCTGCCTTGAAAGTAATGCTATACCTGGCTTTAGAAATCACTATTTTTTTTTAAAAGTGCTCATTTTAATGTGTTTTTTTTTATTTACTTTAAAAAATGTGTTTGTATGTTGTCTACAGAGGTCAGAAGAAAGTGTTGGATCCTCTGGAATTGGAACTACTACAATGGTTGTGATCCATTGTATGGCTGCTGAGAATTGAACCCAAGTCCTTGGGAAGTGTTGTTCCCTGCTGAGTCAACTCTCCAGCCCTATAAAAATATTCTTTAACAAGATGTATGACAAAACATTGTATTTCTGTGTTAAATACCTTTTCTTTCTTGAGTAACCTGGGAACATTTGCAGATTTTTTTTTTAATGTTGATTATAGTTTCTATAGAGAAGTTGAAGAATAAGCATGGAGTAATATTTTCTTTTAGTTGTTAAAGTATCTAAGCACTTGTTTCTAAAAATACTTTAAATATCAAAAGTAAAGGAAAAAAGAATTAAATAAAGACAAAAAGACTTTAAATATCAATAAACTTTCTATTCTTTGTGAAACTTGTCTTTCTTTTCTGCAATTCATAGAAAATGTAATTTCCTTAGGAGAATTATGGCCCCTAGAAAGAACTATACAGTTAGCCTCCAGTTGAAATTTGAAAAAGCAATAGTTTGTATTTGTAATATTGACCATTTTAAGTTTATGATAACTTTTGCTTATGTAAGAAATAAGTGCACCGAAATCTGTCATTCATATTGTGAACAAATAATAGAGAAAATATTCATAGGAACAGTGATTCATTGTTATTTTCTGTTAAGGTAAAAATCATCTCTGGAGGACAAGAGTTCAGTGAACAAATAGCATGGCCACAGAATGACAAAGGCTTTCCTGTGACTACAATGCAGAAGCAAGGACAGCCTTGATGTAATCAAAACATTACAAAGACCTCCTCACTGTTGATGAGTAATTTGATTTTAATGGTGATCTTTTGTTTGAGATCTGTAGGTTTTGACAACCAATATCCTTTCCCAAGTAGGATTTGAACTGGGGTGATACTCTTGAATACTGTTTCCTGTAACAGGTCTACAGTATGGGCTGCTTCTAAGCTCCAGAATAATCAAAGATAATCCAACATTTTTTTGATATTTGATATTTTGGAGCAGGTCAAATATGCCTGCTCCAGATTCAAATAGAATGTGTCACAACTCCTGTTCCAGGGCACTGTGGCCACGAACTTCTGTTGTGGTGTGAGAGGGAACCTATGGTGAATGAGGGTGGAAGGATGTAGGCTGGACAACATGGTGACTCATTTCAGCATACCCTGGGCATAGGACTGACCCTTCTTGTCTAGGATCTGGTCCTGGGGGTGATTAAAACACCTCAGGGGTGGCAATTTAGATTGCAGAGCCTATAAAGTAGATGATTGTAGGTATAGATTAATGATTGATTGATGACTCTTTCCTGTGGGCAGGGATAATGAAGGAGGCAGATCACTCAGTCAATTTATTCGTAATCGAGAATAAGAAATAGTCAGCATTTTCACGGGAAAGATATTAAAGTATCAAGTTAGAGGAGCTAGAGATCTGATTAACAGGACTTACTCAGTTTCCCCAAACCTTCAATAGAGTTCTGCCAGGTGAGAAACAGTACTTTGGAGAAAAAAGGAAACTGGGTGAGCAGATGTCATGGGGTACTGGAGAAATTGATGGCATCTAGTATCAGTCCTTTGGGCTATGATAGTAGAAATTTTATTTATAATTTGTTTTTTAATGTTTTGACAACTTGAAGGAATAGCTAAAAGAATGGCCATTTCTGTTTTTTGGGTTTTTTTTTTTTTTGAGACAGGGTCTCACTATGTAGCTCTGACTGTCCTGGAACTCACTATGTAGAACAGGCTGGCCTTGAACTCACAGAAATTTGCCTGCCTCTGCCTCCTGAGTGCTAGGATTAAAGGTATGCACTACCATGCTAAGCTAGGGCTGGCTATTTCCAACCCAGAGCTCTGCGCAAAAGTGATTCCTGGGGTTCTAGGTGTCATGGTTTTAGATTCAGGGAATCAAATAAAAATGAGGCATTCTGTTTTAATAAAAATGTGCAACATCAGTTCAGAAACATGAAAGATGCTCTGTTATAGTTCATCACGTGCTGGTCCATAGCCATTGGGTGGAATATTCTGCCTCAGAAGTCACAATAATAGAACTGATGTATTCTCTTTACATTGGTCATGCTGTATCTGGCCAAATAATATATCTAATGCCATTACATGCTAATTGAGACAGGTAATTTTTCTTAACTCTATTAATGGGATTCATATTTATGATTAAAAATCAGGTTACTTTGATGTAATAGAAACAAGCTTTCTATTATAGGTGTTCAGACAGCTCTCTTACTTATTAAAAGCTTATAGTTTCTCTCTATATCCTGTAAAGCTAAAGACTCATTTCATAGATCCTTCTTACTATCAACTTAGATCAGAAAATCTGGTTCTTTCCAGTTCAGAAAAAAGTGGAAAAATTATCCAGGGAGATTTACCTTCAGGTGATTGAAAAGTTTTTTGAATCCTTTGAAGAAGAAAGAAGAAATTTTTAAAAAATCAAATAATGTAATAATAAAACAATGTTTGAGATTTTCCTTTAGATTTTAATAGTCAGTAACTTGATGCTTTAATGCTGACCAAACCTGTTCTGAGACCATGAATTAGACATAATTTCGTTGGTAAAATGAGGGAATACAATAAGACAGCCCGCAAGAGTTTCATAATGCTGCTCTAAAAAGTTTCTATTTCTTTATGCTTAGTTATCTTTCTAATTAACTTTTAGTTGGCATATAAAATAATGGGTTTCACCATGATGTATGAATTTGTTTACATTACATAAGATGTTAAAACATAATTTTCAGGTCTTCAGATTCCTGGGGAAGAGATTTTAAAGTTTTGTAATTTATGCAAAGATAAACATGTCCATTTTTCATGGTGAGGCACTCAGACAAAGCCTGCATTTATTAATATGGTGACCATGGAGGGCCCCTAGATAGTTTCAGGATGGGGGCTGACTATGTTAGAAATACCAAATGTGATTAGTAATTTGAAACATTGAGTCAAATGGTCTTGTTTCCAACCTGTAGAGACAACAAAGGACTGAACGACATATCATGCTTAATATGTAATAAGACTCTAACAAAAACTTTAGACACTGAGACTCTTGTGAGCTTCTCAGTTGGTGAACGTATTGATAAACTAGAAGGTTATGGCACTCTGATGCCCTTCCCTACCCTTCCTCTTAAGAGACTGTGACTGTGTTGCCATTTCCTTTCCCAGTAAGGCCTAAACTTATCAGTTCCCCTCACCAGTGGCAAATGTCTTTGAGGCACTGGATATGTAGATAGAAAGCCTGAGGCTATGCCTTTCATGGTCCCAGAAAAGAGTGCTAGAGGTTTATCATCTCTCAAGGGTGTTGCAAGAGTGACTAAGAGTAATGTCATGATCAAAGGGAAATAGTCCAAGGTTCATAGACCATTTGAAAGAGAAACACTAGTTGGGATGAGCACGGGTAGGCAGATATTGACTACCAAAGACCCAGCAAGATGAATAACATCTCCATGGAGGTGTCTGTAAAAATGGAAAACCATCAAAAGCTATGTATAACAGTTATTGAAATGAAGGCCCTTCGCAAACTCTCTGGCACCCCAACTAAGTGACTAAAAACATGGTACTGAGTTGTTAACTTCACTGAATTTACCTAGAAATTATTTAATTAAAATTTCTATAATCAGGTGGTATTAGAAGCTCAGGGCAGACCTTTAATAAAAACATTTTTGCAAATTTGAATCTATGACTATAAAAATTTATTCTCCTCTAAAATTTAATGTAAACCAGATCAGAGTTCCCTTACATCATACCATTGATTCCCCTTATTTCCTCCCATGTGGTGTGAATTGATAGGCTATTCCTGTTAACATTCTCACATTTAGAGACCATGTGCTCTAGGGGATTTGGAATATATCAGGTTGTTTAGTTATTATTATAATAACTGTTCAGTTAAACAAAAGCTCTATGAGTTTGTATATTGAAAGTGTCAGATAGTTCCTATTTATTTTAGCAATGTTCCTTTTACAGCATGATCTTCCTATTTAATTATCAATTTAGCTTTTATTTCTGGCAAATCTTAATTATAAATAACTGTTTTCAGAATATTATCCACAAACAAACAACAGTTTTTTTCCTAGTGGTAGAGCTGTTATATATGAGATTGTTGACTTTAGGTAGGGTTTGACCATGCATAAATAGTGGTCATGTAAATTCAACTTAAAGGATAAGTTGATTTGGGGAGGGCTGGGAGTCAAGGACACAGTTTAGACAAAACCATCTTATTGCAAATTGGATGAGCAAAGGAATTATGCTATCTCTAATTGTAGTTGTTAGTAAGCTTTCTGTCACTGTGACAGGTGCTGGAGATAACAGGCTTATTTTTGTTCATGGTTTTGGAGATTCAGCCCATGCTTGGCTCCTTTGTGGTCTGTGGTGTGCTTCATGGTAGAAGCATATGGTATGCAAAGCCACTCGCTTCATGGCTGAGAAATGAGAGAAAAAAAAGAGGAAGAGATGGAGATTCCACTATTCCTGTGAGCTCCTCAACCTGAGGACCTCTCACTGAGTTCTATTTCTTAAGGATCCTCATCTCCCAGTAGGGCTGGTGAACAAACCATGAACACAACTTTTGTGGTGTGGTACAATTCAGATCTAAACTCTAGTGATAATGAAGGCAGAAATTGCTATGGGAGGGCTGGAGAAAAAGCTCAATGGTATGCTTGAGAGCGCTGCCATTCGGTTTCTTTCTGTATCTATTTCTGTTTTTCCTTCTTACTCTGACTTGTTTACCCCCTTCTGGAGATATGTGACTGATTGATAGAAATGTGGGTACTTTGAATCATTTTTAGAAGAATGCATTTTAAGAGTTTTCTGAATTGGTGATATAATATTACTTTTAGTATTCGGTTGTAAAAAGGACACATAGACATAGACTATTAGCTATGACTTGATGTGTGGCAGCAGAGGTAGGAAAAATATTGGTAATGAATACTCCTTTAATCAACTAATTGTGAGAGGCAAGGTCCTGAATTTCAAAGCTATGTATTTGAAACCTTAGAGTATTTTTGTCAAACAAGTGGGTATGATGAGCATCTATGCTACTGTTTATATGTCTCCATTTGAGTAGTTTGCCAGATGCCTGGCTATTTAGTCAAAGGTAGTTTTTCCCGTGTGCCTGTAAAGGTATTTTTTAGATGAGATTAACATTTGAATCAGTTGACTCTAAAGCAAATTATCTTTTTCAATGTTAAAGACTCTTGGCTGAAAGGCTGTAGCAGCCCCCACTGCCCACCCCCCTGAGCATGGCAAACATGGTGTCAGCAAGTCTTGCCTTCCCCCTTCCCTCTCTGTAGGCAGAGTTTTTCCATCCCAACTGCTTGCTCCCAAATAACAGTCAGCAGCTTCCCAAATAACTGACTCGTAGACTTTATATGAATTATAAATGGTTGGTTGATAGCTCAGGCTTGTTACTGCCTAACTCTTACATTTAAATTAACTCATATTTCTTATCTATGCTTTGCCACATGGCTCATGACTTGTTATCTCATTTCCTATATGTTTTGCTGCTGGTGGTTGGCTGGTGTCTCCCAACTCCATCTTTCCTCATTTCATCCTTTTCAGTTTTGCTTTTTGTGCCTAATTTCATTTTGTTCAGATATTGACTAATCAGCTTGTTTATTAATCCAATTATAAAAACATGTATTTACACAGTGTACAGAATGGTTACTCTACAGCACATCTCCCTTGTTAAACCATTAGATTACATTCCCAAAGCTAGCCACTATGGTCCCTTATTTGACAGTTTCCTTATGTATATCTAAAACTTCAAAGTCCAGCTATCAAAACACCAAAGTCTAACAACCAAAATTCATTATTTGGCTACACTGGCTAAGATGTCAACATGACTTAGTAATCATGACTCACTGCCTCACAGACTTCCCATTTTCTCTTTAAAAAAGTCACTCCGGCAAAACCACCTGACAGTTTTTGCCTGATCCAGAGGCAGCAGCAGCTCCCCTGCCACATCACCTTGTCCCAATCCCAGTGGAAGAACTACAAGAAGTCTCTAGCTGTTGAGGGAGGGAGAGTCCATTTTCTTTAGAAACAATCCTAATTGGTTGCCCATGTCCAAGTGGTCAGTTTATACCAATAAGACAACACTTACTAGACTCAATAGGATGTGTGTGTGTGTGTGTTTATGTGTATGCACACACACTGACATGAATAATAATTATGAATGGGGACATAAATTTGAGGGAACACATAGAAAAGTTGGGATGGGGAAGAAGGGGTGGGTAAGGAGGAATGGGTATAATAAAAATACATTGCACTAGTGACCAAAAACCAACCTGAGTGTAGATGTGTTCACCTGTAATCTCAGCACTCAGGATATAAGGAAATGAGATTAGAAGATTATGATTGTGCTCACACACATGTCAAGTTTGAGAGCATCCTAAGATATATGAGTCTACCTAAAAAAGGAATGCTTACTATTTTTAGTAGAGTTTATTTGAAAGAAATGAAAGTAAGTTTTTTTGTAGCTAACATGCAATTTTGCCATTTCCAAGAGGAACACACATGGTGGGGGCAGAGAGACAGAGAAAGAGATAGACACAGAGGGAGTGAGAGAGCAAGAACAAGAGGGCAAGGATTATGAAATTCTGGGAACACTGAGATTGATGATGGTTTAGGATTCTATTTGCCAGGGCTGGTTCTTGGAATTTGAAAATAGCTCTCTTATAGAAGAGTCTAGGCTTTGGATTTTGTTATTACAAAACTTCACTGAAGTGACAACTTGGATGGATTTCATGTGCTTCCAATGCCACGCTGAGAAAGTTTCTGACTCTAAGTTCAGCTCAGGAGGGAGGAGTACTGATTAATCACATCTGTCTTCTACAGGACAGTGAGAGGAAGTGTGATACATGAGTCATGACTTATTAGTGCTGAAAATCTCTTGGTAATTTATTTATTGATGTGTTTATTTTCACCTTGCTATCAGGGTATAGTTCCAGGATCATGTGGGCCCTGTTACCTTTTTTCCTCCTAAGATTGATTGATTGTGTGTGTGTGTGTGTGTGTGTGTGTGTGTGTGTGTGTGTGTGAATATAGGTGTTGATGAAGGGCAGAGGCACCATATCTTCTGGAGCTGGAGTACAGGCATGTGAGCCATTTCACATGGGATCTTGAATTCAAAGTTGGGTCCTCTGCAAAAAAAAAGCAAGTGTTCTTAAACTGCTGAGCCATCTCTCTAGTTTCCTTGACTCGATCTATCTTTAGAACATGTAACAATATCTAGGTTCACAACATACTGAATTTTTTTCTGAATATATTTTTCTTTCCACAAACATTTGTGTGTGTGTGTAGGTGGTGGCCAAGATAGAAGAAATCTTAGAAAGGGAAAGGAGGAGAAAATGAAAAGGTATTTAATTTTAGTACTTCTGACATGACGGCAAAAGCAGTGTGAGAAAGGGTGGGTACTAGAGGACGGAGGGGGAGAAGCAAAAGGGGATGGGGAAAATGGGATAGGAGATGGAGATGAGAATGAAAGTTGACACAAGAACACCATAGTGAAATCCATTATGCTGTATGCTCACTTAAAAAAATCTAATGGATGGGGTTGGGTATTTAGCTTAGGAGTAGAGTGCAATGCCCTGGGTTCCAGCCTCAGTTCTGGAAAAAAAAAAGAAAGGAAAAGAAAAGAAAAGAAAGAGACAGAAATAAAGAAGGATAATGGTTTGACTTTTTAGCATTTACCACAGTGATCAGTGACATTCTTCTCATTTTACTTAAAAAAATTTATTTTTATTTCTGTGTTTGTGTCTGGTTTTCCAAAACAGGACTTCACTGTTTAGCTCTGGATGTGCTGTAACTTGCTTTGTAGGCTGGCTTCAGATTCACAGTGATCCACCTGCTTCTGCCTTCTGAGTATTGGAATTAAAGGTGTGCACCACCACCGCTTGGCTCTCATTTTACTTTTTAAAATATTAGTATAAGGGGGAGAGAGAATCCTGTACCTCACCTGGGCAAAATAGTAGAGCTGGCTCTGGTGTTGTGAGTGTGTGTGACCTGGATCTGAGAACCTGAGAGCAGGAAAACATGTCTCCCCCCCTTGCTGCAGGCTGCTTTGGGTGAGCTAGCTGAGGCAGTGCTGAAGCTGGCAGGCTAACCAACCCAGCTACCACCCAGATCCAGAGTAAGGGATATGAGTTGCCCCACTCCAACATCCATCTCATCTATGACCTGTTGGAGAAGGTGAAGGGAATGAATCTAGAGATCAACAACAGCAGACTCACCACGACACAGTACAACAACAGAATATCCAAGAGGAGCCCCAGTGAGAGACCATTATGGGTGCCTTAGCAGAAGCCATTGACTTTGAGCCAGACCAATGATTCATTGCAATGAACACTTGTTACTAAAGATTAATGAACTAAAAGGTAAACTGTTCTTTTTGTTTTTTAAATTTGTTTTGTTTTCTTTGGTTTTTGTTTTTTCTCTTAAGTTTTGTTTTGGGGGAAGGTTGGTAAGAACAGAGAGTGTATTTGGGGGACAGGGGATTGAAATACTTGATGTGAAATCCACAAAGAATCAATAAAACTTAAAAAGACATTGCTATGGACCCATGAATTTTTGTTATTATTTTGATTTGATTTCTTTTTTTTCAAAAGACTTATTTATTTAGTTATTTATTTATTTATACAGTGTTCTGTCTACATGTTTGCCTGCCCAACAGACGAAGGCATTAGATCTCCTTATAGATGATTGTAAGCCATCATGTGGTTGCTGGGAAATAAACTCAGGACCTCTGCAAGGCCTGCCAGTGCTCTTAACGTCTGAGCCATCTCTCCAGCCTCTGATTTGTTTTTTCAAAACAGTGTTTCTCTGTACAGCCCTGGTTGCCCTGGAACTTACTCTGTAGACCAGGCTGACCTTGAACTCAGATATCTGCCTGCCTCTGCCTCCTGAGTTCTGGGATAAAAGATGTGTGCCACCACTGCCTGACTGACCAATGGGTTTTTAAGAAATTGAGACATCAGTTTACATCGACATTCCTTTTACTGTGCAGCTGATTCCATCTTGGGAGAGTGAGAACTTCTTTAGAATTTGATAGGTTCTTTGATTTCTAGAGTAAAAGATGATCTATCCTTATTTAGTATATTTCTTTCCCGATTCTTAAAGTCACCATGTTTTCAACAAGCTGTGGTTGCTTTAATAGAAAGTGGGATTTGAGTGACAAAACCCAAATGCTTGAAATGGAGAATTGTGGCTCACTTAGTCATTGTTTCTTGGTCCTTTCAGAAGACATGTTAGGAAGTACATGCTTTAAAGTGAATAGTTCATACTCGTATTTCCATGTCAAATTAGGCTTATTCCTGTTTTTATTTTTTTTCCCATTGACACAATTTTGGTTACATATATACATCATATTCCTACATATCTGTGAATGTTTCAGATTAATAAAACGGATACTGAATTTTAAAGACATACCAGTGAGCGGTGGTGGTGGTGCACACCTTAATTCCAGCACTCTACAGGCAGAGACAGGCAGAGTAAGTTCCAGGATAACGGAACCCTGTCTCTGATAACAAAAACAAAACCTATTTAACAATTAACATTCAGTATCCAGACTCTCTGTGTGTTTTTTCATCTTTATGTAGCTTTATTTTAAACTTTATTTCTTTTATTTTTTATTTTAATTTTTGGCTCTTTGAGACAGGGTTTCTCTGTGTATCTTTTGTTGTCCTGGAACTCACCCTGTAGACCAGGCTCTCTTTGAACTCACAGAGATATGCCTGTTTCTACCTTTCAAGATCTGGGATTAAAGGTATGTGACACCACACCAAACTACTGTCTTTCTCTTTTATTTAAAGGACTTTATCCTTTTTCTTTTCTCTCCCAAGCCTACATATATATTTAAACACACTGTAAACCATTTAGAGGTTTTCTTCATCTGAATCTATCTTTACTGTATATTTCTCTTTTTCTGACCACAGGAGTCTTTAATTTGCTAAGCGATATGACTAGGATTAAAATTGTGGCTTTGAAAGCTGGATCCACCCCATTCCTTAGTTTTCTGAGTGTCAAGCCTCATGGCAGAAGTACTGGCTGGAGCCATGTTTATTGCCACAACTCTATGGAGTTTCAAGGTCCATGTCACCACCAAAAAGCATGTGGTTGGCTATTCATCAACACCATTTAAGTGTTTTGTGGCAGGGCTTCTTAAAAGAGCTGCAAGTTTTTGCAGCTAAAACTGAGTCAGGAAGCCTCTCTTAAATGAGACCCATTTGCCTCTAGCAAGTAGAGCCCACCTGAGAAAATGCTGCTATCAAGAAGCCATGCTTAACTCTGTTCTTTTGTGTCTAGAATTACTTCCCAAGCTCTCTCAGGTTTTCTGTGGATGCAGTTGTCCACACTGGTGCCATTCTCTTGATGGAGGTTTCTTTCCCACCTGGTCTTGTAGCCCTTCATCCCAAAGAACTACACAGAGATCTACATTAATTATAAACTAGTTGTCTTAGTAGCTCAGGCTTTTATTATTAACTCTTATAACTTATATTAGCCCATAATTCTTGTCTGTTTTAGCCACGTGGCTTGGTACCTTTTATTAGTGAGGCCTTCTCATCTTGCCCTCTCTGCATCTGGGTGATGACAGCAGACCGAATTTTTCCTCTTCCCAGAATTCTCCTGTTCTCATTGCCTGGCCTATACTTCCTGCCTGGCTACTGGTCAATCAGCATTTTATTAAACAAGTACAAGAAACAAATCTTTACAAGGTAAAACCGTTGTCCCTCAGCAGGTGACCACAGAAGTTCTCAAGGAAAGAAGCTGCTTCAGTTACCCTGCAGACCACAGTGAGAGAAGCAGATCTGTGGGCGCTTCAGAGTTGGGGTCTATGCCTGGTCTTTGTGGTGGCTGCTTTTGAGGCTCTTCTGTGTGACCTTTGGTACAAGAAGAAGATAACATCAGTTGCAGAAGGGTCAGAGCTCATAAAGCTGCAAGCCTTGCATCATTATATAAGTTTAGATTTAAACATATATAACATAAAAAAGGGGAAGAAGAGGGAAAGGGAAAGGAGGAGGCAAAAGAAGACAGCAGACAATGGGGTGAACCTGATCAAGGTGCCATTGTGTACATATTTGAAAATCTCACCAACTAACCGCACTCGCCAGCATATGCCTATGATCCTAGAATTTGAGAGGCAGAGCAAGGAGGATTAGGAATTTAAAGGCAGCCTGAGTTACAGAGTAAATAGAAAGGCTAAACTAAGGAAGTTGGAAGTCTAAACTAAGACCCTGCCTCAAAAACTAACAACTCAGAACAAACAAAAATCTCCAATAAAAATCAAAACTCACAAGTGAAAAATATTACTAGAAAAGAAAAAATATGAAAACTGTTTGAATAGTTGGTCTACTTTACTTCTCCACCAAGGACCCCAGGCAGCAAGGAAGCAGGATACCACTGGATCTCTTATCTTCATGACTCCAGGAAGCTGCAGGAAAAGAACTTGAAATCTTGTGAAGGCTTTGTCACAGGAGCCACAACCCATGATGCTATCATCACTTATCTTGATGAGACCCAGGATGTCTGAAACAATAGCATCCTTTGTGTCTAAAGGTGAGGAAACCAGAAAGAACAGAGAACTGGGGATGGAGGGCGTCAGAAAAGACAGATGTGGAAAGGGAGAGGGAGTTTCAGAAAGTGTGGAGGTAATCTGTGTGACCACCATAGCCAACAGAGCGTCTAGCCAAGTGAAGAAAGAAAGAAGTCTGGTTAAACACTGGTCATTAGCCAGTGTTAGTTCAGCATCTGACACCCGGAAGTTTATTTTAGGCATATTTAAGTACAGCACAATTTGGAAAAAGTTTTCTGGTGATAATGAATTCAGTCCCATGTGCACAATAAAGCTTCAGGTATGACTCCATCCAAAAAAATTGTTTAAAGACAGAATGTATGTATTCAAAATGGAAATTATGAATGTATGTATAAGTAAGATGTCTTGTTTTGCTAAATAATTTGCTATGATAAGCTTTACAGCAACCACACAGACTGGAAGATTCTGGGGGTTTCCTTCACCCCTTCAAAATTATTTGCATTTTCATTTTTTTTAAAGGAAAAGGTACTATATGATTTGTGTGAGTTTCCTAGGTCAGCTATAATAAAGTGACTCAAAAAAAATCTTGTCTCATACTTATGAAGGCAAGAGCTCTGTTACGAAGCCTTTGGAGGAATTCTCAGTCTACACTAGAGGGGAGAGATCTTCTCTTGCTTTTTCCAGCTTTTGAAGTCTAAGGTTTTAAAATTCTGTTTAGGTTTTACAATTTTCATGTAGTCTTTCATGTGCGTGTATATGTGTGTGTGTTTGAATACATGACTGTGCATGTATTTATGTAGGTGGGTGTATATGAGCATGCAATTACATAAGTATGCATGTGCTAGTGGAAGCCAGAGGATACCATTGAGTGTCTTCTTTGATTTTTCTCTACCTTAATTTTTGAGACAGTCTGACACTGACTGAACCTGGCTCTTACTGACTCAGCTATATTGGCTGGCAAGTGCAGGCATGTGCAGCCTCACCTAGCCTTTTACAGATAAATTTCGGAGGATTGAAATTGATTCCTAATGCTTGTTTGGCAAATACTTTACTGACTGAACCATCTCCTAGCTGTGTACTTCCTTTTTACACATCTGTGTTTGTGGCCAATTTCCTATTTTCATACAGATATCAGTGAGGGTAGATTGGGGCCCACCCAAGCAACTTCATCTTAACTTCATTATATCTGCAAAGACCTTACTTCTAAGTTAGGCCACATTTGCTTTTTGTTTTTTTGTTTTAAAAACAATCTGTTTTATTTTTTCTATATTTTTTATTGATTTTTTATTTAGCTTTATGGTTTTTTTATGCTCCCCTCCACTTCGATGCTCTCCCAATGTCCCCAGGCTCCCAATTAACTCAGGAGATCTTGTCTTTTTCTACTTCCCATGTAGATTAGATCTATGTATGTGTCTCTTAAGTCCTCATTGTTGTCTAGGTTCTCTGTGATTTGTAGGCTGGTTTCTTTGCTTTACAATCTGTTTTATTTTACATACCAATCCCAGTTTCCTCTCCTTCCCCTCCTCTCTCTCCCCCTACTGTCTAGCTACCTCACCACCCATCCACTCCTCAGAAAGGGTAAGGCCTTCCATGGAAGTCAACAAAGTCCATCATAACACGTTGAGGCAAGACCAAGGCCCTCACCATTGAATCTAGACTGAGCAATGTATCACTCCATAAGGAATGGGCTCCAAATTGTCAGTTCATGCACTAGGGATAAATCATGATCTCACTGCCAGTGGCCCCGCAAACTGCTCAAACCACACCATCCACATTCAGCTAGCCTAGTTTTGTGCTGGGCAGCTTCCCCAGCTCTCAGTTCAGAGCCAGCTCAGGTCAGCTTTTTGTGGGTTTCCCCATCACGGTCTTGACCTCTTTGCTCATATTATTGCTCCTCCCCCTCTTCAACTGGACTCCAGAAGTTTGGCCCAGTGCTTAGCTGTGGATCTCTACATCTGCTTCCATCAGATACTGGATGAAGGTCCTATGATGACAATTAAGGTAGTCATCAATCTGATTACAGGGGAAGGCCAGTTTGGTCACCCTTTCCACTATCGCTTAGAGTGTAAGGCCACACTTTTAAGTATTGGGTTGTAGGATATCAACATATTTTGGGGGAGCATATACATAATTTAATCCATAATACCTTGAAACTTTTGACTCATTGTTTCAAGCCCAGTACTTGGCCACTCTTGCTTGTTAGGTATCAATCAGCTTTTAATCAACCCTGAACCCTGATGTAGAACAATACGCTTTATGGAGGTCAGAAGGAATCAGAACACACTGATCAGGTACCTGGATCTCTATGATACCATAAAAGAGGACAGACAGTGAACTGGGTCATAAAACAGTGACTTGTGAGTAAGGTATGAGTCGGATGATCCACCTCTGAGTAATGCAAAGTAAAGTAGATTTCCAAGATACAGTTCAGCTTCAAGCAGCACAAATTTCATTCTACACATTCGATCAAATCTCATCAATAATGTCTTAAACACAAGGTAATTTAGTCTCTGTGTTTCAATTTTTAAAATTTTTTAATATTTTTTTGGTTTCTTGAGACAGGGTTTTGCTGTAGTTTTAGAGCCTGTCCTGGAACAAGCTCTTGTAGCCCAGGCTGGTTTCGAACTCACAGATATCCGCCTGTCTCTGCCTACCAAGTGCTGGGATTAAAAGCATGCACCACCACCGCCCAGCTTAATCTCTGTGTTAGAAATGGCTGATGGTAATGCTGCCTGACCCTTCCTCTTTGGTCACATCTTGAACCTGCTGCAGCTCAGCTTACTCCCTTAACAGCCTGGTTTGATTCTCTTCTTTTTGGTTCTGATCTGGTTTACTTCAAGCTGAAGGCCAGACGGTGGGACTAAAGAAGCAAAACTCAACTATTTCTGTTCCATATAAACAAATGAAATTTTAGTAATAGAGAAAGTATACCCTTATTGAACAGCTATCAAAAAAAGCCACACATATTTTAAAATGAATCTTAAAAGTATAGAGAATAAAAGTAATTTAAAAAAAGTAAAAAAGGATCATGAAAATACTCATTTAAAAACTCAGAAAAAATGGACAAAGCATAAAAAGAAAATGAATACAGCACAGGTTTTTCTCCATAAGTCCAACACTAAAATGGACATTTTTATTGTGCATTACCAGAAATACAGATATAAATGTGTTTTTTACAACTTTGGTATTCTACTGAATATTGGGTTTATAGCCCACTATTTTAATCTGATGACATATTATAAATACATTCTCATCATTAAGGACTTTTCTACAGTATCATTTAATTTCATGCTGGAAATTACACTTCTTTGAAGGGCTACACTAAGAGAAATTGAATGAATTCCCTCATAAAAGACATCCTCCTAGTTTTTCTTTTTTTTGTTCAAAGGTTTTGTGTTATAGTTAATGGTTGCAGCTAATCTTTGGGCTGGTTCATGTTTGCTTATTTCCGCAGCATAAATCCCCAGCAGTAAAGCAGTGAGTTTAATTTATGCACAATTGACAACCTGTCCTCTGGACAGACTGGATCAATACCTACTCCTCAGCAGTATTTGAGGCACGTTTGACAACAGGACATAGGAGGAGAAAATGAATCCTTCCCCGATTTAAAATGTGATATCTCTGTGCTTGCCTAGTATACTCAAGTCAATTGGTTAAACTCCTTGAATTGCAAAAAAACCAGATTTTTTTATTTGTATTTGTGTAATCATTGTGTTATCTCCAATTGATCAAAGGAGTAAATATAGTGTATACAATTATCAAGGAAAATAAGCCCTTTTATGTGGTTTCCAATTAGAAGTAGGTAACTAGCATAACACCCCATGCATTTGCCAAAAAAGAAAAATTTACTTGAAATGTCATAAATCTATTGGACAGTCATATTTTTAGTTTTGAAATTGCTTCCTTATGCTCTTTAACAACCTCACTTTTTTTTTTTTTTTAATTTTCAAGACAGGGTTTCTCTGTGTAGCTCTGGCGGTCCTGGAACTCATTCTGTAGATTAGACTGATCTCGAACTCAGAGATCCTTCTGCCTTTGCCTCCCGAGTGCTGGGACTAATGCACCACCAATACCTGGCTGCCAACTTCACATTTAATGTGACTGCATTATTTAAAAATAAGTATTCTTTGATGTTGCAATCTTGAATTACTTATATTTTCACAAATAATGTCAACATTTTCTCAAAGTTTACATGTGTATCATTTTAACTTATTTATAGATTTTGTTTGTTTTGAAGGGGTCTATGTTGCCCAGACTGGCCTTCAACTTATGGTGCTCATGGGATTTCCCTACTCCCTGGCTCTCAAGTATCTGGGACTTCAGTGGTTTTTGGATTTTTTTGTTTTAATGAAGAAAGTTGAAAAAATTGTTTTTCACAGGCCTGAAGAGGTGGCTCAGAGATTAAGAGCATCTACTGCTTTTGTATATGACGCGAGTTCAGTTCTCAGGGCCATGTCAGGTAGTTCACAACTCTATGACTTCAGCTCCAAGGTGATCCAATGCTTCTAGCCTCTATGGAATCCTGAGCTTGTGAGAATTAGCCAATAAGAGGCTGAAACTAATGCCAGGCAGTGTTTAAATGAATACATTTTCCGTGTAATTATTCCGGGACTATATGGAAATCTGGGAGATGGGTGGGAGAAAGGCTCACTGGTTAAGAGCATTTGCTGCTATTACAGAGGACCCAGGTGCCTAGCACTCATGTCAGCCAGCTCACAATTGCTTATGCTCTAGTTTCAGGGGATCTGAGCCCTCTTTTGGCCTCCATGAGCACACATTCACATGTGCACAGAGAGGAGAGAGAGAGAGAGACAGAGACACACAGAGAGACAGAGGTTTTTTGAGACAGGATTTCTATGTAGTTTTGGAACCTGTCCTGAAACTGGATCTTGTAGACCCGGCTGACCTTGAACTCACAGCAATCTGCCTGCCTCTGCCTCCCAAGTGCTAGGATTAAAAGCATGCACCACCATCACCCAGCAAGACTTTTCTTTTTTAAAGCTGAGAGAGAGCAGGGGAAAATCAGAAGGATCTGAAGCCTGTTAACTGTGGTGACATATACCTACAATCCCAGCATTTTAGGAGATGAAAGCAGGAGAATCAGGAACTCAAGGTCATCTTTCAATATAGGAAATTCAAAATAGGAAGTTCAAAATTGGCCTGGGCTACAAGGTATTACCTAAATAAGTTTTTGGGTTAAGGGATGCCTTTGATCACAGCACTTAGAAAGCAGAGGCAGGCAGATCTCCGAGTTCAAGGCCAGCCTGGTCTATATAGCAAGTTCTAAGTCAATCAGGGTTAGCTAGTGAGATCCTGATCAAAAATAAATAAATAGAACCAAAAATCTCATAGAAATATATGAGTTGGCTTTAGGATCTTTTCCAGTTCAAAACCTCATTGCTAGTCAAGCATTAAAGGTTTCTGTGAAAAAGAGTCCATCCATGTGTGGTGGTGGTACATGCTTTTATTCTCACCATTTGGAGGCAGAGGCAAGTGGTTTCACTTTGAGTGGATTTGAGGCCAGCCTGGTCTACATAGTGAATTCTGATGAGTAAGACCAGTCTCAAAAACAATAAAACCCCAAACAACAACAACCACGAGAGTCCAATAAACCCTAAGAATCTTAGTTTTCCCTGCCTAGCTCTGTTCCCCTATAGCTCGGCTATAGGCCAATATAGTTCCTTTATTTATCAATGGCAATTACACCATACAGAGGGAAATCCCACATCAATGCCATCTGTTTGTTTGCTTTGAGCAATAAACAGCTATGAGCAAGAGATTCCAAACTGGAAGATGAAAGTCAAACCAGGGGTGACCCATGTAAAGGAATATCTACAGCTGGCAACTGTTAACTGTAGTAATATTTTGTTTGTGTTTTAACAAATAAAGCTTGCATGAAGATCAGAGTGCAGAGCTAAGCCACTAGAGGCCAGGAAGTGGTGGCACAAACCTTTAATTCCAGGACTCAGGAGACAGAAGCAGAGGGATGTCTGTTAGTTCAAGGCCACCTTGGATTACACATGATTTAAACTGTCTAAGAGAGAAACAGAGCTCACACAAAGGTGATCCCAGCACGTGGATCACATGCTTTTAATCCCAGCACTAGGGAGGTGGAGACAAGAGTGATATGATTGAGCAGAGAGAGGATTATAAGGTGGGAGGAGACAGGAGCTCAGTGTAGTCTGAGTTTTGGTGAAGACAATTGCAGTCTGAGGACGCAGTCTGAGGATGCAGTCTGAGGATACAGTCTGAGGATGCAGTCTGAGGATGCAGTCTGAGCATGCAGTCTGAGGATGCAGTCTGAGGATGCAGTCTGAGGATGCAGTCTGAGGACAGGATTGCCCCTTTGGTCTGAGCATTGGTAGAGGTAAAAGGTCTCTCTAATGGCTGGTGGCACTGCTTTTCTGATCCTTCAGCTTTCAGTCCCTAATATCTGGGTGTTTATTAAGAACAGTTAGAATTCATGCTACAGTTAACAGTGCCCACTAGTTCAGCCACTGTGAGAAGATACCCACAGCAATAACCCTTCTAAAGATGTAAATGCTAGACACCAGGCCCAGCTCCTTGTCCCAGGCAGTCACTTCAATGAGCAATAATCCTTCTAGTGCAAGTCTCCCCTTTTCCTGGAAGTTCCCAGGAATTCCATCCCAAGCATAGTTTAAAATATTTCAGTCAAATTTGCCAATCTCTTCCTATGAAACCATTTTCAATTATTAGTCTTAAACTTTCTTTTATGGGTCTAAAATATTTATATATGCCTCTAATACTTTTATGATTTTTCTCATATATTTTTTCCTTGTCCTACTTGAGTATAATTTTGAAAACACAAAGTCTTAACCTAGTATAACCCGTTGTCCTGCTAGTCTGCTTTTTACCCCCACTGAAAATTATATACTAAATACTAGATAGAGCTAGAAATTAGATACTAGAATCTATATTTATATATTTTGATTCAATTATTCCTAAGATCTATTATTTCACTAGTACAGTACTGTTTCAAATGCTATAACCTTATTCCATTTAAAAATACATGTATCCAGGCGATGGTGGCGCACGCCTTTAATCCCAGCACTCAGGAGGCAGAGGCAGGCGGATCTCTGTGAGTTCGAGATCAGCCTGGTCTACCGAGCTAGTTCCAGGACAGGCTCCAAAGCTACAGAGAAACCCTGTCTCGAAAAACAAAACAAACAAGCAAAAAAATGCATGTGAGTAGCCAGGTGTTGGTAGTGCACACCTTCAATACCAGCACTCAGAAGGTAGATGTAGACAGATATCCGTGAGTTTAAGACCAGCCTGTCTACAGAGATAGTTCCAGGGCAGCTGGGGCTACACAGAAAAAAACTTGTCTTGAAATTAACCAAATAATCAATCAAACAAAGACCTGTGTGACCTTTGAGTGGAAATGATACACATCAACTCACTCATCTTCAAATGCCAGAGAAGCAATAACTTGCTGGTTGTAGTGCCTCACACTCCTCCTATCCCAGCACCTAGAAGGCTAAAGCCATGAGTTTAAGGATAACTGAGTCTTCCAAGCCAGCTTGGGATGCCTACCAATATCCTGTCTTAGAAAACTCAAATACAGCCAGCCAAACAAACAATAACAACAAATCTCCAAGAATGATTTGTTAATGTTAGCCTTAAAATTTGTGTTTTATTAAATAGCTGTGCTTGTTTGAAAGGCTCTGCTTCTTCTCTACTTTGACATAATGGTCATTAAACAACAACAGGAAGGCTAGATGATAGTAGAAAACACTGACTTGGGAGAACATCTAGGTTTGAAACCTGGCTTTGTTATTTGTTAGCCGTGAGCTGCTGGCACAATGATGAACCTAGTTCAGCCACTGATAAAGATGGAGCAATAATAACATCATGCCTATTTCCCAGGTAAGTGAAAAGGATTAGAAAGGAAAAAATATGTTTACTAACACAGAGACTATCACCATTAGCAGAAGGGCTGAAAAAAAAAATGTCAGGTTGCCTTCAGTTCTGGTCTAGGGTCTATTGTGATACATATACATCATCTCATTTGACTCATAGAAGTCTTGAGTCACCAATGATCATATGACTTCTGTGGTATTGAATCAGATAATGATTTAATAAACTATGATGATACAATGGATATTAAATGGTGAACTTAAACAACATTGTTTTTAAAGTAAATTCATTATTAAAACCTTTGCTGCATTCTTAAGTATGAAATCATCTTCAATAATGGTTTGAGGCAGAAATATTTTTAAACTTCTGAACCTTTAACCTTTTAGTATATAGATATAGGAATATGTGGTGCACAATTATTGCCTATAAAGCAACCCTTTCCTCTATAAAGCAACTCTTTCCTCAGTATGCAATATATTTGTATTCTAACTTAGCCAGTTTCAATTGAGTTAATAGAATTTGATTTCTATTACATTATGCATGACTTTTAATTAGAAAATAAAAATTTGACTTTCTTCTTAGAGTCAAGTCACAAACTAAAACTGATATTAAACTACCAATTTGTATTTATAACAACTCTAGAGAAAAATATGTAAGACAGTATAACTTACCATTAGCATTAAAACTCTTTGGAGTCTTTCAGCCTTGAATTTGAAGCTGGGAAAGTTCCTTAATCTCTTTCAATTCCAGCCTCTCATGTGTAAAATAGAAGTAGTATGGGGTGTCTACAAAGAAAACTATTACGAGGGGAATTAATATTAACTAAGCATTAAGTGTGGCAAGTATTCACTAAATTATTGTGACTAATGGGGAATGGCAATATTAGAGAATTATTTGTTAAGAAAGAATTTTAAACAAATTAAAGAAATAACAAGGTTTCAAAGAGTAAACTCATGACAAATGTAGTTTTATTCTAAGCAGACAGATGATATTTTTGTTTGTTTGCTTTAATGTGAATATATGTTTGGGTAGAAAGAGAATTTTATTTGAAAATATTTGCTTGGTTTTTGGATGTAGCTCAGTGCTAGAGCACTTGTATAATATCCCATGGTTTTGATTCCCACAATTAAAAAAGTATTTACAGAGATATTACTATACAGTGCTAGTACTGGGAATAATGAAAAACAAGCTTAAAAACAAAATCTTATTACAAATATTCATATATTCATTGACAGATAAGACTTAATGAATCAGAGTGCAAAGGTTTGGGATGTTAAAAAGTCAAAAAGCAAGATCTTTTGATTTACAGAGACTTTGTATATAGATCCCTCTTTCAATGTTTTCAGAAACTGTCAGCAGAATTATTTAGGATATTGAATTCCCTGGATATTCTTCAAGCTTTTCCTGCTATATTGAAGCCTTATGTGAGAAGAGGATGTAGTTGAAGTTAAGAGTATCTCTTGATTTTAAAAATCTCTGGAGAATTTGGCAGGGCCGAACATTATTGTTTTTGGTGGCCGGTAGATTCATGTTCAGCTTAATTAGGCCTTAGAACTGATGTACATGGAGCTATTGAAATAATCTAACTCCATAACACAAAACATACTTCCTGGTTTTTGCTTCCTGTGTTTTCTGCTTTGTGTCTCAAAAAATGGCAAATTTCTTAGCCATGTGAATATGCAATTCTTTTCTCAGATAAAGAGAAATACTTTGCTCATGTGGTTTCGAAAGGTTCCCTTTCCTGGTCATTTCAGAGTGGGAGGCATCCATTCTGAAGGTCAGAGAAGTCATGACACATTATGGGTAAGCTCATCTCTTACTTCACAGTGAGTTCAGAAGAGAATGATGCAGGCAGCAAAGCAAGCCATGGTCATGATATTCTGTGGCAGAACATTTGGGTTTCCCTACAGGTGGAATCAGTATGAAGTGAGTCATTAGTCATCACATTTTCTGGAAGACTCAGAAGAGAAAAAGTTTAGAGTGAAATTGAATACAGACTTATAATTCACTTCTGTCATTCACAAGGGAGGATGATGTTCTGCATTAAGCTTGTTCACCAAAAAGGCTCACAATAGTCTGGTTCTTATGCCAAGTGCCAACTAGAAAAGAATAGAAAGAGAACACAGGGTTTTTGAAATCTTTATTGAATCTTACTTATGTTAGGAACAGGTAAAAACGCTTTGTTCAAACATGTCCTTTGTATATGATTAAAAAATCTGATGGAGACAGTGGTGGTAATGAGCAATGTGAAGAGCTAAGTAGTTAAGGAAAGGGAAAGGGACACAGGGAAACTATGAATGCCGTAGATGACTGGGTCAGGAGAAAAGGAGTAGAAATCTTACCTGGGAAACTGAGTCCCACTTCTCACTGATCTGCATAAAGGCAAAAGATAATTTAACTCCATGGATTTGATGGATGAAGATTCCCATTCAACAGATTCACCAGTTGGAGATGGTTCAAAGAGCAAGAACCTGACTGATAGAAAAGACCCTGCAAATGCTATTGTATTTGTTAATAGGAAACCACCTGTAAATTCAAATTTTCAACAGTGGTCATATTTAAATACAAAAATCTACTTCTTTGAAGGCTAAAAATTTCTTTGAATTGAGTGTTGACTCAATGTTCAAGGCTCCCACATTAGAAATGCATATGTGTCGGGAGAAACGATTCAGGGATATGTTAACTTGATTTTTAGTTAATTGTTTTGGATCAAAACTCGTTTTCACATCTGAAGAACTAACACCGCAAAAAGGATGTAACATATTAGGAATTTGAAATTAAGGGTTTTTCCTATTTTCCTATAAACATTTCTGAAGATTGCTTTCCAGGTAGGTCAGTGGGGCAGGGTACCTAGATTCAGGTACCTTAAGTCAATGCCTGTTGGAGGATAATGATGAGAGCTTGTATTTGAAGATTTCTAGACTCTTCCATCTTTTCTATGATAATATGATTGCTAATGTAACATTCCTGGGTTTCATAGTCTGGAGAGAAATGGCCAGCCTGGGAAATCTCCCAAACTGTGAGGATGAAGAGGAATGAATATGGATGCTGGAGAGAAGGCTTTCCATTCCTTTGTTATCTAACTAGAAAGTTTGACAACTTCCCCATTTGCAATTATATATAGAATATCTGGAAATTCTTCATATTCTTTACAGAGTCACTCATAGGAGGATACAAAATCCATTTGGGATAGAAATTGGGTTAAAAAAACAAAATAAAATAAAAAACCTTTCCCCTTCCATAGTCTCCTCTCCTTTTCCCTATTCTTCTCAGAAACAGCTGTTTAGTTGAGGGTCCCTTGAGTTTGTGCTTGGGCTCCTTCCTGTGTTTCAGTCCAAGTTGCCAGGTGTATGCCTAGTTAACAAGTCTATAAGCCAGACTTTGGTCTCCTACCCAGTCTTTGCTGGCAACCAGTCAGTGTGGACCATGTTGGGTAGGAAGCTTTCTTGACTATTTTATGGCCGATGGTTGCTTAGTGCACGTAGGTTCAAAACTCCAAACTCAAAAGCCTTCTAGAGACATACCATTCCTGAGATTAGCTCTTGTGAGTAGTAGTTAGGGAGCCACCCTTGGTCTTTGAGACATCACCCTCCACTCAAGTAAAGAGGGTTCCAGTAAATGGATTTGACCAAGTGGGATGCAGTTCCAAATTTACACAGCTCTCAGAACCTCAGCCCACAGCTTCTCATTTTCTCTCTCATATCCTCCCTCATTTCTCATTAACCAAGGGTTCAGCTTTCTACTTTTCTCCAAATATTTCTGACCAAAGGCCAGATCTCTCAATATTTGGAATGCTTCCCTGATTTCCACAGGCAAATCTCTTCTAAATAAAGATGACTATTGGCCACAAAATTATCTGCAGAAATGAGCCTGTTTAGGCTTGAAAGTTTTAGCCCTTGGATCACTACTGGGCAGGGCTAGGTAGGCTTTTGATGGCACACAGAGAGACAAGGTCTCTGGAGTTTATCCATCAATAATCTCAAACTCTCTACCGAATTTTTCACTATAGTGAGTAGAATCAACCTTGACTCATGTGATTTTGAGGTGTTGGGCTCAGAGTAACTCCTGAGGGTACCCAGGCTCAGTGAAGAAGACTGGCACAAGCCCAGTGAACTGATACACTTCAAGGCTTGCTTATTTATCCTGTTTGTGGTTTCCTCCTTTAGCAGATCTTGAAGTCAACAAAACTCCCCACACGGTGGCTCTCTTGACTAAAGTTGGGCATTGAGCAGTGAATTTTAAACAAGTAATCTTGGAGATTTTAAAATAATTTTCCAGATTGAACTCATTTCAGAATTCAAGTGGGAGGCAAAAGTGAGGATTTTAATGCAGTTCACCTTTGACTTGCAGAGAGCTAGAAGTCAGGAAAAGCCAATGTAGGCAATAGCTCTGGGCAAGTTTGTTAAGAAAGGCTGCGCTGCTGGATTATCCTTCTTATTCACTGCAGGCTCTTTGTGTAAGGGTTAGGGAAGGCAGCCACCAAGCATGTAATATAGGCACTCCTGCAGACAGATGTAACACAATACAGAGAGAAATGAATCGTCTCCCACATAGAAGTAGTTTGTTGAAAGTAGGCTATCTAAGGCTAGATGGAAACTAAGAGAAAACAGGCAGCTTTGGATCATTCATAGCTAGGAAATAAGGAGAAAGTTTGATTCATGGAGGAAGAAATAAATCTCAAAAAGTGGAAATAGCATTAAAGATGAGTGATTCATTTTTGCCCTATGCCTTTGAAAAAGTATACAGACTGGCATATTTAGACACTAATCCCAAATCACACTAACAGGAAACACTCCTACTTAATTGTAATTTCCTCTAATTTTTGTGTGTATAAGATCCAAATAGTTAAAATGCACACTAATGGTTATTGATGCTTCTATTCCTTTTGAAAAGAAAGCCACTCAAGATCTTTGTAGACCAGAAAGTTGCTAATCTGGAATTACGCAGGGGCTCATAAAGTTCCTGGTGGATGTGGTCTTTCCTTATTGCTTTCTTCTTCCCATTTAATTTTTTAGTTAAAAATATTAACTATTCCCAGGTAAGTGTTCCTGGTAGCAATCTTCACCAAGAAAACTTGGGCTAGGAATCCTCCTGCCTTCCCAGTCTATATTTCCCTAAACAGAATTCAACTTGTGAGAGAAGCGTAGGGCACGCATTTCTCACTCTCACATTCTTAAAATTTCAGTTCTTGCAGAAAACACAACACCATGGTTTCATTTTTTAAAATCAGTAAGAACCACAAAGGTTGTGAAAGTGTGCAAACAAGGAAGGTTGAAATCCAAATACAAGGACTAACTATGAAGAAAAAGCTCCGCACAGAAATCTAAGGCAGGGATTAAGAAGGTTCTGAGCATTGGGATATTTGTGGACACAGGATGCAAAGGGAGATGGATCTGAACAGCAGGGCGATTTAGACAATGAATTGCCACAGTAAGAACACCACTGTCAAACCTTCAGATTTAGAGACTGTGGTGAAAATTAAACCAGTGGCAATTTTCAGTGCTTGTAGCATCTGCGCCCAACAGTTCAGCACCCAGAGCCTGGACAGCGCCACAGGCTTTGCTCCCAAGGCTGCCTTCCCTTCTCATCAATCTACTCAGAGACAGACTGTCAACACAGCCAGACTCATTAGATAGTTACTGAAAATCGTCTAAGACTTCCCTTTCAAACGCAAAACGACTTCCACATTTAATTGCCCATCTGAAAAAGCACAAGCAAGAAATTAAAGAGATCGAAATTAAATTTATTAATGGGAGAGCTTGATGGTATTTTATTCTAAAGATCAGAGTTGTCCTCAATGGGGCTTGAGTAAAAAGTATAAAGAAGAGACGCAATAAAAACATGACTTCACCATCCCATAAATTCCACGAATTCTTCACTTGTCTTTGAGAAATGGGTGAAATCGAAAACCATCAAAATAATTGAACTTCTTAAAAATTGGATTGTGCGAGTGAAAGGTGTTTATGAGAAGCTGATGACTCCGGATCTTATCATCCTGGAGGACAGCACAGAATAGTTAATATGTTCCTTGAGGGACTAGGATGCTGACGTCTTTTACTGATACCGGATCATTACGTGACTGAGAAAAAAAAAAGGAAGTCATATCATGAATAAAAATCGGAGCACTACAGTGCAACCAAAATATTCTGTACTTGAAGGCAACTGCAGACAGATGTTGACAAAGAGGTGTCTCTTGAAACCATATACGGGTAGCTTTTTTTATTAACTGCATCTATAAATACGAGCAGAAGGCCAGCCACCTCTGTCAGCATCAGCAGAAGACCCATCTTCAGACGCAGCCTGAGACCTCGGAACAGAGAAGGTGCCTCTGACTCTTGCAAGCTGCCGGATCATCTCCCACAGAGGCTGGCAGCCTGGGCTAGCCCTCTCCTTTCCTATCCTCCCTTCTTCCTTGACTTTCCTTCTTTTTCTTACCCACTAGTTTCTTTCCCCAGGCGGACTTAAGGCCATTCTGCTCCCCCTCCCTTTGGCTGCTCGCCTACTCTGTCTTCTACATCTCTCTTCTCGCCCACTTCCTTCAGTGTCACGCTCCTTCCTAATTCTGTGCGTCTACAAAGTTTTGAGCGGAATTTTTGCCTCGGCAAACAAGTCCCCCCCAGCTCCTCCAGCTAATTCCCGCGGCTTCTCTCCAGACACCAGTGCCAGACAGTGAGTGATGCCTCTCGGGTTGTGATTCCAGCCCGGAAACTCAAAGGAGCCCTTTGCCCTCCGTCCTACTTGGCAGCCAACACTCTCCTTGCAGCGGTAAGAGTCAAATAGTAGGGGGGAGGGGGGCTTTTACCATACCATACTAACCGATTCAATTTACTATAGGCTCTCTCCCGCGTGCTCGCAGCAATATCAGTGTACGAGTTAGCCTTCTTTAGTTCAAGATCTGGCTAGTTACTGGGTACACACACATAGCTATTTTTTCGAATTATACCAAGGGAGAAGTGGTCAGACGCTCCAGCGTGGCTAAGTGGCGTTGAACACAAGGAGCCACAGCTTCTCTGGCTCCCCCAGCTCCCAGGAGTTTTTTGAGGTTAGAAGGTGGAAAACCAGGGGCAATCTCACTTACTGCGTGCCCTTTCTTTTTCCCTCCTGCTTTGTAGAATGACAATGTGCAGCGGAGTGAGGCTGGCCTTGCTGGTCTACGGGATAATAATGCATAGCAGCGTCTCCTGCTCACCTGCCGCCGCTGGACTCCGTTTTCCTGGAATCAGGTAGGTGCTAGCATAGGCTGAGCTAGATTTTCCTTTCGGCAGACACCACTTCCCGGTCGCCTCCCTACAGTTCTGGATCGCACGCTGCTAAGCATAGCTTCCTGCGCAGACAGGGCATTTCTATAACCTTTGGTAAGGTACCAGGTCCCTAGCTAAGCCGGGGTGGCGGGTTGGAGGGGGCTGGTCTGATCAAGGAAGCTCTCGTATAGCCAGCCTCACTCCCTCCTCACCAGTGGAGCCCAAAAACCCACATAAAGAGAGTGAGTTTCCGACCCTTGTAGAAACCTTCCCTCCTCCAATTAGTCCAAAGGAGGGGTCAAGGTGCCTCTCTCCGCTAGGCTTCTACCTTTTCTTAGGGTGAGTTGGAGAACTTCCGCTCCCAGAGCAAAGCTCGGGGCTGAGAGTGAAGCTCGCTCCACTTTGCTTTGTTACTGCCCATTCTGGACTATTGGGGCGGGGTCTCTCGCTCCTCCGCCCTTCCTGTTGTCTCATTCGAATTCTTTTCTACTGGAACAGGTTTCTTTCAAATGAGTCCTTTTCAACTAGAGTTTGAGCCCTAAACGTCTTAGGGGTGGGGGTCTTGGTCAGCCAAGGTTAAGGAAAAGCTACTTGAGAGACGGAAACCCAAGGAGACAGCGAGGGAGGGGGAAGAAACGGATGCGAAGGAGAGAAAAACAGCAGGCTGGAGGGGTTGGGAGGACAACCTAGCCCACTTGGGGATGCAGAAAACCTGATTTTTGTCTTGGCTTCTGCTTCTAATTGTGCGGCGCCGCCCGGGTTCCCTACTTCAGCCCCAGAGCCCACTACTTGTATGCGGGACAGTGGAAATGCGTGGGTACGCCTTACATGGGTGCGGGTGGCACTCAGGACAGTCAGGAGCACGCGGCGACGAGCTGATTCTTGTAGCCGCGCCCAAGAACCTCTGCCTTTGCGGAGCATCTGCCCATTGATGTACTGGCAGACAGGAATCCTCTCTCTTCTTTATGAGGGCGCCTGCATGTGGGCGCCCAGAAGAGCAGTGGGTGGCTAGAAAGAGCCTAGTTCAGGGTCTGGGGGCATACAGGGAGGTAGGAGCTTGGATGTGCGCTGTGCGGAGGATCTCACCCGACTCTGGTCTCTCCAGGGAGGGCGAAAAGGCAATAGAGCGACCCAAGTACGACGGGACTCTGCCTGGGCAATGTCATTTGTCCCTATTATATTCCGCGTATCTCCAAGGGCCAAAAGCCACTGGGCTTTGCATTTTTTGTTCTCCTCTGCCTGTCCTCTGTCGGGCGTGAAGGTGATATGTGAGGAGCCTGAGATCCCTGGATACCTACGGAATGTCAGTCCCTAATCGACCCCTTCCCTTGCGCTCTGGAGTTGAGATGGAATCCAGCCTCCGCTCTGTTGCTAATAGATCAGCAGAAACTCTTTGTTTAATGGACTCGAAAGCCCTCTTCCTTTCACTTCGGTCTATTCTCAAAGTTCCGTGTGCCTAGCACTTTTCCTGGGTGATAGGCACTGGAGCACTCCGCCACACCACAGAATGAGCCAAACTAGCTAAGTTTAGGGGCATCTATTATTCATGTTCCTAGCAGATTCTCTCCAGCCCAAAATAGAAGTCGGAGGTTCTCTGTGACCTACATCCGCGCAGGGAAGGGCTCCCCTGGGTTGGGCGGCTTGGATGGGGGTGGCTGCTGCCAGAGGTGGCCTCCTGAATCCTACCTACCCAATCACCCTCCTTCCATTCTGCTTTGGGTCTAACTGCCTTGGCTCATATCATCTCCTAGGATCTTTCTGGTGCGTTCTAAATGCTACTTGGTGGGGAGAGGGCTGGCCTTTCACTTGGCCAGGTATTGGGGTCTACACGGTTGTTCAGTTCTCTTGGGATCATTGATCCGCTTGAAGAGACATGAGCGAATTTCCTTGTGAAGTAGGAACTGCTGCTGCGGTGTAGTTCCCTTACCTCGTCCCTAGGACTGTTCTAGAAGAAAGGACAATTCTTCGTGGGAGGCCATAAGGAAGAAAGAAAATAAATTCTTGGGACCTGGCAGAACTGGGAGAGGTACTTTTGACTCTCCTTCTGGCTATCCCACAGGCCAGAAGATGAGGCTTACGACCAGGACGGGAACCCGCTGCAGGACTTCTACGACTGGGACCCCCCGGGCGTAGGGAGCCCCGCCTCCGCGCTGCGTGATGCCTATGCCCTCTACTATCCTGCGGACAGGAGGTAGAAACCCGCCCGACTTCCGCCTGACCTGACGGGGGAGGGGGGGAGAGGACGGAGGGAACCCGATAGTTGCTCTAAAAGTAGGGTCTTCCTATGAAAGTCTAAGTCTCCCTTCTATCTGGGTGAATCCAGAAAATTAGCAGACAGATCCCTGTGAACCTGAGGCCGCATCACGGACTGAAAACTGCGGCCTGAGAGGTGTCCGAGAGTGTGCAACTCCGTAGGTGGGGCGCTCTCAGGTCACCCCAGGGGCCAGGACTAAATCCTATCTTAGATTTATCCCCGGGAACTTCCCAAAGTAACTTCAGGTCCTGTGTCTCTAGTAGTTGTCCGGTCATCCTCCTCGAAAGCCCAGCAAGTGGGGACCTTGGTTGTCACTTGAAAAACCGAGGCAGTGAGTAACCCAGGTCTCATACTTTGTCTCCCCGTTAGAGATGTCGCCCGCGAGATCCTTAACGAAGCCTACCGCAAAGTCTTGGACCAGCTGTCCGCCAGGAAGTACTTGCAGTCGGTCGTGACCAGGGGCGTGGGGTAAGAGTTTGTGACAGAGTTAATCCGCGGGTGAGGAGCGCGCCAGGCTGGGTGACAATACTGAGAGCGGGTGGGGAGGGCGGGGCATATCTTGTACGTTTCTGCGCTCCAGAGCGCCTGTGCGCGGGAGGGTGTGTCTGCGTCCTGGCGTGTAGGTGGAAACTACCAGCCTCGGGCGAAGATCTAGAAGTTGGGCTTTTAAACTTAAGAGCCAGAGACCCCGTGAGAGAGAAAGAGGGTAGGAAAATTGGGGTTTGGATCCTTGTTGAATGAGAACAAGTTAAATCAAATGGCCCCCTTACCAGTCGTTCAAAACCCTCGAGGTTCGTGAAAGCGCTTGCCATAATTTGGCATCACGTTTACTATGAAGGCAAACCTAAGGCACAAAGTCCCCAGTTTAGATACTTGAAAGAAACTGTTTTTGCTCCGGCCAGACAAACCAAGAGCTAAGGTCTTGCATGTGTCAGCAGAAGGCAACATTTAAATAAAGCCCACGGGGAAGCCGATTAAATTTTAACCATGAATAATTCATGCGGTGAAAAATATTGCCTACAGCCTGTCGCTTTATATCACTATCACTTTTTTTTTTTTCAACTTAACGTAGGCAAAGAGAGAGGAGTATCCGTGTTTGTCTAGATTTGTGGGATCGATAATTTAGCAGGAGCCAGTGAGGCCTTTAGCAACCTTTGTATGTCCGGTAGTGGAAAGGTACAATTTAGCTAGAAATAGTGATAATGTAATCTTGAGAAGCAACCTTTGGAGAAAAGATTAAAGAGCGAGCACTCTCTGGACGCCCGGGATGCTTCAGAAATATCTGGAAAGATCTGAAAGGGTCCCGGTCGTAGAAGTCCTGCAGCGTGTTTCCACAGCTAGGAAACTGTGGGTGGGAAGGAGGGTCCCCCGGGTCTCTGTCACAATATTCCCGTCAGCTGGGGTGCGGCAGAGTAGGGCTGCGCAGGGAAGTTCACAATCCCGTAGGCTCCAGCGTGGGGGTAGGGCACACTCGTTTCTTTCGCACACACTCAACGTATCTCCTGCCCCGCCCCCCTCCTTGCAGGGAGAATCTAGGCGGCGGCGCAGCGGACGACCGGGCACCCCTTACCAAGCGCCACTCGGACGGCATCTTCACCGATAGCTACAGCCGTTACCGAAAACAAATGGCTGTTAAGAAATACTTGGCGGCCGTGCTAGGGAAAAGGTATAAACAGAGGGTTAAAAACAAAGGACGCCGAATAGCGTACTTGTAGCGATGAGTTGCCAGCTACGGTGTGTATAACATGAAAATTCGTTTTCCAAACTGACTGACCAGTCATCGCTCATGTGTTCTTTCCAAACATGTATTTATGTATGAAGTAAAGCCATTAAATGACTATTTTGATAATAATATTGTTTTTCTTTTTACGAAGCACTAGAGAATGCACAGATATACTTTGTGGACCAATTATTGATATATATTATAAATATATATTAAGAATATATATAAGTATAACAGAGAGCAATTCTTAAGCGTGCACAAGGATTGAAAATTCGCCTGAGCTGTTTATGTTTTTATACAAAATGAATAGAAAAAATAGACAATCATCGTTTTGAATATTACTCCTATTTTTGTAAACTGGAATTAAAGGATAGTATTTTTATCCACAACAGGCCTGAAGGTACCAAAAATGGCCGTTTGCTACTGTACAAAAAACAATGATGCCCTGCTCCAGGGGAATTCTGAGGTAATGACTGGGGAAATTGCTGAAGGGCTTCCTTTCCCTGTGAGTCTCTGGGGCAGGCTGCTTGAATCCCAGCCTAACTAACTCAAAGGGGCTTTGTCCCATTGGCTGCGGGCAATTCCAACACTTTGGCTTTCTTTGATTCTCCTTTTATGTGTATTTGTCTCTCCTCAGACTCTCAGCCCAGAAGGAAATTCTAATTAAACAACAGCTCGATCCAAATTGTGCTTCTCCCCAGAATTTACGTCATTCCCTGGGAGAAAAGTTGAGGAATTGTACAGAGGAGATCGGCTTGGAGATAAAGCTCTCTTTTCTGTACTTCCTGATTCTCCAGGGAACCGACTATCCCAAGGTTAGGGCAATTGGAACAAGGTGAAAGAAATAGAGGCGGATTGGAGGAGGCAGAGCGTGGGTGGCAGAGGAAGACTCTGCAGAGGGACTGGTTTGAGAACTGCCCCAGGTCTGAGAATCTGGGGGCAAGTCCATCCCCTTTGTAGGTTCCACTGCCTGACAAGTTGGGTGCTGGATACTGGAATCGAGTGCAAAGTACAATGTGTTTTTCTCCAGTGCTGTCCATGCTTCTCATTTTGTGAAATGGCCAGGATCCCCCTCTTTGAATCCTATTCTGTAGAAGCCACCCCTGTTCTTTGTGGTTTTTCTGGAGAACTCTCCTTTCTACCCCTACCCTCCTGCATTGTTTAAGAATCATTTGCCATTTTCACTTCTCTTAAGTTTGTGAATGCTACTCATTTTTTGTTGTTGTTTGATGCAAGAGTGACTGTGAAGTTTAGGAACCCCTGTGTAGCTACCACGAAGTAATTATGCACTAAATATGAACCTTTTGTTTCTTGTTTATTGAGTTTGTAGGTAAAATGTATTTTTCTACATTATGGCTTATTGCTTAGTAAAATTGTTTCATAAAACCAATCTTTGTCATATTAGAATGTGTAGTGTTCCAATATTGCTCAGTTTGACTAACTGATAAATCATTTAAACCCCATCTTCATATGTATGAGTACTATCTTATATCTCTGGTCAAGAGTGGGGTAAGCAGGGTCCCACACCCACTCTTGTATCCTGTCTTGGCTAAAGAAAGCATGTCTGTTTCTTGTCAATTTCTTGAACATATGTGGAGTAATCTTCATAAACAAAAGAACCTTCACCCAGTAACCAGATCAAGCAACAACAAACCAGCAAGTCTCCAAATTTTAGGTACAAATTTTCAAAAAATAAAAAAAAAACAAAAACAAAAACAGAAAACAGAAAAAAAACCCATTAGTTTGTAAAGTTTAAAGTACTTTTCATTTTTCCTGTACAGATTTGGTTAGTATGAAGTCAGGCATCTAAAAAAACAGAACTGTATTTGCATTCCCAGGCGGGTGGATGGATGCTGTCCCGTGATCACATTGCAAACAGAGAAAGCAGGCATTTGATCTCAGCCTGTGTCCGGCTACAGGATCAATCTTTATTTCTGCAGTCTCCTCAGGCAATGTGACCCGGGATGCAGTTTGCAGCTTTAGTGCCTTTCTTTGCCTTTTAAATCGCCACGATTCACAGATGGCTATTTAGTGGCCCTACAATGCTGCAACACATCGGCTTGCGTTTTAGTCTTAATTATTTGTTTCTTGAATAATGGGCAGACTTTTCTGTATTTGTGTCAGCTGTTAGTGGTGAAACAAGGCTCTAGTGAACCTTTTCTTTATGAAGTCTAACTTAGTGTTCACGTGGCTAGTGGCAAGCATTTTACAGTGATCACCCAATTTAACCTTTTGTATACTTTTTAGAAATGCCAAGAGCCTTATTAACCTGGAGCAGATTTATGATATAGTGATGATATAGGTAGATGTTAGTCTTGAAACTCTTATTTTGTGTGCATCTGATTATAAAAACATATTAACCCAAGCATTATTACACACATAATATCTATAATTAGGTCTTTGATAACTGTTATATAAAGCGTGTAAAATTTGTATGAATAAATTTTTGTAAACAATTCACTTTGGTCTAATGTTTGGAGAAAAAAACATATTCAGGAAATAGTCATTTTTAAATCTTTTAAAGTACTATATTTCTTTAACAGCCATAAGATTTTTTTCATGTCTGGAATATTTATCAGCCTAAACATTCATGCATTTCATAAATTCTACTCTAACATCTGTTTGATGAGGCACTGGACTCAACAAAGAAACTTTAAAGTAGCTGCTCAGATGGAGAAGCCTAAGAAAACACTAAGCCCATGGATAGATAGAGATGCTTGAACATTTGTAAGCTACATAGATTAGTTTCTGTCTGCTGGTATGTACATATATGGCTTAGTATTCAGAAAGTTACCGGGAAGTGGTAGCATATCATATTGCAGTGTTAGGAACACTTGTAAAGTAGTTATTTAGCTTTTAAAAAAAGTACCTGTATACTAGCTAGGTCTTAATGAAATTTTGTATAAAAATGGTGTAAATAATCAGTTTGGGGACGTACAATGTATTTAGAGATGTGAGTTAGTGTTCACCAGAATGTTTTCAGTAGAAGGATCAAGGACATGATTAATCAGCGTTAACCAGAGTTTTAAAAGAAAATGTACCTTGAAGTCTAAAGAAAAATAGTAAGGTCATCTGTGGATAATATAGGCTACTAACTCAAATAAGTAAGATTTAAAGGAAAGCCTTCATATGAAAACCCCATACATTTCCAGGGGTATTTTTGGTATCCTTGTCTATTTCTGGGTTAAAAATACTTTGAGAATCATTAATCATAGTTCATACTATTTAATGTAAAATTTCATATTTTCATTCTAAATATTACTAAAATTAGTTGGACTCTATTAAAAAATCACTAAATATGTCACAATAGTATTTAAAGGCTAGTAAAACTTCAAAAATTATTCTTAGAGCATAACTCAGCACTTTAGAACCATGTATGGACGAGAAATCTAGAAATTAGGTATATGTAGAAAATAAGAAAAGAATATAACATAATTAGTTTATATCAGATTTATTAGCTAAGGAAAATATTTTCTTCATTTGTAATTTTCCTCTCTCTATGTCACAGTGTAGTAAATTAAAAAAAATGGAGAAAGACAATTTGTTTTAATGAGGGATAATATAATGATTTGTCAAAGAAGTAAAGAAAAGCCCTAAACTTGGCTGACATCAAGTGAAATTCAGATATGCAATTTCACTTGGTGTATTTTTTATACAGGATAAATGCTAGGCAGTAATATGAAGACTTCAGATAGTTGAGTTTTCAAGGGTCTAAAATATGTGCCTTGCTGCTCTGAGGACTGGGACCATAGAGATCCAATATAATACAGATTAAACAGCTGAAATGGGTAGGTATAATGGTGAAAGAGCTTGAGTGACATGTAGTTGCACTTTTGTAACAAGATAATTGGGGCCTTCTTAGTGATGCAAAGTCTAGGGTTACACCAGAATCAATGAGCCTACATTTTAAATAAAAATGCTACACTGGTGTGTGTTAAGTTTAAAACCACTTAGATTTAGAATTTGATGACATATATAGATAGAAACATATATTTTCAAGTTAGTTATTTTTTATATTAAATAATCATCAGGTTATGTTCCTTGCATACAGTAATCAGTAAAAGTCACATCTGCATCCCCTCCCCTGCAAGAATAGGCATTAGGCTTTTGGAGACGTAGAATAGCTCATTTAAGTCATTAAGATCACTAATTAGTATGATTTTATGTGAGTATTCTGATTTCCTGTCCCCCCCCCCCCACCACACTTTTAGGTAGTTCCTAAAGGAGAGTGATTTTCTAAATAGAATTTTAGAACCATCAATCTCATGGTTAGATGACCAGTGATACGTAGAGAGCCTTGTTGTAGCTACCTGGTACTAATTATGGGGACCAAGAAATCAACTTCCAGTTGTATTACATCTCAATTTGGTTGTAACAGTTTTAAATCTCTGAACTGTTCACAAGATGACATCACCTGGAAGTGTCACTATGGCCTCAATCTACCCTTTACACCAGTACAGTATTAGAAATCACAGCTAAATTAGTAGCATACATGTTACCCTTGCTGTTGCTCTTGCCACTACACCGGATCCCCACATCAACTTGCAGTTTGTCATTGGGACCTGGATAATTCTCCTTCAATCAAACAGTTTTAGCTCTTTTGTATCCTGTCCTTTGAATGAGCCAGCACTGTCACAGAGTTCCAGGTTCTTCCAGTTACTTTTCTATGACTCTTTTGTGACCCCCTTTCCCATGAGAATTTTTTTTAGCATATACTTATAAAAATAGGTATATACACCAAACACTTACCATAACAAATCATACATCTATTTTTGAATAATTTTACTATTTATAATAGATGACAAGCAAATTTTGCACACTAATGATCTTATTTTTGTTAGTATTTGCATACTAATGTACTTATTTTCACATAAATAATTGACTATTGACTATTATTTGATACTGAAGAATATCTTCAACCTTTATCAGAGTTAATTGATAATTTATAGTCAATGATACTGAGGATGCTGTTTGCATGAATACATATTATGAAATCTCAGAAGTATGTTTAGTGTCATTTTAGATAAATCTGGAAATTAAACTTTAATATTGTGCCAAAATTTATATATTGATTCTTTAAAATGAAACTCAGGTCAACATTTAAACCACCAATCTTAAAAATCAAGTTCAAAAGTCGAAAGTCTAAATTGATACCTATTGAGGAGTGAGTAAGGAATACTAAAATTCTTTGTTTCCCACAATCAAATCATTTTGGTTGTATAAAAACATAAAATATTTTGTGTATAGCAACAACACTGAGTTCAAAACCTAAAACGGTCTTGAGTCTGAGATGAGATGGTTCAGACTGTAATTATTGGCATTGTGTCTGGTGTTGCAGTACACAAAGTACACAGTGTAAATATTGTGTGTTCATAACAAAGGTTGCCATGAAGTCATATGAAACACTTCTGATTCATTTTGCACTTGAGGTTGGAATACTTTTTTTGCTTTTTTGTTTTGGGAAACCTTTTACTGTGTCAGATTTCTTCCGGACATGTTCAGTCATGACACATTGTGAGATTGCAACTCACAGTTTGAGAAGTTGACCTTAGAAGGACAGCTTCGCCGGGCGATGGTGGCACACGCCTTTAATCCCAGCACTCGGGAGGCAGAGGCAGGTGGATCTCTGTGAGTTCGAGCCCAGCCTGGTCTACAGAGCTAGTTCCAGGACAGGCTCCAAAGCCACAGAGAAACCCTGTCTCGAAAAACCAAAAAAAAAAAAAAAAAAAAAAAGAAGGACAGCTTCACAGTCTTTGGAATGAGAATGTATTTTTCTCTATTCTGGTAATCTCTCTTGACCTGTTATATCTCCTCTACCTGTTCAATGTCAATCGACTGTAAAGTCCAAGGACTCAAGTCTCCTTCCTTCCTCTGTATCCTCCTTTGTGTGCCCCCACCTTTCTTGTTGGCCTTAGACACAAACCCCTTTGCCTCTACATCCCAACTGCTTTCACACTACAGCAGATTCATCAAATGCCATGAGATAGTAATCCCTGCCTAGGATAGAGGAAAAGAGGTATCTTAAGATTCAAACAGGGAGCCGGGTAGTGGTGGTGCAGGCCTTTAATCCCAGCACTCGGGAGGTAGAGGCAGGCGGATCTCTGTAAGCTCGAGGCCAGCCTGGACTACAAGAGCTAGTTCCAGGGCAGGAACCAAAAGCTACGGAGAAACCCTGTCTTGAAAATAAAAAAAAAAAAAAAAAAAAAAATTCAAACAGGGAACTAAACTGTCCTCAAATTGATAGTTATCATAGTAGTTATCTATGATTGATGGAGAAACTTTCCTTTACAACTAGAATGTAATTTAAAACATGATTTGGTAGATAGGAAAATTGAGATTATAGAACAATTTATATTTCCTTTATGTTTTTTTTTCTATCAACAGCTTAGTATTCTAGCAGGTGACACCATCTGCTTTAAGTTACATTCTTGCTGAGTGTTATATAGAACACTAACTTGGGAAGGGGTAGTCTGTGTGCAACACAAAGATAATAACATGTCGTCATGCCTGATTCATTTTTGCTTAAACACCCCTAATTTTGGTTGATTAACAACACATTCTCTATACAGGATATGAGTTTATGAGATATTAACTGACTTCTAGATACAGTCAATCAAGATAATTGAATCCCTTAATAACAAGTCATACCTGTTATGTGATTCATTTTAGGATAGTGCGATTAGAGAGGACTTTTTTTCTGGATGCTTCCAGGAAAAATGTTATTTGTTTCCCCTAAATAGTTGGTATATAATGTCACACCATACAAGAAGGCAGCCTCAACTATGGAAAGATGGCTCAGTGGTTACGAGTACATACAGAAGATCCTAACTACATACATTTGATTGGGTTTACATTACCAACCATGAATTCCTCAATTGAAGCAGGCCTCTGTTCAACTAGAAAACAATTGGAAGTCATGTCACTATATTATACACATTTTCCAGGCAGATTGATAGTGCAGTAAGTCCACAACTGATAAACTGCTGCTGATTCTCCTAAACAGTCTTCATTTAGTCTTTGCAAACTATCAATGTTAATATGGAGCAAGCTTCCAGCTCCATTTCAGCTTGATTTCTCTTTTCCCATATGGAAAATATGTGGCATCTTTAGCTGCAGAGTCTTGCTATCAGCTGGTAACCAAGAGAAGTGGCTACAACTTACACCGTTTTGGGAGTTTCAGGTGCATCCCTGACAATGACCTTCAGGGAAGCAACCCTATCCCTGGCTTTTATTTAATAGCATATCTTCTAGAAAGAGTTCTCTAGCCATGCAGGGCATCTTTATTCAAACTTACTTAAAATCATTAATTTGTAAACTACAACAATTCTTTGAGAGTATGTCATAAAGGCTCTACACTCTTCACTGAACAATTTTTTTGGGGACATGTTCTCATGTGGCCCAGGCTGACCACAAACTTGCCGTGTAGTTTAGTGGTAAGAAAATAGGCATGTACCTGATCTCTATATCTCTATAGTCCCCAATTCTTTCCCTCCTCCCCACCTCCTCCTCCTCCTCCTCCTCCTCTTCCTCCTCCTCCTCCTTCTTCTCCTCCTCCTCCCCCTCCTCCTCCTCCTTCTTCACAAAATCTTGTTCATGATGTTGCTCAGACTAAGCCTCAAACTTACAATCTTTCCATGAAAGCACAAACTACTCTCTTTCTTGCTATCATTCTCTGACTCCTACAAAAATGTGTTAACTAGTTTCCTGGGTCCTTCAACTTCCCAATATCTCTTCTCCTTTGTCTGTTCACTGTTTTCATGCCCTGTCTGTGACTAACTTAAGGATTCTCCCTATGTGTTCTTTCTCTGATCATTTTGGGTGCCTTGGGTCAAGCCTACAGGTGTTTTCTCTGGTTATTGAGGGCTTGTTTTTGTTTGTTTGTTTTAGCAAATGGATGTGCTTTGACACTGCTTCGCTCCAACTTTATGTTTTCATCTTTCTGTGGTCTTTCCTATAGGTGTTATTTTTAGTGTCTCTCAGATGTCACCTACCATATTCTGAAAACAAATGAAAGTGAAACAAAACTCCCTTGATTTGTCTTTTCATTTTAGATTTCCATCTCAATTTCTTGTCATTTTTTTTGTCGTTTAACTTTTTTTTGGGGGGGGTAGCGGGTATGTGTCTTTAACTGTATCACACTTACTAAATCCAATAACTTTGCAGATTTATTTGGTATTACATCTCCTTTGTTCCTAGAACATTACTTTTCACCCGACTCCTCGAAGTGGACATTCTTTGACATTTTCTTTCTCCTATCTCTCCACCCTCCATCCCTGTCTCTGCCTTTTCCATTGCTTCCTTTTTATCCTCAGTGTGTCTAGACTCACGTTCTATCTCACACCCCCACCCTGTCCCTATTCCATAATATTTATACACTGGATTTAAGTCCTTGTTAGAGTGTTCAAATGCCTCATTGATATAGTTGCCTTTATGTACCCTGGACATCCCCCACCCAGTGTATTCCCAAATGAAATCATTCATCACACATTCATCTGCCTTCCTGGTCGTTGCCACTACTCTCTGCCATACTACTCAATCTATGCACTTCCGAGTTTCTTCCCTTCTCTCCATTCATGTTGTAGGTCATTCAGTTTCAGGGATTTTCCAGCCCCATTCCTTCAGAAACTCACACCTGACATAATCACTTTGACTAAAGTCCAGTTAGCCTTTTCACCTATGTAGGCTAAACTTGATTGTTCAATTATTGCACAGCTACTAAAGCCTTTGAAAGTTTTTTCAAGATCTTTGAGATGACCCTGAGGAAATCTTTCAGATACCTGAGATGGAGGCTTGGTAAAATGAGCATTGGTCACCTGCATGTTCTAGAATATTCTATCACTGTGATAATTGATAGGATCAATTTTTGCCAACAGATTTCAGAAGATATTAGGATAGAAGAACTTTGGTAAGCATGGTTTTCCAGGTCCCTGTTGTTCCCTGGGGAATAGTGGGTTAAGGCAGAATAGCAATGCTAATATGCCATTCAGGGTAAGTTTTTTCAGGTAAAGGGAAGACCAAACCTAATGGATTTCTAATTCTTTTTTTTTTCATCTACAATGTTGTGCTGACTGGTTTTGTGTGTGAATTTGACACAAGCTAGAGTCATCAGAGTGGAAGGAGCCTCAGTTGAAAAAATGCCTCCACGGGAACTAGCTTTAAGGAATTTTCTCAATTAGTGATCAGTGGAGGTGGTCCATCAGCCTATGGTGGGTGATGCCTTTATGGCCTCTGCATTGGTTCCCAACTCCAGGATCCTGCCCTGTTTGAGCGGCTGCCCCGACTTCCTTTTGCGGTAAACAGCAATATGGAAGTGTAAGCAGAATAAACCCTTGTCTCCCCAACTTGCCTTATGGTCATTTTTTTTTTTTGTCACAGCAATAGAAACCCGAAGACAAATGTCATAAATGCCTAGCTTAGTTCCTTTGCTGTTTATAGGATTGTAAAACCTTTTATTCATAATCTACCTGTGTCTTACTTCCTGACATTTTTGTATTATTATGTTTTGCTCTATTGCATATAAATTATCTATTAATAGTCAGAGCATACTGCTGTACAGCAGATCTATAGAAAATTTTCATCTTACATAATTGAAAGTTTATACCCTTTGAAGATTTCCACAGCAGCCAGCATTCTATATTCTACTTTGATGAGTTTGACTACTTTGGAGACCTTATATAAATGAAATCACATATTGCTTGTCGTCCTGTCACTGGCTTATTTTACTAAGCATGATGTCTTCAAAGTTCATCCATGTTGCAGCATATGGTGTCCTTTTTACAGGTGTCTTTTCTGTAGACCAGGCTGTTCCTTGAACTAACACACATCTGCTACCTCTGCCTCCCGAGTGCTGGGATTAAAGGTATGAGGCACCATCATTCAGCTGACCACATGTTTTTTTTTAAATAAACTTTTTCTTTAATTAATTTATTTCCAGCCAGATCACAATTTCCCCCTCCTTCCTTCCTCTCCTCCCAGTCGCTCTCCCAACCTCCTCCATCCAACCCTCCTTTCTCTTCCGAAAAGGGCAGGCCTCCCAAGTATATCACCTAGCCCTGGCATATCAAATTGCAGTAAAGCTAGGCACATCCTCTCCTATTAAGGCTAGATGAAGCATCTCAATCAGAGGGAAGAGTCCCAAAAGCAGGTAACAGAGTCAGAGACAACCCTTGCTTCCACTGTTAGGAGTCCTACAGGAAGACCAAGCTCCACAACTGTAACATGTGCAAGGGCCTAGGTCAGTCCTATGATTGGCAGTTCAGTCTCTGTGAGTCTCTAGGAGCCCAGGTTAGTTAATTTCTGTGGGTTTTCTTGTGGTGTCCTTGGCACCTCTGGCTCCTACAATCCTTCCTGCCCCTCTTCCACAGGATTCCCCAAGCTCCACCTAATGTTTGGCTGTGGGTCTCTGTATCTCTTTCCACCAGTTGCTGGGTGAAGCCTTTCTGATGACAATTGAGCTAGGTAACAATCTATGAGTATAGTATAATATCATTAGGAATCATTTCATTGACTGTTTTTTAATTGCCAGCGATGTTTGGCTCTATCATAGGACTCTGGGCTGTTTAACCTATGGGTTTTGGCCATCCAGGCAGTGTCAGAGGTGGATTCCCTCTTATTGTATGTGTTTCAAGCTAGAACAGTCATTCATTGATTGGCTACTCCCATAATTTCTGTGTCACGTTTTACCGAGCACACTTGGAAGCAGGGCAAATTATAGGTCAAAGGTTATGTGACTGACTTGTGATCCCAATCCCTCCACTGGAGGTCTTGCCTTGCTACAAGAGATGACTGATTCATGCTCCATTTTCCTCATTGCTAGGAGTCTTAGCTAGAATCACCCTCATAGATTCCTGGGAGTTTTCATTGCACTAGGTTTCTTGCTGTTCCCAGAGATGCCCCTTGAGTCTAACTGTGTCTCCTTGTACTCTCTCACTCCATCCTCCACAACCTGAGCCCTCCTGAGTTCCCATACCCACTCCCCATTCAGATAGCCACCCCCATCCACTTGTAATATTTGTTCTATTTCCCATTCACAGTGCGATTCATGTATCCCCCTTGAGTTCTCCTTGCTACTTAGCTATTTGTGTCTGTGGATTTTAGCATGGTTATCCTTTACATTATAACTAATATCCACTTATAGGTGAGTAATACTATATTTACCTTTCTGTGATCACATGTTTATAATCCATCTATCTATTGATGGGCATAGTAATGAATGACTGCGTCTGTGTCTTGGCTGATGTGTATGATGCTATAATGAGCATGGTGTTTTAACAACCAATAATGGTACACCTTTTCAGAAATGTATTTCAAGTATTAAATTAATATAGTTAAACAATTTTTCATGATTTTGAAAAGCACCCTTTATTGAAGTGTTCACTTTGGTACCTGGTAATGTGAGTATCAGGCCAACATTCCAGAGAACACATTCTTGGAGTGTCTGAGATGGTCTAGGCCCTATGCTGAGATGATTGTGCATGAGGCTACCTCACTAGTATGAATAGGGCTGCATTTCATCAACAGAGTGAATAAAGCTATTGCTGTAGAGGAGATGCTTTGTTTTTCAGTAAGTACTTGCCAGTACCCTGCTCCTCTAGGTGTAGGTGGAGGCCTGGGGCAGTCAGCTTCAAGAACTTCGTTATGTGAGAGGTTCAGTTACAGTGTGTGAGCAATGCCTGGAACAGTACTACTGGGCTCTGGGTTAATTCTGGAATCTGTTTTCTTATTTGCTTCAGACTCTGTTGTAGTTTTGTTCTCATCCTTTAATAGGTAATTTATCTTACTGTCTTCACTTTGTTTTAGGGGGAAAAATGGGGGAAATTCATGTTGCAGTACTTTCAGGAACTAAGGATTAATATGCACATGGAAAGGCAAAGCCAGATTGACCCAGCTAGGGTTAGTGGCCTAAGTGATCTATTTACTTTTACTTTATAATATTAATAATATATTTTATTTAATCTAATGTATCTAAAACATTGTTTTAATGTGTATTCAACATAAATTATTTATTTTATTTTTAATTCTGTGTATTGTCATGGGTATGCAGGTGAATGCAGGCACTCATGGCATCAGATTGGGTGCTAGAAATAGGACTCACTCAGGCACTCTTTAAGAGCAGCATACAGTCTTAACTGCTGAGACACCTCTTCAGTCCCATTAAAAATTATAGTGGATTTATCTTTGAAAACATTTTTATTAGAAATTATTGTACAAAACTGTGGGCTTTGTTGTGCCACTTTCATATATGCATATAGTGAACTTTTCTCACATCCCCCTTTAGCTTTTCTCACTCCCTCTCTTCACCTCCCCCTTCTCTAATCACCTCTCTTGTACTTTCTGGTCTCTTTTTCCTCCTTGATTCCACATATGAGAGAAACACAATACTCCTGGCTTGTTTTGCTTAGCACAGCAATCTTCAGTTCTCTCCATTAGATAAAAAGCTTACAAAATTATACTATTTCATTCTTTATGGATGAATAAGACTTCTTTATTCAGTGATTTCCTACTGAGTACCTGTGCTGATTATGTAACTTGGTTGTGATTGGTTTTGTAATAAGCACAGGTATGTAGGAAGCTGTGTGGTGTGTTGACTTTGATTTCTTCAGGCTTATATCCAGGAGTGCTATAATTGGATAATGCACTCCAATCTGATTTCTATATTAGCAGCAATGATTTCTTTTTCCACCAGCAGTGTACAAAAATTGTCTTTCCACACATCCTTGCCAGCATCTCTCATTTGTCTGCTTTTCTAAATTTTTTGCTTTTGTAAGCATATTCATATTCCCTTATGAGTTTGGACAGTTCTTATTTTTCTTTTTTTTTTTTTTTTTTTTTTTTTTTTTTTGGTTTTTTGAGACAGGGTTTCTCTGTAGCTTTGGAGCCTGTCCTGGAACTCCCTTTGTAGACCAGGCTGGCCTCGAACTCACAAAAACCCGCCTGCCTCTGCCTACCGAGTGCTGGGATTACAGGCGTGCGCCACCACCGCCCGGCCAGTTCTTATTTTTCTAAGGCAATGGGATGTCTCATGAAGTTATTTGAGCACCTGAAAGGGTATGGAATGACCTATTGTTTTATCCGTTACTGACTCAGTCTTCTCTGCTGTGTTGTGGGGGTAGATGCTTAAGAGCAGATCTTTCAGTGACCACCCATCCATGCCTTATATTTGGAGTCTGGTGATTGACTATTTTATTTTTTATTTTTATTAATTTTTATATCTCCCCTATTCATGGATGCTTGAGTGCAGGGTACGAAATACACAGAACAATTTGTGCTAACTCTTAGGTAGGCTGGAAGTGTAGCTCATTGGCAAAGCATGTATACAATGCAGTTCAAGTGCTCTATCCCCAGAATTGTGTAGGAAGGGGAAACAAATACCACTAACAGCAGCAGACAGCATTGAACCAGAAATAGAAATCAAGTGAAAAACAAGTGTCAACTATGCCCTCTACAATTCTAACAGCAGAAAGGAAGAAATGACATAAACCAAATGTTTTAGAAGATGTGGAGGAAAGACAAAAAGAGAGAAATTAAGAGAATAATTGGGAAAATAACAAAAGAAAAGAGCATTCAAAAAGTAAAAAGGGGTCTAGAGAGAAGGTTCAGCTCTCAAGAGTAGATACTGTTCTTACAGAGGACTCAATTTCCATTCTCAGTACTTGTGTTGGAAACGCTCAAAACTGCCAGCTCCAGAGGGATCCAACTCTCTCTTCTGGGTTCCCTAGGCATCTGTATTCATGGATGCACATACTGAGCCTCCCCACCCCCACCTAATACAGCCAACACATACTCTTAATTAAAAATAAAGCTTGCAATTACAAAGGGGAAAAAGTGAAAAGGAACAAATCAGAAAAAACATGTTCTTCTTAGTGCAAAGGATTTAAAAATCATATGAATTAACCTCTCCCCGTGTGTGTGTGTGTGTGTGTGTGTGTGTGTGTGTGTGTATGGGTACCAGGAATTGAACTCAGGCTATCAGATTTAGTGGCAAGCACCTATACTTTCTGATCATCTATCTGATCCTCCTTACTCTTTTTGTATGTTGCTTACTAGTCATTGGTGGGAGTGATTTGACTCCAGACTCTTTAGAATGGTGTTCAGTTTTTCTGCTCACTAATCCAAGACTGCATGGAGCCAAAGTCTTCCTTTGAGTAGAGTTTACCCTGACAGATTTGCTCTATTATTTTAAGACTGAGTTTTACTATGTGTTTGCATCTTAGCTTCTCCTTTGAAACCCATATAGAGGGTAGAGGGGATAGAATAGTTCCCAATTTTTTTTATTGAGCTCTACATTTTTCCATGATCCCCTCCCTGCCTCTCTCGTCCCTTTCAACCCTCTTCCAAAGTCTGCATGTTCCCAATTTACTCAGGAGATCTTGACTTTTTCTACTTCCCATGTATATTAGATCTATGTATGTCTCTCTTAGTGTCCTCATTGTTGTCTAAGTTCTCTGGGATTGTGATTTATAAGCTGGTTTTCTTTGCTTTATGTTTAAAAATCACTTATGAGTGAGTACATGTGATAACTGTTTTTCTGTGTCTGGACTACCTCACTCAAAATGATGTTTTCTAGCTCCATCCATTTGCCTGCAAAATTCAAGATGTAATTTTTTTCTACTGTTTAGCACTCTGTTATGTAAATGTACCACATTTTCCTTATCCATTTTTTGGTCGAGGGACATTTAGGTTGTTTTCAGGTTCTGGCTATGACAAATAATGCTGCTATGAACATAGTTGAGCACATATTCTTGTGGCATGATTGAACATCCTTTGGATATAAACCTAAAAATGGTATTCCCGGGTCTTGAGGAAGGTTGTTTTTTTAATTTTCTGAAAAATTGCCACACTGACATCCAAAGTGATGGAGGTGGGTCATTTGTCTATCTGTTGCTTTCATTGGTTAATTAATAAAGAAACTGCTTGGCCTTTGATAGGACAGAAAATAGGTAGGCAGAGTAGACAGAATGGAATGCTGGGAAGAAGGGAAGTGAGGCAGTCACCATGATTCTCCTCTCTGAGACAGACACAGGTTAAAATCTTTCCTGGTAAGCTAACACCTCGTGGTGCTACACAGATTATTAGAAATGGGTTAATCAAGATGTGAGAATTAGCCAGTAAGAGGCTAGAGTTAATGGGTCAAGCAGTGTTTGAAAGAATACAGTTTCCGTGTAATTATTTTGGGTAAAGCTAGTCGGTGTCCGGGAGCTGAAGGGTTGTACCAGCTTGCATTCCCACCATCAATGCAGAAGTCCCTTTATTCCACAACCTCTCCAGAATAAGTTGTCACTAGTGTTTTTGGTCTTGGCCATTCTTACAGGTGTAAGATGGAATCTCAGAGTTCTTTTGATTTGCATTTCTCTGATGTTGAACATTTCCTTAAGTGTCTCACCCATTTTAGATTCCTCCGTGGAAAGTTCTGTTTCGGTCTGTACTCCATTTTTTATTGGATTATTTGTTCTTTTGATGACCAATTTCTTGAGTTCTTTGTATATTTTGGAGATTAGACCTCTGTCTTATGAGGGGTTTGTGAAGATCTTTTCTGTAGGCTGTCATTTTGTCTTTTTGACCATGTCCTTTGTTTTACAGAAGCTTTTCAGTTTCAGGAGGTCCCATTTATTAATTGTTACTCTCAGTGTCTGACTTGTATGACAAGAACTTTAAATCTTTGAAGAAAGAAATTCAAGAAGACACCAAAAAATGGGAAGATCTCCTATGCTCTTGGGTAAATAGAATTAACTTAGTAAAAATGGCAATCTTACCAAAAGCAATTTACAGATTCAATGCAATGCCCATCAGAATTCTAGCAAAATTCTTCATAGACCTTGAAAGAACAGTACTCAACTTCATATGGAAAAGCAAAAAACCCTGGAATAGCCAAAACAATCCTATACAATAAATAAACTTTTAGAGGCATCACAATCCCTGACTTCAAGCACTACTACAGAGCTACAGTACTGAAAACAGCCTGGTATTGGCATAAGAACAGACAGAAGGACCAATGGAATTGAATCAAAGACCTGGATATTAATCCACACTCCTTCGAACACCTGATTTTTGACAAAGAAGTAAAAAATATCAAATGGAGAAAAGAAAGCATATTTAACAAATGGTGCTGGCATAACTGGATATCAACATGTAGAAGAATGAAAATAGACCCATATCTATCACCATGCACAAAACTCAAGTTCAAATGGATCAAAGACCTCAACATAAAGCCTGAAGCTTATAGAAGAGAAAGTGGGAAGTACATTTGGACACATCAGCACAGGAGACCACTTCCTAAATATAACCCCATTTTTCTTTAACCATTTAAAATTTTCTGAGGTTTAGTCTGACATGCAATCTCATGTATCTTTTGAGTCTCCAGACCCTCTTTAACTACCTGCCTGGACTATGAATCTTAAAGCAACTTCTGCTTTGCTTTAAATTTCTTATTCTATCTCACTACTTACATTTTTTCTATGAGCTTGCTTCTAGGCCACACTAAGTAACAATGTAGATGCTGGAGCAGAGAACATGACACTATTTTATATGAGTTTCAAGAAAAATGGAAACTGGCAAGCTTGGGCTTAGCTTCCCAAGGCAATTCTTTATTAAAGCACCAGGCTTTTATGCTAAAGAACAACAGCAAGTGCTTTTTGCAATGCTACACACTCTTTAGTTCCCTGATCAATTGACTTAAGTTTGCTTTTCCGTTCTGCATCTGTTCTTGTGCCAGTTTCCCCCTTGTATCTCTTCCCCTCTTTTTCCTTCTGCCTCTTTTCTCTCTCTATCACACCCTTGGGTCCCATTGACAATTCCTTTCTCCCTCTGTTCCAATTACTGGAGTCTCTGATTCTTTCCAAGTGTGTATGTGTCCAGCATTAGACTTTAGTATGTGCCCTCCATTGCTTCGCAACAAGAAGCTGCTTTCTGTCCATTTGCATTCCCAAACATGAGAATCTGGGAGGTGCTGCTCGAATCAAATCCTGTCTTGGCTCACACCCCATAGTCAATGTTTCTATCAAGACTCAAGTATTTTTTGCTTTCATAGTTTGGGTGATTTTGCTTATCCAATTTTTAGCTGATGAATGAGGATAATATTTACCTTTAGAAGAACAGATGGAGTGTATAAATCATCTAAAATGTCCTTAGGCTTTTGTGTCCATAGCCACCTCACCAATGTATAAATGTATTGTGAATTCCTTGTGGGTTGAATATTTTTTCTGTTTTAGGTTTCTATGATTCCCTCAGCCATCTGTGATAATGAGAAGTGGCTACTCTCACCATGTTTTATACTTGAAGTCCCATGGATCTCTCTTCTCCAATGGTACTGTTTAGAGAGGGTCAGGAAAGGGTTCTGTGTGGGAATACTCAACGTAAGCCACCAGAGACATAATGGGGAGGCAGGAGACAAGTAGAGCATATGCTGAATGTCAGTTATGTGGTATTGTTATGTATTAGTGCTATTTTGGTGATTGCATTGTGTCATCTTTCAAAAGCTAGGAAGCCAGTATTTTATTTTTCTGTTTCTCGGAGTATTGCATCATGCATATGGTGTTGGTCTTGACATCTTCAAGTGGAATGTGGTAAAACTGGAAGGGACAACAGATGAGCAATGGAATTGATGAAAGGCACACAAACAAAGACTTGTTTTTTGCTTTGTCAGAAGAACTGAGCTGCTTTAGTGGAGGAACTTGAAGGGGTTTTTACTGGGCTTTAAAATACTAATAATTATTTAAGTGGAGCATATGATCTGTTTTTGAGCATCCCTGTGGAAGCTGATGGAAAAGTATTTAAAGTAGGTATATATCTATCATCAGGCTTTTTACCTTTATTTCATCTAACACCTCCTATTTTTCTCTCCATGTCTCCTGGGGTCTCCTCTGTGCCTTGATTTATCTCCTATTACTTTGCCTCTCTGCCCAGAAGTCACACTTATATCTCCTGCCTAGCTATTGGCCATTCTTCTCTTTTTTAAACCAATTACAGCAATGTATCTTCACACAGTGTACAAATATTCCACAACACTTCCTTTCATGATGACTACAACTGTAAGATGAAAGAAGTCCTTTTCTCTTCTAGTTGTTTTTGGTCATTATGTCTCCACAGGACAGATATCTTTCTTACCTATGTTACTATTTGTCTTTCTTAAGTTTATCCTTATTTTCTATGTGTTTTAGGATATACCACCTCCTCTAATAAATGCAACCTGGCAGATCATCTCTCTTTAGTCAGCTTTGGGGTAGTTAGTGGAAACTCAGAAGTAGAGAATAACTATGGCTTGTTTTGTATATGGGAGTCTAGAGTCATTTGGTGGAATCACTTCTTCAGTTGACAAATATAGAGGAAAATGTGTATTAAAAGTACACATTACTGGATTTTGAAGATTTTGTTTTGTAATGTGGTTCTGATTTTTACCAGCTAAGTGGCCATCCATCACTAAATTTTGCAAAATAGCACATTCTTTCTCTATAAATTGAGAACTTAAATTGCAGGGTTGTAATATTATCTGCAAACTGTAAATTCCTATGTGGTAAGTTTTGGTTGCTTGTTGTAATATGAACAGCTGGCTGCTTCCTGCCACCTGGCTAGCTTTACCCGAAATAATTACACGGAAACTGTATTCTTTTGAACACTCCCTGACCCATTAGTTCCAGCCTCTTATTGGCTAGCTCTTACATATTGATCTAACCCATTTCTAATAATCTGTGAAGCCCACGAGGTGGCTTACCAGGGAAGATCTTAACCTGCGGCTGTCTGGAGTGGGAGAATCATGGTTATTATAGTTGTTTTCCTTTGTTATGATAAAAGATAAAGTAGATGTCAATATTGTAACTGTAATTCTTGCTTTATAACTGTTTTGTTATATGTAATTTTGCTATGTTAAAGTGAAAGTCTTTCCTTTTTGCTTAAACAGAAAAAGAGGAAATGATGGAGGAAGGTCATTGGTTAATTAATAAAGAAACTGCTTGGCCCTGATAGGTTAGAACATAGGTGGGTGGAGTAAACAGAACAGAATGCTGGGAGGAAGAGGAAGTGAGCTCAGATGCCATGCTCCCCTCTCCCGGGCAGGGGCGATGAAGCATGCCGCCAGGTCAGACATGCTGAATCTTTCCCGGTAAGACTGGTGCTACAGAGATTATTAGAGATGGGTTGATAGGGATATGAGAATTAGCCAGTAAGGGCTAGAGCTAATGGGCCAAGCAGTGTTTAAAAGAATACAGTTTGTGTGTTGTTATTTTGGGGCATAAACTAGCCAGGTAGCTGGGAGCTGAGTGGCAGGAACGCAGCCCCAGCTCCTTCAACAGTTGCTGGCCAGTTAGCCTCATGTTCATAGTTGCTGGATCTTACCTGTTACTTGCTTCCTGATGTTCAGTACAGGTTGCTGAGCTTTCTAGATTTCCAACTCTCTCCTTCCATGTCAGATTCAGTTTTGTTTTTTTAAAAGTCTCTCTGTAGGTATGTAGTGGGGAGCAGCAGGCAGTGTTCCTGCCACCTAGCTTCTGGCCACCTGGCTAGCTTATGCCCCAAAATAACAACACACAAACTATATTCTTTTAAACACTGCCTGGCCCATTATATATAGCCTCTTCTAGCTAACTCTCATATCTTGCTTTAACCCATCTCTAATAATCTCTGTAGCTCCAGTCTTACCGGGAAAGATTCAGCATGTCTGACCTGGCTACTTGCTTCATCGCGTCTGCCTTGGAGAGGGGAGGCATGGCATCTGCCTCACTTCCTCTTCTTCTCAGCATTCTGTTCTGTCTACTCCATCCACCTATGTTCTAACCTATCAGGCCAAGCAGTTTCTTTATTAATTAACCAATGAAAGCAACGGATATATGACACTCCCACATCATAGGTAATACTCCCTTGTATCATTCCTTCAGGGTCCTAATCACAAAGAAGTGAAGTAAGCAGTGGTGGACTGATCAGATAAAGTAAGTTTTCCTGTCACTTAGATTTTAAGTGGGTAAGTAGCCTGATCCAGCTAACGTACATGAGCTTATTAAGAAGACTCGGAAAGACAAGGTAATGTTGGCAATGACTGTATCCATGGTTTCAAAAGCCCTGGGGTTTTTCTGGTGGGCAGACCCTATTACTTCTGAGTTCCCAATGAGCAGTGTGTGAATGCATGTCTCACTGTGAATGGCAATGTCTAGGGAGAAGCCAGGGACAGAAGCAAAACAGGTCTTCCTGTCTTCCCACAGAGACACATACACACTCTCTAAGATAGTCAGTTCATAAAGGTCAGGCTTAGGGCAAGTCAGAATTTTAACATTTGTCAATAAAATAGTGCTGCTACTTAAAATAACTTTAAGATGTTTCTGTGCAAGTAACTTTCTATGGACATTTGCATCTATATATTTATATATCTGAAGTTTAACTTTGTGTAGAAGGTATATCTTTAGCTTCAATATAGACATAAATAAATACTCGGTAACATGCCCAAATATAAGTCATGAAACAAAATGGCGGAAGTCACATAACTTACAATATTTATGTCTCAAGGGTGGCTAAACTTAGCTGCAACATCTAATTTGCAGTGACGTCTTTCTTTAACAAGTTTTATAAGAGGGATGATTTAAGTCAAGGAGCAGCAGTGACTCATTCACATGGTGCCCAGTGGCTGAGCTAAGTTTAGAACACAAGGGATGTTAGTGCCTTCTGAGGCTCAGGTTTTTACTGTTAAGTCATTTTGCTCTTCCACACTGTTTTTGATTTTTAAAAAGAATCATTCTCTTAGGTAAAACCAGAAACTTGTAATGAAATAGTAAAATACTCACTTTCCTTATTTAATTAGTTAACTTTAAATAGCTGTTTTAGGATCTATTTTTGGATTTCATTGAATTTGGAGCTTAGTTTGGTTGTTTTATGAAGTTCAGTTTTGCCTTTAAGTTATAATTAAGGTAAAGTCCATTAACAATTATATATGGGAATGCAGAGACAAATTTAAAGAGTAAGAAATTCTTTTGCCTATAAGGAAAGAATAATGAGATGAATAATAGCATGCGGTTCAATTTTCATTCCAAAAACATTAATTTAATACCTTCGCTAGGTTGGTACTAGAGCTACCAGGAAAAGAAAGATTACTTTCCAGAAGCCCATATATTTCTTGGAAGAATATGTAAATGTAAATAGATGATTATGAGGCAGGAAGAGAAATTTAATAGGCTATAAAATGATTGTGGGAAGAGGTATTGATACATAGGGGAAATCAAGCAAACTATTCTGCTTCTCATAATAGGGGACAGGAGGTACAGAAAAGGACATTTATAAAGAAATGTTTGTACTTCATATAGAAAGAAATCTGCACATACACCTTTTAAGTAGCCCAACTTAGGTGTCAAGCAAAAAATAACACAGGAGGAATGCCTGACAGTGGCTTTACATGTGAAAATCCCTGCTATAACACAGAGTGATGATGATGAGGAAAACATGTATGAGGAGATAAGAAGAGTAGCAGGGAGGAACACCAGAGATCTCAGAAAAGGATGACTACTTAGCCAGAGGAATAAGATTAGACTTTGAAACGAATGACTGTCTTTGTTTCTACTCTCTATGCAGCCTGCTGGCCAAAGATGAAGTAGAAGACAGATCTTAAGGGTGTATCTGCTGCATTCACAGTTGCTGGATCTTAGAATAAAGCATAGTCTGAAGGTTTACTTCTTATCTTCATCGTTGTGTTTGTAGTGACAAGAAGCATAGACTGTTGTATTCTGGTTATTCTATTTCTATTGCTGTGAAGAGACACAGTGACCATAGCAACTTTTATAAATTGGGGTGGCTTGCTAGCAATTCAGAGGTTCAGTCCATTATCATCCAACCAGGTGCTGGATATGAAGTAGGTGAGAGATCTACATCTTGCAGACAGCAGGAAGTACTCTGTCTCATTGGATGTAACGTAAACATAGAAGACCTCAAAACCTGCCCCCACAGTGACACACTTCCTCCAACAAGGCCACACTTTCTATCCCTTTTTAGGGGGCAGTTTCTTTCAAACCACCACACCAAAGAAAGGTTATTTTCTCCATTGCTCTCTAGGTAACAGTCAACAGTAGTCCCTTTTTCTGCCTTGTCCTGTTGGAATTTTCAAAAAGACCTTTACTGAGGAGAAGTGGAAAGGATACAGTTTTGTTCAAAGGTACAAAACAACTGATTATTTAGAATAGTGATAACTAAAAGTTAACTAAAGTCTTTCCATTGCTCATTTAACAAATAAATGTGCATTCCACTCCAGAGACCCAAAGGTGAATTAGAAACATCTCTAATGTGAAGTGGCTCAGGGTTTCAGGGCAAGACAGATATAAGAAAAGTTTAGAATAACACACTAAGAGAAGACATTAGAAATCATTCTATAAAGAACAGGGGTAGGTCAGTTTTCATGGAACCCAAAACTTGTACTTTTTTTTTGTGGGATCCATTTAATGATAAGAACACAAAAGATCTTATTTTTGTTTATGTGCAATGTATGTGTGTGTGAATGTATGTCACACATGTGAAGATGCCTGGAGAGGCAAGGGAGGGTATCAGATCCCCTGGAGTTGGAAAAACAAATTGTGAGTCACTTGCTATAGGTATTAGAAGCTGAACTTGAGTTCTTTGCAAGAGCAATAAGTGCCATCTTAACTGCTAGTCCATCTTTCTAGCCCTAAGAACACAAAATTATTATTTTTTGTATCATTATACAAAGTCCTTTTTTTGTTGTTTTTAAAACTTTTTATTGCTTTATAAATAATACCATTCAAAATTTCCACTTCATCCCCTCCTCCCATTGCGCTCCTACTCACCCTTCCCTCTCCCCCTCCAGTCCTAAGAGAGGGCAGGGTACTCTGCCCTGTGGGAAGTCCAAGGCCCTTCCCCCTTCATATAGGCCTAGGAAGGTGTTTATTCAAACAGACTAGGATCCCAAAAAGCCAGTACATGCAATAGAGAAAAATCCCAGTGCCATTATCATTGACTTCTCAGTCAGCCCCCATTGTCAGCCACATTTAGAGAGTCCAGTTTGATCACATGTTCGTTCAGTCCTAGTCCAGCTGGCTTTCATGAACTCCCATTAGATCAGGCACACTGTCTCAGTGGGTGGACCAACCCCTCGCAGTCTTGACTTCCTTGCTCATATTCTCCCAAGAGATGCCCAATCATACTACAAAACCATTTGTTCAACTATGTTCATAGCAGCATTATTTGTAATAGCCAGAACCTGCAAACAACGTAGATGCCCCTCAATGGAAGAATGAATAAAGAAAGTGTGGTAAATCTACACATTAGAGTACTACTACTACTCAGAGGTAAAAAACAATGACATCTTGAATTTTGCATGCAAATGGATGAAAATAGAAAACACTATCCTGAGTGAGATAACTCAGATCCAAAAATATGAATATGGTATGTACTTACTCATTAGTGGATTCTAGCCATAAACAAAGAACATTGAGCCTACAGTTTGTGATCCTAGAGAAGCTAAATAATAAGATCAACCCAAAGAAAAACATACCAAGGCTGAGTGACTGCAGACAAAGCAGAGTAAGCCTCTCTCTCTCCTCACATTTTATATTCCCCCTAGTGCTGGGATTAAAGGTGTGAGTCCTGTTATTTAAAAATAAAATGCTCTGAATCCCCAAGGGGTGCAGCAGGAGGAATGCTGCAGGTTCCCAAGTGGCGGCAGTGGGCAGCGGGCATGAGACCATGGTGCGCCACAAAAGCAGCTGGGTCCCAGGTAGGGAGCCATGTAGTGATGAGGCAAGCAGGCCTGCTTTTCATCCCATGCAGCTCCTGCACAGCTAGCTTAACACCCGAAATAACAACACACAAATTGTATTCATTTAAACACTGCCTGGCCCATTATCTCCAGTCCCTTTTTGGCTAACTGTCACATATTGATCTAACCCATTTCTAATATCTGTATTGCCACTTGACTGTGGCTTACCAGCATGAGTCTAACCAGCGTCTGTCTCTGAGAGGAGCGTCATGGCGTCTGCCTGACTCTGCTTTCTTCCTCCCAGAATTCTGTTCTGTCTTCTCCACCCACATAAGGGCTGGTCTATCAAATGGCCAAGGCAGTTTCTTTATTAACCAATGAAAGTAACACATAGACAGACGACCCTTCTACATCATTTCCCCTTTTTCTGTTTAAACAAAAAAAGAAAGGCCTTCACTTTAACATAGTAATATTACATATAACAAAACAGTTATCAAGCAATAATTACAGTTACAATATCTAATATCTATTTTATCATAACAAAGGAAAACTATAACTATCTATTTATTCTTCAACTCTATCAAAGACTCCAGAAGGATATAATATTACCTAAGTAAATGAGAAGTAAGCAGCTTACAAAACTCTAGAAATGACAGAGATATCTCCCTGACTGGACAGTCACCCATAGTTCTTTTGTACCATTGGGGCATCCATCTTCAGCCTACAGGCCCATAGTTTCCAGTAGACATTTCCATGAAGCAGGAAATTTCAAAGAGAGTTCTTTGTATCCTGCAGAATGTTTTGCAGACTCTTTCTTGAATCAGGAACCCTGAAGGATCATCTCACCTTTAGTCAAGTTCATCAGTTTTCTCTCTGCAGGTTCTTGGTGTCCAGTTTATACAACAGTCCAGGCAAGAGCAGTTACTTGCCAAAATCACTACAAAACTTCATAAGGAGCCTCTTTGATGCCCATCTTTCTCAGGAAGTAGCTTGGTGCTGCCAGGAGCAGATGTGTCTCATTGTCATGAAAAGCCCTATGTTATTAAAACATTAAATGTCATATTCTGTAGTCTTTGAAAAATATGAAGAATGATTATCTGATTGAAATATATGTCTAAATATCTAGAAAATCAAACTAACATGACTACAAGCTTGACTATTATCGATGATTATCCATCAACAACGTATATTTTCTAATTATACATTACAATTTTAATGAACTACATAATCACAATACCTTAATCAAGATCAGAAATACATATACATATAATAAAATTGACCTTAAATTTATATGAAAAAAGCAAAATTTATACCAATGTAAATTATTCATCTCTATATCATATCCCTCTTTAAATATAAAAGAACATTTATAGACAATATTTGGGAATATGGACACAGTTATTTCTCTCCAAACTTCTTCCTGCTGTATAGGGGCGCTGTTAATCAGGTCTTTCATGGTATATCCTGTGTGCTAGGTTCCTCTCAGTCAGCAGTTGAGCAAAGTAATTTTCTGAAGGTGTTTAAGGTGATCTTTCAGGAGGGTGTGGTCTATCATACCATATTGGGACAAAAGTAATCCATAGGATCTCATCCTCTGTGAAAACAAAAGAAGAATCTCTTTTCCAAAGCATCATGTTCTTAGATCCAAATTCTGAAGTCAAGATAGCTTTATAATATACGCCCTGGTTTATCTTAGCAGCCCACACAATGAGATGTGCCTCTGTACTTAGCTCCTTTACAGTCAAAAATTCAAAGAAAATACAATATACAGAATCCAAACTCTCTGTGAAATTTCCATTTTTATGTGGCTTATTTTTCTTTATTTCTTTTAATCTGTAATGATCTGTACTCTGCGTCTTTAAAGACTTTACCCTTTTTTAAGGCATTAACTTTATTCTCTATATTCTTTTTCTTCTCTCTCCCAAGCCTATGTATGCCTAACACTATGACCCATTTAAAGGTCTTTTTTGTCTGAATCTGTTCTATTGCATTGCCTGTAACTTTTTTACTGTCCAGGAGTACTTCTTAAAATGCTAAGTGCTTTTTAAAAACTTTAGCTTGCACCACATAGGGGTAATATGGTACCGCCTGTTTCCTGCCCAGTCTAAACCTTAATTGTGTTGTTATTATCATAATTATGACAGTTCCTGCCTGAGATTAGCACAGTTCAGCTTGGCGGAGCAAAGCTGGAGCTGCTCCTACCTCAGCCATTTGGTGCCCATGAGCCGAGCACAGTTCCAGGCACACAGCAAATCCACATTGTGATCAAGCAAGCCTTAGCACTTTAAGCACAAAAACGCATTCAAATTCTCTGTCTTCCACAAGAGACCGAGGTCACAGTAGGAGCATGCCAACCAGTGGTGGCGGCATATGCCGTTAATCCCAACACTTGGGAGGCAGAGGTATATTGACCTCTTTGACTTTAAGGGGCAGATGTAGATTGACCTCTGTGATTTCAAGGTGTGGTAGCACACACCTTTAATCTCAAAGCTTGGGAGACAGAGGCAGATAGACCTCTGTAAATTCAAAGTATGGTGGCAGACATCTTTAATCCCAGCACTGGGGAGGCAGAGAGAGATGGATCTCTGTGAGTTCAAGGAATGCCTGGTCTACAGAGTTATTCCAAGACAAAGATATACAGAGAACCTGTCTCAAAAAGTAAAAGGAAAAATAAAAGAAATACAGGTTAAAATAAAACTGCACAAAGATGGAAAATACACAGAAAATCTTGATATTGTATGCTATTATGCTCACTTTGAATTGTTTGAATGCTGATGAAGGAGCAACAACAGCTGCTAAAAAATATTGGTTTATAAATGCTGCTGAACTAATCCAAGATAGATATTTTGAAAATAATTGACTTCAAAACTGAAGTCAAAAGCTATGTTACTTTGGAGAAGAGATTTTGCTTTTGTTTCTGGATTTATTCAGAGTTAAGAAAAATCAGCTTTGATCAAGGAAGACCACCTGAAAAATCTCTGGCAGGAATAGATGGCCCAGATGTCTGAGTTCTTCATCCAGAACAAGTTCAAGACTGCTGCCTGAGTTGATCAAGACTCACATGGTACTCCAGTCAGGACTTGATGATAATTCTCAATTTTCTTTAGGTCCTCATAAGATTATCAGTGCCCCCAACCAGCCGGAAGTAGCCTGGAATACTATGCCCACATTCCCAAAAACTGGACTATTGGTATTTTCCTTTTTTTGAGAGAGTGAATTTGTCAATCATATTTTGAATAAACGCTGATTGGCCAGGCAGGAAGTATAGGTGGGTCAACCAGACAGGAAGTAGAGGTGGGGTGAGGAGAACAGGAAAATGCTGGAAAGGAGAAAGCCCATTCCTCCCATTCCAGCCCAGACCACTGAAGAAGCAACATGTGAGCTGCCCTTCTGAGAAAGGTACTGAGCCACATGGCTAACATAGGTAACAATAATGGGTTAATATAAGCTATAAGAGCTAATAAGTAGCCTGAGCTAATGGGCCAATCAGTTTCATAACTTATGGAGATCTCTGTGTGATTTTCTTTGGGGCTTGCTGGTTGTGGGGTACCGCGTGGGACATTAACCCCAACAAGACAGCCTCCTCATGTTACAGAGCCATGTGGCAGGTAAGAGACCCAGAGGGATAGGCACACCATGCAGAGTGGGGTTGAATACTTATTTAGTGGGTTATAGAAGGGGAGGGGAAAGGGGAGAAGTGGAGAAGGGGGAAGAGCAGAGGGAGAGGCAGAGAAAGAGAGAGAAATGAATGGGGGAGAAAAGGGGAAAAGTAGGGAGAAGGGAGCGAAGCAGAAGCTACATCTTCAGGAGGGAATGGAAAGGAGCTCAGGCAGGAAGCAGAAGGAAGATCTTCCTGTCTCACTAGTGCATGGGGGAGGGAGTGCCTCTTAAAGGGGCAGAACAGACCATTAAATTCCCATCTCTCTTTTTTAAAATAAAAAGGTGGGCATTTAGGCATAACAATTTAAAGAAATTGGGGCAGCAGATTCTCAAGACTGCTTCCTGCTTATCTGTGGGAGGAGGGGACCTGTAAAAGGTGGGTGCTGGTCACATCCTGAGATAGCTGGTCTCTTTGTTTCTGTCTGGTGTTGTGGACTGGAAATGTCTAGTGTCTCTTACACCTGTTTAAGGTATTGGAAGAACAGAAGACAAAGTTAAGTTTAGGAAAAAAAATTAAAAACAGAGAATTGAGAAGGGTGTATCTGACTTGTTTAAGGTGGATCCTTCAATTTGGCTCCCTGGAACTCACAAGAATTTTTTGGGTTTGTGAAAATTTAAACAACAACATATTTATATATGAATAACTGTGACAAATATATATATATATATATATTTTTTTTGGTTTTTCGAGACAGGGTTTCTCTGTGGCTTTGGAGCCTGTCCTGGAACTAGCTCTGTAGACCAGACTGGTCTCGAACTCACAGAGATCTGCCTGCCTCTGCCTCCCGAGTGCTGGGATTAAAGGCGTGCGCCACCATCGCCCGGCTGACAAATATTTTTTGCATAATGAAAAGTATCTTTAAGACTAAGAAAAACAGCATGAGAGAGAATTTTCTTGACTTGTATCTTATGGAAATTTGTTTGGTGAGTCTATCCTTTTAAATGATGAAAACTTTCAACTGTCAAACTGCATCAGAGATCTTTGAGAAAAATAAAATTTTACTTGAGTTATTGATTTACAAACGACAGAGAACTTACTTGGATCACACCTTAGAGGTACTCCTCATGGTCCTCCATCATTGCTGATGGTCATATCTGCCTTTTGCTGTTTAGCACAGGGCCTGCCAGGCCCCAGAACATCCTGTGGGCTAAGAAATCTTAGGTAGGAAGACAAGCCTACCTTGACCTAAGCAGCTAGAATGTTGATTCCAGTGAATCTGTTCAGTGTCTGGAAATCTTCAGTTTAGATGAAAGGCAGTTTTTCCCAGTGGTCAGTTCTTGGCAATTGAAGAGAATTGCAAATGGATGTTGTTTTGTGCCCATTTATCTTCTGTCTTCTTTGGAGGAAGCAGAGTGCTGCTGCTAGGAGCCAATTGTCTCCTTTTATTATAAAAAGTTTTTAAATAACTAAGCATTTAAATGCTATATTCTCCAGATCTCTGAGCAGTTGAGGGCTGTTTACCAGGTATAGTATAGAATCTGCCTGGAGAGCTGGGTCCAAGTTTGACTATATTGGCTCTTTACTTAACAGGTAAAGCAGGGTTGGATTAAGAGACTTAAAGTACATACAGGTTTAAAACATGGGACTTCTTGCTTTGTACTATAAATAGACAATTATAACATTTAACAGTAAACATAGGTGTATTTAACTTACATGTATTGCACACACACATGCAGTGAATAGAAACTGGGCAAAGTTGATGGATGCTCTTGGTGGGCCCTACCAAAGGCATGCTACACATATAACAGAGTCAGCACTGGGGACCAGGCAGTAAATACCTCATTAAAAATCGCAGAACTTGGTCACCGGACCTGGCTCTCAGTTAAGATGGCAGTGAAATCACCTGACCTCAGTTAAAATAATGGTAAGTTCACCTGACCTCAGTCAAAACGAGAGTGGTCACATATTGTATAGAAAAGCCACAATTTATGAGCTGTAGAATTTTAAACATAATAACAAGAGAGACCTAGAGGTATGATTCACCCTGTTGATCTGCCCTGTTGCCAATCCCCTGTACCATAAGCCATGGTGGGGAGAAAAGTCTGGAATTGAAAACAGCTGCCTCATGGATCTGAATAATTCGTGGGACCAGTGGTAGCGGTGGCAGGGACAGTTTGAGAAAAAGCGAAGCTGGCGGGACATGGGCAGAGCATTCACAGGTGGCTGGCTGATAGTCTGAGGGTTTATACCATAGCTGAAAATGTGAAAACCTGCAAAAACACCACAGGGCCTATAGAACAGTGTCTTCTCTCTACAGGTGAGGTATTAAAGCCTGACTGGCTCCGGTCCAGGCAACTAGGAAGCCAGAGAGGCTATAGGCCACTCAAGGTGGTCTTCATGGTGTGGACCACTTACAAGTGGTCCAAAAGAAAGAGAAAATAAAAGGAAAGGAGAAAGACAAATTTGGGGAACCCTGGACCCCAAATTGAACACACCACAGAGTGTGTGTAGTGCTAATGCAGGAGGATCAATCCTGGGTTGTCTGGTCATGTTTTTAGCTATGAGAAGCAAGCAGAGATGAATGTTAGTGAAAGGCTCAACTGTAGCCATAAATGCTGTGGTTGGGGGATGCAAGGGGAAAACTCACCACTGATGCTGTTGGTTTGCCAAGCTGCTGATGTGTGTAGAGGTGAGCATTCAGGCAGATAGAATGCAGAGCTGTTGTAAAGAAATCTGGTTCCTAAGCTTAGGGTTCCATGTGTTCTCAGCTGGCCTGCCTGCAGGTGGGAGGAAACATGGAGAGCCTAGCTAAGTCATCTGCCTCTGTCTGCCAAATCCTGGGATTAAAGGTGTGTGCCACAACTGCCTGACCTCTAGTGGCTTAGCTTTGCCCTTCTGATCTTTAGGCAAGCTTTGTTTATTAAAATAAAAATAAAATTTCACTACATTCCCCCCCCTTTTTTTTCTCTAAAATAAAAGAAGGAGAGTATAACTAAGATAAAAAAAAAACCCTATATACAGCAAGTACAATTGTTGGGGACCAGCTTTGAAAAGTATACCACGTACCAGGGTAGGGGCATGAAGATTAAAATTGTTAAGTAGGAGGAACAGAGATAAGAAAGATTCTCTAAGACATAGGATAGTAACTGGAGGGCACCTCAACAAGTACTGAATGCTGAATTCACCCTTGTTTAATTTCCATATACATTTATTCCCTAATACAAAAAGGGGAAGAAGACAAAAGTCTGCTTTAACATGCTACAAAGGACAATTAAAACACTTACTTCCATCAATACCCAAGACATCAAGCCATTAATTTTTGAGAAAAGCATTCGGTTGCTTAGTCAAGCATCCTGAAAGCAGCCACTCCCAAGGCCAAACCTCCTAATTCAAAAGTAGGAGCAGAAAGTGTGCTTGAATTTCCTGACCACTGGTCTACCTGTAAGGGCCCTCTTAATGTCAAAAGGACCAAGTAACCACACCCTAGGTCAGGATGTGTAGCTTTTGTTGTTGTCAACAACTTTGAACAATCTGAAACTCACTGACCTTCAGACAGAGTAGAAATAGACTCATTTGGGGGCCCCTACATACAATAACTATATACAATATATACAGGCAATAAGCACATCAACATTGTCTAGTACATTTGCATTTGACAAATTCAGAGAATACTCCATATCTATCCTGTCTTGGTGAGTCCAAAGTCTTCTACCTAATTGACTTTCTATCATAACTTGCTTTCAGCCTCTGGTAAACAAGCAAAACTGTAACTATCTATTCTTCAACTCCTTCAGAGACCAAAGATAGAAATAATAAACTGTGTAGGCAGGAAGTGTGAGCAAGCAACTTACAAAAAAATGTGAGTAATAAAGGAAACAGCTAGCTGCCTGGACAGTCATCCAAATTTCCTCTGCAACACTGAGGCATACATCTTCAGCCTACATGCCTACCATATGTGAAAAACTTTTCTGTGAAGCAGGATATTCTGAGGGACTGTCTGTCCTTGTCTTGACAATGTTTGTCAGTCACTTTCTTTTGTGTCCTACTTGTCCTATTAGGACAGTGTTAAGGCAAGGGTATTTTTTTTTTCCCAGTGATTTGCTTTTGTCACAAAGAAAGTAAACTTTTTGTGGAGTTTCTTCTGTGCCCATTATATTCTCTGCTGTAGACTGGTGCTGCCAGGAGTAGACATGTCTCATTGTCAAAAAAATAAAATAAAAAAGAAGAACCTAGGTTATTAAAACACCTTAAAAGCCATATTCTGTAGGTTTCTGAAGTGATTGAAGATAATTGTTTATCTAAAATATATGTTTGTTTGACCTTGAAAACCTACCAAATGTGACTGCAAGTTCAGTTATACTAGGTGATTAACTACTAACTTGCATTTCCTTATTATCCTAAACAGTTGGTAATAATACTTTTCAAGGATATGAAATTTGTGTTACATTGTTAATTGAGTTATTTAGGTATAATACCTTGAACAAGAATAGAAATGTAGGTACAGTATGTTCTAACAAAATTGATCTCAGTATACAAAATTTGTATAAAATATACAAAAGTCCAATCCACTCTAAAACATTTAAAAGTTGTGGTTGCTTTATAAAAGTAGATTCAATAATCTACCTTTTTATCTTACATCATATCCTCCTTTTTTCTTTTTAGAGTAGATTCAATAATGTATTATTTATTCTATATCTATATCCCTCTTTTTTATTTTCAAAACAAAAACCTTGAATCTAATTTCCTTTGTTTAGCTTTTATCCTGACCATTACCAATAATAGATTGTAACTAACCCTTAAACAATGACAAATATCCATAATCCATTGAACCATCAAACACCACCAACCCTTGGGAACCTAGGTGGCATATTCTTTAATTTACTTCCCACTGTCTGGTATTTTTAGGGGATTCTGAAAATAAAAATTTTGGTTAATTGTCAAATCCTGTAAGAGGTGGCTGAATTATTTTTTGTCTGGTCTATGCATAATGAGAAAGTAAAGGGCTTTGGCACAAGTCCTAGCTGAGCAGTCTGTAAGGCTGGATCATCTCAGCTAGCCACCTCAAAATTATTCTGAACTGCTTATAGTCCAAAGTCTATCCTTAGCTGGTGTTTATCAGCTTAGTGGTGTTATCATAGTCCTTAAGGAGTCAATGTTGTGTGGCTCCATCCTCCTTATGGAGACTTCAAAAGTCACTGTTAGGTGTGTTCATGGTTCACTGTAGAAAACTGATGGAGACTCAAACCTGAAATCATGTACAGGAAGGTAAATGAAACCTTTTTCTAGAATTAGTTAGTACTCTATATGACCATTAATATCATGTCAAATATATATATCATGCCAAATATATATATATATATATATATATATATATATATGTGTGTGTGTGTGTGTGTGTGTGTGTGTGTGTGTGTGTGTGTTAATCTTTTAAATCTTTTAAGCAAAGCTGTCAAAGGGTCAATGTAAAACCAAAGGATTATGACATTAGTAGAATAAAATAGTCTTTAAATATTTGTAATACCTGAATCTGCATTACCCTTTTGGTACAGTTTGCGTGCCACTGTACCATGAGCTGGACAAGGGCTTGGAGATTGAAAGAACACACAAGAGACCTGTGTCATTCAAAAAGGAGATCAGCTGAATGCCACTTATTCAACCTTGGGGAAATCCTTACCTTTCTAGCTGCAGCACCAGGAATTCTCCCCCAGGCAGGTGGGAAATTGCCACACCCAAGATGGAATAAACAATGCCCTACAGCTAATCACCAGGTGGGGCAGAGGGAGCACATGAACAAATAGGATGTCCTCAAGATGAACCCCAGGAACAGGTATAGACCCGGGCTCTACATGTCCCCCTTTTATATAAATTATATGACTAGGCCTGTCTTAGGTGGCATTGGACATCAGGCAATACCCCTTACCCATCATGGGAAAGCGTCCAGGTCAAAACACATTTCCTGTCTTAGGTTGGGACAGCCCCCCAAAAACCTTTCCCATCATTGGTTCATTAGTCACCCATCACTGAGTTCAGCCAGATTTGTGCTGAAATATCCTCCGGGGCAATAGCTAAGAGGACTCACCAAGTGGCGATGTTGACCTGAGCTTGCCTTTGGCTCTGGCATCATGAAACCATGAAGATGATGCTGCAGCATGTATAAGCACTCCTTAAGGAGGCTGTGTCTGCTCAATCCTTAATAAGCCTGCCCAAACTGGAGCCCTTTAAGTAAGGGCTCAGCACTGGTGGGAGGAGCCCTGGTATAGTTAACTAGAATAATCTTAAGAGTCAAGTTGTAAATTTTGTACTCCAGGGTCCGTGAATAACAGCAATAAGCCTTTTACTGTATAACCAAGCCGTGCTCTTTAACCAAAATCAATTGCAAAATTAACTGTAATATTTATTTGTAAATTTAGCTCAATATGAGTGGTCAAGGCATTTGCAACCTGCCCTGATAAGGTATCCATTGTGCTAGCAGAAGCAACTGACTGACTAATGGGAAATCCAGCAGTTGTAGTCGTTCTGGCAGCCACAGCAATGGCTGCCATTATCATGGGATGGGTTAATAAAAGAACAATCCTTGGCACTAGGACCACCACAGCCAGCTCCTCAGGATCCCAGCAATTCTTCAGATGACAAGCCAGTGTCTATTTGATCTCTTGGCTCTGTCCTGTCTTCAGGCTTCTGGACAGGTAAATCCACAGCATGCACCAGATGCTCAGGTACCCATATTGGATTGTCAGCATCCTGCAGGAAAACACAAACAGCTCCTCTTCCCCACACTAGTACGGGATCTGTACCACACCAAGTGCCATCTGCTATATTCTTCCATTAGACATGAGGCATCCCGGAAGTAACTGGCTGCCAATGCCAGTCAGCAGTGGTATGAGATTGAGCATCAACAGTCAAAAAATTTAAAATGTATAAATTAAAAGATAAATGGTCTCTGGGGGTGGAACCATATTCCCCGTTTTTTGTTTTATGCAAATAGGCTTTGAGCATACAATGCTCTTGCTCCACTATAGCTTGTCCTTGAGGATTATAAGGTATTTCTGTTTTATGAGAAATAGAGAACTCAGAGAAAAATTTAGCAAAGCCAGTGATGGTATAGGCTGGCCCATTGTCAGTTTTTACAGTTTTTGGTACTCCCATGTAGGCAAAAGCCTGGAGTCAGTGACTTCTAACATCCCTTTTTTTTCTCCTGTATGAGCTGAAGCAAAAACAAGGTGAGAATATGTATCCACGGTTATGTGAACACATTGCATATACCCCAAAGAATGAACATGGGTAACATCCATTTGCTATAAATGATTAGGAGCAAGCCCATGAGGATTAACTCCCAAATGGGAAACAGCTAAAAGTTCTGTACACAGAAACCTTCTTTTTTTAAAACAATATCAGTGGCTTGTTCTCTAGATACTTTAAAATGAAATGTCTTTACCCAACATTGAGACGAAAACGATTATGAGCTTTTTCTGTGGCTTCATAAGATTCTTGACTTATTTTGACAAATTTGGTGAGTAAACTGGTAATCCAATGCATTCCCCTCTCTCAAGGGACCAGGAAGGTCAGTATGAGCCTGCAAATGCCCTATGTAATGGGAACAGATTGGGCCCAAAGCAAAGTTTGAATAGCCAATAACTCTATCTGGACTTGAGATACAGAGGCAATATAAGCTGCAGTTTCGAAAGGTGCAAGAATTTTGCTCATATATTGACTGTCAGTAAAAAGTTCTGCAATAACTGATGCCCCAATTATTGATTGTTTGTCTTCTGTCCCATATCAGGTAGCTCTTCTGACATGAGACAGAACTTTTGAATTTCACTTTAATAAGCATGCTTGGATTTAGAGAAGGAAAGGAGCCATTTTCCCAAAAAGTATAGCAGGGACTATTGTCCTAAGGATGTTTGTGGAGAGCCCCACACCCTAACTGTATTGAGAACTGTTTGTTGGCGGAGCCCACCCTACACCCAACTATCTTGAGAGCTATCTGTTAGCGGAACCTGCCCCACATTCCAACTATCTAGAAAATTGTTTGTGGTTGGAATCACAAAAGGAACGATTCCATTTGGGCAGAAACATGGCAGCACACAAACGACCTTTATCCTGGAGCAGAGCTTACATTTGATTCACAAACAAGGCAGAGAAAGAAAGAGAGCTAACTTTGAATGGTGTGGGTATCTGAAACCTCAAAATCCACCTCCAGAGACACACTCCTCTAACAAGTCCATACCCCTAATCCTTCCTAAACAGTTCCTCTAAAATGGGGACCAACTATTCAACTATATGAGCCTATGGGGGCCACCCTCATTCAAACCACTACATTCGCCCTCAAGTATTTGAATAGTTGTTTTTCTTTGTTGCCTTTAGGATTTGTTTAAATGGCATGCAGTTTACTGTTTCTCTCATGTTAAGTTTTCTCTATTGTTGGATGTTAATCTGTTTTCATTTCAAAAAGCTGTTGTATTATGAAGTGCAGGTACTATTTTGCTTTTATTGGGTGATGTTTCATGGGTAGGTTTAGTTTGTGAAAATTTATGGAATTTTATGCTGATGAAAGATATACTTTCATATAAGTACTTTAACAAAAAGTAGAAAACCTATTAAATATTACCAAGATGCTCAAATTTGTATACAAACCTATTGTTATTTTAATTTCATAGGTTTAATTTCATATGACTGGGTTGTAAACTTTATTAAACATTCTTGATCAATTAATGTTAAAGGAGTGTACTGGTTTCTATTTTTACCATTAACACTAAACATTATGGACTTACTCATAAAATATGGAAAATATAGAAACAAAACCATTTAATTCTTCTGATTTAAATATTGGTAAGTATTCAGGCAGTTGAACATAGTCCAATTTAGAAATTGTAAGTTGTAAAATCAATCTGTCATTGTATATTTATACACACATATGTATTTATATATACACAAGAATCACGTAAGAATATGCATCTCCATATGTATAAATATATGTAAATATATATGTTACAGATACCCACATGCACATTGTAGAGAAACTGGAAATGTAGAAAGCTAGAATGAAAAATATTTGGCCAGATTATCTTTAAACAGTATGTACTATGACCGTAATATCTAAAATTTTATACTTAAAGCTACATTGACAAAGTCCTCAAAGTGGGGGCTACTACTGAAATTATTTCTGATTAATTTTTCTTATTCTTAAATAGAAACCTTAACAGATTTAAGTTAATAGAAAGTCACCTTGAAAGAGAGGTGTACACACCTATTGTTGTGTGTACAAATAAAATTGACAACTATAACTCTAAGGATAAAGAGACTTTCAGGTAGCATTCCAGTAAACATTCCAATATTTCACTTATGCTTTGAGCTGTACTTTGCTTCATCTGTGAACAAATAACTAGAAAGTCAGGGTGCTAATTCAGGAGTGATTGCTGCCCACAGGTGCATCTTGTCCTCAATCGTATCACTGCGTTCACACATCTCAGCTCTGACAATCCTCTATCTTCCACACACAAGGTAAAGTGCCTACAGCTACTCTTTCAAATTCTCAGAGAATACAAAAATTCTGGAACATTTATCAACCAAGCAGTTTTTTCTAAGCATGCTTTGAAAGTAAGTTCTCAGAGCAGATATCACTAAGGTGATTTCCCAGAAGCAAAGTCTAAGTAGGATTCCAGAAAAAGCAACTTATCTACGGGAAGCATCTCCTCATGTCCCTTCAGAGACTGTTGGGAAGTGTGACGTGGAAAAGGAAGAGCCAAGCAAGGGTTCAGTGTGAAGCCCATCTCAGCTAAGGGGAAGAACACCTGCAGTTGTCATCAAGTTGCCAAGAAGCCACAGTTTTGTTTTCTCTACTTGTTAGTCATGGGTTAAGGGATACCACCCCACCCTCCACTTCCTGGGGATAAAACTTGTGACAGTCTGTCCAGGCTGTAAAGTGAGTGTAGAATGCTGGAGAGGATGCCACCAAAAACTTGATGCAAGTGCTTGTCTTGGGCTTGAAAATGCCCTGGGAGGCAGCCAGCTAGCAAGTGGCAGAGAGATTGGAGGCCAGGGGTTTAAAGCGAGTACAGCACAAGGCTAAGCAGCAAGGAAACCCATTTTCATTCATATCAGCAGATTCTCCATGGCTTCAGTTTCACCATTTCTCATTGCCACCCTATGCAAAGCAGGACTTTTGAGTGTGGGAGGGAAATAACGTCAACGATAACATAGACCCATATTTTTGGCATGTTTGGCCAAGTACTTTACATGTATATCTTTGTTTCAAGCCACTGTGTTATAAGTAGCTTTTTCCAGGTCACTCAATTAAGTTGCATCACATCTGGGTTTTCAGCGGAGGGTAGAAAGCAACTTCCTTTTCTTAGTCACTGTGTATAGCCGCCCCCAGGTGTATTCTCTAAGGCTTGCAGATAAAGCCTCTGACTTAATCTTGCAAAGGAGAGGATTTGAGAGGGCCAAAGTTTTAATAAAGACAAGGGGACATTCTTAGGGAATCATTTCCTGAACAGCACTTATCATGTGTTGGTATTACATGTGGGGTTTTCTTGTTTATCATTTTCACTGCTTCAGTCACTCGAGCTGTGTTCCAGCTGTCAGTCCACTGATGACCAATGTGTTGTGAGTCAACCAGCGGGTGGGACAGGTTCTCCTCATCTCCCAGACTGCGATGAGTCATAACAATGCGCTCCTCTTTTTACCTTTGAGAATTCGAAGAACGGATTTTCTATATAGTGACTGTGTGAAAAAAGACACATTATTTAGCTTCTCTGAGTATCAATTTCCTAGTGAGAAGAAGGGATAATGGAACCTTCTTCAAAAGGTGTGGAGATTCTTTAGTGTGATAATTATAGAGAGGGTCTCAAATATAACAGGGCTTAAAAGTATAGAATGGCATCAGGTGCAAAAACACAGTTGCTGTGAGGGTAGCTGAGAGAAGAGTTTGTGCAGAGTAATTCGATGTGCAGACTTTACAAAAGATTTGCTATGGTTTGTATATGGTTTTAGTCTGCTCCCTAAAGCTTCATATGCTGGAAGCTTTCCCTCCCAGCCCACAATACCGTGGCAGTGTAAAGAGAGGAGATTAGGTAATTACTGATGCAAGGTAACTGGGTGACAGGGTATGCTGCTTGGAAGGGATCAATGTAATTGCAGTAGGAACCTGATAAAAATGGGATTTTATAAAGCAGGGTCACTTTGGATAACTGATATTTGCTATTCTCTGTGTTTCCCTTCATGATTGACTGCCATATTGTAATATAGACATGAGGGCCCTTAATACAGGAAGAACTGGTAGTGCCTCTTAGTTTTGTATATTCAGCATCCAAAGCTTTCAATTAAATACACTTTGTTATATAGTGCCTGACCTCAGGAATTTCATTTTAGCAATGTATTTTATTACAGTAACAGACTGATTCACGGTTCCCCATGGGCTATGTTTCTAATAAGCCTTTTTGAACCTTGACGTGGGCCATGCCTTTGAAGGTCATGCCTATGCCTTTGCCTCATCTAGAACCTTAAGTCTCACGTAACCTAGAGTTGACTGTGGGTTCCTGTACAACCCCTCCTGCTACCATCATCAGGTGGAAGACCTGAATTGTATGTGTTGTTCTTAAGGCCTGTAGTTTAGCTCTTGGGGAGATTCAAGTTCCTGATAGTCCTTTCATTAACCACTTAATACACTTAGGAGCCAGTAATACTGAAGGCATCCTGTTACTATCAAAGAGAAAGTATGTCTCAAGTAGGTCAAAACATTTGTTTCTCTACTCTTCTGTCCATTCAGAGTAAATTCTTGCTGCCATGGTAACAGAGACAAGAGCAAGTAAGAGTTTTTGAGTGCCTTGGATGTTTTTGTACAAGGAGAGAAGTGAGGTTGAACTGAAATGTGGACTTAAAATGAAATATCATTTTCATCTGTCATGGCAGGTGTCATGATGATGCCTGAATTTATTTATTTTTCAAAGTAAGCATATTCAGTCATTAGATCTGAAGATTAAAAGTAGAGAACTGGAGAGAAAAGAGCTCTCTTACTCCTTTCCAAAAAATTTCATATGTGGTATGTGGATCCCTTGGTGGTAACCTTTATTGGGAATGTAGAGGAATAAGAGGAGTAAGCCTTATATTGCCTGCAGAGACATATGTAGGCATTCCTGTTTTTATTCTATAGGAATATACATAGGCATTCCTATTCCTGTTTTGTGTTGTATACCATCCCCAAGTCTGTGTTCCATCTTTCCCAGGAGGAATCCCGAGGAATGCTCTTTCAAAGGTCGGGCAGATCAGGCTTGGAGGTGGTGGTCTTGTGAGCGTTGAGGCCCCAGACACTCAGAGCAAGGTATGGGGGAGAGATGTGAGTTTCAGAAGTGTGCATCCTTCTAGTTCTGCATGTCCCTTCATGGACAGGTACAGCTGGAGCAGCGTCAGAGTGGAACCAGAGCAAAGGCTTCTTTCGCCTGAGCATAAGAGGGACACTTCCTACCAGTAAGAAAAAGGAAATCTGATAATTCAAGCATGTAAAAATTCTTGTACAAATTATGAAGGACTGATTAAAATATATGAATTATGAAGGACTGATTAAAACATATGAGTAATTTGCATTTAATAAACCTAACAATGCATTATTGATTATATGTTAGCATAGAATGGCTAGTGGTATCAGTGTGCCCTTGCTTGCTTAACGTCTAGTAAAATACTTTTAGAACCAATGCCATATGTTATTGAATTAATTAAAAACTGGTTTTTTTGTGACGTAAAATATGAGCTATAGATTTCAAGAGTTCTTTCATTCTTGTGACAAATATTTATAAGGCCCTTCCTCACTAGGTACCTGTGAGGTCCTATGCTGGGTACTCTTGGTTCTGCTAATAACAATGGGGGAGTAACGGAGAGTGTGGATCTGCAGTGTATGATCACTGACACAAGACATGGCATTGGAGATTCAGGCTTAGGAATGGGAACATCTAGAAACTTTCTTTTCTATTCTTTCTTTCTTTCTACTTATTTATTTATTTGGCTTTTGGAGACAGGATTTCTCTGTTAACCACTCTGGCTGTCCTGGAACTTGCTTTGTAGACCAGATTGGCCTTGAACTCACAGAGATCTACCAGCTTTTATGTCCTGAGTGTTGGGATCAAAGGTGTGTGTCACTACACCTGAATCATCTAGAAGCTTTCTAAAGATGATTCTACTAAATATTGGATGAGAAAGGCATCTATTGATTTATAAAATTCAACAAATCGGTATTCCCTATGTCCTAATTACCCTGCGTTATTCCTATAGTTCAAAAACTTTTGCCTCTTAGTGCTGCTATGACAGAAACAAAGCTCCCAACACATGGATCTTTAGTGATACACTTACACCACAGGCTTGACCAAAGGTAGTTAGGTGAACACTAACTACCAGGGATGAAGGAACTGGATGATGAACAGTGACTGAAGACAGATCTTAGTGCTTAGAATGTCACTAGTGCTCAATAAAATTTGATCAGATATTAAATATAAAATATTCCGGGGCTGGAGAGATGGCTCAGTGGTTAGGAGCATTGCCTGCTCTTCCAAAGGTCCTGAGTTCAATTCCCAGCAACCACATGGTGGCTCACAACCATCTATAATGAGATCTGGTGCCCTCTTCTGGCCTGCAGACATACACACAGACAGAATATTGTGCACATAATAAATAAATATTTAAAAAAAAATTTTCCCCACAGACTCATGCTGGCTCCTCAGCTCTTTTGGGAGGTCATAGAACTTTTGGGAAGCAAGGCTTAACTGAAGGAAATAGGTCACTAGGAATGAGACTTGGAAGAAAAGAGCCTGGTTCCCATCTCATTCTCTATTTCCTGGTCTGTCATAATATGAGCATCTGCATCTTCTGCTACTACAGACTAAGCTGCTCAGACATGCCTCTCTCCCAGAATGTACCCAAATCCTCTGAAATCATTAGCCCCCAAAGCCTTTCTTTTCTTAAGTATATCAGCGTAAATAAATGCAATGCAGATACTAAAGAATATTTACACTTTAATGATAAACTTACATAACCGAAGTTCCTGCATGGCACAGGAGGAAGGAAGGAAAGGGGCCAGAGCTGCCTCCCGAGCGCCCATTTATCTGTAGGCATTCGCCCGAGGCAAACCCCGCCCCCTCAAGGGGCTGTCTTTACGCTACATCTCCCCCTTTTGTCTAAATAAGACAGAACTAAACCAAATATAACTATAAACAATAATAACAAAAGATAAATATAACAAACAATATTGAGAACAAAAGTTTTGCTAGGCATTCTATCTCAAGGAGTCTAAATAATGTAGAGAGTAACTACTATTAAATAATCTTCAAATCCAACAAAGATCTGAGAAGGGAATAAATATTACTTAACAAATGAGAGATATCCAAAATGTGCAACAAATGACAGAGACAACTGACTACCTGGGCAATCACCCAAAGTCTCGTTTGCAATGTTGAGTCAACCAACTTTGGCTAAGGCCTAACATAACTGACATACCATTATCAAATGGAAGGAACTTTCTTAGAATTATCCTACCCTGTCTTGGCAAGATAAGACAATCCTGTTTCATATCTTAGTCAGTAGTTGAGGTATGGGTTTTTCTTAACCCAAAGGCCAGTTCTGCCAAGAAGACAATCTCCCAGTGGAGTGTCTTTGGTGCTCAACATTCTCTCGGGAGTAGAGTGGTGTTGCCAGAAGTAATTGTGTCTCGATGGCACAGATCTAGGTTAGATTAAAGGCCATTTTCTACAGCTCTTCAAAGAGGCTGAAGATTATACTATCTATACTATAAATAATCTCTATGTATCTAAAAGACCTGATTAACCTAAAAATAAATATGACAAACATATAATTCTCAATACCTATCTAATTTGAAAACTAAGAGAATAAACAACTGTGCAATATATGAAGACAAAGATCTTCACCTGTAAACAATGTCATTACATATCAAAATGTAAACAATGTTATTACATAAATAGTACCAGAGGTAGAAATGTACATTGTGATATAATAGATGTATTCATACAATATAAGCATACTCCTATACAAAAATAGAGGTAGGAACACTCACATTCAATATTCAATATATCAATATACAAGAAACAGTACCAATATAATTTTCTAAAAACAGTAAGTCACAAATACCAATCATCCCATCAAACCAGTCAATCCCCCCCTTTTTTTGTATATACCCCTAATTCCATACAATATCTCCCCATACCCTCAACCCTAAACCAACCAATAAAAGATGTCCCTGATCCTGTGGGCAAATTCTGTTGGGAGAGGGGACGTTGTCCTCTTAGATTGCTTCTATCTGACATGGGGGCGACATTCTTCTTAGGGGCCCCTGTGAAAGCAAATGATGGTAAAATTCCCAAATTAACCTTTGACTTAAGAAAATTATAACTAGTCTCTTAGTGTTTTGAGAAGGTCCGGCCAGAGTGTTGTCAAAAATGTGCATCATTCGAAATTGTCTCTTACAGTTGATACCAAAAAACAGGTCTAATATTAGCGCTTAAAAAAAAATTCATGACGTCATAAAAGCCAGATTGAGTTGATGTTGTGGGGCCCCATCTTCATCCTGGAAATTTCAAAGATTACTGTAGGAAAATATGTTGCTTGTTATGGGAAATTTAAACATTAACAACAAGGACATATACTGACATATAAAGAAAGACACAGATATGAGGAAAGGCAAAGAAAGTTTATCAAGTATAAAATTATTCTTATTCTGTCCCATTTCATGGCTCCTGACCTGAGAGAGAAACTCTGAAATATCTCTTATCAACAGGCTTGGAATTGAAGAGGGACTGAGCCATAGTCCAACTCCAAAACCAGCTCTACACATTTATAAAGAAGTGTTCAATGAAACATATAAATAGATATAAAAAAATCAATACTTACAGTATATATAGAATTTTATTGTTGATACTCAGTGGGTCGTAACTATTTTCCATCCATCAGTAATTAAATATTCAGGGTCCCTTAAATTATTTGAAGATGAGTATTTTCCTGTGGAGATAAGAAAAGAACCCTGCCCCCAACCTATCTGTAATTCTTACCATCAGAATGCCCGTCATCCTTGTGAATGAATTGTTATTTATCATTTCCAAGTGACTTCTCTTCTTCAAACAGAACCTTTATTAATTTTGACGGTATCCACAATTTTTCCTCACCTGTGGGATAAGAGCAAAACCCCTTCCCCAAGGCAACACATCTCCTGGCTTCCATTGTGAGGTCAGCACACCCTTGAAATAAACTGGTTGATTTAGTTCAGCAGACTTTTCCATTATCCAATGTCTTTCTGCAGCCGTTATTCCCTTCTCATTAGCGTTGAGAAAATTCAAGGTTAACAAAGCATTATGTAACCTATTTCTGGGGGTATTTTCCACCCCTTTCTGTTTGTTCAACATATCCTTTATAGTTCGATTTGATCTTTCTATGACTGCTTGACCTGTAGGATTGTATTGTATACCTGTAACATGCTTGATATTGTAATAATCAAAAAACCGTTTCATTTTCCTAGAGACATAAGCAGGACCATTATCTGTCTTTATTTGTGTAGGTATACCCATGATAGCCATGACTTCTAATAAATGAGTGATTACTGAATCAGCTTTTTCTGAACTTAAAGCAGTTGCCCACTGAAAGCCTGAATAAGTGTCAATGGTGTGATGAACATACTTCAATTTGCCAAATTCTGCAAAGTGGAACACATCCATCTGCCAGATTTCATTCCTATGGGTGCCCTTCAGATTAGCCCCTGCTGGCAGTGGCGTTTGGTTATAGAAAGAACAGGTAGGGCATTTCTTTATAATCTCCTTAGCTTGTTGCCATGTAATAGAAAACTCTTTCTTCAAACCTTTGCTATTAACATGATGTTTTTTTTATGAAATTCAGAGGCTTGTAGCACACTACCAATCAATAATTGATCAATTTCTGCATTACCTTGTGCTAGAGGACCTGGCAGACCCGTATGGGATCGGATGTGTGTTATGTACATAGGGCAAAGCTTGTTCCTGATCAAATCTTGAACCTGGATAAACAATGAAGTTAGTTCTGTATCATCAGGTATAAATTCAGCAGTTTCAATATGTAAAATAACTCTTTCTGCGTATTGTGATTCAGTAACTATATTAATAGGTTCTTTAAAATCTCTTAGTACCATAAGAATGGCATATAATTCTGCCTTCTGGACAGAATCATGAGGACTTTGTTCCATCTTACCCAAGTCTTCTGATTTGTAACCTGCCTTCCCTGATTTATTGGCATCAGTATAGAATGTACGGGCTCCAGTTATTGGAGCATCACGGACGATTCGAGAAAGGATCCAAGAAGTTCTCTTTATAAAGTTAAGCCGCTTGCTTTTTGGATAGTTGTTATTAATGTCTCCCAAAAAATTAGCACAAGCTCTTTGCCATGGTTCATTATCTTCCCATAATTTCTTTAGTTTATCAGCAGTGAAAGGCACTATAATTTCTCCTGGGTCTATGCCTGCTAGTTGACGAAGTCTCAGCTTGCCTTTTATAATTAACTCTGAGACTTTTTCCACATAAGTTTTCCATTTCTTACTTGGTTTATGTGGTAAAAAGATCCATTCCAAGATAATATCATCTCTCTGCATTAAAATTCCTGTAGGAGAAATTTTTGATGGTAATATGACGGGAATACAATCGAGCTCTGGATTCACCCTGTCCACATGTGCCTGTTGTAATTTCTCCTCAATCATTGTCAGTTCCTTTTCTGCTTCAGCTGTTAATTCTCTGGGACTGTTTAAATCTTTATCACCATCCAAGGTTTTGTTCAAATGAATTATTAGATCAGGTGTTATTCCAATAGCTGGTCGTAGACTAGAAATGTCTCCTAACAGTCTTTGAATGTCATTAAGAATCCGTAGGCAATCTCTCCGAATTTGTGCCTTTTGTGTCTTAATTTTTTGCAAACCTATTCTATAACCTAAATAATTAACAGAATCTCCCTTCTGAATCTTTTCAGGAGCAATTTGCAATCCCCATTTGGGTAACAGTATCTGTATTTCTTCAAACAGTCTGTTCAAGGTATCTATGTTTGAATCGGATAACAAAATGTCGCCCATGTAATGGTATACTATAGATTTGGGAAATTTCTTTCATATTATTTGCAATGGTTGGTTTACAAAATATTGGCACAGGGAGGGGCTATTTAACATACCCTGGGGGAGAACAGTCCAGTGGTACCTCCTTGAAGGTTGAGAATTGTTATAAGTAGGCACTGTGAAGGCAAATTTTTCTCTATCTTCTTTTTGCAAAGGTATAGTGAAAAAACAATCCTTTAAATCAATAACTATGAGAGACTATCCTGTTGGTATTAAAGAGGGCAAAGGAATTCCAGATTGCAGAGGGCCCATAGGTTGAATAACCTTGTTGATGGCCCGAGATCTGTCACCATTCTCCATTTACCTGATTTTTTCTTAACCACAAATACAGGAGAATTCCCAGGGCTGGTTGATTCTTCTATATGTCCAGCATCTAATTGTTCTTGTACCAGCTGTTCTAAAGCCTGTAACTTTTCCTCAGCTAAAGGCCATTGCTTTTTCCATATTGGTTTCTCAGTCAACCATTTTAGAGGCAAGGCTGTTGGTATCTCTGAAGGGACATCAATTGCTTGTTCTTGCATAGCCCTAATGGCCAGTTTTCTCCGTTTATAATAACTTTTAATATTATTTTCAGAAATATAGGCTCTAGAAGTAGCAGGAATGTTAATTTCGGTATTCCATTGTTGTAATAGGTCACGACCCCATAAATTCATTGCAATATTGGCTACATATGGCCTTAATTTTCCTATTTGTCCCTCAGGCCCTATACATTCAACCCATCTCGTGCTCTGCCTTACTCGAGATAGGGTTCAAATTCCCAGGAGCTGAACATTTACATTCTGAAGAGGCCAATATGGATGCCAAGATTCTGGGGTAATGATACTTACATCAGCACCTGTGTTCAGCAGGCCGGTAATAAAAATGCCATTTACACACACTCTCAGCTTAGGTCTTTGATCATTTATAGAAGTTTGCCAAAACACACGAACTCATTTTTCTGATTACTAGTGCTTGTAACAGTAGGCATGTGGCTTCCTAATTGTCCTGACGAGGCATGTTCTCTGCAGAAACTGGAAATGACTGAACCATGTTTGCCATGGGGGCCTGTGAGGCCCCCCCCCCTCACGTTTCCCATCTGTATCAGATTGCCTTGTGTATCTCTTGTAGACCTGCATTCATTCGTCCAATGCCTGCCTTTTCCACATCTTCTACATAAACCTGAAGGCTGAGTCCTTCTATTTATGTTATTACTAGGAGATGCATTATTATTTTTTCTGAAAATCCGTTGATTACAATTCCTTTTCGTATGACCCAGTTTGCCACAATTAAAACATTTGGTATTCTGGTGTCTCATTTTACCATTGGAAATTGCTTCTTCTACCCATGCTTCAGTGCCATAGTCAAATGTGTCAACATTTAGTGTATGCAAGACCCATTCTTCCAAGGACGCTGATCTGAACATTAAAGGCCCCAAGATCTTTTTGCATTCCACATTTGCATTTTCGTAAGCCAAAGACTCAATTATTATACGTCTTGCTTCTGGGTCAGATATCCCTATTTGTACAGCCTTAGTTAATCTTTGTAAAAAGTCACTAAAGGGTTCTCTATGACCCTGTTTAACTGTGACAAATGATTCCATTCTCTGTCCTGGGTCTTGTACTCTGTTCCAAGCCCTTAGGGCTGCTTTAGTACACATGGAGAGTATGTTTTCATCCAAATTAGCTTGTACCTGAGGGTCGGAAAAGAGCCATTCACCTAGAATTTTATCTAGGGAAATGTCAATTCCCTTCGCCTTTTCCTACTGCTCTAAAAGTCTAGCCTCTTGCCTGAATAAGCATTTCCATTTCAATTGCGGTCCACTCTCAAGGACCGTGGAGCTCAGCTGGAGCCAGTCCGAGGGGATTGCTCTGCTTGTTGTGGCCCAAGATTTTAGCATCTCTTTAACAAAAGAGACATGCATCCCAAAAGTCATGACGGCCTGTTTAATTTCTTTGAGATCATTCATACGGACAGGCTCCCATGTATCTTCCTTGATGACCCTAGGGTTTCTGGAACCAATCACCTTTTCTGTTGTTATTACTGGAAAGGCATGTAGAGCTGTAGGTAGAGCTTTGTGGAAATTGTCCCGGAGGGATTTATCCACAGATGTAGTTAAAATTTGCCTTTCTACTCATTGCTCTTCTTCATCAGAATTTAGAAATTCCTCAATCTTTTCAATTCTATTCACCATTGCTTTTTGCAATGTCTGAATCTCCTGTCCAGAATTATGTTCCAAAGCCTTCATTGAGGATTCTAAAGTATGAAATTTGTCCATTAGAGATAACTTGTCATCTTTGGACATAATTTTTATGGCATAAACTGTGCCTTCTTGTATTGATAATCTTTCCGCCAATCTGTCATAAGCTTTAGACAAAATTCGATTGTCACATTCAGCAGTTTTGAATCTCTCAGTTAATGTTTCAGTTCCTACAGAAAGGGACTGCTGGAACTTATGATCTAATTCAGCTGTTCCTTCTTCCATAATAATGAATTTCTCCTTAACATCAGCCTGTACCTTTTCTAGATTTTGCTCAGTTAACTGAGTCATGTTAAACAAAGATCTGTTTTCTTCCTGGAGAATTTCAAACTGATTCATGAGAAGATTGTTGTCATTCTCAATAGTTTTTAAACGTTCAACCTCTGCCTTAAGAGATTTGATCATTTTCCTATTATCAAACCAAATAGTGCTAAGGAAAATTAAGAATCCCAGAAATATCCATAGATGTGGGATGATAGACACCTCTTGTAAAATCTCCCAAATTGTACACTCAAAAAAGCTGTTGAAATCTGAAATTGTCACTTTCTCAGACATTTTTATTTATAAAAGAAAAAATTCTTTTACCTGTAATGATCGGTTCCTGCCAGTGGTGGCGAAAGAGTCCACTTGAGTCCACGTGGCCTAAGTCTGAAATAAATGACTCAAAAACAAAATTGAAACAGACACCAGACTGATAAGTAGCAATTGGGCCAGAATGGGAACAGAGAGAAAAGCCTCCAAAGTGAACAAATCAGAGGGATGCCGGCATGCCGGGGCTGGCAGGGCCACTGTCTTGTGACCTGAGCGAAGACGGAGGTGGGAGGGGAACAGAGACTGATCACGCTAGCTAGAGCAACAAAGGAGCCCGGTAGTTGGCAGGGAGAGCTCAGGGGGCTGTGGTGTGCTCGCGCAGAGGTGGCTGCTGGGCCGCCGGCTGATCACGCTGTTACAGAGGCGCTGCCGATTTCAAAATTCAGGGGAGTGCTAGCTCTCCTGTCCCGCTTGATTCTCTAGCCAGCAGCAGGGAAAATCGAGTCACTCAGAATCTCAGCTGCTTCCGCGCACCCAGGGAGACCACCACCAGAAGCAGTGGCCCCAAGAGGCTCCGATTTGGGCCGGGTCTAGGCAAAGCCCCATGGGGAGGGCGCCAAATGTATCGGCGTAAATAAATGCAATGCAGATACTAAAGAATATTTACACTTTAATGATAAACTTACATAACCGAAGTTCCCGCGTGGCACAGGATGTAGGAAGGAAAGGGGCCGGAGCCGCCTCCCGCGCGCCCATTTATCTGTAGGCATTCGCCCGAGGCAAACTCCGCCCCCTCAAGGGGCTGTCTTAACCCTACACTTAAGTCCTTTAAGTCAGACATTTTGGGCATTGCAATGCGAAAAGGAAGTCATTCTGATACGTAACCTAACGCTGCGACAGAGGCTTATCATTAAGGTTTAGCTTTCTGATGCTATTGGTACCTGGCCACTAATGTTCTGCTCGCCATTAATTTAGTTGTTGCTTTGCTTTGGCTTTATTGCTGTGAATACAGATGGGGAGCAATGGGAAGAGTCATAAGGAGCCTAAGGGAGTGAATTGTGAGGTTGTGAGGAGTTACAGCAAATTCTCATTTAAGGCACAGATTTATATTTTAACTACATTTGTGTTCTTTCACTATTTTTCTGATTAGCGTTTACTATTGGTGTAAACATACTTCTCTAATTTATTGAGATCTTGTCAATTTGAAAGCAGGGGGTGACTCACCACTGCCAACCTTCAAGCATCTTTGAGTTCTGTGAAAGGTCAGAGAAGCAAGGTGCTTGCCTTGAAGGCAGTAGTTACCTTCTCCAAGAAGTGACAATTGAATCTCTTTTATTCCCATGGTCCTGAAATTTTAAAATTTCCTCAGGCATACATATCAAATCCATATTTCATCTGTAGAATTATATGTGGTTAAATAATTTCTCTCTTTTAAATATGACTATCTAGAAAATGGATCTCAGAATACTTTCAAGCTTGCCACTTTATTTTTAATATCTTGCTGAAGTCAGACACACTGAAAAATGGAATTTTGGGAGTGGGATGTGGATGGGAGATAGCACTGGAAGAGTGGCCTGAGAAGGTCCTGAGTGTAGGCTTTTGGGGCCATCAGGAACACATAAAGGAGGGAGGGGAGAAAGCAGAGAGAGAGGACATTGTCTTTTTAGTTTATCTATTTTTGTCTTAGACCAAATCATGTCAATGGTTTAAAGTCATGAAATGTCTCCTTTCTTGGCAGGAACAGGCAGTAGATATAATAATAAAAGGCATCCCCTTTTCCTTTTATGCATGTTTGTGCATGTGCAAGTATATTGCATACATGGGTTTGTATTTTTGTGTGTGCAGGTATATGTGTGCTCATGTGTTTGTGACTATTTTCGTGTGGTCATGTGTACCTGTTTGAATGTATATGGGTATTTTTACGTGTGCAGGTATATTTGTGTGCACGTGTTTGTAGATATTTTCCTGTGTACAGTTGTATATGTGTGCATGTGTTTGTGTGGAGGCAAGAGGGGCTGCCTCATGTGTGTTTCCTTCTCAGATTTCTACCTTCTGTTTTGGGACAGGTTTCTCACTGGCCTGGGCTTGGTTCCTGTGGCGATTTGAATAGGTATGGCCCCCATAGACTCATATCTTTGAATGCTTGGTCTATAAAGAGTGGCAATATTGGGAAGTGTGGCCTTGTTTGAGTAGGTGTGGCCTTGTTGAAGGAAGTGTGTCACTGTGGGGTAGGCTTTGAGGTCTCTTATGCTCAAGCTATGCCTAATGTCGGGGAAGGGTTCACTTCCTGTTGTCTGCAGATGAAGATTTAGAACTCTCAGCTACCTCTTCAGCACCATGTCTGCCTGCATACTGCCTTGCTTCCTATCTTAATAATAATGGACTAAATCTCTGAAACTGCAAGCTAGCCCTAATTAGCTGTTTTCCTTTGTAAGAAATGCCATGGTTGTGGTGACTCTTCAAAGCAATAGAAACCCTGATTAAGACAGTTCTATTTCCTCCTTCATCCAGGCTGGTTGATAAAAAATTCCAAGGCTCTGACCCCTTCTTCCTCTTCCAGCACTAGGGTGACAAGCAAGTCACTACTTTTTTCACACAGGTTCTGGGAATTGAACCCAGTTCCTCATTCTTGCATAGCAATAATTTTTACTATGAAACATCCCAGTCCCCAATCTTTCCCAGTTCTCTGAGTGCAGGTTGCAGCGGTCACATTTTAATAACTTATAAAGTAAGCAGATTGGGCCTCAAATACTTGTTCTTGCTTTGGCTTACCTTTTCTTTGAACCACCGAAGGCCAGAGAAGGCAGCCAAAGCACTGGTCTCCCCAGAAGTCATTGAGGTAAGCATAAGATTAAGGTCACTTAGATTTGCCATAGGTTTTTTTTTTTTTTTTTTTAGATAGTGGCTAGTACACTGTCTTAGGTAGATGAAGATCTTCTGAGTTACTGAGTTATTCTAACTCTTTGGAGGGAATGGTCCCTTGGAAGAAATTTAAATTTTTTTTTTTTAACTGGGTCTTGCTATGTAGCAGAGAATGGACTTAAACTCATGGTCATCCTTGGTATTCTGAGTGAGTCTATACCCTGCTATGAGTAAGATGAGGCAAGCACCTCCGCTAACTTCCTTCTCATGTTTCCTAAATTTTAGGTTAGAAACAGTAGGTTTGGTCTCCTATTCAGGATGCCAGCCACAAAGTTGTGTTGGGCTGGAAAGATACTTTAATCAGGGTGACCACTAAGGGAAGACTGGACAAATAAATTCACTGATCCCAAAGTCTGTCTTTGAGAAGCATCTTTGAGATTTTTTAGAAAAGCAGAACAAAGGTAGTTTAGTGAGGTGTTGCATGGCTTGGGGGTTCATAGATGACAGAGCAAGGTTATCCTGGCCAGGCTGTGAAGTCTGGTTGATCATTATCTTAGGACTGGAAGTCATCATTGCTTGAGGGGACAGCATTATCCCCACTGAGCTCATTGAGAGATCTCCTTAGGGGCCATCTCAGGTTTCCATCATAGGATAATTGCTCCCTTTTGTGGTGGGGTGATGCCATCATGAGGTGACCTGGTCTCTGAGTTTTTTTACTTGCATGGGGTAGTTTGAGGACTTTGTTATAAAGACATTTACTGATCAGATTTGTCAATTCTAGAATCCTAGGTAATGGCAGAAGGGAGTGATTCAAAAGGAAAATAAATAAAAGTAAAATGGAGCCAGAAAGGAACAAAATGGCATGAGTTAGGCCAGTGACTGGCCTACCTTCACTAGGAAAAAGACTTCCAGGGAACAAACACTGCAAATGCAGAGGGCTTCCAACTCTAGGAAAGACATTTTCCAGCTTTTCCAAACTATGTTTTGCATATGAAGACTCAGTGATGAAATTTTCTGGTTTATTTTTTAATAAATAAACTCTAACTGGCAGTAATTTGCAACAATATTCAATGAAAAGGACTTTACACATCTTAGCAGAAAGTGATGAATTGAAGCATGGCTCCCATCTCACTTGCTTCACGGCCATGCTCTCTAAGCCTCAACTTTCCTTCTGAGCATGTGGATGATGACAATTACAATGGACCCAAATTGTGAGAACAGTGATAGGCATTTGACGTACATAGTGTAGGCAGGGCCTGGTACTTAGGGAGTGTGATGCATGTACTCAATCAGTTTGTCTCCTTTCCCTCTCTATCTCTGTGTAGAGGCATCAAAGAACAAAGGGGACAATTTTCTGCTATCCATAAATATGACATCTGCACTGTGGATTTGAACTTTAAGTTGTTCCTTAGCAGATGGAAGTGCTGAACTCCTATGGTGTGGAAAGGGCAAGTATCCCATCCAGAAGGACACAAAGGGAGGGTCCCTGATAAACCTGGAGGAGGAAGAGAAAAAGAGGGGGTACGAGACACTAGAAATGACAGCAGGACAGGCTTTCTGATCAAGCTGTCACTTTATTATTTTTCAAAAACTGTTATACAGCAAATGAGGGGTGAGTGTAGGGTGTCAGGAAAGTCTGGTCTGCTGGAATTCAGGTTTGGAAGATCTCTGGGTGAGAGAAAGAGATGTTGACTAACAAAGGAAATGGTAATTGCTTCTTAAGCCTGGAGCCTGGCTTCTCACTAGGAGATAAGATACCAGGTCTGGAACTAGTCCTGCAGAGATGACAGAGGTGAATATTTTACTTTAACTTGTAAACTTAAAATGGCTGTAAACAAAATACAAATCTCAAAATAAAGGTCTTTGCTTCCTGCAGGCAAGGGTGGGAATCACAGGCCAAAGACCTTACTGGTTTTTGATTGTGAGCCCTCCTTAAATGGCTGGGTCATCTCTCCAGCCCAGGGTCTGCAATTATTGTTAAATATAAGAATAAAAACATAGACTCTGGAATTAGAATTTCTTCTCTTCCATTTCCTCAGGATGACTTTGGGTAAGTTATCTAGTTCTCGGTGCCTCAGTTTCCTCACTTAGAAAATTTTGTAACATTGTAAGAATTGAATAAATGATTTTAGGTAAAAGGACACACCAGTGTTTCTACCTCTTCCAGGACAGAGGAAAGGACCAACTATTATTGGGACCTAAATGCATAATTTGATTCTCTTGACTACATGTTGGTGATCGTGTTTTTCTTTAAGTCTAAAAGGCTAGACACATGTCCTCTATTAGAATAATGAAATATAATTTTACCATACCAGAGTAATAGGGAAGCCCATGGAGCTTAACATGTTCTTTTCTTAAAAAAAAAAAAAAAGTTTTAGTTGGGCGTAGTGGCTCACATCTTTAGTCCCAGCACTCAGGAGGCAGAGGCAGGAGGATCTCAAGGTCAGTGGTCTACAGAGTTCCAGGAAAGCCATATTTATGCAGCGAGAGACTGTCTTAAAAAAACAAAAAACAAAAGAAAAAAATAGTTGTGTACTTTATTTGTATGTTTTATTCAAGAGCCACTTAGTCAGCTGTGTACTATTGGCCAGGTTATGTTGACCTTCTGAACATGTTTCCTCATGTGTGGAACAACAATGGTGATCTTTATATTGAAAGGGTATAATTAGAAATATAAAAATTGACACATACCAAGCACTTAATCTAGTCTGACTATGAAGACTGTGATTATTTGATTGCTAGACACCAGCTACCCTATTCATTTTTGAGTAAATGGATAATGATTTTGTTTCTAATAAACATGTTATTTGGTCTTCGGTGTAATCTTCTGGTTACTTTAGGGATGTAATATAGAAACTAGCTCAATTTGGGAAATAACCAGACCAACTTAAAGATAAACAATTATATTTTCAATTGTTATAACTCACACCACAAGAATGGGAAGTCCGAGTTCCTCTGTGTCTGGTGGGAGTCACCCAGAGAGACACACCTGGTCCGTCCCAGTTTTTCTTCCTGGGCTCCAGGTAGCTACCACACCTTAACTAGGTGTGATTGGTTAACAGAGCTTCCCCATCAATGTAAATGCACAGAGAACTCAGTTTCTTGGTATATATTGAGATTATACTGTGAGCACAGACTTGCCTCAGCAGGGATATTTTTTTCCTTTTCTAAGCCAAGGTTTATCTGTGTAGTTTGTCTGTCCTGGAATTCATTCTGTAGCCCAGTTTGTCCGCGAACTCATAGATCCTCCTGCTTCAGCCTCCTGAGTGCTGGGATTAAAGATATGCACCACCACCACCCAGCTGCCCCTGCAGGGATTTTGCTGATAATACTGATCATATAAATGTGTGGACCTAATAAAAATACACATGCACAGATATTCTATCTCTAATGTTCACATGATCTGCTTCTTTTCCAATTGATGGGTCCTGATTTTTAATCCCAAACCCTATTTTTTTTTTTTTTCGAGACAGGGTTTCTCTGTGGCTTTGGAGCCTGTCCTGGAACTAGCTCTGTAGACCAGGCTGGTCTCGAACTCACAGAGATCCACCTGCCTCTGCCTCCCGAGTGCTAGGATTAAAGGCGTGCACTACCATCGCCCGGCTCCCAAACCCTATTTTTTCTACATGTAAATCGCAGCTTTGCCAATGACTCCTTTAGGCAGGCTGCTAGTGATTGGCTCAAACTGTGGAGGGCACATTTTGTACTGGGTACATTGGGTGAGGGAATAAGAGGCTACTGAGATAGCAACCAAGATTGTGAGGACAACTCTTGAAAAAAAAAACAATTAAATATGTACAGATGTCCCTGTATCTCTTTGAAGTCTCGATTTCCTTATATAAGATAGCAGCATTTCATATACATGCACATGCTCTCATGTGAGTCACATATCTTATAGATACTTGCTACTACCTAGCATATTGTAAAGGCTTTGCAAATAACTAGTATTCTATATTGCTTAGGGACTACTGAGAACATGTATGTTCAGCACTGACTCAGTTGTTAAAGTTTTTTTTTTTTTTTACATCTGCAGCTGACTGAACTCACATATGTAAAATCTATGGTCTCTGAGAGCCAACTGTATACATTTACAGTAGTTATGAACTGTTCCGAGGAAATAGCATTCAGAATGCTCCATTCCGTCTGGGATCTACTTTGGGAATGTGAGTGAGTCTAACTATACTCCCCAGCTTAATTTCCTACTCATAACACAGGGACAGTGATAGAGTTGTGAGGATGAGCTAGTAAGATATGCAGAGCACTTAATAAACCCAAAGGGGCAAAAGCTGTAATGCTCAGAGCCAGCTTTAAAAAATCATGTTAAGAATACTGAAGAAAACCTAATTTGGGTTTTAGGTCTTATCCTAAGAATTATCAAATCAGCAGTAGATGTACTTGATAAAGTCAGAAATGTTTTATTATCCTAGGCAATGGACAACAGATCTCACACTTCCTTATGTGCTTTCCAAGTGCAAATGATTTAAGGAAAGTCAATGACACTGAGCCCAGTTTGTGGGCTTTGCCAAAGCCATTGCATAGTCCTGGAGGAAAAAGGAAATGGCAGGCTAGAGAGGGTAATTTTTTAAATGCTGGCAAGTCCCGAGCAGCTGGTGGTGACCCCAGTCCCCGGCCCCAAGCAGCTGGTGGCAGGAAATGCTGGTGGGTCTCTGGCAGCAGTAGGCAGGCCCACAGAGCAGCCAGTCCCCAATGGGCTGGTGGGTAGAAGAAAGACACATGGTCAGACACATCATACAAAATAGAATTGAATATTTATTACTTAGAGGAAAGAGAGAGTGTAGGAGAAGAAGGAGAAGAGAAGAAAGAGACAGAAGGGGGGAAGTGGGGAGACATGCATGCGCTAATAGGGGGACAGTAAGTGAATCTAAGATGCTGGGGGAGGGGGAGCAGGGGTCGCCAGGAGTGGGCGTGGCTTGCCTCTTAACGAGACAAAAACCATAACAGTAATAACACAAATTTGTCACCAAGGCAAATGAAAAAAAATAGTCAACTCCTTAAGTAACATTCAGGGAGTGGGCCTGAGATTTTATCCCCAATTTGCCTGCTGTGGTACTTGCCCCCATCCTCCACTCACTTCCATGGGAATGATGGGGAATGAACTCTGAGCCTTTTTCTGTGCCCAACATTTGTTTCCATAGACAGATATAACCATGAACTGTGGCAACTGCACCAATTTCTGTGTGCCTGTTGATGGTCACAGGCTTTCTGTTTTATTGACATTATTTCACCAGAAGCATTTTTGGTTGCAAAGCTAGTTTGTTTTAGTTTAACATTCTCTATTTCCTATCAAAAGCAGTTGTGTCCCTTTTGTTTCCAGTCTACTGAAGGGGTGATGGGGACTTGAGAATGGGCTTAATCTGCTTGATCTCTGGAGTCTGGCAGTGGAGGATGTCTGCTTCCCATAATTGAGTGTGATGTGAAGAATAAGTGCTCTGGCAAAGACATATTTGAAAATTTAGGTGTTGACAGACTTTTTCATAGGAAAGGCAGCAGCACGTGGCTGGCTGGATCAATAGCATATTTGTCTAATACCAAAGTCACCTTTCTCTGGGAGATCAGAGTTAATGGTTCTTAAAGATAAAGATTGTATCCAAAGGACATTGAGAATTCTTCTGGCCTTTCAGGCAGATTTTTCAAATGTAGGATGATACTCCAATAAGAAAGGGCTGCATCCCTACAGATGCTGGAACAAGCCATGTTTGTTTTGGAATTAGACTACAACACTGTAAGTGATTAAATCAAATAATTAATTTCTCTAAAGTAATTTGATAATTTTTAAAAAAATTTCATTTTGTATGAAAGCCTTCATATGATTTCTGTCTGGCTAGTTCTGTCTTAAAATATTTCTTAAAAATGAAAGGTGGAAAATGTACTCCATAAACATTGCCCATGTTTATTTATATTAACTGATAGGGATTGCTATAGCAATGGCCTTATTCCCTTGAGAGGCACACATAGATGATCTTGCTAAATCATACGCAGGCTTCACGATGCATATGGTTCTTACCTTTCCTTGACTTTGGGGAAGAATCAATAATCCTTTCTGATCTAAAGATGGAGTTGAGTAGTGGACTTAGTTCTGAGAATTTTTTTGTTGTAGTATCACTGTGAGCATTAGGTTGTATGTGCCACTGGAAGATGTACAGTGAAGCAGGGCAATAGCGCAAGCACAAGCAAGTGCACGCAAACTCACAAAGAATAAGCAAAATTGGCTAAAACAACCTGTCAGCAGACCAAAAGGAGGGCAACTAATGAAGTGCACTCCTACTCAATAATAACACGCCAGCAGTGACTGCCAGTTTTAAAAGGACCAACCAGACCAGCCTGGTCTACAGAGCTAGTTCCAGGACAGGCTCCAAAGCCACAGAGAAACCCTGTCTCGAAAAAAAAAAAAACAAACAAACAAACAAACAAAAAAAACAAAAAAAAAACAAAAGGACCAACCAAAAACGTTCCTGCAGCAGCTTAATTCCCAAACCCCGTAAAAACCTCGGACCTTTTTACAATAAGAGCCTTTACATTGAAATCTCTTAAAGTCTGTATCTGCCTCCATGTCTTCTCACCCCTTGACCCCTGGACATGGATATTTCACAACAGGAAGCAATAAGAAGCCCACAGCAGTGCAGTTGTATCTACAGTGATGATTTCTTACAAATGATTTCTTACAAGATAGAATTGGTTTTCAAGGACTGTTTCCCGGTAGACTCTACCAAGTCAAGTCACATAAACTGAACTTTTCATCCTCCAATACTGGTGTCCAATTAGGTAGACAGCCTTTGCTTGTATATAAGCCTCTTTATGATTTATTTGGAGCTGTGTGGCAGGCCCCACAAAGAACAAAAGAACAAAAAGTCAAAAGAGTAAAACAACCAACTACAGCAGACCACCTGCTGTAGCCTCCCCTCCCCTCCTGGCCCCATCCCCAGAGGATCACACAGATTTCCCCCTTTGGAACTTCCTTTTCCTTGCTTACTGTTTTATCCCAGCCCCCAACTTCATTAGACATCCCCTGGAAACCCATCAACAAACCCCTGCCAGAGAAGCAAGTAGGCCAGTAAAGCAGATAGGCAGGCTGGCTTTAGAGCTTCAATCCCTCTCTTCTCCCTCATACCCAAAGCCCCAATATCACCCCAGATCTCTAGGATACTATCTGTTGTGGCCTCTCCTCACTCTGCCCCAAATCCCCAGGGATTGAGAAGATCCTGGCAGAACATCCATTTTTTTTCCTCCCTCTTGTGGATTTCCTAACCACCTCTTCCTAGCTCGTTCCCATTCCATTCCTAAGTGTCAGGACCCAATACCTAGAAACACAATTTTCTTTGAACTCCCAGTGACCACACCTAGAAGGATGTCAGAAGAATTTTCTACCTGGAAACACATAGCCACCACATTCTCCTAAGAGCCAGAGAGGGCAACAGAAACCAAAGAACAAAATACCCACCCAACAAAGACAGTGCCAGATTTTAGCAGCTAGAATTACAATTATTTCAAACCCAGATGCCTAGACACCATTGCAAAAATGTAATAACAGTCAGGATAATATGTCTCTACTAGAGCCCAGCAACCATACCACAGTGGCCCCTGAGTATTACAACACAGCTGAAGCATAAGAAAAAGACCTCTATGAATACAATAGAGGTCCTTAAAGAGGAAATTAATAAATTGCCTTAAAAAAAATCTAAAGAAACACATTAACAAACACTGAAAGGAAATGAATAAAGGAGTTCAGGACCTGAAAGTGAAAATAAAATCAATAAAAAAAATCCAAACTCAGGGAAATCTGTAAATTAAATATTTTGGAACTCAAAAAACAACCTCAAAAGCAAGTCTTACCAACAAAATACAAGAGATGGAAGAGAGAATTCCTCAGCAATGAAGACATAATAGAAGAAATGGATACCTTGATCAAAGGAGAGGTTAAATCTAAAAAAAAAAAAAAAAAACAAAAGACAAAAAAAAAACTCTTGGAACAAAGCATCCAGAAAATCTGGGACACTATGCAAAGTTCAATTCTAAGAATAATAGAAATGAGAAAGAAGAAGAAACCTAGGTTAATGGCATAGAAAATATTTTCAACAAAAATCATGAAATAAAATTTTCTTATTGAAAGAAAAAGATGCCTATCAAGGTACAAGAAGTATATAGAATGCGAAATGAATTGACAGGAAAAGGAATTTCCCATGGAACATAATAATCAAAATACCAAATATACATTAAAAGAAAGAATATTAAAAGCTGAAAGGAAAAAAGACCATGTAATGTATAAAGACAGACATAGTAGAATAACATCTGACTTTTTAATAGAGTCTCTAAAAGCCAGAAGAGACTAGAAAGATGCTCTATAGAGTTTAAGAGATCAGAGATGCCAGTCCAGACTACTATACTCAGAAAACTTTCAATTATAATGAATGGAGAAAATAAGACATCCTATGATAAAACCAAATTTAAGCAGTATCTATCTATAAAGTCCACCTTATGGAAGTCACTAGAAGGAAAACTCCAACCTAAAGAGGTTGATCATGCCAAAGGAAACACAAGGAATGAAGATTCCAAGATCAGCAAATCAAAAGAGGGGAAACGCCAAACCACCACTACTGCCCCCACCACAACAACGAAATGACAGGAATCAGCAAGCATTGTTCATTGATATCTTTCAACATCAGTGGTCTCAATTTCCCAATAAAAAGAGACTAACAGAATGGATGCAAAAATAGGATCCATCCTTCTGCTGAATTTGAACAACACACCTCAACATTGAGGGTAGACATCACCACAGGGTAAAGGATGGGAAAAGATATTCCAAGCAAATGGACCTAAAAGGCAAGTCAGCATAGCCATTTTAATCTCTGATAAAATAGACTTCAAACTGAAACTAATCAAGGAAGGATATGACATACTCATCAAAAGAAAATCTACCATGAGGACATTGTAGTTTTTAATATTTAGGGACCAAATTCAAGGGCATCCAAGTTCATAAAAGAAATACCACTACAGCTTAAATTACATATTGGTCCTCATACGCTGAAGTTGGGAAACTTCAATATCTGACAGGGTCCAGCCTCAATGGGTTTGTAGATTCCAAGGAAGGGGCATGTGGATTAGAAATGTTAGATAGAAAAAAAAAACAGATTTACAAAAGAAAAAGAGACACAGAATATAGTTGGGAGGGGAACCCAATGAATACTGAATTCACCCACATTTATTTTCCATATTTTTTATATATCCCAATTCAAAAAGGGAGGGGGAGAAGCAAGACTGCTTTATTGTGTGATACAAATAAACAAACAAAGTAATTACCTCTTTAATACATGAAACATCAAGTATCTCTATCTTGAGTTAAGTATTCTATTGTTTAGGCAGGATGTGCAGTGACCACACCCTAGGCCAAGTATCCTGTAGGTAGCCACACCCTGGGTGAAATCTTTTGTCATAACCTTGAAAGAGCAAGAATAGGCCTGAATTCTCCAATCTTTGGTCAAGGTGGAATGAATTCACTTTTGTGGGTTCCAACCAATACTCCACCTTGCCTATAGGCAGGCAAAAACTAAACAGAAATGCTGGACTTGACAGACATTTTATAAACCTAATGTACCTAATATATTTACAGACCATTTCACCCAAACATAAAAGAAGATACCTTCTCTTTACTTAGGGAACTTTTTTCAAAATTAACAATATACTTGTACACAAAGCAAGTACCAACATTTACAAGAAAATTGAAATACTAACTTTGCATTCTAGCTAACTACCATGAATTAAAGCTGGGTATCAACAACAATAGAAACAATAAGTTTACAAACTCATGGAAACTGAGCAACTCTCCACTGAATGGAAAATGGGTCAAGACAGAAATTAAGAAATAAAGACATTTTAGAATTGAATAAAAATTAATAAACAAAATACCTAAACTTATGGGACACAGTAAGGGTGGTTCTAAAGACACAAGTTCATAACACTAAGTACTATGAACATAAAAAAGTTGGAAAGATCTTACAATAGCAACTTAACAGAACACATGAGAGCTGAAGAACAAAAATGAGAAATCACACCCAAAAGTAATAGATGGCAGAAAATAATCAAACCCAGGGCTAAAATCACTAAAATAGAAGCAAAAAAAAATAAAAAATTCAATGTAATAAAGAGTTGCCTTTTTTTTAAAAAAAAAAAAACTCTGTAAGATTGACAAACTCTTATTCAGATTTACTAAAAAAGAGAGAGAGAGAGAGAGAATATCCAAAGTAACAAAATTAGAGATGAAAGTGGGGTGGAGGTTCATAATAACAGACACCAAAAAATATAGAGAATCATAAATACATATTTTAAAAATCTGTACTACACCAAATTTAAAAAATCTAAAATAAATGGATTTTTTTCCTCAGTATATACCACTTATAAAGTTAAATCAAGGTTGGATGACCAATTTAAACAGACCTATAACCCCTAGTGAAAGAGAGCCAGTTCTTTAAAGTCTCTCAGAAGCAACAAAAAGTTCTGGATCATATAGTTTTAGTTCAAAATATTAGCAGACATTCAAAGAAGAATTAAGACCAATACAGCTCAAATTATGCCACAAAATAGAAATAGAAGGATATTTCCTAATTCATTTTATGAGGCCACAGTTACCATGATAACCAAATCATATAAAGGCCAACAAAGATAGTTATAGACCAATTTCCCTTATGAATACAACTGCAAAAATATTCAACAAAATACTTGCAAATGGAATCCAAGAACACATAGATCATTCACCCTGATCAAACAGGCTTCACCCCAGTGATACAGGGGTGGATCATTATATCAAAATCAGTAAATGGAATTCACCATATGAAAAAACTGAAAGAAAAAAACCCACATGATCATTTCCTTAGATGCAGAAAAGGACTTGGACAAAATCCAACAGCCCTACATGATAAAATTCTGGAGAGATTAGGGATGTAAGGGAGATATCAGAACATAATAAAAGCAAACCCATAGCCAACATCAAATTAAATGAAAAGAAACTCAAAGCAATTCCATTAAAGTCAGAAATAAGTCAAAGTGGTCTATTCTCCATTTCTATTCAATATAGTATTTGAAATTTGAGCTAGATCAATAAGACAACTAAAGAGACCAAGGGGATACAAACTGGAAAGTAAGAAGTTAAAGTATCTTTATTTACAGATGATATGATAACATAATAAGTGTCCCTAAAAATTCCACTAGGAAACTCCAACAGCTAATAAACACTTTCCAGAAAGTAGCTGGATACAAAATTAACTCACAAAAATTGGTAGACTTCATATATACAAATGACAAATTGAACTGAGAAAGAAATCAAGTAAACAACATCTTTCACAATAACCTCAAATAATACAAAATTGGGTAGCTATAACCAAGGAAGTAAAAAAAAAAAAACTTGTAAGTTAAAAACTTCAATTCATTGAAGAAAGAAATTGAAGAAAAAAAGATGAAATGCTTTTCTATGCTCATGGATTGGTAGGATTAATATAATAAAAATGTCTATCCTACCAAAAGCAATCTACACATTCAATGCAACCCCCATCAATATTCCAATACAATTCTTCATAGATATTGAAAGGACAATTCAATTTCAACTTCTTATGGAAACTCAAAAAACCTAGGATAGTTAAACAATCATGGATGATAAAATAACTGCTGCAGGTGTCACCATTTCCAATTTCAAGTTGTACTACACATCTGTAGTAATAAAAACAGCATGATATTGGCATAAATGCATAAACGTTGATCAATAGAATCAAATTGAAGACCCAGACATAAATCCGCACACCTATGGACACCTGATTTTTGACAAAGAAGCTAGACATACACACAGGACAAAAGAAAGCATCTTCAGCATATGATGCTAGTCAAACTGGATGGCTGTATGTAGAAGAATCCAAATGGTTTCATACTTATCCCTCTTCATAAAACTCAGCTCCAAGTGGATCAAAACCTCAACATAAAGTGAGGTACACTGAACCTGGTAGAAGAGAAAGTAGGAGATAATCTTAAACTCATTGGTATAGGAGATAATGTTCTGAACAGAACACCATTAGCAATGGCACTAAGATCAACAATACGTGAGACCACAGGAAACTGAAAATCTTTTGTAAAGTAAAAATATTGTCATTTGGACAAAGAAGCACCCCACAGAATGGGTAAATTTTTTTTCTGTTTTTTTTTTTTTTTTTTTTTTTTTTTTTTTTGAGACAGCGTTTCACTGTGTAGCCCTGGCTATCCTGGAACCCACCCTGTAGACCAATCTATCTTCTAACAGAAATCTGACTGCCTCAGCCTCCCAAGAGCTGAGATTAAAGGCATGCACCATCATCATCTGGTAAAGATTTTTACCTACTACACATCCAATTGAGGCCTAATATTCAAAATATACAAGGAATTAAAAAACAAGACATCAAGAAAAAAATAAGAAAATTAAAAATGGGGTACAGATCTAAACAGAATTCTCAATAGAAGAAACTCAAATGTTCAAAATCCCTGGTCACCAGGGAAATGCAAATCAAAACTGCTTTGAGATCTCATTTTACAACCCCCAGAATGGCTAAGATCAATAAAACAACTGACAGCCCATGCTGGCAAGGGAAATACTCATCCATTGTTGGTGGGAGTGTAAACTTATACAACCACAACAGAAATCAGTGTAGTGAATCTTCAGGAAGATGAGAATCAATCTACCCCAAGATCCACCTATACCACTCTTGGGTATATACCCAAAGGATGCTTCCTCCTACCAAAGAGACACTTACTTGCTCAGCTATGTTCATTGCTGCCCTATTCACAATAGCCAGAAATTGGAAACAGCCTAGATGTCCTCCAATAGATGACTTGATAAGGAAAACACATTACATTTACATAAGGAGTATTATTCAGTTATTAGAAAAATAAAATTATGAAATTTGAAGGTAAATGAATGGAGCTAAAAAAGAGTCATCCTGATGGAGGTAACCCAGATCCAGATAGACAAATATGGTATATACTCACTTATAAGTGAAGATCAACCACAGAAATTAGATATAGAATAAGGGACTTGAGTAAGATAGATAGATCTCCCTAGGGAAGGGAAGCAGGGATAGTTATGGATGGGTGGATAGGGGTGGGTGCTAGAATGGTAGGGTTAAGTATAGGGGGAAGAGAAGAAGGAGACCAGGGAGTGAATATTGGGAGAAATGGCTAAAATTAAGGGGTAGTATGAAAACCTAATTCTATAGAAGCTTCCTAAAATATATACACATATGAAAGTGGTCTAAATGAAATAACCTAATAATGGGGGAGATAGAGGCCCAGTTGGACATCTCTTGTCACCAATATAGTTGGGTTCTCAGAAAATGACCATAAGTTGTGTTTTGCAAAGGCTTAAAAAGAACAAAACCACAGGGCCATGTATTTCCCATCAGGTCCAATCAGGCAAACATATGCCCTAATGTATTTCCTGCCTGTGTATCTCTCGCTTACAGCCAATCAAGGACAAGCATACATCCTGCCATAGCAGATAGATCAAACAAACACAGAACAAACAGGAACTTATTCTTAACTGCAAACATAACTCTTAACCTGAAAGGTATATTTTTCCTGATTTTGTCTCACAGTGACCCTGATCTGGGCCCTGTGAGGAGATGGGGTATGGGAGAAGGGAGAACCAGGAGACCAAAAGACCAAGAGGTCAGGAGGACAAAAAATGACTCGTGTAGCCAAAACGGCTGGATTATATAGAGAAGGGTAGCTGAGGCAAGGAAATCCCAGTCACTGGGCTGGAGAAGTTCGGAGGAGGGTCTGGGATTTGTCTGTCACATGGCACAACAGGTAGGACTGAGGGATGTGGGAGAACATGGAGGCGAGTGCCTGCTTTGATATGTTAAATGCGTACCTCAGCCATTTGTCCAGGGTTAATACCATACAGTTATCCTTCTCTTCAGTAGCCTCAGCTGGGGATGTCATCCTTGGAGACTGAGCTGCTTATTTAAAATCATAAGAGGGGCTGAGAAAAGCTTGCTACACATTTCATTTTGTGGTCTGAAAATCAACATCAAACACTTATTCTTTGCTTTTATTTTCTTTTCAAGAGTATTTTCTAAAATATATTTTATTATTTTGTCAGTATTATTATAGTATTAACAATGTGTCCCATGGTCCACTATGTGTAATTGAGTTTAAAAGCCTCTTAAATATTTGATAAATAATACAACAGCCACTCCCATTTATACACATTTCAAAGCCAGGTAAATTCCCAGAGCTGGCAGAAAGTGTAGTAGGAGGAGGGGGCCGCATCCCGCCATCCAGTTAGCTTAACCCCAAAATAATTATACAGAAATTGTATTAATTGCCGGGCGGTGGTGGCGCATACCTTTAATCTCAGTACTCGGGAGGCAGAGGCAGGCGGATCTCTGTGAGTTCAAGGCCAGCCTGGTCTACAAGAGCTAGTTCCAGGACAGGAACCAAAAAGCTAAGGAGAAACCCTGTCTCGAAAATCGAAAAAAAAAAAAAAGAAAAAAAAAGAAAAAAGAAATTGTATTAATCAAAACACTGCCTGGCCCATTAGCTCTAGCCTCTTATTGGCTAACTCTCACATCTTGATTAACCCATTTCTATTAATGTGTATCACCTGACTGTGGCATACCGGCATGAGGCTAACCAGCATCCGTCTTGGGCGGGAGAAGCTTGAAGTCTGCCTGACTCTGCTCTTTTTCCCAGCATCCTGCTCTGTCTACTCTGCCTACCTAGGGGATGCCCTATCAAAAGGCCAAGGCAGTCTCTTTATTCAACCAAAGAAAGCAACACATCCTACACCAAGAAAGTTTGAGTAAAAACTTTGTGACTTTTTCCACTTTCATACTCCATGCACTTTCTATAGGGAAAGTCTTTTTGTCAAGATCAGCTAGAGGTGAGGAATGAAGGGAGCTGGATGTTTAGGTCTGAAAAAAATGTATGGCAAGTGTTTGGCTGAAAAAGAATTCTTAAGACAGTATTGTAATGGGTTGTTTGCTTCCTAAGATAACAACCATGGTCTGCTTCCTGTGTGCTTCTGTGGGAGGACAGGAGGCTCATTTTTCAATTAGGAAGCTTTGTATGAATTAAAAAGCCTTTTCCATTAAAATTTCATAGCCTTCTTTCTAGTTCAAAGGTGGCTGGAACATAACAATACTACTGTTTAGTATTAGAGAAGCTCCTTGGTATGCTCTCTTTTGTACATTGTCTCAGGAGCTGTTGGTGTTCACTGAGATCCTGACAAATTGAAGGTTGTTTTCTATGCTACTTTAAAATGGAGTGAGGATTCCTGGGTGACTGAGAAGGCCCCAGATGAACCTGTATTACCTTGCTTCCAAGAAAGGTCTGCTTCTACATTCTGTAGCCCTCACTCTGTTTGTTGTTAAACTAGACTTGGACATCCCAAGCTGGGATGAGAACTGATCTCTACTGGTGAAATTGTAGACTTTGATCTCACAAAGCACTTGGTAAGGGATGTTAGGGCACCACCATTTGCCTTGCTCTTTCTCTGCTAAGTTTGCTTTCTTCCCTTACTGTTCTTGGGAGTTTCTGAAATGGTTTGTGACAGTATGTGTGAAGACAGTGGTGTTGATATCTGTGTTTGTGTGAAAAAGTATGTGTTGACCTTTAAAATTATTAATAATAATTATCATCCTTATTATTTTTATGTATATGGGTATTTTGTCTGTATGTATGTCTGTGTACCATGAGTGTACCTGGTACTGCTGGTTATGAACCACCATGTGGGTGCTGAGAATTGAAGCCAGGATCTCTGGAAGAGCAGCCAGTTCTCTTAACCACTGAGCCGTCCCTCCAGTCCTTTTGTGAACTTTTGAGTAACAGTAAAACTTGGGTTCAGTTCCCAAAGTTGGTTGCACTAGTTACTTTCTATGTGACTGCTAATAAATTATTTGACTTCTTTCAACCTAATTAAAATTTAATCACGTTTTTATTAAGTTTATTACTTGACAATTTTGTATATACATATAATGTATTCTAGGAACTCCTCTCTTACCTCCCTCACACTTCTACTGACCCCACCACCTGGGCCAGGTTAATGATGACTAGGTTTCTGTGTATTGGATTGGGATCATTCACTGGAGCCTAGTAGAGTCACCAATGGGTACACAGCTGAATGGATTGACTTTACATTTCCTTGAATCTATCAGTAGAAAATAGTCTGGTAATGTAGAGAAATACTCCCCAGTCTCAAGTGCCTCTTCTGTCCTTGCCTTACTGTTGATGGGCCTCTGCTTGTGCAGACCTACTACAGTAATCCTTTGTTCTTAAGAGTTCAGGATGCAATGACTTCCTCTTGCCTAGTGATGACATTACACTGCCCCATCCCCACTTTCTGGCCCCTCTTCTACAATTTTTACATTAAATAAATTCCAAAGAGCTCCTAATTATATCATATGATCCCTTAGATATGGCATTTGTATTAACTTTTGAATCTAACTGAGCTAGAACTACACAGAGTCAAACATCCTGGAGTTAACTTAGTCTTCCTAAACAGCACACTAACTGTAGTTCTAGTTGTGGATGGCATATAAGTGTCCCCCCCTCCTCCCTTCTACTTCTTCTTCTGCCCCTCTTCATTAGATCTACCATACAATAAAATTACATCTAGATCCATGGTAAGAATTACATTTTTACATTATGATTTCTCTCTCTCTCTCTCTCTCTCTCTCTCTCTCTCTCTCTCTCACACACACACACACACACACACACACACATACACACACATACACACACATACACACACACACACACACACAGAGAGAGAGAGAGAGAGAGAGAGAGAGAGAGAGAGAGAGAGAGCTATGGTTTGGATTAGTGACCCCCAAAGGTCTATATGCTGAAGGCACTGACCTATAAGGATCCCACTGGAAAGTGGTGGATCCTTTAGGACTTAGGACCTAATGGGAGTTCTTTAGATTACTGTAGGGGCATGTTGTTGAAGGAGATTATAGAATGTTGGCCTCTCCTATTCTTTGCTACCTGGCTTATCTTAAAGTGGGCAGGTTTGATGTACGGTCTGCATGCTACCACCACGACAGCTCCAAAGCAACAGCATCAATGGGTCATGAAGTAAAACTCCAGAATTGTGTGCCAAACATCATCATCATATTCTCTCTCTCTCTCTCTCTCTCTCTCTCTCTCTCATCTATCTATCTATCTATCTATCTATCTATCTACTTACCTATTTGTTTATGTTTGTTCTTTTAAATAATTTACTCAACTTTATTTTATGTGCATTGGTGTGAAGGTGTCAGATCCCCTGGAATGGGAGTTACAGATAGCTGTGAGCTGCCATGTGGGCACTGGGAATAAAACCTAGGTCCTCTAGGAAGAGCTGCTAGTGCTCTTACCTACTGAGCCATCTCTCCAGCCCCTATGTTTGATTTTTGGAGACAGAGTTTCTCTGTGTAGCTCCTGGAACTCACTCTGTAGACCAGGCTTGTAGGTGGAGGCTGCTGGTTCATTTCCTGGCTGCCCAGACCCGAAGTAATCACACAGAAACTATATCAATTGCTTGTGACACAGGCTGGCCTTGAACTCAGAGATCCACTTGACTCTGTCTCCCAAGTGCTGGAATTAAAGGGGTGCACCACCGCACCCACAACCCTTTTATTTTTGTAAAATAATGATCTCTGATATTTATAGTAATAGAAACCCCACTAATACAGATATGCACACATGTAATTAAAACACAACACACAACAATTAGGTCAGATAAATTCAGATATTGTCTGCTGTATTCTACCCTTATTCTATTTTATAAAAGCATGCCAATTGATACTAAATTTCATCTATCTGTTGTGGTAAGCACTCACCTTTTTGAAGAAAAAAATAGTACTCTCACTGGATAACTTTTGCAGTTCTTTAGAAATACTCTGAACAGTTTTAAACATTTCAGAATTTCTGTAGAGGATTTTTCAAGTCATGAGAAAGAGCCAAGGTGGAACCAACATTAGTGGTTCATGATGAGGGTGGTACTGTATTTTTGCAAGAGAATATAACTATAAATCTGGCTTATTTTGTATCTGAGAACTTTAAACTTAAAATCAGAGTCACAGCAGAATATCCATCATGGCACCAAATCCAGGTAGCCTGTGAATAAAGGCTTGAAAACTTGATATACTCAGGCCAAGGGTTCTTCAAAAGTCCTCAAGGACACATGCAATCTTGGAGTTTTAAAACAGTTCCTTTAGCTGAAACTCACCTCTCCCCTAGAACAACACAGCAAGGATTCAAGTGGCTCGTGAAATTTACCAGAGCAGATTCAGCTGCTGAGAAACACTGCAGTTGTTGACTCTCTGGTTGTCATGGTATCATGGACCAGCTGCCACTTAGCAAGCACAATGAAAGTGAAAAATCAAAATGAAAGTTAAGGAAAAACATACAAGTTAGTCATGGGCTATTTTTGACACTCTCAGGCACTGGTTATTAAGAACTATTTTACTGTATGTGTACAGGGATTTTCTTGGCATGTTTGTCTGTGCACCATGCATGTGCCAGATGAAAGGACTGAATCATGTGGAACTAGAGTTAAAGGTGTTTGTGAGTTGCTGTGTGGGTGCTGAGAATTGAACCTTGGTCCTCTGAAATAACAGGCAGTTTGCCCACTTGAATGTGAGTTTCAGAGAGAGGGTGTAGAGGTTACAGTGGGAAGAGTTTGTATAGATCAGTGTTCTCTTGTTATTTCAGCTCTGCAAGTGGTCCTGTGGTGTTGGCTCTCTTGCTAATGATATTTCTCTTTGGTTTACTTGTGTTTTCACTGTCAAAGGAATAACTGAACATTACTGGATGTTAGATGTTATTATACTCAAGTGCCTGGAACTTAGTTCTTGGTGATAATCTGTCTAGGTGGCCACGATGGGCAAGGGAGAACAAACATGGGAATAAAAGTGAGTGAATCTTAGCTTTGTGGGTGATGTTCTAAGATGATATGCTCATCAAGAAGAGGACCAGAAGTCTGGGTGTCAGGCCATAGGAACACATTGGGATCGATGAACTCATTGAGTGGCCATTTGGAGGATTAAGCTACTCTTGACTGAAATTCAAGAGGAACATCAATGACAGAGGAGCTGAGCTCTCCAGAACTGGCTGAGACTTAGTCTAAGTGGAGAGCAGAAGACTAAGTGGTTTTAAGTGTGGAAAGGAGAACTTCAGAGGCAATACATAGGCTCTGTCATGTTAGGCATGTGGACACAAATGGTTTGGCTAAAAGATGCATTTCCGGTTGGCAGTATAATAGTAGGTGGTGAGAGTCAATGTCAGAAATGAAGATGTCACAAAAGATGAAATAGAATAGTTTCTGGTTTTAAGTCTTTAAAAAATAACAACAATGTCCTTGTAGAGCCTGAAAAATAAATGTGTTTATATGAGTGTTCATGTAGAAGGATGTGAGGAACTGGGAAATTTATTTGGAAGCTTTTTCAAAATGACTCCAAATCATTTGAAAATGAGAAATACAAAAGCAACCATGACACATGTAGTGAGTCTGTCCTGCCAGCCAGCTCCTAAATAATGACACAGAGACTCCTTATTAATTATGAAAGTTTGGCCTTAGCTTAGGCTTGTCCCACTAGCTCTTATAACTTAACTCATTTATTTTAATCTACATTCCATTGTGTGACTTGTTACTTCATCTTGTTGTTTTTGCTATGTTTGACTCCCAGTGCCACCTTTCTTCCTCTCCGAGTTCTCTATGTCCTCAAAAGTCCTGCCTAATCTCTTCCTACCTAGCTATTGGACATCCAGCTCTCTCTCTCTTCTTTTTGCTCTTGAGGGGGGTCCACCCAGCTCCCAAATAAATACACAGAAACTTATTCTTACTTATGTGTCAGGGTCCAGTGCTAGACTAGACCATAAATTATTTCTCTACCAGACCCCAACATAAACTATCTCTCTCTGGACCAGTGTGGAGGAGATGGGAATAAAGACACGTCTCACATGGTTTCACTGAAAGGGAGATTCTCAGAGATCCCTCATGATATCCTGAGTTCACATCCTGAAGAATTCTTCTTGTTTATTCTCCAGTCTTTATATCAAAATTTAACTTAGGGGAAATACATTAGCATTCTGTCTCCTAGGTAACCAGGTGAATGGCTTTTTGTCACATCCACATCTACCCATCTGCTCTGTATGCTAGCTGTCATGTAGGCTTGAATTAACATCTCTATCAGGCATCCTCCAAATTACAAAGAAAGTAGCAAAACATTCTGACCTTTTGTTAGATTAGTGACAGCCTGTCTGGAAGATTACGTGACCATCCTTAGATAGTGACAATGGCTTTAGAGCCTGGCTGTCATACCAAATAGAAATATGGGCCTACACTTATGAATGCCCAGCTTTAGCTTGGCTTGTTTCTTGCCTGCTTTTTTTTAAAACTTAAATCACCCCATCTATCTTTTGCCTCTGGGCCTTTACCTTTCTCTACTCTATATACCTTTCTTTCTCCCTTACTCTGGCTTTGTGGCTGGATCTAATCCTCCTTCCTACCTCCTTTTCTTGCTTCTTCCTCTTTTCTTATATTTATTCTCTCTGCCTGACAGCCCCACCTATACCTCTTTCTCACCTAGCTATTTGCCATACAACTCTTTATTAGACCAATCTGGTGTTTTAGATAGGCAAAGTAACACAGCTTTACAGAGTTAAACAAATGTAACATAAAAGAATGCAAGACATCTTTGCACCATTAAACAAATATTCTATAGCATAAACAAATGTAACACATCTTCAACTAATATTCCACAACATCTTTTTATTAAACCAATCACAGTGACACATCTTCACACAATGTAAAGGAATACTCATCCACAGACATAGTAAGATTCAATGAATCTTAAGTAGATTCAATGAATACAGAAGATTAGTTATTTCAAGGATGTAATTTCAACTTGTTTGGTTGCTTTGCATTTTGTTTTAAGGCCTTGGGTAAGTGGCTTTGCAAGTTCCAATAGATGGATAAAAGCAAGATGACCAAGGGATGAATCACCATGTGAAAGTGCTTGACATCAGGCTGGATGACCTGAGTTTGGTACTTGAAACAGTGAAAGGAAAGAAACTGACTCCAGAAATCTCTAAACTCTGTGCACACTCATTTATGCACACACACAATGAGCTAGATAGACAGACAGACAGATGATAGTGAAAAGGAGGTAGATGATGTGATTGCGTCTGATGATTGGTACCAAGCTCTTTGGCTCACCATTGGAATTATGGTCCCAGGTTTTCTCTCCGTTTGGTTGGAGGTGGCTGTCTCCATAACCCGTTGTTGAGAATCCTTTGTAGAGTAGAACATTTTCATTATGGAGAAGTTTTCATGCTCAGTGCTTTGCACTACTTTCTTCTCTTTGATTGAGTCTCAGGAAGGTACCCATGTACAGAGAGAATTACTTTTACTTTGTAGAGGACATTGCCACCTGAATACATAATTACATTCTGAAACCTTCAATATATAACTTTTATTTCAAATTTAGTAATGATTGACTCTAAGATGTCATTTTTACATCTGTAAATGGAGCAATTAGTTTCCACATGTGTTACCATAGTGTTACAAGAATGAGTTGCAAAGTGCCGACAGTATACTTTGAGCTTTTGGATGAATATAGAAACACTGCTGTGCTGTGGAAAATGATAAAGCTTAGTTGTGAACATTTTTCTTTCCAGAAAGATAAGAGATATCTTTACTGTGAACAAGTCTTGTTTGAAGTCCCAGGAAATGTATGGGGAAAGGAGTGAGGTAGTACATAAGGTCATATACATTTAGGCCTTGAGCCTGGTCCATTGCTATTTGAACATAAAATATCAACCTAGGAAAGGAATTATTCTATGGCTATGTCAATGGCCTTTTCACAGAAAGTGTTAATTGTTTTGGAATTTTTGCTTCTTGCCTGCTGTGAAGTTTCCACCAGACTCTAGGATGAGGGCCTTCATTATCTTCCCTAGTCCCTACAATTTTTCCTGTCTTTCCATTTTGACTCAATTTTGAAAGACATTAAACCCAACCTTATGGGTTTTCTAAGGCCAAAGCTCCATTTTTGGTAACGTGTTCCATCTTGAACACATCCATGGATGAGTCTTGACTTTGGCCTAAGACAGATACAAGAACTCCAAGGATAAAGGATCATCACCTGCAGAAATTTGGAAGAAAGGATGTTGTGTAGGATAACAAACAATAAAGAAAATATCTTGCACAGCAGGTTACTATGTCACTGTTAAAAAATAACAGGACCTTTTCTCCTATGTAGCCTAACAACCATGATGCCAGTAAATCATTAAAGCTTTAAGAAAAATATGACATTGACTTAAATATATGTATGTATATATTATCATGGAGAGGTGAAAACACATTGCCTGACTTGTCAAGGGTCCATGTACAGTCTCCAATAACAACGCTGTTAGTACATCAAAGCCATCAGGTCTTTTAAGATAGTTTTCCTCTTTAACTTAGTTCTTTTTTTTTTTTTTTAAATTTTTCGAGACAGGACCGTAGCTTTTTGGTTCCTGTCCTGGAACTAGCTCTTGTAGACCAGACTGGCCTCGAACTCACAGAGATCCGCCTGTCTCTGCCTCCCGAGTGCTGGGATTAAAGGCGTGAGCCACCACCGCCCAGCCCTTTAACTTACTTCTTGAGTTTAGGAGTTTTCACAGGCTATAAAAAGAATATATAGATAATTACATATTGATACTGTGGCAAAACATAAAAGAACAGTTTTAAGAATGGACTAAATTAAAAAGAAAATAATATCATCATTGAGTATATATCAGCAACGACTGAAATGAAAACAATGAGGAGAGGGATAGGGTAGAGAGACAGTTGAATAGTTAATCAGTCTTACTGTTCTTTCAGGGAAACAGAGTTCACTTCCCAGCACCCACATCAGACAGTTCACAATTCTTTCTATCACCAGCTCCATGGGATAGGTGTGACACTCTCTCTTGGCCTTCACAGGCAATTGCACTGAAATATGCACATACCCTCATAATTGAAAAATAAAACAGTTCTTAAAACAAGAAAACTGAAACAATTGAAAAAAGGTAAGGCTGCAATTACATATAGAAATGAACTTATCTTTGTATGGAGAAGTCTTTCTGTGTTGTTCGAAGAGCACTTTTATCTTTTTTAATCGTTGGAAGAAGTGCTCAAGGCTGTGGAGACTTAGAAGGGTGTTTTAGTGTAGAGAGTAACTGAGATTGTTTAGTCGGAGGGGCAGTCATTTATCTATCAGGAAGTGGCCAGAGAACATCAGAAGAGATTTCCATTCTCAACAGTGAAACATTTAAGAAAAACGTAATTGTTTTCCTTTCCTTGGAGTGCCTCTTCTATTTGTGCTAGGTTAAAGAAGTTTTATCTTCTGGGATATTACAAAAACATCACAACAGGCCCTTAGGACTTTTTTGTATTGTGGACTTTACAGTCCTTTACCCCTAAGGCACAAGAGAATAGAGCATATAATGCCTATCTTTTAGGTGAAATGATTCATAAATTTCTTTTTATTTATTTATTTTTTCTGTTTAGGACAATGGAATCACATGGAATCCATTAGCTATATCCTCTCCAAGAAGTCTGTCTGGAGACTTCCTTTGTCTTTATAGAAAATTGACTCATACTGAATTTTGGGGAAAAGCTTTCAGAGGCTTCTCTGTAGCATTGTGTAAACTGTAACCATTTGTGGGGATTTTGGTTGTATTGGCTACAGGCTCTTCTATCGGGATTTTCTAAAGCTAAGACTGAAAACAAGGTTTTGGGGGGCATTTGGGATCTACTATTAACACTGGTTGCTACATAGTTTAAAAAAGGAGTCATAGGTTATCAATTAAAGCAGAGAACAAAGCTCTCATACTGGATGATTAATGATTTCATCTGTCATGTCAAGTTACCTGAAGCACATAGATGAGTGTGGGTAGTTCTTGTATTGGAGAAACTCGGAAGTGCCAGTTCTTTAGGTAGTCATGATTGGATCTGAAGACACATCCTCTCTTCAGAGGGTGGGACATCATCCCTCACCCTGGTTTCCTCTTTGTTTTTTTGTTTTGTTTTGTTTTAGAACCTTGTTGAAAACTGTTCTGTTTTAGTCTTGGTTTGTTATAGCTTGGGTAAGCATCGGCCCTTAAAATCCATTCTTTAGCACTGGGTCTTTCTGAGGAGGGCAGGCAACTGTGGGACCTAGAGATGTCTTTGTGCATCTGTCTTCTCACTCAGGATATTGGGACGGCCTATATTTTATCTCTCATGTTGAGAACCCTGAAAGCCAAATTTAAAAGTTAACCTGAAGTGTTTTGGCTGCAATGCCTACTTCTGCAACTCCCACTTAATGTCTTGAACAGATTGATTTATGGAATAGCATCCAAAAGAATCTTACTAAAGGGATTTTGTTTTCTTTTTTCTTTTTAGTTTTATAGTAAATTTGATCATATACATGACATGTTTTGTTTTCAAGGTTTCACTTTTCATAAATGTTTTTGTTACTGTCTTAGAACTTTTGGGATTTGCTTAAGTGTTTTGCTTTTAGTATCTCTCTTTTAACTTTCATTCTGGAGCAATTCTTTAGAACAAAAACAGTGCTGAAGACCTGTCCTAGACCTGTTCTTACCTGAAAGCATTTCTTTTTTCCTTTTACAGACTTTGCCAGAAAAGTGTATTTTATAAGTTTGTTTATATTTATAATTTATTCATCTATGTTCTTAATAGTTTCTACTTGTTTTATTTTTCTTTAAAAAATGTGGTAGCTTTTTTTTTGAGACAGGGTCTTATGTAGCTTTGGCTGATCTGGAGCTCACTATGTAGACCAGGCTAGTCTTGAACTAAGAGATCTCCTGAGTGCTCAGATTAAAAGTGTGGTGTACCTTGCCTGACATTTAATTTTAATATAACAAATTTATTCTATTGATAACACAGAAGGCTATTTCTGAAACACAACCAAAGTATGCTAACAGTCACGGTTTTCTAAAGCAGCACTTTTAAATTAACCAGTTTTTTAGAGGTTTAAATTTTGTTACAATAATGGCAATGACTTGTATTATGTTGGACTGCTGTAACCAATGATGCCCATGGAGGTATCTCATAGGGCACAAGGATTTTCATTTAATAATCTCTGACTTCTAGGACCAATATTATCTACTTATGCAGAGTGCTTCTGTTCAAACTTCCTGAAAGATTTTGTTGTTGTTTTTTTTTTTTTTTTTTTTTTTTTTAGTTTTTTTTGGGGGGGGGACAGGATTTCTCTGTGTAGGCATGACTGTCCTGGAACTAGTCTCTGTAAACCTGGCTGACCTCAAACTTAGAGATCCACCTGCTTCTGCCTCTCGAGTGCTGGGATTAAAGAAGTGAGATACCATTGCCTGGGAGTTTTTAATCTTTTTTTAAAAATTTATTTATTTATTAAAGATTTCTGTCTCTTCCCCGCCACCGCCTCCCATTTCCCTCCCCCTCCCCCAATTAAGTCCCCCTCCTTCATCAGGCGATGAAAGGAGGCAGAGACAGAGTTTTTAATCTTTTAAAAAATAAATTATGTGTTTTAGTTAGCTTAGAAGGTAGCTGGTTTCCATGTTTTACACATGTTTGGTTTTGGTTGTTCCTCCCCATTCTGGTTCCTGTTTAAATCTATCTAGTATTTAAAAATTCTGCATTTCAGTTAATCACAAAAATCACAGAATCCTCTCCAAAATGCTCAGACTCGCACTCATATGCATAACAAGTAGACTGGTCCAATAGTAACTTAGTGTATAGTAAGTTAAAAAATGTGTAAATAACAGGTGCACAAATTTTGTTACTCAAACACATACACACACACATTCTACACTGATTTTTAATATTATACAATCTCTAAAACACACATGGAAAAAATGGTCATCCTAGACATATGGCAGAATTATACAAAATCCAAATACCCAGTAAAAACAAAGTAGAGCATTTACATTCCTATGAGATGTAAAGATGTCTTAGTGGCACAGACAATTGGAAGATGAAGTTGCTATGCAAATAAACAGGAAAAGGGAAGATACCCTTACAGATAGAAAGATGGAAAGACATTTTCTTCCTCGGTGTTATTTTAGGCCAAAGATTTTTAACTTTTGAATTTATAGTAAGGTTAAACTGTACTTTCCATTCTTGTTTCTATATCTAAAAGAAAAATGGAAAGAGGGAGGGAGAGAGAGAGAGGTGTGGACCTGGGGCATTACATTGAGTTTTCTTCCTCAGTCAGGCATACAGGTCCATCCAGTGCAATATGGGTACTCATTCTGAGTTCCTCACCTGGATCAGATGCCCAAGGTCCATTCAGTGCAAAGTAAAACAACATAGATACACAAAGTATCTGGGTTTGTAGATCTCTCATAATTGAGAAAATGGGGAATTCATTTTCACCTGTTTTGGCTCTGAAAGCTAGGGAAGCCTCTTCCTCAAAACATTGCATTGTGTAGATCCAGAATTAAAGATGGGAAGTCAGAGTCTTACCGAGTGTTAAATCAATAATAGAGGGATAAGGTGATTGCAGAGTTCATTATATTCAAGATTCTTTGCTTTGTGGACAGTAGTGAAGTAGGGGCTGTAGTGAACACCTTTAGAATCACAGGATAAAGCGATTTTTTTTAAATAATTAGCCAGTTATTTCTAATGTTCCTTGAATCTAGAATGTGCTGCTTTGGAGAAATAGTTCCTTTATTCTCATTCGGAGAGAGGTTATTTTTTCCTGGTGCTGTTCTATCTGATCAAGGAACTGGTACAGATTTCTCTACAGAATGTCTGTATTTTGTGCCATTGACACTCATTAATCATTACCTGAGCCTCTGGCCTTTCTGGAAACAGAGAAACCAAGGTAATATGTAAGCCAAGAGTTGAGCAGAACAGCCAAGGAGAGTGAGGAAAAATCACCAATAATGCTTCAGAAGAACCTTGTGTGAGCTTCCAAGGAAGTCAGGACAGGAACTCAAACAGGGCAGGATCCCCAAGCAGGAGCTGATGCAGAAGTCATGGAGGAGTACTGCTTACTGACTTGCTTCTGATGACTTGCTCATCCTGCCTTCTTATGAAACTCAGGACCAGTAGCCCAGGGATGACACCACCCACGATGGACTGTGCTCTCCCACACTGATCACTAAATGAGAAAATGCCTTACAGCTGGATCTCATCAAGGCATTTCCCCAGCTAAGGCTCTTTGCTCTGATGACTCTAGTGTGTCAAGTTGACACACAAAACCAGTCAGCACAGGTGTTGACCTCGGCAATCCCAGGTTTTGTGGCTTCACTGGAGAAAAGAATTTCAGAATTAGGCAGTCTAAAGACCTGGGATTTTATTAAAGATATTTCAGTGCAGACCTTGAGCATAGGAGTTAAGATAGGTTTTAGAAAAGAAAGTAAGATGGACCTCAGAGCACAGGTGTGGGCTTTCAAAGAGAAGTCATAGTGGATATTTTAGTAGTACGGGAACATGATGAATGGAAATTGGCGAGCTTGAATTGTAATACATACTGACTTAGTTTCTTGGGTAATAAAATTTTCTCTGAAAAGGAAACCCTAAACATCAAGAACAAAGTAATAGTAAATATTTGTATATAGCAGTCAACATTTTTAACTCTTCATATCATTAAAATCCTAAGTCAATGTTTGCCACACAGTACTTATAGTTTTTTTTTTTATCATTTATTATGATATACTTTATGGAAAACTCAGAGCTGGCCAATAAATAATAGAGTGGTCAGGTATATGAAAAGAAAACTAGCCTGAACAAATAAAATGAGAAACCTTTGTTTTGTATGTTGTGCTCCCATAAAGAAAGGCCTAGTTTTTAACCTTCCTAACTTCTTGGACCAGGGAACAAAATTAAGAGAAATGGGATGAACTGCAGACAAATTTAAATAAACCCATGCTTCAAAATGACTGCTCAGTTTTAAGTTAAGTATTCTTGGTAATTTGTAATAATGAGGTTAAATTATTTTGCCACTTTTGTGTTCTCATCAAGTTATGTATGACAATTCCTACACCTAAAGTCTGGGGATCTTGGAAGAGGAAGCGGAAAGTCTGTAAGAATAGAGGACCAGAATCTCTACTAAGAGATTGAGTCGTCTATATAGAGCAGGAAGCCACACTCATGAAATTTTAATAATATGGTTACCTAAACAAGACCTGAGCAATACTAGCTAACATGACTATGGATGGTGGCAATCTCATAAGGTCATACCTCTAGGTAAAGAAGATCAAGGTCTATTATAGAACTACAGTAATGAAAACAGCTTGATATTGGCATAAAAACAGACAGGTTGACCAATCGAATTAACTTTAACATCCAGATGTTATTCCACACTCCTATAACCACCTGATTCTTGACAAAGAAGCTAAAATTATACAATGGGAAAAAAAAAGAAAGCTGGCAAAACTGGATGTCAATATGTAGAAGAATGCAAATAGATTCATATCTATCCCGAGGCACAAAACTAAAGTCCAAATGAATTAAAGACGACTTCAATATAAATCCGACCACAGTGAACCTGGTAGAAGAAAAGGTGGGCACAGGAGATCACTTCTTAAATGTAACTCAGTATCACAGACACTGAGAGCAACAATAAATAAATGGGACCTCCTGAGACTGAGAAGCTTCTGCAAAGCAAAGGACACAGTCAATATGACAGAAAGGAAGTCTATTGAATGGGAAAGATCTTCACTAACCCCACATCAGACAGAGGACTAATCTCCAAAATATATAAAGAACTCAAGAAATTAGACATCAAAATTCCAAATAATACAATTAAAAAATGGGGTACAGAACAAAACAGAGAATTCTCAACAGAAGAATCTCAAATGACTGAAAGACCCTTAAGGAAATGTTCAATATCCTTAGCCATCAGGGAAATGCATATAAAAATGACTCTACGATACCATTTTATACTAGACAGAATATCTAAGATCTAAAACACCAATGATAGCTTATACTGGAGAGGACATGGAGTAAGGAGAACACTCCTCTATTAGTAGTGGGAATGCAGACTTGTGCAATCACTTTTGAAATCAGTATGGCGATATCTCAGAAAATTGGGAATCAATCTAACCCAGGACCCAGCAATACAACTCTTGAGAATAAACCCCAAAAATGCTCAATCATACCACAAGGACATTGCTCAACTGTGTTCATAGCAGCATTATTTGTAACAGTCAAAACCAACCTAGAATGGATCAAGAAAATGTGGTACATTTACTCAGTGGTAAAAAACATTGACATCTTGAAATTTGCATACAAATTGATGGAACTAGAAAAAAATCATCCTGAGTGGGGTAACCCAGACCCAGAAAGATGAACATGGTATGTACTCACTCATAAGTAGATACTAACTGTAAAGCAAAGGATAGCGAGCCTATAATCCATGATCCTAGAGAAGCTAAGTAACAAGGTGAACCCTGAGAGAAACATATATTGATCCCCTGGGAAAAGAAAATAGTCAAGATCTCCTGACAAAATTGGGAGCATGGGAGTGGGGGGGGGGAAGGGACGGTAGAAGGGGAGGAGGCAATAAGAAGGGGAAGGGGGAGTAGAATGTGAGGGAACGAAATAGTTAAGATGGGGGAAGGACAGAGACAGAGAGCAAGGAAAGAAATATGGTGATTGAGGAAGCCATTATGGGACTAGCAAGAAACCTGGCACTAGAGAAATTCCCAGGAATCCACAAGGACGACTCCAGCTAAGACCCTATGCAACAGTGGAAGAGGGCCTTGCCCTGTAGTCAGATTGATGATTATCTTAAATGTTGCCATAGAACCTTCATCCAGCAACTGATAGAGACAGGGCAGAGACCCACAGAAGAGCACTGGGGTGAGCTCCTAAAGTCCAGTTAAAGAGTGGGAGGAGTGAGAATATGAGAAAAGAGGTCAAGACCATGATGGGGACAATCACTGAAACTGAGCTAATGGAAACTCACCAACTCCAGTCAGACATGGAAGGAACCAGCATAAGACCAAACTAAGACCCTCTGAATGTGGGTGACAGTTGTATGGCTGGGGCAGATTGCCGGGCCACTGGCAGTAGCACCAGGATTTGTCCTTGATGCTTGTACTGGCTTTTTGGAATCCATTCTCTTTAGATGGATACCTTGCTCAGGCTGGATATAGTGGGGAGGGCCTTGGTCCTTCTTTGGAGCAATGTGCTCAGAGCTCTCTCTCTCTGGGAAGTGGATGGGGTGATAGGGGTAGGGAAAGGTGAAGGGAATGGGAGGAGGGAAGGGAGTGGGAACTGAGATTGGTAAGTGAAATGAAAAAAGATAGTGTTTTCTTTAAAAAAAAATAAAAAAGCCGGGCGGTGGTGGCGCACGCCTTTAATCCCAGCACTCGGGAGGCAGAGGCAGGCGGATCTCTGTGAGTTCGAGACCAGCCTGGTCTACAAGAGCTAGTTCCAGGACAGGCTCCAAAACCACAGAGAAACCCTGTCTTGAAAAAACCAAAAAAAAAATAAAAATAAAAAATAAAAAAGAAAGTCATAAGGAAAGTAAACATTTTTTTGGAATGAATGCGAAAGTAAAATATGACAAAATTTCTGATTAAAGTTAAACAATGATTAGAAAAAATTATTTCATTAAATGATTATGTGAAAGTGAAGAAAAGAAAACTACAGGCAATGACTGCTGAGAGAAGGAAAATGATAGATGAGACTTCTAATTGATTATCCAATAGCAAATGATCAATCCTTAAGCAAATGAACTCAGCAGGTTATAGTTATATATTTATATCATGCATATATGTAAACATAATCATTAAAGAGGTAAAATAAAAGCACTAGAGATAATACAGGAAAGTAGAATGAAAACTTGGAGACAGAGAAAGGGAAACAGGTGTGGGAACAGAATATGATAATAGTGGATTGAAAATGAACAAAATCTACTATATACATGTATGAAATATCATAAGAAAACCAAGTACTTTCTATAATCAATAAATACTAATAAGATGAAAAACACTGTCCTTTGTAGAGGATTTTTAACAGACCACTTACTCATACATGTGCGTAACCATGTAATACCTAATGCTATTGTAATAGGCATGATTATATTCGCTTTTGTATTGTTTTCTGGCACTTCTTTTTGTCCATGTCTGAATCAAACTATTTCATTCCTCTTTCTATACAAGAAGGGGAAAGAGATGACTTTAGAAGCAATATGTAATCTAAATGATTGCTGTGTAAGTCACTTAAGTATCCAATTTCCTGACTGTGAGTGCTCAGTCATTTTTTTGTTTATTGAAATTAAGATAAAATTTTGTAAAAAGCTAGGATATTGGGAGTCGTTAAAAGCAGATCCCACCCCAAGGGTCCCTAAAGTATTTTATCAATAAGTATTGCCTGTATTTGAAAAGTGTAATGAAAAGTCAGGCTAGAGTAGAATGTTTTTAATATTTAATCAACCTGAAATTGATCTTTATGTATATAATAGGTAAGAGTCTCATTTCACTGATATCAACTGGTGCCATCGGTTGTGAACTGATACCAAAGATTCCAGCACCATTTATTGAACAGTGACTCTTCACTCCACATGTCTGTAGTGTCATCTCTGTCATGCATTACATTCCTGTGTAAGAGTGGGTCTGTTTTTGGGGCCCTATTTTATTCTTCAAATCACTTGATCTCTTTGATTCCCTTCTCCAAATCAATTGCTATCTCCACTAATACGATATTGTAATAATTGCTATTATTATTACACACCCCAGCATATGTGAAGGCAGATCTCTGCCTCACTCTGCAGGATAACTTTTTTTAACTTGTTGAAATAGCCACAAAATTTGACAGTGACCCCAGGATGCTGGATTTTGAACTGCCATGGACGTAATTTCATTAGTGTATTTAAGTTACAGAAAGCAAGAATTCTTTTGTTCTCTTTTCTAAAGGCCCAGGAGATAGTTGCTCTGGGGCCCACTCTTGTTGTTTGCTGCCTGTGGGGGGGGTCCTGTCATTTTGTCTTTTGATTGCTTCTTCTCAGAGCACTAGGGACCCACAAATGCTTCTGTTTGAGAATTGCCTTGCTGTAGTCCTTGGGTTGCTTAGGGATTGTTTTGAATAAGATGAGAAATCTTTTCCTTGTAAATGAACACTGTTTCTCTAATGAGAAAGTGTTATCAACATTTGAAATGTCTTTTGAGGAATGAATTGATAAGAACACATTTCTTCCTCCAGAGTCTTGTTTTTTTCCCAGTTGGAATATATGATGGTGGAGAATATGAGGAGACACACAGATATTTTACCAGCCAGGTCTGAAAGCTGCTAGAGAAATGTTTCTTCATGGCGTGTATTGTACTAATTATGTATTTTTCATTTTAAGGAATGAGTTGAGCGATGGGAGTAGGAAAGTCATAGCTAGTTGCTTCACCAAACCCTTGATGAAAAGAAATCATTGTTTCTGCAAACATTTGGAGCACATATTCAAAGAAGATAAATATTAAATGATTTCTCACTAAACACAATATATATATCAATTAAAGGCAAATGTTACACATTCACCAAAGAGTATGAAGCAAGAAGGAATCAAAGTTTTAAACTTAATTGATGTTTGTTGATGGTTTAAGATTTCTGCCTTTATAATGATTACTCTCTTCTTAGAGTGGATCAAGCAGGATGCACACATGCTTAAAAATGCCAATGATAATCAATATAGACATTTAGAATGACTTTAAGGCTTTGCCCACATCATGGTTTTATTGCTATTGCTCTTCTGATGTTTTGTGTAGACTGGAAACTGACTTGGTTCCTGTTGTCTTTGGCAGCAGCTGTAAGTGGATCAGAGGACAAGTGGACCTACAGGCATCTGGGAACTGTGATCAGAGTGAATTGATTCTGTAATTGAGAGAGAGAAATTTGTGCTCAGCAAGAGGAAATCACAGGGAACTAGAGGAATATTTTAAAGACCCTTCAGACCACATTCTTTTGAGATATACTTATGATCAACATTAAAACTCATTCATGAGTATTTGTTACTGACAGGAATGGGTTTGCATTGAGGATGGAGTAGGGCTTGATGACTAGGGAATGTCAAAGTATGCTGTGAAGCAGTAAGGAGACTGCAGGGTTTGTGGTAGATTCAATCCCTCCTTTGCCTCCTCAGTGTGAGACTGGAGTGACTCAGAACTGCTTGCACTGAAACAGTTGTCTTTGTGTAACACAAAGAACTCTTGGGTTAACAGAACAAGCAAGGGAAAGGAGTTGCAGAAAACAACACAAAAGCAAACAAATGGTGGTGGAGGAAGGTCATTGGCTAATAAAAAAACTGCCTTGGCCCATTTTGATAGGCGATCCCTTAGGTGGGTGGAGTAGGCAGAATAGAATGCTGGGAGGAAGAGGAAGTGAGCTCAGAGGCCATGCTCCCCTCTCCCGGGCAGATGCGATGAAGCTCCGACCCAGGATGGAGGTAGGCTAGAATATTCCCGGTAAGCACACCTTGGGGTGTTACACAGATTATTAGAAATGGGCCAGTCCAGGTGCGAGAGTTAGCCGAGAAGAGGCTAGATATAATGGGCCAAGCAGTGATTAAAAGAATACAGTTTGTGTGTTGTTATTTCGGGTAAAGCTAGCCGGTGGCGGGAGCTGGATGGCAGAATGCAACCCACAGCTCCTACAACAAAATGGGAGCAGCCATAAGATTTCATTGTCTACCCTAAATGGTGATACCACTTAAGTGAGACACAGTTCATAACTGTTGACTAAGCAGTAACTTAATTCAATTTGGGAAGAAATAAGCAGTTAAGCAGTAGCTGATTCTTTCTTGACCAGCAAGGGATTCATATTTGTTCAGTTTATGAGAGTCTTGGTTATTGAAAGTGTGAGGTACATGGCATATCCCTTAGTACATATTAAGCATGTTTTCAAAAGTCCTATCATTATTGTGAATAGATTCTCTTCAGTGTGAATAACCCCAAGCAGAAGGGCAAGGAATGACTACAGTGCTAGTATCTCTGATCCCATCTGTCTCTTTTCTGCCTCTCTCTGCTCAGTAGGTTCATTTTTTCCTGTCACCTCCTTCTTCATTTAGATGGGGATGTTGTAGTAGGCAGATTTGTCCTATCATTTTGTGTTTGGAACCAGACAAAGAGTTATCTCCATCACCTCTATTAATACTCAGGCAGTAGAGAACCTTCGCTGGCATGATGTAGCCAATGTGCCCATATTTTGGACCAATTACTAATCAGTTTTTTTTTAATTAAGTGAAGAATTTGTCAATTGTGAAGACATGAAACATGATATTACATTGTAATTGTTATTTTTACTTTTATCATTTTCCGTGTCTCTTCTTTATCTGCCTCATTTCTACTTGTTTTTCATAATTTGCTTCAGGATTTGGGAGGCAAAGTCTAAATAGGTAAAATGCTTGCTATGCAAGCATAAGGACAGACTTGAGTTTGAATTTCAAGAATCTGGCCAGGTGGTGGTGGCACACACCTTTAATCCCAGCAGTTAAGAGGCAGAGGCAGGCAGATCTCTGATTTCAAGGCCATCTTGGTCTTCAGAGTGAATTACAGGCTAGTTAGGGCTAATAAAAGAAATCCTATCTCAAAAAAAAAAGGAAAAAAGAAAATGATAACAATCAAAAAGAGAATTTCAAGAATCTATGTAAAACTAAAAAAAACAGGATCTATCTATAATCTCAATGATTCTACAATGAGATGGGAGGTAGAAACAAATCACTAGAAGCTCATGGGTACCTAATATGGCTTATGCAATGTCAAGCAATAAGAGTCTCTGTCTCAAATAAGGTGGAATTCAACGACTTCTCAATGCATGCCATGGCACCCACCTATCCACCTACACACACACACACACACACACACACACACACACACACACACAAAATTTTGAGGGAGATATGGTGTTTCAGAGTATTTGTTTAATTATGTGTTACAGTTTAACCTTGCCTGCCCAAGGCACCTGATTGGTCTAATAAAAATCTGAATGACTAATATCCAGGGAGGAGATATAGGCAGAATTTATGGCTAGGAGAGTAATTAAGAGGAGGAATTTAGACTTGAAGAAGAAAGAAAAAGAGACAGTAGGGAGATGCCAGGGGCGATCCAGACATGGAGGAAGCAGGAAAGTAAAACATACAGAATGGGAAAAAGCAAGGTAAAACAAAGAGGTATAGAAATAGGTTAAATTAAGTTAAAAGAGCTAGTGGGATAAGCCTAAGCATTCATAATTAATAATGTCTCGTGTCTTTATTTGGGAGCTGGTTGGCAGTCCAAAGAAAAATCACAACTACAATATGACTTTTCAAAAACCTTCAGAATGGTTGTATATTAGTGTGTGTTTGCGCACACGCATGCACACGCACGCATGCTCTAAAATATTCCCTTTTGCCTGTTCTTCCTGAACTTGAACTTTCTGACCAGATTCAAATTTAAACTCTGAGCTCTCTGAGAGAAGATATAGATGATGTCTCTGATTCTCTGCATACGTCAAGTAGGTGGTGAAGCATACAGAACTACCTGGCAATTTGTGGTTATACACTAACTGTGCTGAAGCAAAATTATCTGAAGATAATATGGCAAACGTTGATTTTGATGAAGCCTTGCTACATGTCAGATATGACTGAAGGGACTGTACAGGTGAGCATGGGTTTACTGTCATTTCTGCTAAATAGGTGAGGAAATGGAGGAACACGGAAGATAAAAACATACAGCAAATAAATAATGGGAATGGGTTTTAGATGTAGTCTGTCTGACTGGAGAGCTCAATACTAGGTTGCTAGTTTTTAGGTTTCCTTAAGTGGATTTTAATCATATGGTGCAGTGATAAGATCCTAATCTTTTCCCTAGCACTGTGTTGATCCTCAACAAACAAAACTCTCCTCCTCTTCCTCCTCTTCCTCCTCCTCCTCCTCCTCCTCCTCCTCCTCCTCCTCCTCCTCCTCCTTCTGTGTATCTTTACACTCTATACATCTCCATCACTCTTCCATTCCTGTTTCACCACCACCAAGATCAGAAAACCCCTCAGAGTCAGCCTGCCAAGTCCAGGTGCAGTGGACTCATGGCTCAGAAGCAGCCTTTGCTTCCACATAGCATTTAGGTAGAAATACGTCCCATCCACTTAGGCAGACAAATGTCATTTACATAGTCTGTGCCAGGTACTGCTCAGTGACTACTGCAAACAAAGTTTTGAAGTACTTGTAATATTTTATAAAGCGGAAAAAGCATTGGCCTTGAGATCATGGGATAAAAGCATGTCCTTAGAACTGTGATAAAGGTGTTGACTTCATACTTTTGGGATAAATGTTGTCTGTTGCAGAGCAGGCCTTGTTTGGTGCTGGGAAATGACCTGGCTCATAGTCCTGCTGTTAAAAACATATGCCAACAGTAAGCCACTCACCCCTATCATTCTACAACTGACTCATTTCCCTGGCTTTGCTGTGTAATCAACAACAGAGCACAGTGGCTCTTGTTGGGGAATGCTTGTGACAGAGGTCTTAGTACCCAGCAGAGTGTGTCCTTTCTAAATGTCTACCATGATTCTTCAGGTTTGTTTCCATGGTATTGCGCTGTAACCTTAGACATGTGGAGGGTACCATAGTATTTGGGATTCTCCTCTGAAAATGTGACTTACCTGTCTTATTGTCAGTGGCAAACTTTTCCTTGGGAATCCTTTTGCCTCTGCTGGGTCTTGCAGGGCCCCAAAAATGTAAACTTTTGGGACTCCTACTCCAAATTTGCCGGAGCAATTAGCACTGCACTTCACTCTTCTCCAGACTTAGCCAGCAGCTCACTGAGAACTGGCCCACAAAACATCTCCCATTGATTCCCAGCTGGTTCATCATTTGTGTATGTGACGAAACTGATGGTCCTCTTACACCCCGTTCTCCCTGACTCCTCTCATATTGTTGATGTCATGACAACTGCCTCTTTTTATTGCCTCAGGTTCCTTTGTCTCAGGCCATGTGAATCTGAAGACTTGGCTGGTGACAGAAAACAGTCTCGCTGCATCTTCTGCTTTTCGGTTAGGAGGTGTAAAAGTGGACCAGAAGTTTAAGATCATTCTCAGCCCCTGTTTAGTTAGCCTATGTGGGCTCAGACCCTACATGCTCCCAGGCTTCCGTCTTCTCTACTGTATTCTGCCTGGCTTCTTCCCCCACAACTGATTTATAGAAATGTTTCTAAGAAGGGAACTGTGCGGAATAATTTTAGCTTTCATTTTGCTTTTTAGTGACACTCAGGATTCATTTTATCAAGAATATTTGAGGCTTGCAACACACTGTTATAGGTGCTAAAATGCTTACTGTAGTGAAGCAGATTAAAACATCTGTCATCTCACAGAGTTAAGGTTTTGGTGATCGGAGTAGCTAAGATCTGTTTATTTAATAAAAGTCTTTAATATAATTTCATTAATTATTAATTAGCTCTGAGGTTGTACAGTAAATCTCTAACCTTGTCCAACTTACATATTTGCCGTTTTATTTCCTCTGACTGCATATTCCATTTCTCCTTGTCCACCTCAAATGGTATCCAGTTTTTGATCTTTATATTTGAGCTAGCTTCCCTTTCTTCCTTCCTAAAACAAAAACACTTAAAGGCTGGTATGATAACTTAGCGGGTAAAGGTGACCTCTGGGGACAGATATGATGAAAGGAAGTTGTCCTCTGACCTACAAACACACTATACCCTACCCCTGACCCACAATCAAAGCATTAAAATTAACTAAAAATTTAAATTAAAAATTTACATTTATTTGTGTTGTGTGTGTGTATGAGTGTGTGTGTGTTTGTGTGTAGTGTGTTTATGGGTTTGCATACGTGACTATTACCTATGAAGATCAGAGGACAACTTTAAGAAGTAAATTCTTTCTTCTATCATGTAGATCCCAGGATTAAACTCAGGTTAGCAGGCTTGGTGGCAAGTACCTTTTATTCACTAAGCCATTTTACTAATCTCCCCCTCCCCCCTTTTTAAAAAAAGGTATCATGTAGTTCAGGGCCTCAGGTTTGCTATGTGGCTGAGAATGTTCATAACTTCTGATCCTCCTGCCTCTACTTCTCAAGTAGGAGGATGACAGTTGTACTACCCCAGCTGGTTTTATTTTTGCTTGCCTTGGGGACCATTCTGTTGTTTTCCATAATGGCTGCACCAATCTGTATTCATATCAGCAATGTACTAGGCTTCCTCTTCTGCATACCCTTGCCATCATCTCTGTATTGAGTTACTTTCTCTTTTTTACTTCCCTGATACCAAGCATACCCTATTCCTCATATTCTGTGGGCATTTCTCTTCACCTATGTGGCAAAACAGAGCTCTCTATTCTTCCTTTACATGTCCTCATCACTCGCCACAGGTTGTATTACTATTCATGTTTGCTTCTGACTTCATCTGTTTGATGTCTATTTTTAAAGTGGTGAAAACTAAAATTTGCTGAAAATTAAACTCATGACCACTGTTTCCTTCCCTTCTCAATTGGTTCTGACTTTGGTATACACAATTCTTTTGGTATATGCCATTCAGAAGATGCCACCACTGTCTGTCTATCTGGTACTCAGGATACAAACATTAGAATTCAAGTTTATCAGTGCTACTTCCAAAATACATCTTTACAAACTACCTCTGTTGCTGTAATGTACATGTGTGTGTTTGTATGTTCATGTTCGTGTGTGTGTGTGTGTGTGTGTGTGTGTGTGTGTGTGTGTGTGTAAGAGAAGTGGGGAAGAAGAGAGAAAAAAAGAGGCTGTATAGTCCAGGGTGATTTCAAACTTGTGATCCTCTTTCCCAGATCTTGAGTACTAGGATAAGAGGCATGGGCTACCTTGTCCTACTTTTAATAGCTTATTTAAAAAATATATTTGTTTTATGTTCATATGTGAGTGCCTTCATGTCTATATAAACAAAATGAGCATGTACCTGGTGCCAGAGGATGTAAGAAGAGGACATTAGATTCCCTGAAATAGGTGTTGCAAGCAGTTTCAAGGCTGCTACCATGTGGGTGTTCAGAGCTGAACCTGGGGCTTTTGCAAGAGCAGAAAGTGCTCTTAATGAGCCCTCTTTCCAGCTCCTGCAACTTTTAAAATATTTTTTATGCTTTGAAATTATAATTGCATTTTCTCTCTCCAACCCCTCCTATATATCTCCCCTTGCTCTGCTTAAAATTCATGGGCTCTTATTCTTTGTTTTTTGTACATGTACACACACACACACACACACACACACACACACACACACACTACCAAACAGGTAAATACAACTTGCTCAGTCTATATAATGTTACTTGTATTTACATTATTTCAGAGCTAATTACTTGGCATTCCTGCAATTGTGTTTTTTAAAATAATATTCTCACATATACTATTTTATTATGATTCATTCAATACTCTGTAATCAGAATAATATTTTAAAGGGAAAACATTTGAGTAAGTCCCCTGTTTCATTGTATTTAGAATAAAAGACAAAGTAAATATCAGCTAACAAGACTGCCCAACCTGGTGCTTGACAACTCTTACTGCCTTTTCTTGTTTATGATATTCCATGTGCTGAAGCCTCCTTCATTTCTGAGAATGCCCCTCACTCTTTTGCTCTAAGATTGATGCTGTCCTACTCTTTATCGAGCTGATTCCTGCATGTACCTTGATGTCAGGAATGAGACTTAGGCACATTCTTATAGCATTTTTGATTCGTACATTATAGCACTAACCATAATATGTGGCTTTATTTGTTGCCCTACTAGACTGTGAATTCTGGGATGTTGGGATGAAATCTGCCTTTTAACCTCTGTATCTTTACTGCCCAGCACATTCTGTCATGTGACCTAGGCCCATTGATTCATTTTGCAAGTATAAAAGTTTTGTAAAAATCCTCTGGGCCTAAAGATGATGGTATAAGAATGATTTGGAACCACTTTTTTACTCGTTTATTCATTCTGTGTATATCTAGGCATTTTAAAATCTAAGCCAAGAATAAATTATTCTTTTTGTGCATTCATATATGTGTGTTATGTATACACATGTGTGCAAATATATTAGGCCAAAGATGGATATCAAGTGTCTTCCTCTTTTGCTTTTGTCCTATTGTTCTTCTGAGACAGGTTCCTTGGTCCTGCGCATCTTCTACATGTGTGCTGGGTATTTGAACTCAGGCTCTTTTGCTTTCACAGCAAGCCCTCTTAAGGCCATCACTCCTAGTCCTCAAATATTACTTTTATACCCTTTAACGCTTTGATATCTTAACACTTATTAGTATGTTATATAGAGTTCCCCACAGGAGCTGCCCAGACAGGGACCATGCTTGTTCCATCTATGCCGGCTAGTCCTATGTCAACTTGATAGCTAGAGTTCTCTGAAAGGAAGAAACCTAAATTAAGCAAATGCCTCCAAAGAATTCATCTGTAGGGCATTTTTTTAAATTAGTGATTGATGGGGGAGGGCCCAGCCCATTATGGGTGGTTCCATCTCTGGGCTGGCAGTCCTGGGCTCTATAAGAAAATAGGCTGAGCAAGTCAAGTCAGAAGTACCAAGCCAGTAAATATCACTCCTTCATGGCCTCTGAACCTGTCCCCAGGTTCCTTCCCTGTTTGAGTCCCTGTCCTGACTTCCTTAAATGATGAGCAACAATATGGACATGTAAGCCAAATAAACCCTTTCCTCCCTGACTTGCTTTTTGTTCATGGTGTTCCATCACAGCAATAGAAACCTTAACTCACCAGCAAATTATATTGAGCTCCCCAGGGGCGCAATTTCTGACAAGGACCACGTTTGTCCCATCTTTCAGGCTACTTGGGTGGAATAGGCTTCAGAAACAGTTTCTTTTCTCTGTTCCTTATACCATTCCATCCCAGTATGTTTTTGTTTTTACTATTTACAATTCCTTCCCACATAATAGGAATCTGTCTACCCAAGTCCACAGCAAGTGACTTACAGGGTCATTTCTATCATCTCTCTGTGTTTGGTCAAACAAACATCTCTCAGACAACTTTGGGCAAAACTCTTAAGAGACATTTTCTGTATTGATTTTCCTGAAACACCAAGGTTTGTTGTGTAGCCTAAGTTTATCTTGAATTCATGAGCTTTCTGTTTCAGCCTCTTGGGGTTGGAGGTATGGGTCAACATACCCAGCTCTTTCCTACTGATTCCTTGTAACTTCCTCTGACAGTGGTTTTATCACTCTTGTAGGAAATGGGGAATGAGACGGCTCTCCCTCATGGAGCTGAAAACTCTTTTTGTTCTGATATGATATTTCCATTTTCTAACATCATGACTGCTTGTTTAAAAGTGACCACATGGCCATGCTGAATGATGCCTGGTAAATTCTTCTTTGGGAAGACATGTTTGAAAGGATTCTATTTCATGAGAGTAAGATTCTGGCGATCCAGAGACCCTGCAAACTGTACAGATCTTAGCTGTGCCATGTGCTTTGGACAATTCATTCCCTACCCAGCCAGGCAGAAACATGGCTCCACCCTTTGAGACAGACATCTGTTCAAATATAAATTTCCTGTTTGGTGAGGCTTCTGTTCTATTGAAGTAAAGGTCTCGATACGGCCGAACAAGTCAATCATTATAAACCTTGTTAGTGTGACAGCCCCCTGTGTATTGTTAACTGGAAATGAAACACAAACACACCAAACCCCTGCAGTATCTGCTTCACGGTGCATAAATCTACCGTGCATCATGTCACTTGAAATTTGATGGCAATCTACCAAATGGCAGAAAAGACTTAATCCTCAGAGGGTTATGCAAATGAGCACAGGCTTGGAACAATAAGGTGAGGGGGACACAGCCTGTCCTTTGCCCTCCCTCCCCCTCTTCCTTCCCAGAGCATTCCCCAGGGTAATTTCTTAGTGGCAACTGGTGAATTATCCTAATACAAATGACCAGTGTTCAGTTCTCAAAGCATATCTGGCTTCAGATGGACTAAATAGGATGGGAGCATTCTTCCTGCTCCTCACTCTCCAAGCTGGAAGATCGCTTGCAGCGAAACCTTCTCAAACCCTCATTAAGCCTTCTTAATTGCTTTCCTCGGTTCGCTTTCCCTTTTATTTAAACCTCAGAGGTGAGGGATAATCTGCTGTTAGTTATGCTAAGATAAAGATGCTTATATATCCCCCTTTCTCCCCCTTCTTCCCAATCTATCCCAAGTCTATGGGAAAGCCTTCCTTTTTTATCTTAGGTCTCAACTAGCTCTCTAGGCTTCTCCTAATAGGTCTGAACTGAGGCTGAATTATTTACCACCAGTTATAGTTTCTGGATAGACACAGTATCTCTTTCTTTCTCTTGGCTCTCCTGGGAAGATTTGTAAATTGTTAGAATCAGAGCTGGAAGTCTTAAGGAATCATCCATGCCAGTTGCTTGTGGATTAAATCATCAGGCAGTTGGTCTTCTGAATCCTTTCTTCTTGGGTCATGGCCCCCCTTTATCAAAGCTGCCCCCAAAGGGAGCTGGGACAAGCCAGTGCAATCATTAGCAGTTCATGGGAGGAAGAAGCTGGCTGAAGTCTGGGGAGGTTGGGCTCTCAGAGTATATAAATGGGCATGCCAAGCAGAAGAAGCAGAAGGCTGGCAAATGAAGCAATCACTTAGAATGGTGGCTAGATTATAGAGGGAATGCTTCCAGTAAAATCACTGTCTACCTCATCAAGTTTTTTTCTTTGCCTTTTTCTTTTCTTCCTTCCTTCCTTTTCTTTTTTTGAGAGCAACTAGAGGCAATGTGGCTTGCTTTCTTTGTTTCTTCCCCGTTTCTAGTATTTTGAAACCCGTTTTATGATAAGTCTGAAATATCTACCCAGTAGATGAAGACCTTCCTTAAATCTTCTAGGTTCACTGTACCTCAGGAATAACAGATTCTAGTTTTTTTTTCTGATAAATGGAGAAAACAGTCTCTCTTTGGGAAGCAAATTATTATTATTTTTCTTCCTGGTACTGAAAAACATTTGACTTTGTAGCAATACTATTGGTTTCTCAGTAGAAGCAGTTTATTTTTTCAGGATGAGAGAATTATTCCAGTATATTTTCACATGACTTAGGAATGCCTATATATCTATAGAGATCAGAATTTATGCATTCTGTATAATTTTATACAATGCAGATGAATTCTATAGTTTTTTTTAATTCTATAGTTTTTATGAAGTTTTTATTGGCCCTAGGAGTCAAGATTGTGTTACTTCAGTTTTTGGTTGATCTTCAATAAGAAGAAGGATGACAAGTTAAACATTTTCTGTTTTGAGAATGGAACAAGTTCTCTAACCATTGTTAATTATTAAAAAAATTTTGCTTATATTTTAAAAATGTGTGTGTGTGTGTGTGTGTGTGTGTGTATCTGTGTAGTATGAGTGTGTGTATAGGTGTTTGCAGACAGCAGAGGGTATCTGATCTCTAGTAGCTGGAGTTAGAGATGGTTGTGAATTCCTAACTTTGGCTTCCATTTTCTAGGGCTTCCTATGTAACTAGAGATTTTAAAATGCACAGGATGAGGATGAAGAAATGATGTTCAAAGAAGTCACGTGATTCCTCCATGATTTCCCCAATAAGAAATGACAGAATCAAGATGGAGTTTGATTGGGTCTGACTTCCAAGCCTGACTTTTTGCCCATTGTCCTATCTTCTTGGCAGGTACTATGACTATATTGTTTTTGACTTTATCCTAGCACTCTGTACTCTGCTTGGTACAGAGTAGGCACCTATGGAAGATTTGGCAGATTGAGAGCACTACTAAAGCACACAAAAGAAGTATTGTGTTGGAAACTGGTAAATAGGTCATTGGGTTAAACTGATTTTCTCTGAAATAGCCTTTATATGGTTAGATGCAGGACTTATCCTCTCTAGGACATATGGTTCCATTTTCTCTAGTTTCTTTATCTGCACATGTCTTTGGCAAACTGAGGTCAGTTTTGAATTTAAGGAGGATGGTGTTAGAATGATACTGATAGGAGCAGCCCCATCTCCGAAGGCTGACTGTGCAGCTAGGACTGTGACTGCCGTTGGTTCCTAGATATTTGATCTTCTAAAAAACGTAAGTAGGAGGGAAAAGCAAGGGCAGGCCCTTTATCTTTGAGCCATCATTTGCTCAGCTTGTGTCTTCATAAGTGCAGGCTGGGAAATCTGACTTATTATCGCTCATTAGAAAATCACTCTAATTTACAGGCCTTTGAATGAAGTTATGTGCATGCTGCACTTTTGAACTCATCATTGAATATATTAAATCATATCAAAATGCTGTTTGTGCAGCAGGTGTGCTGGTGACATGCGCTCAGACAGGGCCTTGGGTATGAAATGTCAGTGTGGCAACATTATTCCCTCTTCTTCTAGGCTTGTATTCTTTTCCCGATTTGTAACAGCTGTTCATGTTTGTTATTGAACTCTTGGGGATCACTTGCCCCAGTCATGCTTCGCTTCACAAAATTGTGATTTTGAGGATGGTTTCCTGCCATGCTGCTAGAGATGAATAGCGTGTCATGAGGAAGCACAAGGGTGGCGGGAGGATCATGACATTGTAGCCCTGTCAGTTTGCTGCTGATGATTTGAGGTTAAAGGCTCTCCTTAAGAAGGAGAATAATCCTAGGTGCTTGGGGGCACAAGAGTTTCCTGCTGCAGCGGGTTGGCCTTCAAATATTGTTATAAACTTGGCCTTTAGGACAAAGAAGTTAAACTGAAAAATGACAATAAGAACATGGGTGGGGTTGCTGCTCTCTCTGGTGGTCTCTGGGTTGTGTCAGTGGCTGGGACTTCCATACTACATAGGGCCCCATGCTGGGTGGCTTAAATGGTAGAACTTGAGCATTTTACTTCTGAAGAACAGAAGTCAAGGAGGAAAGTTTCAGTTAAGATTGCTTCCTCCTGAGTGCTACTGGGGAGACAGTTTCTAGCTTCTAGGGGTTGGAGAGCAAGGAGAATGTTTAGTGTTCTTTGACTGCTAACTGCTGTGCGTTAATATTCACTTGCATCTTCCCAGGGCATTCTTTCTGTGCTCAAGTTTACCCTTCTCAGGACATTCGCCCTGTTGGAGTAGGGCCTATTCTGATGACATCATTAATTTGACCATATACAAAGACTTTCTTCAAATTTGGTTACTATCAGAGGTTTGAGGTTAGGTATCTAGTACATCTTTTTAAAGCTAATTAATTAATTGTGTGAGTGTGTACATTTGAGTAAGTGTATGCCATGTATGTGCAGATGCTGAGGAATCCCAAAGAGGGCCTCAGATACCTTAGAATTGGAGTTACACGTGCTTGTGAGCTCCCCAGTATGGGTGCTGGGAACTGAACTCAGTTGCTACAAGGAGAGGAGGAAATGCTTTTACCCTCTGTGCAATCTCTCCAGATCCTAAAATAGTATTGAAAGGTTCAACCATGTTTTAGCACTGATCATTTCACATATGTTTCAGTTATTCAGCATAATGTACCTTGTTTCTTTAGTTGCTGTATACTGTGCCATCACCTAGATTCATCTCACTGTATTTATTCTCATCAGACAATGAGTATTGGGCTATGTCTACATTTTAGTTTTTGTGAATAACACCTTTATGAATACTTGTATACTGTAAGATTTTGCATGAATGTACATATTCAATTTTATAGGAGTGGAATTTCTGAGTTTTCCCTAAGATGTGGATATGAAATCAATACTTTCTAATTTGCTGAATTTTAATTATCTGGCAGAGTTTACCTATGGAGTCCCAATTGGCATCAAATTTTTGATTTTTCTGTATCAACCTCTCAAGTGTCAACAATATAAGTGTGTCCTGCTACATCCTGTTTTCTTTTTTTTAATTATTTATTTATTTATTAAAGATTTCTGCCTCCTCCCTACCACCGCCTCCCCCATCAAGTCCCCCTCCCTCATCAGCCCGAAGAGCAATCAGGGTTCCCTGCCCTGTGGGAAGTCCAAGGACCACCCACCTCCATCCAGGTCTAGTAAGGTGAGCATCCAAACTTCCTAGGCTTCCACAAAGCCAGTACGTGCCGTAGGATCAAAAACCCATTGCCATTGTTCGTGAGTTCTCAGTAGTCCTCATTATCCGCTATGTTCAGTGAGTCCGGTTTTATCCCAGGCTTTTTCAGACCCAGGCCAGCTGGCCTTGGTGAGTTCCCAATAAAACATCCCCATTGTCTCAGTGTGTGGGTGCACCCCTCGCGGTCCTGAATTACTTGCTCGTGCTCTCTCTCCTTCTGCTCCTGATTTGGACCTTGAGATTTCAGTCCTATATCCTGTTTTCTCATTGCAGGTTTGATTTGTGTTTCCTTCACGAATAATAATGCTGAGTGTCTTTTTTAGAGCATAGTGACTATTTACACATTATTTCTAGAGGAACGCAATTGTTTTACATTTAAATTTTTTCAAACATTCTTGTTTCCTCAGTAAATATTTATGACCACATTTCTATCAGTGAGGCCCGGAAAGCATGGTAAAAATTTCAGAGTGACAGTGCCTGGGTGTCTCCTTTAGGAACGTGTGATCCTAAAGGCAGATTGTCACAGAGTGGCAGTGCTGAGAATGGGGTGGATCAGGAGGCAAATCAAAGTTATTTGGTCTCCATTTAGCCCTCCACGGATTTAGGTTTCCCTCAGAGGGGAGAGACCCGCAATTAAGATAAAATGATTTAGCAATGATTTCACTGATGGACTTAGAGAAATACAAACTCTGTGAAGCCAAAGGCAACAGGAATTCCATTTGCTTGTTTGTTTGTTTCTGGATATCTCTGGCAAGTTCCACAGCAAATGCTAAAGACAACACAGAGGACCAGGCCAACAGGAAGTTGAGACTGGGCTGATTCACAGACAGGGGTGTGACAGTGGCTCCTGTGGTAGATTCTGGATGTTTTAGAGGCTAAAACATCCTGTGTGGTAGCTTCAGTTAACAATACTGCTCCTGTCCACAGCATCATGGGTGACTTTTCCAGACATAGAAGCCATTCCACCAGGGTCAGGATCACTGCAGAGGGAACATGGTGGATGGTACATGGTGACCTAGAAGACCAGCTGAGTGCCCCTGGGGCACAGGGCTCCCCAAGTTGGGAAAATTTTGAACGTATTTGGAGACTACTCACCTAAGCAGATAAATTCTAGTTTGTTAATTCCACTCTACTTCTACTTTTTTTGCGAGCGTACCTTGAGGAATAAGGTACCTTACAGATAAATAAGATATGGCCTCTCCCCTAGATAAGTGAATATCTTAAGATATTATTCTTAAGGATAAGAGAGGGGATATAAATATAATAAGATTATTATTAGGAAAGATATAAAGTGTTTAGTAGTGGGTATCTTAAATAGACTCCTCATTCTACTTGTCGTAATCTATATAATCAACCTAAAGCTGAATCAGTGAACCTTTCAGACTCTGAGAATACTTTTTATTTCGGATGTCTATTCCATTTCACTTTTTTTTTTTGCATTGTGTCTTGTTGACTGTTTTCTCAATTTCTGTGTTTCTGCCTGATTCCATAAGAATGAAGTATTTACTTAATGTCTGAGACCTTTTAGATTGGGCCGCTGTCTGTTCTGCACACCATACTTTCCTTGTTCTCCTCTCTGGCCTGAGACATTACAAATACTTTATGGACTTGTCAGTATGATGAGGTCCACAAGGAATGCTGAGATTCTCTTTGCAGATGTAGGCTGAAGAGATAGATATAAATCTGAATAATATAATATGTTTTTAAAGAACTTTCAAATTGTTTGGAATAAAGAGAATACTGTGGAGTGGACAGGGGCCAACTTATGAAAGTTTAAGAATAATACTGGATTTTACTTTGAAGATAAGTAATGGGCAAATCTGTTTTTTAAGAAGTCTCGTTTTGGAAATGCCACAATAACTATCCTAGAAGCTTTTAAGCGAAAGAAAAACTATTAACAGCATTTTACATGAAAGATAATGGTGGTTAAAGATGTGGCATCAGACATGAAGAGAAGTTTAGATGCTTGAAACCCTCATAAAAAGCTGCAAATGCAGCCAGCCGGGCGGTGGTGGCACACGCCTTTAATCCCAACACTCCGGAGGCAGAGGCAGGAGGATCTCTGTGAGTTCGAGGCCAGCCTGGTCTAGAAGAGCAAGTTCCAGGACAGGAACCAAAAGCTACAGAGAAACTCTGTCTCGAAAATAAAAAAAAAAAGCTGCAAATGGTAGTAATTTATCAGCTGTGAGGTGAGTTGAGAGGAGAGAATAACAAAATAAATGTCAGTTTTCTGGCATTGGCCATTGGGTGAGTGATAGAACTATAAAGATGAGAATACAGAAGGAAGAGTGTCATGACAAAGTGGGCAGAACATCTTGTTCTCTTGTCTGTATTGCTTTGGAGATCTTCATGTTTGAATGAGGCATTGTGATTGCTTCTATATTTTATTGCATAGCCCAAAGCAATTCATCTATTTCCTTCAAATAATGTTTTGCTTATTGTGATGGTTAATCTTTGTTGCCAACTTGATGGGATTTAGAATCACCTAGGAGACACATTCTTGGGAATGTCTGGAAGGGTGCTTCCAGAGAAATTTAACTGAAAAAGGAAGAAACAGCTTGGCTATGGGCAGCACATATCCCCACAGTGCTGGGGTCCCAAATGGAATAAAAAGGAGATGGTGAGTGAAGCCCTAACATTGATTTATCTCTGCTTCCTAACTGTAGATGCATCATGAGCATGCATTTCATGTTCTTGTTCATGTCTCCCATGCCTGATTGACTATATCCCCATCAACCATGAGTCAAAATAAACCCTTCATTTTAAAAGCTTCTTATTCTCAGGATTTTGTCCCAGCAATGTGAAAATTAATCAATACATTCATTCTCTTAATTTTAATTATATGTATACTTGACTTCTCTAAATGAAATAGAATTCCCAGGGCCACAGAAAACTTACTATCATATAGGGAATGGTTGGACCAAGAAACAACATGGTGGCTTGCTGGTTTTTGGCCCCTGTTAAATGTTAACTTACACACTAATATATCTGAAGGCCTTTTAGTTCATATTTTAGGAATATCATTATATTTTTATGTCTTATTGAGAATAGTTAAGTCTGTTTTTCATTCCTTTATTGTTGACAAATTTATCAGCTAGGTTATTTTCAGAAAAAAGTACATGAATATTTATTATTCATTTTCTAAGTATAGTTGAATACAATGTCAGGTATGTATGTATGTATGTATTTGCTGTTGATTTTTTTTTAATAAAAAGGACCTATTTATACTCTATTATCCACAAGTACTGCTCATGTTATCCTCTTGTTTGTGACTCCATGGGTTCATGCAGGCTGCCACAGCTCCTAGGATTAGGGACTCACACTGAAATATCTGTTATAGTGGTTCATATTCCCAACAGATTTCTCTTTTTGACCAAACCCTGGCCCAAATAGACTAATATTATTGTGGTTGGCATGGACCAAGGAAGAGTCATTGCCCAGAAAACTAAACATTGCAGCCTAAATACAGCCACACTCTTTTCCTTTGGTAAGGGTTGATCTACAGTATTGGCCTATAGGAAAGAAAAGAAGTGATCACTGAAATGTGGGAACAGAACTAGTCAATATGGGTTTGGAGTGGTCTAAATCTGACAGTAACCCACTATTATCTGTCTGTCATCTATCTATCTTTAATCAGTATCTATCTATCTATCTATCTATCTATCTATCTATCTATCTATCTATCCATCTGTCATCCATCTATTCATCCATCCATTCATCCATCCATCATCTATAATCTGTCTGTCTGTCTTAGTTGAGGTTTATATTGTTGTGAAGAGGCAGCATGACCATGTCAACTCTTATAAAAAAAAGCATTTAATTGTGTGACTTACAGTTTCAGTCCATTATTATCATGGTGGGGAACATGGAAACTCTACTTTGCCTCCCATCCCCCACTTCACTGGGAAGCGCAACTGCGCTATTTTAGCAGGGCTTGTCCAGCTACTCTGTGGATACCTGAAAATCCTTGAATTAATGATGCTTTCCGCTGTTTTTTATTCTTTGACTTGGAGGTGACTCCCAAGAAGATGCTCTGCTCTGTCTGGTACCCTCAACTGGAAACTCTGACCTACTGCCACTGCTTCCCCAGTTTATTTCTGGTGTATTTTCAAGTCCCTGATTTGATGGTGTTACCTTTTTTTGCTTGCCTTCTTAATTGGACTACCCAAATTGTCTCTGACCCCAGGATATTTTCATTATCCAATTTAGTCATGTTTTGCAATCTCTCTGCTACTTACTATTTGTTGTTTTACTTTTGTTTGCAACATGTTTAACAAACTTATTCAGAACTGAAAGCATGGATGTTGTAGACCCTTCTCAAGACTATACAGAACAGCAAACCTCTGTTCATTCTGAGATAAAAAAAAAACCATGACCACACTCATTTTTACTTAAAAGTGTCTGATGTTTTCTCATAAAATGTTTATTTCATAGACAGCAGATTCAAAGAAGGGCTCCACTTATGGTGGATTGGAGTTGGAAATGAGAGTGAGGGAGAAAAGCTCAAAGAACTTTATTTTTTTATTATTATTTTTATTGAGCTCTATATTTTTCTCTGCTCCCCTCTCTACCTCTCCCCTCCCCTTCAATCCTCTCCCAAGGTCCCCATGCTCCCAATTTACTCAGGAGATCTTATCTCTTCTACTTCCCATGTAGATTAGATCTATGTAGGTCTCTCTTAGGCTCCTCATTGTTGTCTAGGTTCTCTAGGATCATGATTTGTTGGCTGGTTTCCTTTCCTTTATGTTTAAAAACCACTTGTATTATGAGTGAGTACATGTGATAATTTTCTTTCTGTATCTGGGTTACCTCACTCAAAATAATGTTTTCTAGTTCCATCCATTTGCCTACAAAATTAAAGATGTAGGTTTTTTTTTCTACTGTGTAGTACTCCATTGTATAAATGTACCACACTATCCTTATCCATTTTTTGGTCGAAGGACATTTATGTTGTTTATAGTTTCTCGCTATGATAAACAATGTTGCTATGAACATAGTTGAGCATATGTCTTTAAGGGACGATTGAGTATACTATGGATATATACCCAAGAGTGATATTACTGGGTCTTGAGGAATCTTGTTTCCTAATTTTCTGAGAAATTGCCACACTGACATCCCAAGGGGATGTAGCAGCTTGCATTCCCACCAGCAATGCAGAAGTGTTCCCTTTACTACACAACCTCTCCAGCATAAGTTGTCATGAGTGTTTTTGATCTTGGCCATTCTTACAGGTTTAAGATGGAATCTCAGAGTTGTTTTGATTCGCATTTCTCTGATGACTAAGGAAGTTAAGCATTTCCTTAAGTGTTTTTCAGCCATTTTAGATTCCTCTGTTAAGAGTTTTCCATTTCAGTCTGTACTCCATTTTTTTTAAATTGGATTATTTGTTCTTTTGTTGACCAATTTCTTGAGTTTTTTGTATATTTTAGAGATCAGACCTCTGTCTGATGTGGGGTTAGTGAAGACCTTTTCCCATTTTGTAGGCTGTCATTTTGTCTTGTTGGCCACGTGCTTTGCTTTACAGAAGCTTTTCAGTTTCAAGAGGTCCCATTTTTTTTTTTTTTTGGTTTGCATATATTTGAGGTCCCATTTTTTAATTGTTTCTCTCAGTGTCTGTGCTGCTAGGGTTATATTTAGGAAGTGGTCTCCTGTGCCAATGAGTTTAAGTATACTTCCCACTTTCTCTTCTATAAGGTTCAGTGTAGCTGGCTTTATGTTAAGGTCTTTGATCCATTTGGACTTGAGTTTTGTGCATGGTGATACATATGGGTCTGTTTTCATTCTTCTACATGTTGATATCCAGTTATGCCAGCACCATTTGTTAAATATACTTTCATTTTGCTTCTTTGTCAAAAATCAGACATTCGAAGGTGTGTGGATTAATATCTGGGTCTTTGTTTCGGTTCCATTTGTCCTCCTGTCTGTTTTTATGTCAATACCAGGCTGTTTTCAGTACTGTAGTTCTGCAGTAGAGTTTGAAGTCAGGAATTGTGATGCCTCCAGAAGTTCTTTTTATTGTATATAGGATTGTTTTGGCTATCTTGGGTTTTTTGCTTTTCTATATGAAGTTGAGTACTGTTCTTTCAAGGTCTGTGAAGAATTTTTTTTTGGGGGGGGGATTTTGAAAGGCATTGCATTGAATCTGTAGATTAATTTTGATAAGACTGCCATTTTTACTATGTTAATTCTATTTACCTAAGAGCATGAGAGATATTTCCACTTTCTGGTGTCTTCTTCAGTTTCTTTCTTCAAAAATTTAAAGTTCTTGTCATACAAGTCTTCCACTTGTTTAATTAGAGTTACTCTGAGATATTTTTGCTATTTGTGGCTATTGTGAAGGGTGATGTTTCTCTGAAGTTTCTAAACAGGGTAAGTATGCTTCATTTGATATTCACTGGCTAGTCTTTACAACTATGTATGTACACAGTTCTATAAACACAAAATCTTAAAATAAAAGGAACATATATACTATTCTTACTCATGACATTAAAAACATTTTTAATATGGGAATCCCAACAGATACCTACATTTTTCTTTGTGTGTGTATATATGTGTAGGTGCAGGTGCTGTTTCCATGCATGCTTATGTAAAAGAGAGTACAGTCTTAGATGCTGTTCCTCCTGGGCTGTTCATCTTATTTTTTGAGGCAAAGTTTCTTCTTGGTCTGGAGCTCACTGACTAAGCTAGTCTGGGTGGCATCAAGCACCAGGGACTCTACCTGTCTCCAATGCTGCGATTATATGCATGTGTCAATATCCCCAGGTTTTTCTCCCCATGGGCTTTAGGGATCACACTCAGGCCCTCATGCTTGCACAGTAAGCACTTTGCTGAGATATCTCCCCAGCCTCTGTCTCTACATTTTAAATTTTTACCTATTTGCTCCACAAATGTTGCTTTCACTGTGTAAGGGACCTATAAAGGTAAATGATGTATCTCTAGGTCACACTCAGCCTACCCTCTAGTACATATGGGTAAATCAACTGATAAAGGGACCAGTGACACAATAGAATTACTAAAAAAATCTTTTATCATGATGTGTGTGCATATGTGTGTGTGCATAATGATGATGGACAGTTATAAAGCCACACAATGATAGACTCACTAGTCTTCAATGGTGGATTAATTTCATCCTTAATTAGAATGGATAGGAAACAAAACCTGAGGCATTACTGAGGTAGGCCTTTGGCTGGTGTCCTAGATGGAAATAAATGGAAAAAGGAAAAAGCCAGATGAGCTTCACAAGTTCACTTCCTCTGTTCCCCGAAGACCTGAGATAAGAGCAAGTTGTACCTGTTTACATTCCCCACCAAGATGGCCTGCATCCTTGAACCATGAGATAAAATAAGCCTTCCTTCTTTAAATTGTGTTTTGTCATGTATTGATTCACAGTAATAAGAAAATAACTAATACAGCTTTTTGTTTCTTTAGTGATGTGAAAAGCATGGTCCTTTTAAGCCTCATTTTCTGCACTGGTAGCTGTGGGAAGTGTTTATTCTGAGACCCCAGAGGCTGATGGAAAACTAGATCATAAGTAGAGCTAGTGACTGGTCTTGCTTTCCTGAAACTGACTGTGCCCTCTGGTGTGTTTCATAAATTTCTCTGTAGTGCAAGAACAATGGACACTTTGCCTTAGAGAGGAAAATTGTTCTAATTACATTGGAAAGCGATGGTCTGATTACGTGGAGAGTGAATTTGAGCCTCTATGATGGATTTCAGCCTTTTCTTGTGTCTGTGTTTTCTCTTAGAGAAATGGAGTGGGCAAGCAGGTTGAGAAATCAGTTCAAGGATTCAGTTAGATGAATTGTTCAATTCGGACCTGCCTTGCCCTCCAGAACCTCACCTGGGCAACACTGGGGTTTTGCAAATTGAATTTGCCTTATGCAAGACTGACTTAGAATCTTGGTGTTGGTGTGTTCTCAGAGGCAGAGCTGGCCAACAGGCAGCAGTGGAATTTGATAAAGTGACTGAGAAAGGGCCCTGGGGTAAAGAAAGAGTATGAATGTCCTCTGCATCTTTGTAGTTGGAGAATGCACAAGCAAGTTCATTTACAAGGAGATGGATACAGGAAGGTGAGGTAATCAGAGGCTGAATTTAAAAAAATCCACTCCTATTCCCCCAGTGCAATTTTGGAGAATAGTCAAATATTCCTTAGCTTCTGTTTCCCTTGACCCACTAATAATTTCTCCAGAAAGGCTATGATAACTGACGATTTGACTCTACATTGCATAATTATTGTAGAAGCACCAAGTGATCACTCTCAACATTATTTGAAAAGTGGGTAACTCCTTCTCTCTAAACTTAATGAAATTTGAGCAGCACTCCCCAATTATACTTTCACAACTAAAGGGCAAGTTAGGAGGCAAGTGCCTAGGCATTTGAACAAAAGTAACAATGAGAAAAGTGGTTCCATTTTTTTTCCATGCTTACTTTTATATGCTCATTTATCTATCAAAGAATTACTTATTATTGAATATTTGTTACATACAGAGCACTGAGTGAGGAGTCTCTACTTAATTTCTTTCTTTTTTGTTTTTTGTTTCTTTTTTTTTTTTCGAGACAGGGTTTCTCTGTGGTTTTGGAGCCTGTCCTGGAACTAGCTCTTGTAGCCCAGGCTGGTCTCGAACTCACAGAGATCCGCCTGCCTCTGCCTCCCAAGTGCTGGGATTAAAGGCGTGCGCCACCACCGCCCAGCGTGAGGAGTCTCTAAAGTCAAAATTCTTTTATATTTTACCAGAAGCATGGTGGTGACAGCCAGTGAAGTTTCAGCTAATGGCCTCCTTCTCAAAGGCATTGACTCTTTCTAAGACATTTGTCATGTTTTGGATTTTTCTTTTTAATTTGAAAGGAGCTCTGTGAATATAGAAGCTTCACACCAGTCTTTTCCTGTTCTGTTTTACTTTTTTTTTTTGAATTTGGAAAAGGCAAGAGAAAGGAAGTTGACATTTGAATGGCTATTTTTGCCTCAGGAATCATGCTAATTTTCTTGTTCATATTTTCTCATTAGGTTTGGAGATGTTGTTTGCATTTCTTTATTTGCGCATGTCAATTCTTCCTGTCTTTATTTGCGTATGTCAATTCTTCCTGTCTTTATTTGCGTATGTCAATTCTTCCCATCTGAAACCCCTTCCTCCTGTTGCTTGTACTTGGTAGCATTTCTCATTCTTTATACTGAACTCATGCAAATACCTTAGGCTTGATGAGACTTCTTTTCCCATTTTTTTTCCCTGAGACATTAACTTTTTGTGTGCTCAGGCTGTATACTCAAACTTGCCATCTTTGTTCCTGCTGTCTCCTTCTTATGAGGGCTGGCATTACCGGCATGTACCACCACACCTGGCTTACCTTGTCCTTCTTGATCCTCAGAACAAAGCTGGATGAGTCTCGCAGCACCTATGGCTGTGAGTCTTAGAACTCTGCCCACAGATCACAAATGCTATCCATGTCTGATTTTCCCTTGCTCCACTCTGAGTTCTGAGGTGGTTCTGTGTTGTTCAACTGTTTGTGCTTAAGATACAGCACGGTTTGTATCATTGTATAGGAAGCCCATTCAGTGTCAGCTCACTGACTGAAATGGGACTGATTTCTCAGTCTGGACCAAACTCTTCAAGAGGATCACATTCTCTTCCTTTTGGGAACTGAGCTCATGAAGCAACTTCTGATAATAACTTGTTTCTTAGTTTATTGATGTCAGGGTAAAGGGGCTTTTTAGAGAAAAGAAGCAGATTTTTCTTGGAACAGAGAGTATATTCCTGGTGTGAGAGAACAAACCAGCATTTTAGCTTGTATACCAGGGTTTTTTTTTTTTTTTTTTTTTTTTTGGATGTTTCTGCCAGATTCAGTCCCTCAACTCTGGAGTGCTTTTATGTTTCTATTCATGAGACTGAATTGTAGACACTCTAAGAAACCTTGCAGAACTCAGAACAGTGAGTTACCAATTAGCGTTTTCAACAGATGTTTTTGCTGCAAAAATTGGCTTGTCCTGCATATTATGGTTTATAAACTCAATATCAATCTTTATCATCCTTGTTTTATGAACAGCATAGGACCAAAGGTGTCCAGCCTGTACCTTGAAGGTAGATATCTCACTGATATTTGATTATTGCAATTCATTAAGTCCTAATAAATTAGTCATGTTTATTAACTACATTTATTACTTTAGACATATATAATTCAAAAATTCCTAGAAGCCTCCATCCAAATCCTAATTTTTAAAAGTTCTTCTCCATGCATATTTGTGAAAATTCAGAGAAGCTATCTTTAAGAAAAAACAAAACTAGACCGAATGAACAGAGGAAAGAGAATAACTTTAATACAGTTTGTTTAGGTTGCCAAGAGTTTCTTAGGAGGGCTGTGAGCTAAACTGATGGGTTGTGTATAAATAGAAGAAAAAATCTCAATGAAAGTTATTCATTTGTTTTAATGAGTTTCGAATCCACTGGATTAAGAGAAAATTCATCTGATTTAATTGAGTGACACTAATTGGCAAGGAGAAGGAAATAAGTAGTCTGTGCTTCATAGCTATCCAAAGTTCATATTTTCTTCTAATTTCTGACAGGTTAACATTCTTCCTTTGTGCTCTGTGAGCAGATTCTAAAAATAGTTCTGTAGTTATTTAGATAGAACAGAGCAGACTAGGAAATGCTCTGTGTAGTTAGTTAGTTCTTTTTCATGTGTTAATAGTTCTGTAGTTATGGAGATAGACCAGAGCAGACTAGGAAACATTCTGTGTAGTTAGTTCTTTTTCATGTTTTAAATCAAAGGTTAAGATTTTTGTTCTTTGAATTGCTTCCTTGAATATAAAATTAGTCATCATGTTTATCTGTAAAGTTTGTGAGAGGATGAGGTGGGAGAAAGAAGGTTTGTGGGAAGGAAAGACTGGCCTAAAAAAAAAACAGGAGGGAAATGTAATTGGTCTTTGATATCTGCATGTTCTGTACCACTGACTCAACCAATGACAGAAAACATTAACAAATGAATTTGTAGTAAACATTTTCAGAATTCTTGTCATTTCTCCTAAAATGTAACAAAAAAACCATTCATATGTCTTTTGTATATGAATTCTTCTTTAGTTTTGTCTTTTAATTTATTATCATTTTGTTTATTCACTCATTCACTTATTCATTGTGTGTGTGTGTGTGTGTGTGTGTGTGTGTGTGGCAGTGGAGGCTAGATAGAGGACAAACTGTGGGATCAGTTCCCTCTTTTCATCATGTAGGACCCTGAGATGGAACTCAGGTCATCAGGCTTGGTTAAAAATGCCTTTACCCACAGAACCATCTTGCTAGCCCTAGAGTTTATACTATATTAGGTAATGTAAGTAGTCTGGAGATGAAAGTACACAACAGAATGTGCAAATAGTTCTCCATTTCATTTAGGGAACTTGAGCATCTGTGGCTTTTGGTACCTCCAGGAGTCCTGGAACTTGTCTCTTATGAGATACTCAAGGACAGTTGCATCAAGTTTTATTAGGCTGAAGATAGCTTATCTCGGGTGAGTCTTATGGTCTAGAATCCCAGCAAATAAGGACGCATGAAGATGATTATGATAGTAGCCTATAAGGCATCAAGGTCTGAAAAAAAAATGCTGCATGGTGCACAGGAGATGGTCTCTTTGCAGCTCAGGATCTCCAGCCTGATACATGTCTCTTCACTGTGGCAGAGCATAGAAGCAATAATAATTTTTAGATCTGAAAAGTCCATATAAATATGGGATAATAGGTATCTCAGGAATAATTTATAAAGACAAATGACCTTCACATGACCCTGGAGAGAGGGCCATCCCCCACGCAACTGCAGAATGGAGACTGAGACAGAAATTAAGTTTATTAAAACTTGGATTATTGTGCACACACACCTGAGTCAGTGGACAAAGATGAATGCTCACTCTAACCACATTTCCTGGGGCCAAACATCTCAGATCATTATGTGCTCATGAGGAGACATAGTTTTATTTGATTGCATTTGTTCATTTACTATAATTTGATAATATTTCCTATGAGCACACATTTAAATAATTATTTAACTAAAATGATGTTTTCAGAGTTAGCCTGGCAAGGGGGGGTTGGAATCAGAAGACTCTAGTCATGTCTGATACTCCAGCATGTGGTTTAGATTTGAATCTCATTATGACTTAGCACAAATCAGAGCAGACTTGCTATTTAAATGTGGGTGGAGTTATAAACAGTAAAAGCCTCTTAAAATCATGATCATAGTACAAAATGATAATGACTTCTTTTTTTAATTTATTTATTTATTAAAGATTTCTGTCTCTTCCCCGCCACCGCCTCCCATTTCCCTCCCCCTCCCCCAATTAAGTCCCCCCCTCCCTCAGCCCGAAGAGCAATCAGGGTTCCCTGCCCTGTGGGAAGTCCAAGGAACCCCCACCTCCATCCAGGTCTAGTAAGTTGAGCATCCAAACTGCCTAGGCTCCCACAAAGCCAGTACGTGCAGTAGGATCAGAAACCCATTGCCATTGTTCTTGAGTTCTCAGTAGCCCTCATTGTCTGCTATGTTCAGAGAGTCCCGTTTTATCCCAGGCTTTTTCAGATCCAGGCCAGCTGGCCTTGGTGAGTTCCCAATAGAACATCCCAATTGTCTCAGTGTGTGGGGGTACCCCTAGCGGTCCTGAGTTCCTTGCTCGTGCTCTCTCTCCTTCTGCTCCTGATTTGGACCTTGAGATTTATGTCTGGTGCTCAAATGTGGGTCTCTGTCTCTGTCTCCTTTCATCGCCTGATGAAGGTTAATATTCAGGAGGATGCCTATATGTTTTTTTTGGGGGGGGGTTCTCCTTATTTAGCTTCTCTAGGATCACTAATTATAGGCTCAATGTCCTTTGTTTATGGCTAGAAACCAAATATGAGTGAGTACATCCCATGCTCCTCTTTTTGGGTCTGGCTTACCTCAATCAGGATAGTGTTTTCTATTTCCATCCACTTGCATGCAAAATTCAAGAAGCCCTTGTTTTTTACTGCTGAATAGTACTCTAATATGTATATATCCCATACTTTCTTCATCCATTCTTCCACTGAAGGGCATCTAGGTTGTTTCCAGGTTCTGGCTATTACAAACAATGCTGCTATGAACATCGTAGAGCATATACTTTTGTTGTATGATAAGGCCTCTCTTGGGTATATTCCCAAGAGTGGTATTGCTGGGTCCAGGGGTAAGTTGATCCCGAATTTCCTGAGAAACCACCACACTGCTTTCCAAAGTGGTTGCACAAGATTGCATTCCCACCAGCAATGGATGAGTGTACCCCTTTCTCCACCACCTCTCCAGCAAAGGCTATCATTGGTGTTTTTTATTTTAGGCATTCTGACAGGTGTAAGATGGTATCTTAAAGTTGTCTTGATTTGCATTTCCCTGATCGCTAAGGAAGTTGAGCATGACCTTACGTGTCTTTTGGCCATTTGAAGTTCTTCTGTTGAGAATTCTCTGTTCAGCTCAGTGCCCCATTTTATAATTGGGTTGATTAGCCTTTTGTGGTCTAATTTCTTGAGTTCTTTATATATTTTGGAGATCAGACCTTTGTCTGTTGCGGGGTTGGTGAAGATCTTCTCCCAGTCAGTGGGTTGCCTTTGTGTCTTAGTGACAGTGTCCTTTGCTTTACAGAAGCTTCTCAGTCTCAGGAGGTCCCATTTATTCAATGAGGTCCTTAATGTCTGTGCTGCTGGGGTTATACGTAGGAAGTGGTCTCCTGTGCCCATGTGTTGTAGAGTACTTCCCACTTTCTCTTCTATCAGGTTCAGTGTGTTCAGACTGATATTGAGGTCTTTAATCCATTTCGACTTGAGTTTTGTGCGTGGTGATAGATTTGGATCTATTTTCATTCTTCTACAGGTTGACATCCAGTTTTGCCAGCACAATTTGTTGAAGATGCTCTCTTTTTTCCATTGTATACTTTTAGCTCCTTTATCGAAAATCAGGTGTTTATAGGTTTGTGGGTTAATGTCAGAGTCTTCTATTCGATTCCATTGGTCGACTTCTCTGTTTTTATGCCAATACCAAGCTGTTTTCAATACTGTAGCTCAGTAGTAGAGTTTGAAGTCAGGGATGGTAATGCCTCCAGACGATCCTTTGTAGTATAAGATTGTCTTGGCTATCTGAGTTTTTTGTTTTTCCATATAAAGTTGATTATTGTCTTCTCCAGATCTGTGAAGAATTTTGATTGGATTTTGATGGGGATTGCATTGAATCTATAGATTGCTTTTGGTAGAATTGCCATTTTTACTATGTTGATCCTCCCAATCCAGGAGCAAGGGAGATCCTTCCACTTTCTGGTGTCCTCTTCAATTTCTTTCTTCAAAGACTTAAAGTTCTTGTCAAATAGATCTTTCACATCCTTGGTCAGAGTTACCCCAAGATATTTTATGCTATTTGTGGCTATCGTGAAAGGTGATGCTTCTCTAATATTCCTCTCTGTTTCCTTATCCTTAGTGTATAGGAAGGCCACTGATTTTTTTTGGAATTGATCTTGTATCCTGCCACATTACTAAAGGTGTTTATCAGCTGTAGGAATTCTTTGGTAGAGTGTTTGGGGTTGCTTATGTATACTATCATATCATCTGCAAATAACGAGAGCTTAACTTCTTCTTTTCCAATACGAATCCCCTTGATCCCCTTATGTTGTCTTATTGCTATTGCTAGAACTTCAAGCACTATATTGAAGAGGTATGGAGATAGTGGACATCCTTGTCGTGTTCCTGATTTTAGAGGGATGGCTTTGAGTTTTTCTCCATTTAATTTAATGTTAGCTGTCGGCTTGCTGTAAATAGCTTTTATTTTATTTAGGTATGACCCTTGTATCCCTAATCTCTCCAAGACTTTTATCATAAAGGGGTGTTGAATTTTGTCAAATGCTTTTTCAGCATCTAATGAAATGATCATATGGTTTTTTCTTTCAGTTTATTTATATGGTGTATTACATTGATAGATTTGCAAATGTTGAACCAGCCCTGCATCTCTGGGATGAAGCCTACTTGATCATGATGGATAATTTTTCTAATGTGTTCTTGGATTTGGTTTGCCAGTATTTTGTTGGGAATTTTTGCGTCGATATTCATGAGTGAGATAAGCCTGTAATTCTCTCTCTTGGTTGGGTCTTAGTGTGGTTTTGGTATCAGGGTAACTGTAGCTTCATAAAAGGAATTTGGCAATGACTCTTCTGTTTCTATATTGTGAAATACATTAAGGAGTATAGGTATTAGGTCTTCTTGGAAGTTCTGGTAGAATTCTGCATTGAAACCATCTGGTCCTTGGCTTTTTTTGGAAGGGTGATTTTTTGATAATGGTTTCTAGTTCTTCGCAACTAACAGGTCTATTTAGATCGTTCACCTGGTCTTGGTCTAGCTTTGGTATATGGTACTTATCTAAAAAAATGTCTATTTTTTTTTTTGCATTTTCTAGTTTTGCGGCATACAGGCTTTTGTAGTAAGATCTAATGAGTCTCTGAATTTCCTCTGTGTCTGTGGTTATGTCCCTCTTTTCATTTATGATCTTATTTATTTGTGTGTTCTCTCTCTGTCGTTTAATTAGTTCGGATAGGGGTTTGTCGATCTTGTTGATTTTCTCCAAGAACCAACTTTTTGTTTCATTGATTCTTTGGACTGTTTTCTGTGTTTCTATTTTGTTGATTTCAGCCCTCAGTTTGATTATTTTCAGTCTTCTCCTCCTCCTGGGCACATCTGCTTCTTTTTTTTCTAAAGCTTTCAGGTGTGCTGTTTAGTCGCTAATGTGTGCTTTCTCTGTTTTCTTTAAGTGGGCACTTAGTGCTATGGACTTTCCTCTTAGCACTGCTTACATAGTGTCCCATAGGTTTGAGTATGTTGTCCCTTTATTTTCATTAAATTCAAGGAAGACTTTAATTTCTTTCTTGATTTCTTCCTTGACCCAGGTGTGGTTCAGTAGTTGACTGTTCAGTTTCCATGAGTTTGACGGCTTTCTGGAGGTAGGATTGTTGTTGAATTCTAACTTTAATCCGTGGTGATCTGATAAGACACAGGTGGACACTGATATTTTTTTGTATCTGTGGAGGTTTCCTTTGTTTCCGAGTATGTGGTCAATTTTGGAGAAGGTTCCATGAGCTGCAGAGAAGAAGGTATATTTTTTCCTATTTGGGTAGAATGTTCTATTGATGTCTGTTAAGTCCATTTGCTTCATTACTTCCATTAGTTCTCTTACTTCTCTATTAGGTTTCTGTCTGATTGACCTGTCCCTTGGAGAGAGAGGTATATTGCAGTCTCCTACTACTAGTGTGTGTGGTTTGATGTCTGCCTTGAGTTTTAGTAATATTTATTTTACATAAGTGGGTGCTTTTATATTAGGGGCGTAAATATTCAGGTTTGAGACGTCATCCTGACGAATTGTTCCTGTTATGAGTATAAAGTGTCCATCTCAATCTCTTCTGATTGATTTTGGTTTGAAGTCAGTTTTGTTAGAAATTAATATGGCCACACCTGCTTTTTTCTTAGGACCATTTGCTTGAAAGACCTTTTCCCAACCCTTTACTCTGAGTAGATGCCTGTCTTTCTGGTTGAGATGTGTTTCTTGCAAACAGCAGAAGGTTGGATCCTGTTTTTGTATCCAATCTCTTAGCCTGTGCCTTTTTATAGGTGAATTGAGACCATTAATATATATATATATATATATATATATATATATATTTTGGTTTTTTCGAGACAGAGTTTTTCTGTGGCTTTGGAGCCTGTCCTGGAACTAGCTCTGTAGACCAGGCTGGTCTCAAACTCACAGAGATCCGCCTGCCTCTGCCTCCCGAGTGCTGGGATTAAAGGTGTACGCCACCATCGCCCAGCTGAGAGACCATTAATATTAAGTGATATTAATGACCAGTGGTTGTTTACTCCAGATATTCTTATTGTTTTGGAAGTAGAATTTGTGTGTCTCCCTTCTTTGAGTTGTGCTAGTGAAGGGTCGCTAGATGCCTCAGTTATTGTAGGCAGTGTTGGCAATGTTGGATTCCTTGGGTTGTGATTTTCCTTCTATTACTTTCTGTAGGGCTGGATTCGTGGCTACGTATTGTTTGAATTTGTTTTTATCCTGGAATGTCTTGTTTTTTCCATTAATAGTGAGCGAAAGCTTGGCTGGGTATAGTAGTCTGGGCTTGCATCCATGGTCTTTTAGCTTCTGCAGTACTTCTATCCAGGAACTTCTGGCTTTCATTGTTTCCATAGAGAAATCAGGTGTAAGTCTGATCGGTTTACCTTTATAAGTTACTTGGCCTTTTTCCTTTGCAGCTCTTAGTATTCTTTCTTTAACCTGTATATTTTGTGTTTTGATTATTAAATGGCGAGGGGATGTTTTTCTTTGATCCAGTCTGTTTGGTGTTCTATATGCTTCTTGAATATTCAAAGGAATATCTTTCTTTATGTTGGGAAAGTTTTCTTCCGTAATTTTTTAAAAAATATTTTCTGGGCCTTTGAGCTGTGACTCTTCTCCTTCTTCTGTTCATATTATTCTTAGGTTTGGTCTTTTTATTGTGTCCCATAATTCCTGAATGTTTTTTGATGAGAATTTGTTGGCTTTGCAGTTTTCTTTGATCAGTGTGTTTATTTTCTCTATGGTGTCCTCAGAATCTGAGATTCTTTCTTCTATTTCTTGTATTCTATTGGTTATTTTTGTTTCTGTAGGCTCTGCTCGTTGACCTAGATTTTCCATATCCAGCTGGTCCTCAGTTTGTGTTTTCTTCCTTGCTTCCTTTTCAGTTTTCAATTCTTGAACTGTTTCCATTACCTGTTTGATCGTTCTTTCTTGGTTTCCCAGGGTATTATGTACGTATACTCATTTCTTCAAATTTTTGGTTATACTTCTCATCCATTTCTCTTTGATTTAATTGTAGTGGGGCGATCTGCTCTCGGTGTTGTGCGCACTCCCTGCAGCCTGCGTCTGCTGCCACGATGGTTCCCGATGGTCCCCACTGGCCTCAGAGGGCGTCCTCTGGCCACCCCTGTCTTCTGGGTTCTGGCCGCCCCCCGCCGTTCATACTGACTTCTGACATAGACATTCAATCCCAGGTTTTAGAAAATGTCTCTAGAGTTTCCCCTGAATCTTTGCGTAGGGGTATATGAGATTTTAGTTGTTGTTCTATGTTTTGAGTTAGTTTGAAGGGGGAAGTTAGAGGTATGACTCTAGTGTTGGGAAGCATGTTTAACCTGGCCTTAGGGCCAAACACTTGATTCTGGGAAGCTCAAATTTGTGGCCTGTGAACATGGAGCTCTTAACTAGGTCTTCACTCTGTTAGTTTGACACAAGTCCACAGTGATACTCTGGCTAGAACTGGGCTCCCACACTGGTTTCTGAGTTATTACTTTTGTATAGCTGCTCTTTAATTAGAATATGAGAATCTATTCCACTGACACAGACCGCATGGGTAGGTAGTACAAACCAATCCCTGGTTTGTTTCTTACTGACAATTCACAGCATATTCAGAGTCATTGGATGCTCATGTTGTTTGTGAATGAGCATGGCTGGAAAACTGATGTCCGTTTAGACTTATTGCTTCTTGGGAGCCCATCTTCAGCAAAGTCCCTTCTCTTCTCCTGTTGGATCACTTCTGTGTGTGGCTGATGTAAAAGCTGTTCCTGTTAACTAGATTGCGGTGATGCTGAGGGGCTTGAGGCACTGCATTATCCCATCTCAAGAGTGTCTTTCTTGCTTGTATGGATTGCAGTTTCTTCACTTAGAATAAGTTCATTGACAGCAGGGGTTTCATTCACTTTCCAGGTAGGATGCTTGGCAGGGCAGTTGTGGCACAAACACTAAGCTGCACATAAGCTCATCTCTCTGATATGACTTTGTGAAAGATCAGTATATCTCACTGTGATGCTCCGGGTCCCATGGAGGACACTCTTAACGGCAATTATAAGTTTGTCTGGCAATTCACCTTTTCTAGGGAAAGCAGTAGGAATTCTGTTAATTACTAGTATAAATGGAGAGACTTCTCCATTTGCATCCCCTTCAAGATTAAGGATTTGAAATAATCTGGGGAACTGACTGAGAGCAGCCATTAGCTTCTGATATGGCCTTGAAGTGTGTGTTAAAAAATTCAGAACTGGGAAGATGACAGTTGGCGAAGTATTGCTGCTTAAGCATGAGGACCTGGATTTAGTTCCTGACATGCACATAAAAACTGGATGCAATGGTCCATGCCTTTAATCCCAGCTGAGGAGATGAAAGCAGGAGAACCCACAGAGTTTGTTGGCTAGCCAGTCTCTGGCTGAACAGGTGAGCTACAGATTCAGTGAAAGGTATTATTTCAGAAACTAAAGTGAAGAGTGACCCAAGAAGACACTAGATTTTGTTCTCTTTTTTCATTTGCATACACATCTGTACACAACTGAGCAAAACAAAACAAAATAAAACAACTCAAGTCAATCACTCTTGCTTTAGACCTTTACAAGATGTTCTTTTTCTCTTTGTTTTTATTCTCTTTAAAAAAAATAAAAACAAATTAAAACAGATGAGTATTCCTACCTTTACAACTATATCTCTACAGATAAAATCCTAAAAGCAGATAATCTAATACCCCTTTAAATCTCAAATTTTGAAGAATGGAAACTGGCTTATGAAAATGAAGCCCATAATCTAAACCAACAGACTAGACAACCTGTTCTAAATATTGGGAGCAGCAAAGTCTGAGAGAAAGGAGTTGAGTTAGGATAGGAACAAACCATGTTCCAGTGAAGAGTTGCTATGGCAACCTCAATAGCTTTCCACAGTCAAGAGTTCGTTTGTTTGTTTGTTCGTTCGTTCCTCCCTTCCTTTCTTCTGTCTTTCCTTCTTTCTTTGCTTTCTTCTTTTTCCTTTTCTTTTAAAAATTTCAAAGAGATTAACCACATAATTTAGATAGTGTTATATAAGAGAGAGATTTTACCCCTTTTGTTGAAAATAACTTTTTCTCATATAATACGTTCCCCTCTATTCCCCTGGGACCTGGATTTAGTTCCTGACATGCACATAAAAACTGGATGCAATGGTCCATGCCTTTAATCCCAGCTGAGGAGATGAAAGCAGGAGAACCCACAGAGCTTGTTGGCTAGCCAGTCTCTGGCTGAACAGGTGAGCTACAGATTCAGTGAAAGGTATTATTTCAGAAACTAAAGTGAAGAGTGACCCTCCTCATTTCCCCTCCCATCTTGATTCTTACCCTTTCTGTTCTCGTCAGAAAACAAAAGTTTCCAATGGATAATAATAAAATGGAATAATGTATAATAAGATAAAGCCCAAGCTAACAATGGAATAGGACAAAACAAGCAAACATAAGTAAAAGAGCCTGAGAAAAGGCATAAGAAACAGATATAGATTCAGAGACCCACTTATTCATATACCTGGGAATCCCATAAAAACACTAAACTGGATATGCACAAGATCTGTAGGGTATAAAGAAAGAAAAATAGATAAATAAAATGAAATAAAATTAAAAAAAACCTATGAAACAAAGATAGGGAGGAGGAGCCTTGACATGACATCATGAGACTAAGGACCTCCAATTGAGCTCATTTTCTATTGTCCATCTACTGTTGGGCATGCTGCCTCCCATCAAGAGTAATTTGTTTCCCTAGTGAGACTCCCTTGGAGAAAACGAAATTTTTATTTTCAAATGGTTATCAGTTAGAGATTGCTTCTGGGTTAGGGATAGGAACACGTGTTCCCTGCTCCTTTCAGCTTTATGACCCCATCTGCTGTAGACCTGTGAGGACCTTGTATATCTGTCTCTGTGAATTCATAGTCACAGGCTTGTTGATTTAGGTATTCTTGTTTTCTTGGTGTTCCCCATCCCTTCTAGCTCTTATACTCTTCCTGCTTCCTCTTCTGGTTAGGAGGGGCATTCCCTGAGCTCCAGGCAAGGATTTTAATGGAGATATTCTGTTCATGGGTGAGTGTTCCAAGCTCTCTCACTCTCCACGTAATATCGGACTGTGGGACCTCTGTATTTGTTCCCATCTTCTCTGATGATGGCTGAGCAAGCTATTGAACTCTGACTATAGCATAATGTCATTAGACATCATTTTATTGTTTTTTTATTTGAAGAATAGTATTTGATTTTACCCTAGGTTCCTCGACTATCTAGTCTCAAGATCTTTGTCACCTAAGCAGTGCTGAGACATATAGCCTTATGGACTGAGCAATTTCTGGATTCTTGGACTTTCCATTCATGGCCAGTCATTGTTGGATTAGTTGGACCACTTCATATAAGTAAGTCTAGTAAATTCTATCTGTCTGTCTGTCTGTCTGTCTGTCTGTCTACTATCTTTCTATCATCATTCTATAAGTTCTATTACTCTGTGACAAACAGCTATAGCCTTGGCAATGGCCTGGGTTATTTAGGGGTTCCCATAGGATTCCTTTGGCCAACAGCTCAATTAGATGTAACCCAATCTCTGTACCAGAGCATTTATTTAGTGACAAGAGATGTCTAGTTGGGGCTCTGTTCTGTGGGATAATGTTCTTTTTTATTTTAAAATACACTCTTATTTTTATGATTTGATATTAGAGTAATTAAAAATAACATTTGTTTTGTGACCATATACATAGTTTTTAACTTTAGATTCTATTTTACTTCTTTTTTTTTATTGATTTTATTGAGCCATACAGTTTTCTCTATTCCCCTCCTTTCCTCTCCCCTCCCCTTCAACCCTCTCCTATGATCCCTATGCTCCAAATTTATTCAGGAGATCTTGTCTTTTTTTACTTCCCATGTAGATTAGATCCATACATGTCTCTCTTAGGGTCCACATTGTTGTTCAGATTCTCTGGGACTGTTTGTTGTAGACTGGTTTTCTTTGCTTTATGTCTAAACACCACTTATGAGTGAGTACAGATGATATTTGTCTTTCTGGGTCTGTGTTACCTCACTCAATGTCATGTTTTCTAGATCCATCCATTTGTCTGCAAATTTCAAGATGTCATTATTTTTTCTGCTGTGTAGTACTCCATTGTGTAAATGTACCATATTTTCCTTATCCATTCTTCGGTCGAGTGATATTTAGGTTGTTTCTAGATTCTAGCTATGACAAACAATGCTGCTATAAACATAGTTAAGCACATGTCCTTGTGATTTGATTGAGCATCCTTTGGGTATATGCCCAAAAGTAGTATTGCTGGGTCTTGAGGAAATTTGTTTCCTAATTTTCTGAGAAATCTCCATACTGATATCCAAAGAGTCTTTACCAATTTACCCCACATCCTCTCCAGCATAAGTTGTAATCAGTTGTTTTGATTTGGATTTCTCTGATGGCCAAGGATATTGAGCATTTTCTTAAGTGTTTTTCAGCCAGAAGATGTTCCTGTACACTGTAAAGATTTGTCACTCATATTGGTACCTGATATTTCCTTCAGTTTCTTTCTTCAGTGTCTTAAAGTTTTTATCATACAAGTCTCTTACTTGCTTAGTTAGAGTTACCTAAAGGTACCTTATATTATTTAAGACTATTATGAAAGGTTTTGCTTCCATGAATTTTTTCTTACTCTGTTTCTTTTAATTTTCATATAGAAGAGATATTGAATTCATTTTTGATTAATTAATTAAAATTAATTAATTCTTTTATTTTTATGAATTCATTTTGATTACTGTTACTTTGTAGAAAGTATTTATCAGCTGTAGGTGTTTCCAGGTGGAATTTTAAGGGACACTTTAGTATATTATTATATCAGATGCAAATAAAAATACTTTGGCTTCTTGCCAGATGGTGGTGGTGCACAATTTTAATCCCAGCACTCCAGAGGCAGAAGCAGTTGAATCTCCATGAGTTTGAGGCCAGCCTAGTCTATAAGAGCTAATTCTAGGACAGGTTCCAAAGCTTCACAGAGAAACCCTGTATCCAAACAAAACAAAACAAACAAACCAACAAAACCCACAAAAATACTTTGGCTTCCCCTTTCTTATTTGTATCCCCTTGATCTTCTTTAGTATTCTTATTGCTGTAACTAAGATTTTAAGTACTATATTGAATAAGTATGGAGGGAGTGGACAACCTTGTCTTGTTCCTAAGTTTAGAGGAATTGCTTTGAGTTTCTCTCCATTTAAGTTGATGTTGGCTATGGACTTGCTGTAAAATGCCTTTATTATGTTGCAATATGCCCCTTGTAGCCCTAGCCTCTCCAGGATTTTATCAAGTATGGCTGCTGGATTTTGTCACCAGCCTTTTCTGTATCTAAGAAGATGACCATGTTATTTTGTCTTGCAGTTTGTTTATATGGTAGATTGCATTAATTGATTTATGTATGTTGAACCATCCTTGCATCTCTCGGATAAAGCAACAAGTGATGGGAAGAAGTTTGGAGGGGAAGATCTATTTGATCCACTGAAGATGAAGATATGGAAGGAAGTGAGGCTACAGCTGGTAATCTGCTACAGATTTGGGAATGTGACTGTGGGAATGAATTTGGAGGAGAAAAAGGAAGCGATAAAGATCTACACTTAGCCTATCTGTTTCCCTGGCCATCGTCCAAGAATTATTTCTTCATCATTCATGACAACTTGTAGGACCTGAGGCTCTATAGAGCATCCCAAGCCGTAATTTAAGAATCCCATCTCTTTCTTTTTAATGCTTCTTTTTGATGTCTTGGGTTCCACAGAGGCAGGAAAGTGAGAGGTAGAAGGCAGTACAGGAACTTTCCTTGTATTTTTTTTCCCCAGTAGGGACAGATGTTAACATCGACTTAGATTAGTGTTCTCAACCTGTGGATTGTGACCCCTTTGGGTTCACATATCAGAGATCCTGGATATCAGATTTTACATTACAATTCATAACAGTAGCAAAATTACAATTAAGAGAGCTGAAAACAACAGACTTAGGTAGAGTTCATTGGCAGAATCAGCAACATGGCCCTACCTAACTGCAAAGAGGGTGGAAAGATGAGTTTCCTTCATAGAGTGAGAATGTGTCATGATATTTGGGACCAGTAATAATGTCCATAGAGTACAATCTGAATGGAAATGGACTTGCTATGAGGGAACACTATTTCAGCATTTTCCTATTGTTTTTTTCCTTCTCAGACCATGTTTGGCATCATTGGCTATCCACTCTACATCTCTTCCTACATGTCTGCCATTGGGCTCATTTTGAGAGTTTAAGTAGTTGTGTGTGTGTGTGTGTGTGTGTGTGTGTGTGTGTGTTGCGGGGGAGGGAGAAAAGTTGGTTCCATTCTTTTTCCTCTCCCAGTAAAGTCATTTCTTAGTTCTAAGACTCCTTAAAGTACTTATTTTGACAAGATCATGTGATACAAAAGCACAATTTTGAAAAGTCACCACAGATCCCTCTGGCTCATTTAGGAGCCATCTGGAAGAGGCCTTAGGGCCAAGGAATACATGCTGTTTCTCTAGCCTCTGGGAGCCATCCCTAGGGAGCAAATATACATACGTATTTAGGCTATAAATCATTTTGCTCACTGATGCTAAATTAACTTTTAAACCTTCTAAACTCCTGGCTGGATCCTGGGTTTCAGTATGCAGAGCCTTGAATTTGCTATTGATTACATGTAAATTGCTTTTGTTGTGCAATTTAAGGCACACATCAGTACAAGCACAGCACTGTCTCCAAAGGCTGGCCTATGACTACTTGAAGTGTGGGTGAAGATCAAATTTCCAAGTCCCATTTCAGACCCTCTTTGATCTTGGCTTAATAAATTGTATTGTGAGGATGCTGAACTCAGTATTTTTTGAAGGAAATACTACATTAACAAACAAAATCAGGGCAACTTGGTAGAATCAGATACCCCTTGTCCCTAAAATGATCCCTAAGAACTGCTGAAGAAGTCTAGAACCTTCTGAGAGCTGGTCTGAAATCTTTTAGGGGAGTGAGACTTAAATTTTTTCTTTTTTTGAAAAAAAATTGGTCTGTGGTCCTAAGTGAAGAGGGTTGTGGGGTGTGTCTTTCCTTTCTGCTGGTTCTTTGTGTCTACCTGTTATCCACTCTTTGTCGCTCTGTCATTTTCTGTGACCATGTTTCTATTTTACTCTGTGTCGCTGTCCCTTGCCTTCTCCCTTTTTTTCCTAGAACTGATGCATATTTCTTCTACCAGGTGAATCAGTGAAGATTTGAGAAGAGTATTAGAATCCCATTTGAAGATGCAAAAGTTGCTTTGATTGAAGATTTCTCTTCTATTTTATTTTTTACACTTTAATGGGATATTCTGGTTCATTTTGTGATTTTTGAAGTTAGATTCATTAACTTACAGGGTTTAATATTTCCTAACATCTCCCACCCAAGTTCTGGAAGGCACATGAGGGACTTATTTAAGAAAGTGGATGATATGTGGCATACATTGTGCATACAGGTTTCTGTTTTATTTTGACTATATTTAACTATGCAAACACCACTTGACTCATGATTATTTTGCTTTGGAAATATGAGGTATTTATTATGTTAGAATGATATGAGATCAGATATGACAGAACTCCTTCAGGAATAAGAAACCTTAATTAGGTTCAAAATTATCCTGGTTTATCCCAGGACTAGATCCTACAACATCTTAATTTATTACATTTAACTGTTTTATTTTTTAAAAGTTATTATGTTTAGCTTCAACCATAGTGAGAGCTACTGTGTGTCTCCCATGTTTCTTCATAATAGTTTTATTCCTAAATACAATACTGCATTGTTCCTAACAACAAGGACATTCAGAAAGTACAACCACATAATGCTCTAACACAAAACAGCAATAAAATTGAACCTAGTAAACCTTAAGATAAAACTAACATCAAATCCATCTTGGATTAAGATTTGACTGTCTTTTTCTAATGATACCAATATAAATTTTAAAAATTATTATTCATGTTTACTATGTGTATAAAATAATGAGTCTCATTGTGACCCCCAGTGTGAATTTCATGATTTTGAAGTTGAATATAGATGTAACCTGTATATAGTGTTATGTGAGATTGATGTATTCATTCAATATTGCTAAATAACAATGTTTATAGATATTGGAAAATAACTTACAGAGGGACAAATAAAGCATTGCTTAACTTGTAGCTAATAATACAATTCAGGGTACCTTTGGAAGAAGGCACAAAATTTAAAAATGATAGAGAAAACCACAGGGCAAGTGAACTGGGCACCATTATTAGAGATTGGAGAATCAGGAGGCTGTTTTAATAGTGTTTGAAATACGTGGAGCTGTCCGGTGGTCCATGGGTCTACAGCTCTGGAGTGTGATTAGGGCTCTGCCATACCCTCAGATTTGTCTTAGAGAGGAGAAAGAGGAAATCTTGAAGGGAATACTTTTTAAAGAGAAATGTGGGTGAGAATGATTTTTCTGCATGTATGAGAGAATACACCATGTGTGTGCAAGTGCTCTTGGAGGCCAGAGTGGGCATTAGATTTTCTGGAACTGGAGTTATTAATTATTGTGAACTGCTATATGAGTGCTGGGAACCAAACCCAATTCCTCTGCAAGAGCAGCAAGTGCTCATACCTGTTGACCTAACTCTCCAACCCTGGGAGAACATTTTTTTTAAAGAAGTGAATGAAAGAAATTGAGGACAGAAAACTATAAACAAAACAAACCAGAGAAATCTAACATGTCCTCTCAGAGTTATTTTTCTTATGGGTAGAGCTGGAGATCACTGAGTTAAGTTAAATAAGCCAGGCTCAGAAGGACAAATATTACCTCTGTCATATGGTCTTCCTCCCCTCCATAAGGAAAGGGCCCATAGCATGATGCATTTTAGTGGTGAGTAGCATTCCTCCCTCTCTGGGTGGCCTTATATGCTTCCACTGTCCGTAAATGTTCCATGTTGACTTTTAAGATCTTAAATTGCAGAGGAAAGAGAAAATCAAAAGGAAGCTTGAAAAAACAAAATGAGAGCAGAAGTGATGAAAATTGACGGAGAGAGACTGCTTGGTTTCTTCATTGTTTTTATACTTCCCAGTCTATAGCTTCAGAAGGGGAACTGTTTTGGAGAAGGGAAAGATTAAGGAAAAGGGGAATGCAAGGGAAAACACAGAATTTCACCCCATTTCTCTCATTTGTTGAGCCTGGATTTAGTGTGTGTGTGTGTGTGTGTGTGTGTGTGTGTGTGTGTGTGTGTGACATGAAATAAAAAGAGGATGGAGAAAAGAGGGAATAGTGAGAGTGAATTGGTAGGAATGTGAACAAAATACAAGAATACGTATGTATGAAAGTGCCATACAAATGTTGTTAAAAGTCAACAAGAAACTTAAGAAAGCTGCTTTTCTCTTCCGTTTTATCAAGGTATTTATTAACTAGAGGACTGAGTCATTGCAATTCATATTTTGCTATACATGAAAACTATAAAGTTGCCTTCTGCTTTGCACTAAAGAATATAAAGAAAACAGTCTACATACAAGTTTAAATAGAAGGCTAATAATTCACAGTGGACTTTTTAGTTGACATCATGATACAAATGACTGCTATTTGGGATAGTTTCTTTGCCAAAATAACAGGCAACATTCTATGGATTTGCCTCTTACTAGTTTATGGATTGAACTGCTGGCATGTTTGTGTTTTGAGACCTATTCTAGCACGATTAGATTCACCGCATGAAAAACACAAAGACCAGTTCAACCCAGGAAATAATCAATTTTTCATGCTCATTATCATTTAGATGAGTCTCTTATAAGGTAAGGGCTGCAGCATGACACATTTAATGCTGAGGAGCACCCCTTCCTCTCGGGGTGGCCTTATATGCTTCCTTTAGCAGTCTCCTGTGCTGCGTGTAAAGCTGGTAAGATATCAAATTGCAGAGTAAGTAGAAAATCAAAAGGGAGAGCTGGAGAAATGATGAAACTTGACTGGTAACTGTCCAGTTTTTCATTGTTTTTGTAGTTCTAACTGTATGGTTTCTGGTTGTCCTAGAGAAAAATAAAAAGCTTTCAGAGCTTGGTTATTTTATTAAAACTTTTATATCTCAACACCATTTAGAAGCCTTTTAATTCCTCCTACTGAATCCAGAAAACCATTAATATTTCTGGAAAGTGCAAATGAAAACAGACAGAGCTCTAGCGGTTGCAGCAGCCAGGGCCCAAGGCTCAGGACAGGACCTTACCTGGGTATCTTCAAAGACTTCCTTATTGGAGGGTAGAGAGTCCTGTTCTTATGACCTAATTAATCAAACTGTAATTTTTGTGAGTTGACTATAGCTAAGCTTAACAAGGTTATAGGACTATTCTGAGTAACTTCCCTTATTCTGACAGTTGAGAGAGGTGCCAATGGATTCATTCATTCTTTAAGGAATAGATCCTCAAAGCTCTGTAGTGGTGCTGTATTCTGATTAAAAATAGCTCTGACCTTTGGCTCTTGCTATGAGGCCTACAGGCTTAAATTCACATTGTCTCTCTTACTGTGAACTCATACTGTCCCTCTCCCTGGGGATTAGTCAGCAGAATGTGTGCATGTAGTTTGTATCATATGCCCTGATGTCAGCTGGATATGCCCAAGCGATGAAAGATGAAACAGTAGAAATGACTAGATCTCTGAGATCTGAACCTGGGGACGGAAAAATGCCATCACCTTTCTCCCCAATATAAGGTCAGATTATTTTTAGTATAGCAAGTGTTTTTTTCACCACTGAAGCCGCTGGCAACGATAAGATGATTTCCAAGGTGTACACAACAGAGGAGGAACTCAGCTGATGTGCCTAGCTTCCATCTTATCGCTGCTCATTAGAAAGACAATGCAAACCAGCTGTCCCCTGGTGTTCGCAGAAGAAAGATCCAATTAACTAGCCATCCTCCACCTGGTTCCAGACTTAGCCAGCTCCTTACAAGCCTGTAAGAACAGCCAGCATGCATGAATTTTTGTCATTTAATGCAAGCTATGGGGTGAGGAGCGATAGACTGACCAACATTCTCTGAAATACCTTGGAGAGTGACAAGTCAAGTGTCTTCTGAGCTTGGCTATCTGGAAAGGCAGCAATTTCATTGGATACTGACTTAAAACTGTCCTTTATTGTGGCATATTGTGAATTTGTGAAGCCAGAAATACAATGAATTTCTATGAATGTAGGTACAGGGCCATTGTGAGACGCAGTGCATTCAGCTGGACTTTCTTTTTTGGTAAGAGTGAGATTTAAGATGTGAAGCACTTGACTGTCTTGTAACTAACTGTACACCTGTACTGGAACATTCAGATGTAACAGGAACTCATTATTCAGGCTTTCCTTTGTGAATTTGTCAAAAATACCATGATTAACTCAGAAATAAAAGGCAATGTCTAGAGCCCTTCAGTTGTCAGTATTCCATCTTTTAAACATCAAGCACATAATTGGCTCCTGACCATTTAGGCCCAGGAATAAAGTGTCTAGTGATGTGGATCCTGGAAATGCTTCAGACCTTTGATTTCCTGGTGCAACACCCCGTTCTCAATAGAGCCATCAATAAAGCAATCATTTCTCAGGAGCTCAGACTGAAAAATCTGCTGCATTACACTTTCCAATCTCTTCAAAATCACATTTTTAAAAAATTCCATTTTGCTGCAAGATGACCAATCTCATCTGATTTATAAGCAGTGGCCTCGGAGGAAATATGGAAGACTTGGAGTTGAAGCCAGGGAACAAACATGCCAGCCGGAAGCAGACACTTCCTGCATTTTGAGCTTGCAGCTTCCAGAGCCAGCTTTACAACGTGTCAGTTTGCAATTTGTTAAATTATGTAGCAGAGACCCATTCATTTGTCAGAGAGGGTGATGTGTATTCCATCCTAGGCATCTGTGTGGGGCTTATGTAGCAGAGACCCATTCATTTGTCAGAGAGGGTGATGTGTATTCCATCCTAGGCATCTGGGTGGGGCTTATGTACACCTATACTTTCGGTCTGCTCAAGGAAACCTAGAAAGATTTTTCCTTATAATTTCTTATTGTGAGACATTTTTTAGAAATGAATTTTAAGTGTCAAGTGTCAGTAAAGAAATCACTTCCCTGGTAAGGATTTAACTGTCATCTTTATAATAATGCCATAATACATTCAGAAAAGAAAATTTAGATTTCTCTGGTGAAAAGGTTGTTACAGCTTCTGTGTATCAGAGAAAGGCTTTCAATGTAATATGCCCAGTGAAATTTCTTTAGCTCACTTGAGGGTCATGCATCTTAATCTACTTAAGTTTTCTATTAGTTATATCCTACTCATGGTCAGAAACCAAACACCTTATTGAAATTGGATTTCTAGGGCTTTAAAAATGAAATTATTGCTCTCCAAATTACAATCACAATATTGATGTTTAAAAATTATTTCAGGAGAAGTTATCTGTCATTGTGAATTGATTAGCACTCGATTAGTTTAAATCTGGTAAATAACTTTTTTAAATTCTCAAATGCCCCCCCAATCCTTATCATTTAACCCTTCTGATTGTGAAGATATGCCTGTCATGTGACTCAGTGACTTCAACCAAAGAATGGATAAAGAAAATGTGGTATGTTTACACAATGGAGTGTTATTCAGTTGTAAAAAGCAACAACATCATGAAATTTACAGGGAAATAGATGGAACTAGAAAAAATTCTGAGTGAGGTAACCCAGACTCAGAAAGACAAACATGGTATCTACTCACCCATAAGTGGACACTAGATGCAAAGCGGAGGATAGTTAGACTACAATCTACAGCTTCAGAGAAGCTAAGTAACAAGGAGGACCCTAAGAGGGATGCATGGATTGTCTTGGGAAGGGGAAATCAATGGGTAAACTGTGGCAGGAGGGTGCTAGAGGGGAGGGGATGGGAGAGGAGAACATGAAGGAAAGGGATGGTTGGAGTGGAAGAGCAATAAAAGGAATAGCTTTTTTTTTTGTTTGTTTTTGTTTTTGTTTTTTCAATACAGAGAAAGAGATATCTTGATAGAGGGAGCCATTATGGGGTTAGGGAGAAACCTGGTGCTAAGAAAATTCCCAGGAATCCACAAAGAAGACCTGAGTTAAGACTCCTAGCAATAGTGGAGAGGGTGTCTGAACTGGTCTTGCCTTTAATCATATTGGCAACTACCCTCACTGTCATCATAGAGCCTTCATCCAGTTAGTGATGGAAGCAGATTCAGAGATCCACAGCCAACAGGCCGAGCTCTGGGGAGGAAGGATTATATGGAGCAAGGGGAAGAGGGGGCAAGATCCTGAGGAGGAAATCTACAGAGACAGTTGAACCAAGCTCGTGAGTACTCAGGAACTCTAGGCTGCATGGTCCCAAACTAGGCCCGCTACAGGTAGGACACAGTTTTATAGCTTGGTCTGTTTGAGGGGCCCCTGGCAGTGGACCAGGATCTATCCTGGTGCATGAGGTGGCTTTTTGGGGTCCATTCTTTATGGTGGGATGCCTTGCTCAGCCTTGATGCAGGGAGGAGGGGCTTGTTCCTGCCTCAACTTAATGTGCCAGGCTTTGTTGAATCCCCTTGGGAGACCTTACTTTTTTGGAAGAGTGGATGGGGGTAGATTGCCGGAGATGTTGGGGGAGGAGGAATGGGAGGAAGTGTGTGAATGGGAACTGTGGTTGTTTTGAAAACTGAATAAAAAATTTTAAAAAAGTGAAAAATGATACGTTGTTGCACACACACACACACACACACACACACACACACACACGATACATTTAAAGCAGACAGGATCAAAAAAGTATTCATCCTGGTATAGTTAAAACACTAAAATACAGAACAACGGAAACACATTGAAATCTACAAGGGAGAAACACCAAGTCACATATAAAGGCAAATACACAAGAATAATATAGATTTTTCAACAGAAACTCCAAAATGTAGAGAAATTAAACAGTGTGTCAAACTCTGAAAGACAACATCTGCCAAGACAAATGTTTATATCCAGTAATGTTATCTGTTATAATCAAAGAATTTATTTCCATGATGAACAAATACAAACTAAAGGAATTCATTATCATTAAACCAGTCTTACAAAAGATATTTGAAGGACTCCCATACAACCATAGAAAAAGATAAACAGCTCACCAGGTCACAGGAAAGAATAAAGTGCAGTAGAATAGTTTGAAAGTATATGAGGATTAAGATACTATCATTTGAAACAGTGATGACAAAATGACAGAAATTAATATACATCTTGAAACAAGAAATCTGAATCTTAATGGTTTTAATTCTCTAATCAAGAGACACAGACTAGCAGGGCTAAAAAGCAGGACCCATTTATTTGTCTGCAATAAATGCACCTCACTGACACAGACGAATACTGTCTTAGGGTAAAGCATCAAGTAAAGCATTCTAAGCCAATAGAAAAAGAAAACAAGGACATATAGCAATTTTTAATACCAGATATTAAAGCATAACAAAGTACAGGTCAAACCAAAATTATTGTGAAGAGATAAAGAAGGTAATTTTACTGATTAAGCAAATAATCTATGAAGAATATATAATAACTCTAAACATATACACACTGAACACTGGCACACCCAATTTCATAAAACAAATACTATTGGATGAGAATACACAGACTCATTATAGCACAATAGTAGTGGGCAACTTCAATACTCCATAGAAGACAGTTCATCCAGACACAAAATTAATGAAGCAACATAGGTGTTTAAAAATATTGTAGTTCAAATGAATTTGAAATGCATCTACAGCATATTCCACTCAAACACTGCAGAATATACATTCTTATCAGAAAACAATGGAATTTTCTTGAAATTAGTCCATACCCTACGACATAAAGCAAATATTACCAAATGAATGAAAATTAGAGAAACTTCATATATTCTATGAGACAACAGTGGATTAAAACTAGAAGTCAAAGCCGGGCGGTGGTGGCGCACACCTTTAATCCCAGCACTCGAGAGGCAGAGGTAGCCAGATCTCTGTGAGTTCGAGGCCAGCCTGGTCTACAACAGCTAGTTCCAGGACAGGCTCCAAAGCTACATAGAAACCCTGTCTCGAAAAAAACAAAACAAAACTAGAAGTCAAGGGAGACTATAGAAACCATACAAACTCATGTAGATTGAAAAATAAAAACTTTTGAATGATGAATGTGTCCTCAAAGAAACCAGGAGGCAAAGTGAAAAAAAATCTTAGAATTGAATGAAAATGAAAATATAACATACTAGAACCTATGGGATACAATGAAAATGCTACTAAGAGTACAATTTATAGTTATAAACATATTATCTATTGGAGAGATAAACAAAAGACTAATGACACAACTTAGAAAAAGAACATATCAAATCCCAAGTAAGTAGACTATAAATTATAGATATCTGTTCAGAAATTAATGAAATAGAAATGAAAAGAGCAGCACAAAGAATCAATGAAACATAGAATCACTCACTTCTTTTAAAAAAAGATTTTATTTATATGAATGCTCTGTATGCATGCACACCTGAATGCCAGTAGAGGGCATCAGAGTTCATTATAGATAGTTGAGAGCCACCACATAGTTGCTGGGAATTGAACTCAGAACTTGTGGAAGAACAGCCAGGGCCCTTTCTTCAGCTCCCTGAATTGACCTTCTTTGAAATAAAAAGGTAGGTATTGGCAAACCCTTAGGCAAGCTACCAAAAGAAAGAAAAGTCCCAAATTAATATAATTAGAGAGAAAAAAGGGAGCCATTACAACAGAGATCAGTGAAATCCAGAGTATCATGAGGGCATACTTGAAAACTTTATTTCAATAAACTGCAATATCTAAAAGAAATGGGTTAGTTCCAAGACACATGTTGTTGTAATTTAGGAAAAGTGGCACTTGAGACAAAGATGCCACGCTATAGAACTCAGGTAAAAGAGTTTTTTGTTTTTGTTTTTTTTTTTTTAATTGGGAAAAAGTGAATGGGAAAAGTGGGGAGGGGAGAGGGGAAAGACTGGCCTCCATCGACAGAAGAGAAGAAAGGAGAGGGAGAGAGATAGAGGCTGGGGAGTGGAGGGGGGAGGTGGGCAAGGCCCTTAAAAGGGAACTTAAGGTAGTGAATGTGCATAGGAGGTGCTTTTAGTGGTTACAGCTGAAGACATATACCCAAGGTCAGGCCAGTGCAGATGCCTGAATACTAACTAATATGACTTGCCAAGATTAAACGAAGAGTATTAAAAGGCTTAATCATATATATAAATAATGAAACTGAACTAGTAGCAAAAATCTGCCAAATAAAAATAGCCCAGATCTAGATAGATATACTGCTAACTTTTACCAGACATTAAAAGAAAAACTAATACCAGCATTCCTCCAATGATTCTATGTACTAAAAAAAGAAGGAACACTACCAAACCTCACCTATGATGCCCATATTATCCTTAAGGGGTACAATAACAAGAACAACAAATATAAGAAAAAGTAAATTATAGGTCAATCTCTCTGACTAATACAGATATAAAACTTCCCAATAAAGCAACTTGCAAACTGAATCCAACAATACATTAAAAAGATCCTTTAACAGGATAAAGTTGGCTTTATTTCAGTAATGCAAGGAACATTCAAAATATGCATATCAAAGAGTCACATAAGTGCATTCAAAGAGAGAGATCACATGATCATCTCAGTAGATGCAGAAAAAGGCTGTTGGAAAACTTCAATATCCCTTTATGTTAAATGCCATGAACAAGCTAGGAATAAAAACCATAGATAACATTATGCTAAGTGAGGACAATTTCAAAGAATTTCCACCAAAATCAGGAGGAGATCAGGATTTCCATATTCTCTATTCTTATTCAATATAGTGTTTCAGTACTAGCTAGGGTAATAAGAGAAGAAAAAGAATTGCAAAATATACAAATAGGGAGAGAGAAAGTCAGATTTTTCCCTATTTGCAATGACATAGTTATGTAGGATGCTATAAAGACTTTACTAGAAAACAGACATTTTCAGCAAAGTAGCAAGATACAAAATGAATATGAGAAGGAAGAAATCAGAAAAAATTCAATTCCTAGTAGACTGAAAAAATTTTATACAAGAATAAACCTAATCAAGGAGGTATAAAGCAATAAAATTTGAAGACAATATTAGAAGATGGGAAGAACTATGTGCTTATACTTATGAATTAGCAAATTTAATACAACAATGGAAATATTACCAAAATCGATCTACAAATTCAATTCAGTCTCCACCAAATTTCCAAAGATATTCTTTATGGAGTTATAAACAACAACAAAAATATTTACATGTAGTGCCTTCAGGACAGCCTGGAAAGCTACAGAGAAACCTGTCTCGAAAAACAAAATAAAACAACAACAACAATTAAAAAAATGAAAAACAACAAAACAAAACATAGGTGGGTAAAAAGATACCCTCTTCAACTAATGGTTGGGAAATGGAACACCCATATATAGAAAAGTAAAACTAGATCCCTGTCTCTCACCATGTATAAAAATCAATTAAAACTGATTAAGGATCTTAATGGGCAAGACTTAGGAAGCAGAAAATATAAGAAATGAGTAATGGTGGTGCAGAACTTGGAGGAGTGGCCAACCAAAGACTTGAGATCCATGCCAGGAGAGGGAGCCCAAGCTGGAGGCTGCCTGGATGGCCAGGAATCACAGGTTGGATAGCCCAGAGACCTAGGAGGGTAGAATCTAACATGACTGGGGAAAAAAGTCAATGAAATGATTCCTAATGAATCTCTGCTATATTCATAGACAGGTATCTAGTAAAACTGACCCTAAATTTTGTCAGTCAACCCTTTGAAAAGCATGTCTTTATCTTGTTTTCTTCATGTTCTCTCTAGTCACTTTCATGTCCATTTTGACCTTCTTTGTAAAAATTGTCTTAAAGCTTAGGAAATCTGAAATTTTTCTTTCTTTGTGATAGTTCCCATACTCTTACAGTTGCTTTTGCTATCATGTTGTTTGGATATATTTTGTTCTCCATGACTTTGAGATTTTTGCCTGATCCTCATCTGCTCAGCCCTATGTATACATGGGTCTCACATCTGTTGCATTCAACCAACTGCAGGCAGAAATTATTATTATTATTTAATTTTTTTTTTTTTTTTTTTTTTTTTTTTTAGTTTTTCGAGACAGGTTTCTCTGTGGTTTTGGAGCCTGTCCTGGAACTAGCTCTTGTAGACCAGGCTGGTCTCGAACTCACAAAGATCCGCCTGCCTCTGCCTCCCAAGTGCTGGGATTAAAGGCGTGCGCCACCACCGCCCGGCTTAATTTTTCTTTTTACATCCAACCAAAGTTCCCCCTCTTAGCTCCTGTCAGTTTTCCCCCCACACCTTCCCTCTGCATTCCCCTCTGTTGCTTTTCAGATATAGGTGAACCTCTCATGGATATTAGTCAGCCATGGTTTATCAGGTTGCAGTGAGATTAAGCACCTCCCCTTATATTCAGGCTGAGTAAGCAATCCACTAGTAGGAACAAATTTCTAAAGCAAACAAGAGAGTTAGACATTGTCTCTGCTGTCACTGTTAGGAACCTTACAAGACCAAGTTACACAGTTATAACATGTATGCAGAGGGCCTAGGCTGGTACCATGCAGGCTTCCTGGTTGTTGGTTCAGTCTCTGTGAACTTCTATGATCCCAGGTTAATTGGTTCTGTGGGTTTCCTTGTGGTGCCCTTTATTTCACTGGCTCCTATAATCCTTCCTCCCTCTCTTCCACAAGATTTGTCGAACTCCACCTAATGTTTGGCTGTGGGTCTCTGCCTCTGTTTCCATCAGTTGCTGGGTGAAGCCTCTCTGATAACCACTGGACTAGTTAACAGTCTATGAGTATTGCAGCAGAATATCACTAGGAATCATTTCATTGCCTTTTTTTTTGGTCTCTGCGGTATCCCGCCTCTGTATCCTGGTCTTCACGGGTGAGTATATAGATATTTAGACAGAGTTTCCAAAAATAATTGAGACCCAGAGATGTGTGAGGGTCCCCGAGGATGGAGGAAGTGGATTAAGTCCTTAGAAGAGCTCTAAGTTGATTTGATGCCTGGTGTGGGTTTTGTTGTTGACCCTGGAAAACTGCCTGCTGATCCCACCACACTCCTAGGACTGCATTTTGTTCTCTTCTCTGTGTACCATATTTACTGTCATGTAAGTAGATTTTTGATCCTTTGTGTTTGATGATATCTTTCCATTATTCCATTTGTACCATGTCAGTTACAGAAATACACACATGGAGATTGTAGAAGTTTCTTTTCTATTGATGTGGTAAAATACCATGACCAAAAGTAACTTAGAGGAGAAGAGGTTTGTTTTGATTTACAGTTCTAGAGGAATAGAGACCTTTGTGGTGGGAAGGACATGACAACAGGCAGAAAAAGCTTGATAGCAGGAGCAGGAAGCTGGCTGATCACATTGCATCTATACCCAAGAAGCAGAGTTAGAACATCAAGTGATGGCAGGCTATAAAACTCCAAAGCCCTCTCCCAGGGCCATACTTCTTTCATCAAGATACTACCTACTAAAGGTTCTGTAACCTCCTTACACAGCACCAACATCTGAGGACAAACACAGGAACCTATGGGGGACATTTCACATTCAAATCACAACAGATATGGGTCACCTAAAGCATATGGGGTAAATGCATGAGAGTAGGTGTATGAATGGGTAAAATGTCTTTAGAAACTTGCATCATCTACCATTTGCTGAAGATATAGCTTCTCATGGTTTAATTTTTCTGTGCATAGCTGTATACTCAGAACTATATCCTTAAGTTGTCCAAAAGTCATGACTATGTTGTAGCAGCATTTATCAGCAAAACCTCAAGCCAGATGCTAACAGCAGTAGATTTGATTGATAAGCTCTGTTGTGTTAACTCACTGAAATAGCAGTGCAAATACCCCTAAGTAAAAACTGTAAGAATGATAACTGTCACTTGCTTAAAATACAAGAATAAACAAAAGTAAGTGCCAAAAGTAAAGGATGATGGCCTTCTTAGGGACAGGTCACTTGGAGAAGGTATAAGTCACTTGGAGAAGGTGGGGTTTCCTAGGCATGTAGATATTGTTTCATTTCTCCAGCTGAATAATAGTTAATTTATGAAAATCCAATGCATTTTACACTGTGCAAATGGGGTTATATTTCAATTTATAGCTTGAAAAGTTTCTATTATCTTTTTTTTTCTTGAACCAGGCCTGTACTTTCTTTTGGGGGGGGATTTATTTTTTATTTTTTATTAAAAATTTCTGCCTCCTCCCTACCTCCACCTCCCATTTCCCTCCCTCTCCTCCAAACCCTCCCCCTCCCTCTCCAGCCCAAGGAGCAGTCAAGATTCCCTGCCCTGTGGAAAGCCCAAGGTCCTCCCCACTCCATCCAAGTTTAGGAAGGTGAGCATCCAAACAGTCTAGGCTCCCACAAAGCCAGTACATGCAGTAGGATCAAAACCCAGTGCCATTGTTCTTGGCTTCTCAGCAGCCCTCATTGTCAGCCATGTTCAGAGTCCGGTTTTATCCCCTGTTTTTTTAGACCCAGTCCTGCTTGCCTTGGTGAGTTCCCAATAGATCAGCCCCATTGTCTCAGTGGGTGGGTGCACCCCTTGCGGTCCTGACTTCCTTGCTCATGTTCTCCCTCCTTCTGCTCCTCATTTGGACCTTGGGAGCTCAGTCCAGTGCTCCAATGTGGATCTCTGTCTCTATCTCCTTCCATGCCAGATGAAGGTTCTATGATGATATGCAAGATATTCATCAGTATGACTATAAGATAGGGCCATTTCAGGCTCCATCTCCTCAACTGCCCAAGGAACTAGCTAAGGACATCTCCCTCGACACCTGGGAACCCCTCTAGGGTCAAGTATCTTGCCAACTCTAAAATTGGCTCCCTTAATTAAGATATATACTTCCCTGCTCCCATATTTACCCTTCCTTTATCCCAACCATCCCATTCCCCCAAGTTCTTCCCATCCTCCCCTTCTCACTCTTCACTCCCCATCTACCCTTTCCCCCATCCCACCCCATCCCTAGTTCCCAGTTTTTGCCTGGCAATCTTGTCTACTTAGAATATCTAGGAGGATAACTATATGTTTTTCTTTGGGTTCACCTTCTTATTTAGCTTCTCTAGGATCACAAATTATAGGCTTAATATCCTTTATTTATGGCTAGAAACTAATTATGAGTGAGTACATCCCATGTTCATCTTTTTGAGTCTGGCTTACCTCATTCAGGATAGTGTTTTCTATTTCCATCCATTTGCATGCAAAATTCAAGATGTCATTGTTTTTAAGCGCTGAGTAGTACTCTAATATGTATATATTCCACACTTTCTTCATCCAATCTTCTGTTGATGGGCATCTAGGTTGTTTCCAGGTTCTGGCTATTACAAACAATGCTGCTATGAACATAGTTGAGCATAAACTTTTGTAGTATGATAGGGCATCTCTTGGGTATATTCCCAAAAGGGATATTGCTGGGTCCAGGGGTAGGTTGATCCCGAATTTCCTGAGGACCCGCCACACTGCTTTCCAAAGTGGTTGCCCAAGTTTGCATTCCCACCAAAAATGGATGAGTGTACCTCTTACTCCACATCCTCTCCAGCAAAGGCTATCATTGGTGTTTTTGATTTTAGCCATTCTGACAGGTGTAAGATGGTATCTCAAAGTTGTCTTGATTTGCATTTCCCTGATCACTAAGGAAGTTGAGCATGATCTTAAGTGTCTTTTGGCCATTTGAACTTCTTCTGTTGAGAATTCTCTGTTCAGTTCAGTGCCCCATTTTTTAATTGAGTTGATTAGCATTTTAAAGTCTAGTTTCTTGAGTTCTTTACATATTTTGGAGATCAGACCTTTGTCTGTTGCGGGGTTGGTGAAGATCGACTCCCAGTCAGTGGGTTGCCTTTTTTTCTTAGTGACAGTGTCCTTTGCTTTACAGAAACATCTCAGTTTCAGGAGGTCCCATTTATTCAATGTTGCCCTTAATGTCTGTGCTGCTGGGGTTATATGTAGAAAGCAGTCTCCTGTGCCCATGTGTTGTAGAGTACTTCCCACTTTTTCTTCTATCAGGTTCAGTGTGTTCAGACTGATATTGAGGTCTTTAATCCATTTGGACTTGAGTTTTGTGCATGGTGATAGATATGGATCTATTTTCATTCTACTACAGATTGACATCCAGTTCTACCAGCACCATTTGTTGAAGATGCTCTGTTTCTTCCATTGTATACTTTTAGCTCCTTTATCAAAAATCAAGTGTTCATAGATTTGTGGGTTAAAATCCGGGTCTTCTATTCGATCCCATTGGTTGACTTCTCTGTTTTTATGCCAATGCCAAGCTGTTTTCAATATTGTAGCTCTGTAACAGAGTTTGAAGTCAGGGATGGTAATGCCTCCAGACAATCCTTTATTGTATAAGATTGTTTTGGCTATCCTGTTTTTTTTTCCATATAAAGTTGATTATTGTCCTCTCAAGGTCTGTGAAGAATTTTGATAGAATTTTGACGGGGATTTCATTGAATCTATAGATTGCTTTTGGTAGAACTGCCATTTTTACTATGTTGGTACTCCCAATCCAGGAGCATGGGAGATCATTCCATTTTCTGGTGTCTTCTTCAATTTCTTTCTATGATTTCCCTCTCTGCTTCCTTATCCTTAGTGTATAGGAGGGCAAGTGACTTTTTGGAGTTGACCTTGTATCCTGCCACATTACTAAAGGTGTTTATCAGCTGTAGGAGTTCTTTGGTAGAGTTTTTGGGGTCGCTTATGTATACTATCATATCATCTGCAAATAAAAAAAGTTTAACTTCTTCGTTTCCAATTCGAATCCCCTTATGTTGTCTTATTGCTATTCCTAGAACTTCAAGGACTATATTGAAGTAGTATGGAGAGAGTAGACAGCCTTGTCGTGTTCCTGATTTTAGTGGGATGGCTTTGAGTTTCTCTCCATTTAATTTAATGTTAGCTGTCAGCTTGCTGTAAATAGCTTTTATTATATTTAGGTATGACCCCAATCTCTCCAAGACCTTTATCATAAAAAGGTGTTGAATTTTGATGAATGATTTTTTAGCATCTAATGGAACGATCATATGGTTTTTTCTTTCAGTTTATTTATATGATGGATTACATTGATAGATTTTCATATGTTAAACCAGCCCTGCATCTCTGGGATGAAGTCTACTTGATCATAATGTATAATTTTTCTAATGTGTTCTTGGATTCGGTTTGCCAGTATTTTATTGAGAATTTTTGCGTCAATGTTCATGAGTGAGATTGGCCTGTAATTCTCTTTCTTGGTTGAGTCTTTGTGTGGTTTTGGTATCAGGGTAACTGTAGCTTCATAAAAGGAATTTGGCAATGACTCTTCTATTTCTATATTGTGAAATACATTAAGGAGTATAGGTATTAGCCCTTCTTGGAAGTTCTGGTAGAATTCTGCATTGAAGCCATCTGGTCCTGGGCTTTTTTTGGAAGGGAAGTTTTTGATAACAGCTTCTAATTCTTCGCAACTAACAGGTCTATTTAGATTGTTAACCTGTTCTTGGTTTAACTTTGGTATATGGTACTTATCTTAAAAAAAATGTCCATTTCTTTTACATTTTCTAGTTTTGTTGCATACATGCGTTTGTAGTAAAATTTAATGATTCTCTGAATTTCCTCTGTGTCTGTGATTATGTCCCTCTTTTCATTTATGATCTTATTTATTTGTGTGTTCTCTCTCTGTCATTTGACTAGTTTGGACAGAGGTTTGTCGATCTTGTTGGTTTTCTCCAAGAACCAACTTTTTGTTTCATTGATTCTTTGGACTGTTTTCTGTGTTTCTATTTTGTTGATTTCAGCCCTCAGTTTGATTATTTCCAGTCTTCTATTCCTCCTGGGTGAGTCTTCCTCTTCTTTTTCTAGAGCTTTCAGGTATGCTGTTAAGTCTCTAATGTGTGCTTTCTCTGTTTTCTTTAAGTGGGCACTTAGTGCTATGAACTTTCCTCTTAGGACTGCTTTCACAGTGTCCCATAAGTTCGAGTATGTTGTTTCTTTATTTTCATTGAATTCAAGGAAGACTTTAATTTCTTTCTTGATTTCTTCCTTGACCCAGGTGTGGTTCAGTAGTTGACTGTTCAGTTTCCATGAGTTTGTCAGCTTTCTGGAGGTAGGATTGTTGTTGAATTCTAACTTTAATCCGTGGTGATCTGATAAGACACAGGTGGACACTGAAATTTTTGTATCTGTGGAGGTTTCCTTTGTTACCGAGTATGTGGTCAATTTTTCAGATGGTTCCATGAGCTGCAGAGAAGAAGGTATATTCTTTCCTATTTGGGTGGAATGTTCTATAGATGTCTGTTAAGTCCATTTGCTTCATTACTTCCATTAATTCTCTTACTTCTCTATTAGGTTTCTGTCTGATTGACCTGTCCATTGGTGATAGAGGTACGTTGAAGTCTCCTACTATTAGTGTGTGCAGTTTGATGACTGCCTTGTGTTCTAGTAATATTTCTTTTACATAAGTGGGTGCTTTTATATTTGGGGCATAGATATTCAGGATTGGGACTTCATCCTGATGAATTGTTCCTGTTATGAGTATAAAATGTCCATCTCAATCTCTTCTGATTGATTTTAGTTTGAAGTCAGTTTTGTTAGAAATAAGTATGGCCACACCCGCTTGTTTCTTAGGTCCATTTGCTTGAAAAACCTTTTCCCAACCCTTTACTTTGAGTACATGTTTGTCTTTGTGGTTGAGATGTGTTTCTTGTAAACAGCAGAATGTTGGATCCTGTTTTCGTATCCAATCTCTTAGCCAGTACCTTTTTATACGTGAGTTGAGTCCGTTGATATTAAGTGATATTTATGACCAGTGGTTCTTGACTCCGGTTATTGTTATTGTTTTTGGTAGTAGAGTTTGTGTGTTTCCTTTCTTTGAGTTGTGCTGGTGAAGGATCGCTAGATGTCTGAGTTATTGTGGGCAGTGTTGGCAATGTTGGATTCCTTGGGTTGTGATTTTCCTTCTATTATTTTCTGTAAGGCTGGATTTGTGGCTATGTATTGTTTAAATTTGTTCTTATCCTGGAATATTTTGTTTTCTCCATTAATAGTGAATGATAGCTTGGCTGGGTATTGTAGTCTGGGCTTGCATCCATGGTCTCTTAGCTTCTGAAGTACCTCTATCCAGGACCTTCTGGCTTTCATGGTTTCCCTAAAGAAGTCCAGTGTAAGTCTGATAGGTTTATCTTTATAGGTTACTTGACCTTTTTCTTTTGCAGCTCTTAATATTATTTCTTTAATCTGTATGTTTTGTGTTTTGATTATTATATGGTGAGAGGATGTTTTTTTTTTTGATCCAGTCTATTTGGTGTTCTGTATGCTTCTTGAATATTCATAGGAATATCTTTCTTTATGTTGGAAAAGTTTTCTTCCATAATTTTGTTAAATATATTTTCTGGGCCTTTGAGCTGTGACTCTTCTCCTTCTTCTATCCCTATTATTCTTAGGTTTGGTCTTTTTATTGTGTCCCATAATTCCTGAATGTTTTGTAAATGAGAATTTGTTGGATTTGCTGTTTTTGATTAGTGTGTTTATTTTCTCCATGGTGTCTTCAGAATCTGAGATTCTTTCTTCTATCTCTTGTTTTCTATTGGTTATGCTTGTTTCTGTAGTCTCTGCTCATTGACCTAGATTTTCCATATCCAGCCGGCCCTCAGTTTGTGTTTTCTTCCTTGCTTCCTTTTCAGTTTTCAGTTCTTGAACTGTTTCCATTACCTGTTTTATCGTTTTTTTCTTGGTTGCCCAGGGTATCATTTAAGTATTTACTTATTTCTTCAAACTTTTTGTTATACTTCTCATCCAATTCTAGAAGGGCATTTTTTACATGCAATTTAAGGGACTCTATTGCTTTCTTAAAGTCAAATTTTTCCACTTCTTCTGGATTAGGGTGTTAAAGTCCTTCTGTTGTAACATCATCGTGTTCTGTTGTTTTCACATTGTTTTTCAGATTGATGGAGGAATTCTTGCCTTGGTGCCTTCCCATCTCTTCCTACAAATGCTATCCAATGGGTCTTCTGAAACAGGATCAGGTTCCCTTGCTGGCCAGGGACCTCGCTGACAAAAGGCCTACCTTTCTGCAAGCAGGCTACCAAAGCAAAGGAACTCCTGCCCGTCCTTTGCCCCCAGCACCCATTCCACCACCCAAACAGGCTGAGCTGGCTGATCCCGCGGCCCCGCAGAAGGGAGAAAGAAGGGAAGTTTCCTGGGTGCATGATGGGATGGGCTAGGGAGAGAGAGGTCCTAGCAGAGGGGGGCAGCCCCAGTAGAGCCCAGTAGAGGGGAGCAGCCCCTGCAGAATGATCGGGGAGCCAAGGGGGTCGGGGAATGTACCTGTTCCATTCCCTGGCTCATGCCGCGGGTCAAGAACACACTCACCACTCAGATGGGTCTTCCGGAACACGACCAGGTTCCCCAATAGCCAGGAACCTCGCTGACCCTATTATCTTTTTTTTAATGAAACTCATTACTCCTAAAAGCAGCTTGTGTTATGGGGAGCAAATATGGTAATTGCCACCTAGGGAAGGAGTTGTCTTGTTACTCATTGCAAATTGGCACTTGGTTTGAAAGTAATCATCAAGGTAGCAGGAGGTATGTTTGAGCTTACATTTCATGGACGATGACACTTGTCCCAGTAATTACAGACCCTGGAGATGAGCACTCAGAAGCTGCTTCCCCATTTCACATGGACCAGGGAATTTTACCTATGAAATATGCTACTTTGATTACACAATTTGCTTTTAAATATTATTGGTTAGAAACAGACTTAGTATCCCTGAAGAAGACTGCTGACCATTCCTTGAAAATGTTATAAAGTAAACCAATGCAGAACAAGTAAATTTTTAATAGAAGCATTACATTTTGTGTGTGTATATGTGTCTGTGTTCATGCACATATGTTGGTGCAAATCTCTATGTATATGTAGGCTTAGGAATGGTTCACCTTAGGTTTTGAACCCACTCTCTCATTGGATGGAGATCATCATGGTGTTGGCTCCAGCACTAGCATGTGAGTCCCAGGGATTCACCTGTCTCAGTTTTTCCAGCACCTGGATCATAAATGATGTAGTTCCTGAGGATAGAACTTAAATCCTCATGTTTGCATAGTAAACACTGAGCCATTTCCCTAGTCTTGGGAGTTCTGTTTTAACTCTAATTTTTTGCATTTTCCTAATTTTCAGATTTGGGATATTTAGAAGGTCTATATAAAATTAACAAACAACAGATTTTGAAGATCACTTTCTGTAAAGTAGACCCCTAAGTCAACTGTTTAAGGTTTGAAACCTAACACTTTCCAAATAACTAGAATGACTTTCTTCTCAGCTCTGAGACTGTATACTAGGGCGTTATAAGTGTTAGACAAGTCCTCTTCAACTTAGCTACCTTTACACTGCAGTGACTTTTTAAAAAACTGCACAGTTCACTGGTCACTGATTTATACCAGGTTTTCTTTTAAATCTTGTTCAGATTGCTATGAGGGCCTTTGCAGCACCTTGGGTTGACATCTGCTGTGACTATAAACTCAAGCAGTAGTTTTGCACATGTTCTTTATATACATATTAGATCTTACATCTTCTTGGCTCCCATCACAAAGCATTTCTTTTGGAGCCCATAGATATGGATCCATTCCACCTTGACCAAAGGTCAAAGTTTAGGCCTATTCTTTCTCCTTCAAGGCTAGGACAGGAAGTTTGAGTCAGGAAATGGCTGCCTGTAGCATGCTTGGCCTAAGATATAGTAACTGCATGTCCTGCCTAAACAACAGACTATATAGTTACTTGATGTTTTGGGTATTAAAGAGGTAATTACTTTGTTTTTTACTTGTTTGTATCAAGCTAAAGAAGTCTTGCCTTTTTCCCCCCTTTTGGTTTGGGGTATATAAAGCATATGGAAAATAAACACAGGTAAATTCAGTATTCACTGGGTTGCCCTCCCAACTCTATTCTGTGTCTTGGTTTCTTTTGTGTCTGTGTCCTGTCTGCCTACCATTTCTAATCTATACATCCCCTACCCTGGAATGTGTGAAACTGTTAATGCTAGACTCCACAGTCACCTCAGCCTGGGGCCCTGACAGGTGGTTCCTCAACATGGGCCCCTGACACCTTCATCATGACAGAGCCTTTGTTCCTTTACCATAATTGACAAAGCCACATAATGAGCTGATGCTCTTGTCAGGTAGATAATAAATACCCTGTGGAGGTACTCTTCTTGATAAGCTTGTCATCCTTGACACGGTAACCTTGATTAATCTTATACATTTGGTTTTTGATGGTCTCTTATGGTAGCTTTTCCGCCTATCTTGAGCCACAGGGAATATCTTGAGGCACACAGACACAGTACCAGGCTAAACTACAAGAAACTTTGAGTGTACTTTTGTGGACAACATTTTTTGAATGCCAGTCACTGGTGATCCCTCTGTAGCTTTTGCTTTTGTTTACTTGGTTTTCAAAGGTTATTTCATCCTCCTTAGCCAGCTGGTTCTTTGGGACCTGCTGCTTCAGCCTTCCCCCAGTCTAGTCTGATTTCTCAGACATGTTGATCCCATTTTCCTGACTTTCCTTCAAGTGGGCCTTATGGTGACGAGGAACCAGGCACTTTAGTGTGTGGGCAAGAGTGTGGATGACCCAACAGCTTTTCTTCATGCTTCTAAAGGCTCTTTCTACTTGTCTCCTGCTCAGGTCATCCTGCCACTTCTTGCAGTGTTTAGAGAATTTCTTGAATATGTGCCAGTTCTTGGAGAAGTGCCTTCAGTACTCATTAGTGATGTGCTCAGCAAAAATGGACTTAAAATTTGTGAAGCCCCATGGGGTCTCATAGCTCACAATTCCCACAGCTATTATAGGTTGTGTCCCCACAATGGTGGCAGCATCTACATTTTCTTCTTGTTGAATCCTGGTATATCAACATCCCTTGCATGATCTGGGTCATGACAGTTTTACAGATTAAGAAGACTGTGACATGGTGTTGTAGATTATTTGTTTAACTATGCAAAGATGTGCTGCATTTGTTTAACTATGCAAAGATGTGTTGCATTTGTTCATTTTGTGGAATATTTGTTTAACTGTGTAAAGTTGTGTTGCATTTGTTTAATCATGGAAATATGTGTGTTGCTGTTACTGAGCTGGGCGGTGATGGCACATGCCTTTCATCACAGAACTCAGGAGGCAGAGGCAGGTGGATCTCTGTGAGTTCAAGACCAGCCCAGTATACAAGAGCTAGTTCTGGGACAGGTTGCAAAGGTGCACAAAGAAACCCTATCTCTAAAAACCAAAAAATAAATAAATAAAAAAAAAATAAAAAAAAATAAGGAAGTCCCTAACAAAAAACTTCCTGAAGAACAGAAGGATGTGAACAATGGGAGGAATAGAGAGAGTACTGGGATGGAAAAGCACTAATTGTCTAGTCAAACAAAATTCATATATCCTTCAGTTTCCTCCTCACATCTCTACAGAAGATGTAAGGGGACTCTCCAATAGAGGCACCTGTGTTAAATATACAGTTGTATACCAGAGCAAGTCTCATAAGAGCCTCAAGTCCTTGACGACAATTCTTCACACAGACTGTAGTGTGCTGGCTCCATACACTGTCTAGGGAAGAGAAGACAGCTAACCTGCATAAGACCTACCTCAGGAGGGTTTGTGATTTTCCTGATTGGTTCTAAAGATCTCATGTGTAATGTTTTGGACAGAGACTGGGCCTCTCCAAGGTGGTCTTTGAATATATTCCTTGTTCACGTCCTTCTGTTCTTCAGTAAGATTTTTGTTAGGGACTTCCTTTGGCAGAGAAATGACCTATGTGTCTATACTTAATACCTGATCCTAGACTGGTTCTATTACACTATAGAAAATGGAGGAGAAGGGAGTTGACATTTTCTGTCTTAGTTTCTTGCTCACATTATTGCAGTATGTGACTAATGGCTTACCTGTAATGTTTGTTTGGACTTACTGTCTTAATCAGCTGCCCTGACATCCAACAACTAAGTCCTCTCCAGCACAGGTTAGTGCCTAGCAACTACACCAGTCGTCTTGGAATTTTAAAGATATTTTCATGCACACAGTCTGAGCTCATGCTCTGCCAACTGAAGAGCATGAGGCTGAACACAGCGTTATTGGTAGAGAGTGACCACATTCATCTCGTTCCTGTGATGCACATATCCAATTTCCCTCCAGAGGATTTTTTTTCTTTGAAAAATATCTTCAGAAGCTTTTTGTATGCAGGCAAAGAATTAAGATTTTCATTATATTCTCCACGGATTTCCTTGGATTTCCTCCAAGGTATGAGAATGTTTTAATTTTTTTTTTTGCCCTGCATATTGATTTAGAGTTTGCTTATATGGGAAAACATCTTAGTTTTCTAACTAAATGTTAGGTGAAAGAAATCTGAGAACAAAAAGTCCTATATTAGTAACAATTCTATTGCTCTGATAAAATGTCATCAAGAAAAGTGGCCGGAGAGAGGGTTTATTTTAGGTTCTAGAGGAATGGAGTCTCTGACAATAGAGAAGGGCATGGCAGCAAGAGCAGGAAACTGGCTCAACACATTTTCATCCAAAGGAAGGGAGGAGAGAGGATGGGGAGGAAGAGGAGAGAAAGATGGGATGGGGGAATGAGAGCAAGGTATTCCCAGTGGCATGTTTCCTCCAGCAATGCTTGACCTCTTAATGGCTCCATAACCTTCCAAACAACACCATCAGCTGGGAACTAAGTGTTCAAATACATGAGCCTGTGAGGAAACATTTTCATTCAAACCACAACAAGCCACCAATATCAAGGAGGGATATAGTGATTTGTTCCTTTTCTAGTTTTTTTTTTTGTATTTATAGAGGACTTGATGATCTTAGCTTTTAAGAGACATATATCTACTACAGTTTGAGTTTGAAATGTCTACCAAATTCCTTTATATCCTGTGCTTGTTGCTCATCCATGGAACTATTGGGAGGTTGACCCTAGGGGTATATAACATGTGAAGCTAGTCCATTCCTCTTTTCCTCTGCACCTGGTCACAACAGGAATATTATTCCTATGGTGCATGCCTCTGTCATGAGGTATTTGTCATTGCAACCTAGAGCAGTAAGGCTATGGGGTCATTCATTAGAGCTTCTAAAACTGTGAGCCAGGGTGTTGTAGAATATTATTTTAACTGGGCAAAGATATTTTATATTTGTTTATGTTGCAGAATTTCACTTTAATTGTGTAAAGGTATGTTGCTTTTGTTTATGCTGCATTTTTTAATGCTGTAAGGATGTGTGTTTAATTATGTAAAGATGTGTTGTGTTGTGTTGTATTTATTCCACTTTCCCTGCTTAAGGCACCTGATTGGCCTACTAAAATGGTGAATTGTTGAAGGAGCTGCGGGCCGCTTCCTGCCACCCAGCTCCCGGCCACCTGTCTAGCTTATGCCCCAAAATAACAACACACAAACTGTATTCATATAAACACTGCTTGGCCCATTTCTATTAATGTGTGTAGCACCACGAGATGTGCTTACCAGGAAGATTCTAGCCTACATCCATCCTGGGTCGGAGCTTCATCATGTCTGCCTCAGAGAGCAGAGCTATGGTGCCTGAGCTTACTTCCTCTTCCTCCCAGCATTCTGTTCTGTTTACTCCACCCACCTATGTTCTAACCTATGAGGCCAAGCAGTTTCTTTATTAATTAACCAATGACCTTCCTCCATCATTTCCTCTTTTTCTCTTTAAACAAAAAAGGGAAGGCTTTTACTTTAACATAGTAAAAGTACATATAACAAAACAGTTATCGAGCAAGAATTACAGTTACAATATTTACATCTATTTTCTCTTTATCATAACTAAGGAAAACTATAAATATAACTAACTATCTATTCTTCAACTCCATCAAAGACTCGAGAAGGATAGAATATTACACAAACAAACAAAAAATAAGCAACTTTCAAAACTCTAGAAATGACAGAGACATTTCTCTGCCTGGACAGTCACCCAAAGTTCCTCTGTACCATTGGGGCATCCATCTTCAGCCTTCAGGCCCATGGTATCCAGCAGACATTTCCATGAAGCAGGAAAATTCAAAGGCAGTTCAGTCACTATCTGCTGTGTCCTGCAGAATGTCTCACAGACTCTTTCATGAATCAGGAACCCCAAAAGACCATCTCACCTTTAGGCAAGTTCAGCAGTCCTCTTTCTGCGGATTCTTTGTGTTCAGTTTATGCATCAGTCCAGGCAAGAGCAGTTTCTTGCCCAAATAGCTATCAAACTCCATAAGGTGCCTCTTCGATGCCCATCTTCTTCTTGAAGTAGATTGGTGCTGCCAGGAGCAGACGTGTCTTATTGTCATGAAAAACCCTGTTATTAAAACATTTAAAATGCCATATTCTATAATCTTTGAAAGATATGAAGAATGACTATCTAAAATATATCTATGTACATCTAGAAAATCTAACTAACATGACTACAAACTTGACTATTAGTAATGATTATCCATTAGCAACCTATATACATTACATTTTTACATGAACTACACAATCACAATACCTTAGTCAAGGTCAGAAATACATATACATATAATAAAATTGACCTTAAATTAATATCAGTAAATGAAGATTCATATCAATGCAAATTATTTACATCTATATCATCTCCCCCTTTAAATGTAAAAGAACATTTATAAACAATATATGGGAACATGGGTGCAATTATTTCTCTCTAAACTGCTGCCTGCTGAATGGGGGCACTGTTAATCAGGTCTTTCATGGTATAACCTGTGTGCTAGGTTCCTCTCAGTCGGCAGTTGAGCAAAGTAATTTTTTTTTTTTTGATTTTCGACACAGGGTTTCTCTGTAGCTTTTTGGTTCCTGTCCTGGAACTAGCTCTTCTAGACCAGGCTGGCCTCAAACTCCCAGAGATCTGCCTGCCTCTGCCTCCCGGGTGCTGGGATTAAAGGCGTGCACCACCACCGCCTGGTCATAAAGTAATTTTTTGAAGGTGTTCACAGCAACCCTTCAGGAGGACGTGGCCCATCATAACATCTTGGGATAGAAGCAATCCACAGGGTTTCATCCTCTGTGAAAACAAAAGAAGAAACTCCTTTCCAAAGCGTCATGTCCTTAGATCCAAATTTCAAAGTCAAGGCATTTTCAAAATATCTATGTTGGATTAGTTCAGCAGCATTTATAAACAAATATCTTTTAGCAGCGGTTGCTCTTTCCTCAGCATTCAAACAATTTAAAGAGAGCATAATAGCATAAAGTGTCAAAATTCTCTGTGTATTTTCCATCTTTGTGCTGCTTTGTTTTAACCTCTATTTCTTTTATTTTTACTTTTACTTTTTTGAGACACTTTCTCTGTATATCTTTGTCTTGGAATAACTCTGTAGATCAGGCTGTCCTTGAACTTTCAGAGATCCTTTTGTCTCTGCCTCCCCAGTGCTGGGATTAAAGGTATGTGCTATCAGACCTTGAACTCACAGAGATCTGTCTGTCTCTGCCTCCCAGGCACTGGGATTAAAGGTGTGTCCTGCCACACCTTGAAGTCTCAGAGGTCAATCTACCTCTGCTTCCCAAGTTTTGGGATTAAAGGTGTGTACTACCACACCCAACTACTCTCTTTCTTTTTTTTAACTTTAAGAACTTTGACTTTTAGCCTGCATATATTTTTAAGACACTGTAAATCATTTAAAGGTTTTTTTTTTTACTTTGAATCTTTCTTTTACTGTATATGTCTCTTTTTTGACCACATGAGTCTTTAATTTACCAAGCAATATCGGTAGGACTAAAGCCTTGGCTTTGGCAGGTGGATCCAGCCCATTCCTTAGCTTTCCAGCCTCTGGCAGAGATACTGCTGGAGCCATTTTTATTGCCACAACTCTGTGGCATTTTAAAGTCCCTGCCAACAAGCAAGCTGCAGCATTCTGCTCACAGAACATAATCATTCAGATTGCCTGCCTGAAAGAGTCAGAGTTTGCCCTTGGCAGGATGGCCCAGAAAGCTGGCATTTTAAAACAGCACAACTTTTTTCCTGCTATGGCTGAAAACAAGCATTCAGTCAGCTTTTATCAACAGCATTTAAGTATTTTGTGGCAGGGCCTCTTAATGAGCTACAGGGTTTTGTAGCTAAAGCTGAGTCAGGAAGTCTCTCTTAGATGAGAGCGCTTGCTTGCCTCTAGCAAGCAGAGCAGACCCAAGAAATTGCTGCTACCAAGAAAACATGCTTTACTCTATTCTTTCCTAAGCTTTCTCAGGCTTTATGTAGAAGCAGTTGTCCACATTGGGCACCATTTTGTTGAAAGAGCTTCATCACGTCTGCCTCAGAGAGCAGAGCTATGGTGTCTGAGCTCATTTTCTCTTCCCCTCAGCATTCTGTTCTGTTTACTCTACCTATGCTCTAACCTATCAGGCCAAGCAGTTTCTTTATTAATTAACCAATGACCTTCCTCCATCAGTGAATGACCAATACCTAGGCAAGAGAGGGATAGGTAGGGCTGCCAGGCAGGGGGAATAAGTAGGAGAAATCTAGGCTAGAGAAAAGATAGAGGAATGAGATAAAAAGGAGAAAAAGAGAGTGAGGGACTTGCCTGTGGAAAGAAGCTAGGCAGCTGCTAGCAAGTCAGACATGAGAAGCAATGAAAGTAAAATATACAAAAAGAAAGAAAACTAATAAGCCCTGAGGCAAAAGATAGATATAGAGAAATAGGTTAATTTAAGTTAAAAGAGCTAGCCAGAAATATTCCCAAACTAGGCTGAACATTCCAAACTAATATTAAGCTTCTGTGTCATGATTTGGGAGCTGGTTGGTGGCCCAGAAGAAAAAGCCTGGTACACCAGGGGCACAAAAATATGGATCAGTATTTAAGGGCTCCAACTGCTCTTCCAGAGAATCTGGGTTTGGTTCCCAGCACACACATGGTGGTTCATAACCATGTGTATGTAACTCTAGTCTCAGAAGATCTGATGCCTCTAGGCAGACATGTATGTTCATACACATGCAGGCAAAACAGTCATACACATAAAATAAAATAAAGAAAAAAATCATGAGTCAAAATTAACTATGTTTAGGCATGAAAACAAATGCTTATTTACATTGATGAAAGAAATCTCACCAAGTTACAAAATTAAACAGACACAAACATCAGACAATTCAGGTAGCTCTATTAGTAGATTCATTGGCATACCTCTATAATTCTTTTGCTTTTATATTCAGTTGCATAGTCTTTGGGCATCTCATAGGATAGTGATTTTCTAGCATCTTCTGTCTAAAAATAAAAACCAACTGAGTCTCTCCTCTTTGGCAGAAATGCAAGCCTCTTTGAAAACTTTTTGTTATTATAGGATGGTTATCTACTATAATAACAGTTTCTTGAAAGCTGACTAATACAATCCCTAAGTAAGTTCTTAGTAACATGATCTTTTTGACTCCTTTATTTCATTTACTCTTTGTTTTGTTGTCAACACAGAATCTCAGAATGGTGTCTCAGTGAAAAGGAGTCTAGTTTGCTCATTGTTTAATATTTTGCATCGTATGATTTTCAGGTATCAATGGAACAGGGAATTCCTCTTTGCTGCTTACCTCTGAAGCTTGTTGACTGTCTTTAGATCACTTTTGTGTTGATCTGAAGTGTTTCTGACCCTTCCTGTTTATGCAGTTTTGCTAGGAAGGAGCTGGGGAAGCATTAAGGTGACAGATTGGGAAAAACAGCAACACAGGGACTCACTCAATGAACTGCTAAATAAATGAAGAGCCGCAGAGGAGAATGCAGACTTAGGTAGGACTTGCAATGTGGCCAGATCCATATCACTTCTTTCCTGTTCTTTCTCTGCTTCTCCTGCATTTAGATTCTCATTCGGGTCACCTTTAACTTTTGGAGTTGTCTTTATAGAGTTTTTGTTTTCAAAATATTTCTAAAACTTCCTTGTAAGTTCCTCTACCTGTTTTCTGGCCTGGGCCAGCAACTGAGGAAAAGAGAGGATTTTGGGACAGACAAGACCTGAAACAGTCACTGATTATACATATGGTTTGTGTTCTCTTTGCTCCACATACTACTGATGTGAGATTTGAACTTCTATCTGCACAAACCTCTGTATGCTGAGAATACCATTGGTTAACAAAGAAAATGTTTTATCATATAGCAAGGCAGAACTTAGCTAAGTGGGAGTAGGGTGAGGATGGGGGGTGGAGGGATGGGGGTGGGGGACTTGGGGGGTAAGGGGGTGAGGGTGAGGGATGACTAAACTGAATGCTGGGAAAAAGAAGGCAGAGTCAGTGAGTCATGCAGTGCCTCCAGAGACAGACACCAGAACTTTACCCGGTAAGTCACAGCCTTGTGGTGATACACAGATTTATGCAAGTGGGTTAATTTAGGATATGAGTTAGCTAGAAATATGCTCAACCTATTGGCCAAACAGTATTGCAAGTAGAATGGTTTCTGTGTGATTGTTTTGGGGCTGAGCAGCCAGGAACAAACAAGTGGCCTCCTACTAAATACTACAAGCAGCTACTTAAAAGTGTACTGACAGAATTCAGCATACATATATGTATGACTGTTTTTCTTTAAATTACCTGAAGTGTTCTTTAAAATTGAGATAGTAAATGTAGTAAATGACAGCCTGTTTTTGAAGACAGGATCACATGTGTTCTAGTTGGCTCTACATTTTAAGCTCTGGAATTACTGATGTGAACTACCACTTTTGCTTCCAGACACAATTTTAATTTTAATGTTATCATTTATCTATCTATTCATCCATCCATCCATCCATCTATTTACCTACCTACCTACCTACCTACCTACCTACCTACCAGCTTTCATCTATCTGTGTATCTATGAGAGAACCAAGTCTTCTAAGCAAAATAGCTACCATCTTCATCAAATCAGGTATAGTTGTTGGCAAGAATTTGTCATAGACCTGTATGGAGTATTGATATTCTCTCAGAGATGCAGGGAGCATGGAAGGTCTTTGGACCTGAGACTCCACCCACTCCTTCCAGCAATTTGTATGCAATTCTAACCTAATGTACAGAGATCCAATTGAAAGTTAATTGAAGGTCGTTCCATCTACTTATGTGACTATGGGACAATCATTATTTATATTGAGTGTAGACTTTCCAGTGAGGTTGCTTTAGGGTCACCCAAGCATTTGTTAGTACCCCATGACCCATGCCCTGTAAGTCTGATCAATTCTTTCATTCTCCATGGTGAAATTATACTTTTGTTTGTCATTGAGACTTTATAAGTCGGGGGATAGATATTATTTACACTTCCCTGGAGAAAAATTCTAAAAATGTTTTCTATATATATAAAAGACCCTACAGACCCCCTCCTCAAAACCCGCAGCTAGCATGCTCCTGGGGGAACATCCTGTTTGCTTAAAAAAAAAAAATTCTCCGGATCAGCAGCCAGCCTGCTCTCGTAAGAACATCCCATGTGCTTGAGAGAGCAAGATGTCTATGAGATAGGAAGACTGCAAGGCAGGATATCGATAAGATAGGACATCAACAAAGCAGGTTGACTGCAAAACAGGATCCATGCTGAGAGAGGAAACCATTCATGCCCCCCCCCCCGCCTCATTCCGATAACCACGCTTTTGCTTCTGTAAACTTGCTTTTCACTCTTCCCTATAAAAAGACCGCCCTCCAGTTGGCAGGTGCGCAAGTCTTCCAAGAGATCTTGCCGCCCGCAGGTACCTGTGTCTACTCAATAAACCTCTTGCTAATTGCATCCTGTGGTTTAGTCTCGGAGTGTCCTGGTTCTGGGGTCTTCATCATCAGAGGAAAGGTCCTCTCTGAGGGTCTTTCAATATACACTTCCCTATCTGCCTCCTATCTTTCAACCATCAATTTTCCTTGTACAAAGAAATAGGATAAGAAATAAATCAAGGTATAGAACTTTTCCAACATGGTGCGAGACTTTTTCATGCTTTTTCCCAATAAAAAATGCAAGATGTCTATGACTTGAGTTTCTGTCTGCACAAATCAGTTCCCTAGAGTATGCTTTCTTTTGCTACCTTCATTTATTATGTCTGAGATACATTAAAGTTGTCCCCCAGTATACTCTTCCTCCTTCAATACTTAAATACAAATTAAAAGACTGGAACACTACAAGAATAATGTAATATTGACACCTACTTACCACCTAAATTACATTTTACTATCTTTTGGCACATCATCTATCCATCCATCCATCCATCAATCCAGTTTTTATAGATTCTAAACAAGTTGTACATGTTCATACCCTTCTTCCTAGTTTTCTTCAACACACATGTCTTTCTTTAATATAGTTTTGGTTTTTGAAAAGAAAAGCAAGCAAACAAACAAAATAAAAATGTATATTATAAAATCAAAACCCAAAGCAAAACAACAAAAATAAAAAATAAAAACCCAAAGAAACATTGGCGATTAAATTATGATTTTTGGTCCTAACATTTTACAGTTTGGGCTTCAAAATTTTGTCCAAAGTAGAAGATGAAGCAGGAAACAGTCTTTTTTTTTTTTTTTTTTTGTGTGTGTGTGTGTGTTTGTGTGTCTGTGGAAGGCAGGGGAGGAGGGATGTTGTAGATCTCAGAGGGAGGCAATGTGAGAGATTTAGAATCCCTCCCTGAAGAAGATGACATTTAACCACGTGGGGACTGAGAAATGAGGTCTGAGTTGTAGGGCCTGATTTTTGGAGGAAGCAGCAAGGAAACTGTTGCTTTCATCACACCCTCAAGCATGCCCTGACTACTTGCCTTTTATTTGTAGCTGAAGCTTGCAATTGTCTAGTCAAAACAATGGGGATAGGCATGTAGAATAAGAATGGAATTGTTTTTCTCGGGTTTTTATTTTAAAGGTGTGTAGGCAAGGTTGGGAAATTCAGTCTCAAGGGAGAATGTGTTCCTGAGATGAAGGAAGGGAGTGAAAAGGACCCTGGGGCCCAGCTAGTTTCAATTTATCTCAATGCCTTTTGGGAAACTTTTAAAAACCCTTCTGTGAGAGTCTGATCTGCCTAGCTCAGGCGGGTTGGGATGCTGGCATTTGTTAAAATTCTCCAGATAATTGTAACCTGTGGCGGACACAAGATTCTTGAGTCTATTTATTGTACTGTAATCTATGTTTCCAGACAGTTTTGACTTAAAATGTGATACTTGATGCACAGATCTCTGCCCAACTGTGTATTATTAAGCAGAGGAGGGGTGGAGATAGGTATGCACAAGTCTCAAATTACCACCTAAAGAGGAAACTCTTGATAGGTATTCTGGACTCAGAGGAATTCTTTCTATAAATGGATTGCTTTTCTAATGTTAATAAATAACTGATTTGAAATTTATTTGTTTTTTATCTTTCTCTCTTCTCTTCCTCCTTCTTGTTTTTCAAGACATGTTTCTCTGTTTAACAGCCCTGGCTGTCCTGGAACTTGTTCTGTAGACCAGGTTGTCCTAGAACTCACAGAGATCAACCTGCCTCTGCTTCCCTAGTGCTGGGTTTAAAGGTGTGTGCCACCAATGCCCCACCGAAAATTTCTTTATCATGTGAATTGACATGTTCTTACATAGACTTTTTGGGCGCAGCGTATACCAAAGCCTGTATCAGAGGAAAGAGCCTGTGTGCTTGCATTTAGGTGACCTACTGTCTGTGGTAGAGCTATAGGACGTAGAAATGCTGTGTAGAAGTGTTGATAGATGTTGACTGCTTCTTTTGAGAGCTTTTAGTGCAATAAAACTGCAGTCAACTACATGGATAATTTGAGAGTCCTTTGAAATAAATTCTATTTTGGACAGTAAGGTGACAGTTAACAAATATAGTTTTTTTTTTAAAACATTTGCATTAAATTTCCAGATTGGTTGTAAGTCTGTGCTATGAACCAGGTTAACTTGAGTCATACTTACATAAAATATTTGAGTTTTGCACAGCTAATGGAAAGCAGTTGTCTCTCTAGTCAACCCTTTACAACTTACGAAGGTGAGAGAGGAAGAATGGCATATGAGGAGTGGCAACAAAGAAGGGTGAGGATAAAGAGTTTCATTACTGTCTGAGAATTATCCTGTGTGTTCCCTGAAAGTCAAACTAAGGAGACAATACCAGAGAGTACCACTTAGAGTGAAACTAACTTTGATTCTTTGCAATAATTGCTGCTAACATTTTTTTATGTTTGATACATGTCAGTGCTGAATAGTTTAGTCTCTTTTCTTAAGTTCTCACTCTAAATATAGGAGATGGGTAGTTTTTGAAGACTGAGGCTTTGAGTGACATCTGATTCACATTGTTAGAGCCGAGATTGTTTTGGGTCACTTCATTCTGTTTGAGAGTCTCACCATTATCTTCCAGTCAAACCCTCTACCACATTCTGTTGAATACCTGAAGATATAAGACTCTTAGTTCTCTACCTGGGGCTGGACAAACAGGTGGAGCTCCTGGTACTGGCCTGACAAGAACTGTCTGAATTGCAAGGTCAAAGCTGGTTGGGAATTGTATACTGGCACATGAAATTGGTAAGTCATGTGAGGAAGTCAAGGACTTTGGAGAAAGGAGACTTCCGGTGCCTCCTAGTCGTATATCTTCGAATAACTTAGTGACTTTAGAGGGTCCACTTTGCTCTTCTAAGGACTAGAGATAAAAATAGCCTTCTTTCTGCCATGGCTGACTGGTATACATAGGAGGCCCACCCTTTTCTGAGGAGAAAGGAGAGGTGGATGGGGGTGGTGCATGAGAGGGAAGTTGGGAGGAGGGACTGTGATGAAAGGAGGGAGGGGAAATGTGGTTGGCTGGGAAATGATTAATTAATTAATTAAAATTAAACAAAGAAAATGCCTCCATAAGATAGGGTCATAGGCAAGCCTATAAGGCATTTTTCTTAATTAGTGATTGATGGGAGAGGGCCCAGCCATTTTGGGTGGTCTCATTCCTGGACAGGTGGTCCTGGGTTCTATAAGAAGGCAGACTTGGTCTATGAGCAAGCAATGGGAAGCAAGTCAGTAAGCAGCACCCTTTCATGACTTCCACATCAGCTCCTGCCTCCAGGTTCTTGCCATGCTTGAGTTCCTGTCCTGGCTTCCCTTGATGATGAACTGTGAGGCAGAAGTTTCTCCTTCTTCCTCAAAAATCCACTTTTTATCATTACTGTAGATATTAGAGATGATGCTCATACATTTCGTACATTGCCATCATTATCACCCAACCATCCATTTAATTTGACATGATCCTCAGAAGGTGTTCAGGGTGAGAATCACAGACCTTGTTCTAATGATTTGGTGCATTAATGAGGAAGAAAGAATTTGACTTTCAGTTGGGTTTTGACCAAGCTAAGCCATATGTGAAATTGCACAAGTTTTCATATACATAGATAAATGTAAGTGTTTGTACTGGGTTGGGAATACCAATAAAACAATCAGGCTCCTTAAAATGAAAGTATACTTCCAGGCTGCACCCTGTACAGAAAGCTGTTGCGGGGGGGGGGGGGGGGGGGGGGAGCATGGGATAAACCAGGTCCATACCCCCAGAGTTTCATACCCTGTATTCTAGCCCTTTCTTCGTAGTCTCTCTGCTATCAGGAGTTTTTAACCTCTGTCTCTTACCCATTGACTTTGGGTCTAGTGCTGTTAATATATCTTAGAGTGTCTCTGGATCTCTTGATGTCTCTCCAGGTTTCTTTGTCTTTCTTGCCCAGTTTCTATCTTTTTTTTTTCTGACAGTGTTTTTTTCTGTTATAAAAGCTCTAACTGTCCTGGAACTAGCTCTTGTAGACCAGGCTGGCCTCAAACTCACAGAGATCCGCCTGCCTCTGCCTCCCAAATGCTGGGATTAAAGGTGTGCCCTACCAACACCTGGACCAATTTCTATCTTTTGGGGCTCAGTGTATCTGTGTTTCTGTCTCATTTCTTTGGGGAAGGGGGCATTTCTAGTCCATCCTGGCTGTGTTGCTGGCTTCTACGAATAAACTTTATGTATAAAAATTAAGTATCCTTGTTTAGTACAGGGGAGAATATACTTTGTTATTGTTTGCAACTAGAAGTATTACTATCCCATAAAGAATCCTTTCCTCTATAGAGTTCATGCTTTAAAATCATGATTTGAGTTTGAAAGCTTGTTCACAAAAACCCATTATTTTGACCTAGTTAAGAAAAACAAAGATCTCTTGTGTTCCTTGGTTTAGGTTTTAGACATTTGACAACTTACAACTTTTGTATGCTCAGAAAGACAAATGTTAAGTGTTTTCACTTATGTGAGAAGTACAAAGTACAGAAAAGCATAGATTTCTGGTTCTGAAAGTCTGCAAAGAGTGTAGGTAGGAGGAAAGGGAACATAGTGATGGTTTCAGGGGTGCAGTTTGACCAGAGGGATAACTATAAATGTTCTATTGCATAGAATAACCATTGTTGACTATTAGTATTTCAAAACTTACTAGTCAAGAGGATTTTTATTGTTCCCAAAATTAAGACCTGATAAATATTTTTGAGATGGCAAGCAAGTTACTGTAATCAGATAAGTAGGCACTGAATACATGTATGAAAATGTCATACTGTATTTCTTAAATATGTGCAATTTCTATGTGCTCATTAAAAATAAAATATATTAAAAAGAAATAAGACAAACTCTTCTGTGCATAAACAGGGGCTAGCCTTTTAATAGTTGCAAATGAAGAGTCGCCCAATTATCCAGGGAAAAGAGGTTACTTAAAGGATAATTTCTATATTTTATATCACTGTATTTTAGAATTTTAATGTGAAGTTTTAAATAATGTGGTTATAATAAGTTAAATTTTCTTTCATATTCTATGCCTACAAAATTATGAAATTGCTGCTTATCCTTTGGCCCAGGGTGATAAATTTCCTTTCAAGAAATTCTTTTTCTGTTGAGTATTTACAATTTTAGAGGAAAAATAATATTTAAGAATCTTTTAAGCTGGGCGGTGGTGGCGCACGCCTTTAATCCCAGCACTCAGGAGGCAGAGGCAGGTGGATCGCTGGGAGTTCGAGGCCAGCCTGGTCTACAAGAGATAGTTCCGGGACAGGCACCAAAGCTACAGAGAAACCCTGTCTCAAAAAAAAAAAAAAAAAGAATCTTTTAAGTAAAAGAATGTACTTTTCTGGCTTTTCAAAAAGAGATTAAAAACTCAAGTTGCCTGATTTAGAAGATATTAGTTAAAGCTTTCTTGACCTAAATAATAATAATAATAATAATAATAATAATAATATTTCCTTGTAAAATAGAGAGAAATAGAGGGAACTTAGGGTAGAGAAGAGGAACCACAAAGCCAAATGAGCAAAGACAAAGATAAAAAAGAGAATCCCCCCCCCAAAAAAAAAAGAAAGAAAGAGATGAGGTACAAAGAAGGAAAAGAGAGAAGTCTGTGGTGGGAACATTGTGGGGTGTGTGTGTGTGTGTGTGTGTGTGTGTAAGTGTCTGTGAGTGTGCTTGTATGTGAGACCTGATAACAACTGAGTTTCATCATAAAGAACATTCTGGGTTGGGTAGCAACTGTGCTCACAGCTGAGACAACCAATGTTAATTGTAGGCAGAGACTGCTCATCTGTTTCCAGGCTGCCTGGATGCGAATAATCACACAGAAATTATATTCATTAGAGTACTGTTTGGTCAAGAGCTTGTGCATATTTCTAGCTAACTTTTACATCTTACATTAACCCATTTCTATTAATCTGTGAGTCACTATGAGGCTGTGGCCTACCAGTAAGGTTCTGGCTGGCTGCTGATGACTTTCTTGTCAGGTACATGACGTCTTTCTGACACCGCCTACTTTCTCTCTATATCTTTGTTCCATATTTCCCACCTTTCTTTACTAAGCCATTGGCCAAAACAGTTTCTTTAATAACCAATGGTAGTAAAACATATTTACAGCATACAGAGGGGAATCCCATATCAGTTAATGACTCTAGACCTGTAATGTAGGGCCTTTCCATCCACGTTAGCACTGATAAATTCATAAGACACTAAAAAGACAAACAATAAACCAAACCAAACCAAAACAAAACTGCTTCCTGATTTGCAATGTGACCAGCTCCCCACACTGCTGGTGTGTGTCTTTACACTCAGCATGGGTTGTATGACAAAATGAAACTGCTCTTAAGCGGATTCTTGTCAGGGGTTGGTCCAGCAACAAGAAAGCTAATGAATATGTCTCATCACTTCTTCTCTCCTGTGTTTTCTTGGTCTCGTTGCCTCAATTGTCCAAAGGATGCAGAGAGGCCTACTCTTCTGCCCAGCTCTGCTGGCCTGGTTGGGGGTTGGAAATGTTGTGATTTGGGTGCAAAAGACCCCCATAGGCCTTTTATATTTGTGTGCTTAGTCACCAGTTGAAAACTTGTTTGGAGGTATAGCCTTGTTGGGGAGGTGAGTCCTTGCCAGAGGAGATGTGTCACTGGGAATAGATTTGGGGTTTTAAAAGCCTATACTAGGTTCAGTGTCTGTCTCCTGCATTCTCTTCCTGTTGTGGACTAATTCACTGAAATTGTAAACAAGCCCCAAATAAAATGCTTTCTTTTTTTTGTTATTTATTTATTCATTTATTTATTCATTTAGTAAAGATTTCTGTCTCTTCCCCGCCACCACCTCCCAAATCCCTCCCCCTCCCCCAACCAACTCCTCCTCTCTCATCAGCCCAAAGAGCAGACCAGGTTCCCTGCCCTGTGGGGAGTCCAAGGACCTCCCACCTCTTTCCAGGTCCAAATCAGGAGCAGAAGGAGAGAGAGCACAAGCAAGGAACTCAGGACCGCTAGAGGTGCACCCACACACTGAGACAATGGGGATGTTCTATCGGGAACTCACCAAGGCCACCTGACTGGGTCTGAAAAATCCTGGGATAAAACCGGACTCGCTGAACATAGCGGACAATGAGGAATACTGAGAAGTCAAGAACAATGGCACTGGGTTTTGATCCTACTGCACGTACTGGCTTTGTGGGAGCCTAGGCTGTTTGGATGCTCACCTTACTAAAATGCTTTCTTTTATAAGAGTTGTTATGGTCATGGTGTCTCTTCACAGCAGTAGAAGAGCAGCTAAGATAAGGGGGCTGCAAGACCAGAGGATGGAACAAAATTGTAAGGATGTGCACATTTTTGTCAGCCAGCTTTCTCTAAGAGGCTCATTTGTACGTCTTTATCAGAGATCTGATACTTTTCTTCTACACTTAAATTAAGCATTGATATTTAAATAATTGTTTACCAATATGTGGACAACAATTAGGATCTTTAAAATTTTCCTAGAGTACCTATGTAGAAGAGGAGGTAAAAGGATTGCAAAAGCCAGAGGTAATGAATGATGTCAAGAAACAGTGTCTTCCAGACACAAGAGGCCAGATGTACATAGGAAATCACAGAAACTATGGCAGCATGCACAGGGCCTTCACAGGGTCAAGCCAGATGGGGTCTGTATTAGTCAGGGTTCTCTAGAGCAGTGATTCTCAACCTTCATAATGTTGTGACCCTTTAATACAGTTCCTAATGCTATGGTGACACCCAACCATGCCATTATTTTATTACTACTTTATTACTGTAATTTTGCTACTTTTATGAATTGTGATGGAAATATCTAATATGTGACCCCTTTAGGCTGTTATGCAGAGATTGAGAACCATTGTTCTAGAAAAAAACAAAACTTATAAAATGATTCACTCACATACAAACAGCACACACACACACACACACACACACACACACACACACAGGTTTATTAGACAGGATGAATGGATTTCAGGCTGAGGTCCAGCTATTCCAGCAATAGCTATCTACCAATGAAAGGTCCAAATTCAATAGTTCTGAACTCCATAATATATGCAAGGATCCCAAAGAAGTAGGCTCTAATTCCAGGAAAGGAAAGGTCTTGCCAGTGAGCATGAAGATAAGTAGGCAAAGAGTGAAAGCCCCCTTCTTCCATGTCCTTTATAAAGGACACCACCAGGTTTGGTCCAGATTATAGGTGGATCTTTTCACCACAAAAGATCTGAGTTAAAAGTGGGTCTTCCCACTGCAAATGAACTAATTAAGAAAAATCCTTCATGAATCTATGAAGATACTTGAATTTTAGTTGATTTTGGATGTATTCAAGTTAACTACCAAGAGTCGCCATCACAGGAATCTCAGTGCTGGGAAGGAGAAGTGGACAAAACCTCCCATTCCTAACCATGAAGCTATCTGCAATTGATATTCACTGGCAAAGAGAAAATCAGTCTTCTCCAACAGAATTTCTCTGGATATATTAACCACACTACAAGGCAGTCCCCATATCCAGGGTAGCTGGCTAACAAAAAACAAATTCAGTGACATTTTTGTAGCCTTTCAGTTTCATTTGCTTTGGTTTGATTTTTTAAAAATTTTTTTGTTCTTTTGCTTGTTATGATTTTTATTTTTGTGGGGTTTTTTTGTCTCTTACTTTTCTGATTTTGCTTTTTTTTGGGGGGGGGGTAGTGGCATGTGCCTTTAATCCCAGCCCTCAAGAGGCAGAGACAGGCATAACTCTGTGAGTTAGAGGCCAGCCTGGTCTACAAGAGCCAGTTCCAGGACAAGTTCCAAAGCTACAGAGAAACCCTATCTCAAAAACTAAGAGAGAGAGAGAGAGAGAGAGAGAGAGAGAGAGAGAGAGAGAGAGACACAAAACTATGAAAACTATAAAGTTGAATGGGTTAGGGTAGACTTCTGGGAGGAGTTTGGTGAAGGGAAATATGATCAAAATACATTGCATAAAAAATTAATAAAGATTTAAAATTTCCTGTTAGGTTTCTTTTTTTATTGTGCCCCCCCCCCCCCAGGAATGTCAGGGACCATTTTTCTAAAGATGATAGCAGGGACCATTGTCCTAAGGATGTTTGCAGAGAGCCCCATATCCCAACTATCTGAACTGTTTGTTAACAGAACCCCCAAAAGCATGTTTCCGCTTACACCAGGTGTGCTAACTGGTGACCTTTGCTACCCCCTACCCCCCACCCTAAGCCAAGTTCCTCACTCAAGGGCTATATAAGCTGTAACCATTACCCTAATAAGCGGAGACCTTGACAATTGAATTCTGCTTGGTCTCCTTTGCTCTCGCCCATGATTCATACAGGTAGAACCTCTTCAGACCCTGCATAACTGGACCTGATGGACGGGTCACAGGAATGAATTTGCTTCTTTATGTTAAGGTAGCATTTATATGTCTTTCTTCTCTGGCTTATAAGGTCCTTCTCTTACATAGGTTCTTAATAAGTGATATCACACCCAGATTTCTTCTTTTTAACTACTAGACCTGATGTAAGGAGAATGACAGGAGCTAGAAAGGGCGACGTGTCATTTGGTGTTTCTAGGAAGAGGGATTTGGTTTTGAAGATTGGGATATATGGTTAACAAGAATAGAATGTGAAGATGGGAAACTGGTGGGTGGAGGGACTGAGGATACATATCCATTAGTATTACACTCTCATCGATTGCAGGAATCTCTGGGCTTGATTTCTAAAACCACAAGAACTAGGTACGATGCTGCACACATGTAATTCCAATGCTTGGGAGGTAGGGGCTGAAGGATCAGAAGTTTGAGGTCATTCTCAGCTACACAGCCCTTTTGAGGCCAGCCAGGATACAGAATATCCTGTCATAAAACTAAAATAATATAAAAGCAAAAACAATGAACAAGGAAAAGAAAACATGGAGTCACGAAAGTATATATGTTATATAGGAAAAGTCATGCTCAAAGGACTAAAAATGTATTTTGAAAATTTGCTTACAACTTTAAATCTTTCAATCCTTATACTACTATTAAATACTTACTTGTGAAAATAATATTTCAAAGGTGAGTCAGGTAGAACAAGGATTCCTCAATTCTATTTTTAGTTTTTGACTTACATAAGAGTGAAAAATGTAATTGTGCTTAAGGACATTAATTGTTTCAGTTTAAAAATAAATGTGAGTGATGATATCACTTTGTGAATCAATGCCTTGTAGTAGAAATAAGGATTTGTGGGTATGGCACAAAGTAATTTTTACTGAGGAGAATTACGACCAATAAAAGATATTTGATTTTAGCTATGTCTTAATTCTTCATGTGCCAAATAAAAGTTCCTGGATAAGAAATTAATTTCAACTCCTGGTGATTTCCCCAAAGTATCAATCATTACACAGGGATTCTCTTATAGCCTAGCCACCCATCATCCTCATATTTCTATCTTCCCCTCTAATACTTCACTGCTAGTGAGATGAATGGCATAAGCAGACATACTTCCCTCACAGATTACAGACAGACCAATAAAAATGCTTGGGACCAACTTGTTACAACAGTAGAAGAGGAGCAGCAGGCTGTGTTCCCACCCAACTCCCACATGGCTAGATTTATACCTGAAATAACAACACACAAATTGTATTCTTTTATTTTATTTTATTTTATTTTATTTTATTTTTATTTTTTGCTTTTTCGAGACAGGGTTTCTCTGTGGCTTTGGAGCCTACCCTGGAACTAGCTCTGTAGACCAGGCTGGTCTCGAACTCACAGAGATCCGCCTGCCTCTGCCTCCCGAGTGCTGGGATTAAAGGCGTGCGCCACCATCGCCCGGCAAATTGTATTCTTTTAAATACTGCTTGGCCCATTAGCTTCAGCCTCTTACTGGCTAACTCTCATATCTTGATTAACCCATTTCTATTAATCTGTGTAGCACCACGAGGTGGTGTCTTACCGGGAAGGATCTTAACCTGTGTCCATCTTGGAGAGAAGAGCTATATCGTCTGCCTGACTCTGCTTCTTTCTCCCAGCATTCTGTTTGGTCTACTCCACCTATCTAAATTCTTCCCTATCAGCCCAAGCAGTTTTCTTTATTAATTAACCAATGAAAGCAACAGATAGACAGATGACCCTCCTCCATCATACAACCCTTTACTAGGTCTGGAGACATCTGAAAATGTCCTCCTCTGGCCTGATGTTTGATAATAATATTCTAAAGAAATACATGGAAAACCCAAACCATCAAGTTCATGCATCCCATGTCATGTGTTTGCAGCTTCCAGTCAAAGAAAGCGATGTTAAAAGTGTTAACAAACATTGGTTGATTGGCTTGATGTTCTGGTACTTTCAAATGAGCTTCTGTCACATGACACCTAGGGACATTTCCTATTCCTCAACCTCATAAGTGAACTGTTATTAAACTGTATTATATTTCATTTTATGTTGAAGGCCCAGCTTGTCAAATTTGGTCTTAAACACCATTGGGTCCAAATATGGGTTGAGTTTAGTGAGCAGGAAGGAAGTTCAGAGTGCAGACTGGGGAATGAATACAGGTAAGGAACAGTCAATGGAAGTCAGGAAATACAATTTTTGCAGGTAAAAGTCCCTTTTGGTGTACACAGCTGTTCTTCAAAGAGGTTTAAATTTGAAAAAAAGTTAAAAAGGAGACCTAAAGGCTGAGGACACTTATGGAAGCATATCACAACTAGCAAATGAAAAATTTCAATTTAGAATATAGCCTTTAAAACATTAGGCAGGGTTAAGGTCATATTCTAATACCCACTGTAAATGCACAAAGTACTTGGCAATATTTATCTTGTCTATTCATTCACTTACTGCTAAAATGCAAGAATTTCTAGTTCTTTGTTTCCAAAGAGACAATTTTGTTTAGTAGAATTTGCTCTTAACACAGTCTATAAAACCAATCTATTATTTTTACCAAGATTGGTAGCATCAAAGCACACTACACTCTCATCGATATTCTTTTTGTCTTAACATTAAATACAAAAAAAAAAAAAACCCAACCAAACAAACAAGAAAAAAAATATAGGGCTGGAGAAATAGTTCGGCTGGTATATACAGGTTCCTCTTTCCAACCAGCTTAAATCCTGGAACCCATATCATCGAAAAAAAGAACTGACTCCCTAAGTTGTCCTCTGACCTCCATATGAATATCACAAAATATATGCCCACACATATGAATGATATATATGCATGCCCTCAAAACAAATAAGTAAAAATGTCATAAAATTAAGACAAAAATCCTATGCATGCAATATTGTCTTTATATTTATAAATATATTTATATTTACACTAAACCAAGTCATGTGAAATGCTACTGCCTATAAGTCTCAAATGCATATCTATGCCTGGAATTTTATTCTTTGGGTTTCATACTTATTTAAAGAAAATATACCAACAAAGGATTCTTTTTAGAATGTCACTATTAAGTGACAGTATGGAAAGGAGGTTGTAGTTTTAAGTTAGGTTGAATTTTAAGTTTGTTAGCTTAAAAAACTATCACTTATTATTTCATAGGTATATGAATAGGACTTGAGACAAACGTCTATGCACAGAATCTTAGAAAGCCATGGTCAAGGCATTATCAAGTTGGTCTCTCTTCTGGAAGCTCTGAGGAAGTATTTGTCTTTAAGCTCATTCATGTTGTATGCTTCACTTTTTTGCAACTATAGATGTGAGATTCTCATTTCCTGACTACTCCTATTCTTGGAGGCAACCCACATTACTTTTGAAAGGGTCTCCTCCATTTTGAAAACCTCAAAAGTACATCAAGTTTTTCTTACACTTGGACTCTTTTCAACTCCCTCTTATGCTCGTCTCTGGAGGGAAATCTAGTTTGAAGGGTTCATGTGTTAAGATTGGACCCACTAGGCTTATGTTTCTTTAAGCTTAAGAAGTAACATAATCCCAGGAGTACTATGTTACTATAGTCTTGGGTTCAACTAATACTCAAGAAGATGTAGACCATACAATAATGATGTGTAAGGCCACTGGAGGCCACAGACCATGAAAGAATGAAGAGCAGTAGAGGCTGTAGGCTGACGTTTCTGTCCTTCCAGCAACTCCCAAAGAAACACACAAAGGTTTATATTAATTATAAATGCTCAGCCAATAGATCAGGCTTATTACTTACTAGCTCTTATAACTTAAATTAACCCATGTATTGCCAGAGGCTTTACCTGTCCTCCAGCTTGTCTTGCTCTCTCTGTGTCTCCGGGCAACTTCTACTGACTGTGCCCTTCTTTTTCAGAGAATTCTCTTAGTCTTATTTTCTTTTCCAATCTCGTCTGCCCTGCTATATAGAGGGCAGTAGGTTCTTTATTAACCAATAAGAGTAATACATATTTACAGTGTACAAAGATTGTTCCACAGCAGGAGGCCATGAACCATCCAAGAATGATATGCAGTAGAGGCTACAGACCATGCAAGGATGATGAACACTGGTGATCATATCTATGCTCCTCCTACTTCTAATCCTTTTACCCAAATAAATATTTTCCCTTAAAATCCTATGGCCTGTCCAGATCTTGCATAGTAAATAAGGAAACTTGAGAGGAGGGGAGTCCACCTCTCTTTTTCTCAGGCTTCCAGAAAAATGGCGACATTCAGACATTTGGTACAAACTAAAATCAGCCCACAATCATTCAAAACCAGAAATGTGTTCTTCTCAGAGAAACCAGCAAAGAAAAACTACCTCAGTACTACAAAAACATCGGTCTAGGCTTTAAGAGACTGAAGAAAGTCATCAAGGGCACCAGCATAGAAAAGAAATGCCGCTTCATTGGTAACATCTCCATCAAAGGTTGGATCCCTTTTGATGTCATGATCAAGATGAAGATGCAGAGGACCGTTGTCATCTGCTAGGACCATCTCTATCACATATGAAAGTACAATCTCTTTGAGAACTACCACAAGAACATGTATGTGTACCTGTCACCCTGTTTCGGGATGTACAGATCAGTGACATTTCACCATGGGAGAGTAAAGGCCTCTGAGCAAGACTTTGTGCTTCAATGTGTTCAAGGTCATCAAGGCTGTTGGCATTAAGGAGTAGCTTCAGAAATTCTGAGAGGAATCTGGCCCACTCCATAGAACAAATAAAGTTATTTTCCAGCTTAAAACAAACAAACAAACAAAATAAAACTAAAAATAAAACCTTAAGACATAACAGTTTATGCCTGTATTCTTTCAATAGATGTGTACTTTGAAGAGTTTACACTGAAAGAAAATGTAAACTGCCAGCGGTGGTGACACACATGTTTAATCCTAGCATCGGGAGGTAGAAACTGTTGGATCTTTGTGAGTTCAAGGGCAGCCTGGTCTATAGAATGAGTTCCATGGCAGGTTCCAAAGCTACACAGAAAAACCCTGTCTCAAAAGACCAAAAAAGAAACACAATTTAAATTTTAGTTTAACAAGAATGGCCTGTATTTATGGAATAGAAATGGCTGTTTGGTGTCTTAGTTACTGTTCTTTTTTTTTTGTTTGTTTTTTGTTTTTGTTTTTCGAGACAGGGTTTCTCTGTTGCGGGAGGTCCTCCCACTCCTCCAGCCTATAGCTGCTGAGATACCAGTCCATTGGGGCATGGTCTCTCTCCCTTTAAAAAAGCAGCCACTTCCCTCTCCTCTCTCTCTTCACTTCCTGCTCTGCCGGCGACTAGACTCCCTTCCTGGTTGCGTAGAGGGCTGTTGCCTGGGACAGTGATCTGTAAGTTTTTTCCCCTTTAAATAAATACCACCCTATTAATCATAATTCCAAACTGGTGTGGCATTGTTTGTGACTTACGCCTTCATTTTGGTGCCCAATGTTTGGTTTTAGAACCTCTCCTTTCCCTGCTCGGCTGCTGGCCGCGAGTTCAGCTTGGCAGGAGCCCTCCCTTCCTCAGCCACCGCCTGTGCCTTGCAGCAGTGGCCTTGGCCTCCCCATGTGGATTTAAACTCCACAGGCCCGCATAGTCTCTGCCCGCATGGTTTGCTCTTTTCTGAGTCACTTTTAAATCTCCCTTGCAAGCACAGCTCTTAAGTGGCGTGAACCAGAGCACGTGGTTGCTGAAAGCTGCAACCCCTCAGGGTGACTCTGTCACGTGGAGGCATAAGTGGCTTCCAGGTTGCTCTTCTCTACCCCTGGATTCTCGGTTTCTGGTTTCGTTTCTGGAATTGATTTAATTACATTTACTTTGTTGAGAAACTTGCATTTTCCAGTTTTTAACATCTACTAAGGCACTGAAACAGGACCCCGTTTTCATCGCGACTCGGCAACAGCGCCACCGGCTGGATAATAGGTAATATGGCAGTTTTCGTTTCTAACGCAAATTTTACTGCTTTGTTTTCACTAATACAATAGATTAGTAAATTTATATTTACTAATACAATGGATTACGTCATACAAGGTTTATATGATTATGGGGATACCTTGATTTGCTTGTTACTAGGTTTCAGTTTTCTTTTCCATATTCTATCATTAAGGAAGAATATGGCACTCCTAAGAATGATAGAATCTTTACGAACTAATAATGAACAACTAATTGACAGGATTAAAATTATTGAAAATCAGAGGTTATCTGAACAAGTGGATACTATGACAGACAAAATTGACTCCATATCCAAGGGTATTAGAAAGTTACCTGAAAGGGTTCAGGCTGTTGAATTTGACGTTCAGACTTTATCACAAAGTTTTGATAAGGTAACAGACAGAATGTACCTCCAAGATGGGAATCTACATGATATACAAGAAAAGTTTAAGGAGGACGTGTTATCTTTGAAGGAAAAAATTAAAGCTTTGGAATCACAGGTGCAGAATGGGGACCAAAAAATTGATGCCTCAGTGAAATCACTGGAAATATATACAGGTCAGGAGATTCAGGATTTAAGAGAGATAATGATAAAAAGATTTGAAAAGATTGGAGAAATTATTGCAGCTGGTGAACAGAGTAAGGAGGCACAAGGACAGGATACAATGCCTCTGCCAGCTATTAGAACTGGCTTACCCAGGGTTCTAGCAACATACCCTATACTTAATTCTGACAAAGCGTCAACTTCTAAAGGCTCAAAGGGACTCAGAGAAGCTAGATGGATGCCAATAGCAATGAATGATCTGAAAGAAATTAAGCAAGCTGTTGTTAATTTTGGCTTGCACAATGCATATGTAAAGGAAATGATAAGGACTTGGGCTTCTAATGCTAGAGCTATCCCCCATGATTTCCATCAGTTAGTGTCTGCAGTTTTAGATAATGGACCTTCCTTGATGTTTGGAATTTATTTCAGAGAAGAATCCAAACATATGGAGCAGCAAGGAAGAGCAAAAGGTGTTGAGGTTTCCCAAGATCAAATTCTTGGTGCAGGAGAATATGCTGATCCACAGGTCCAAGCTCTTTATGACGATGAAGTACTGTGTCTATGTCACCAAGCAGTTTTAAATGCTTGGAATAGGACACAAGATCCAGCAAAAAGGGTTGAATCATATACCAGAATTAGGCAGGGACAGAGAGAACCCTTTATTGACTTTTTGCAAAGATTAATTAAGGCTCTGGACATAGGGGTAACAGACCCAGAAGCTAGACGAATACTTCTTGAATCTCTAGCTTTTGAGAATGCGAACATAGAATGCAAAAAGATAATTGGGCCTTTAAAGTCTAGATCAGCACCTATGGATGAATGGATTCAGCATATGATGAATGTTGAGACGTTTAGCTATAATGATGAATCTTGGGTAGGAGAAGCGATTTCTGAAGCAATGAGGAGACATCAAACTGCCAGGTGTTTTAATTGTGGTAAATTAGGACATTTGCAAAGGGATTGCAGGCAAAGAATTTCTAGGAATAATATCTCTTCTGGGAATGACAAAAATAGGAGACCTCGCCTTCAGGTATATGTAGGAGATGCGGTAAAGGCCGGCATTGGTCCAACGAATGTAGGTCAACAACAGACAGACGGGGCAGTCTTATATCATCAGGAAACTCCTTGGGGGGCCTCTCGTAGGCCCCCAAGCCAACAGTGGCCCAATCATTCCCAGTCACAGTGGAGAACGTGCCTCACCAAGAAAATTAAAAGCTCCAATTTCTGCTGTAAAAAGTAATACTGGTCTAAATGATGAATTATGTGTGGAGGATGAGCCAAAAAACCCAGTAGGACAGAGTAAACGTATATTTTGGCAGACTTCTATTAATGATCAAAGACCAAAGAGTCTGTATAAATGGCACTTTTATTGAAGTTTTATTAGACACAGGTGCGGATGTAAGTATCATTACCCCAGAATCTTGGCATCCAAATTGGCCTCTTCAAGAGGTAGACGTTCAGTTCCTGGGAATTGGAACCCTATCTCGTGTAAAACAAAGCACAAGATGGGTTGAATGCATAGGGCCCGAAGGACAAATAGGAAGACGAAGGCCATATATAGCCAATATTGCCATAAATTTATGGGGCCGTGACCTGCTACAGCAATGAAATACCCAGATTAACATTCCTGTAGTTCCAGGAACTCATAATTCTGGGAAGGATATAATGAGGTATTATGGAAAAAGGTCACCAGCCATTCAGGCTGTACAAGAATATACAGCAAATACCTAACCTTTAGAGGTACCAACAGCCCTACCTTTAAAATGGCTAACTGAGAAGCCAATATGGATCAAACAGTGGCCTCTAGCTGAAGATAAACTACAGGCATTGGAACAGGTGGTGCAAGAGCAACTAGATGCTCACCATATTGAAGAATCAACCAGCCCTTGGAATTCTCCTGTGTTTGTTGTAAAAAAGAAATCTGGTAAATGGAGAATGGTGACAGATCTAAGAGCTGTCAACAAAGTAATTCAACCTATGGGCCCACTACAATCTGGAATTCCTTTGCCTTCTCTGTTACTAAAAGGATGGCCTCTTATAGTTATTGATTTGAAAGATGGTTTTTTCACTATACCGTTACAAGAAAAGGATAGAGAAAAATTTGCCTTCACAGTGCCTACTTATAATAATTCTCAGACTAATAGGAGATATCTCTGGACTATCCTCCCACAGGGTATGCTCAATATTCCTACATTGTGCAAATATTTTGTAAGTAAGCCATTGGAAATAATTCGTAAACAATTCCCCAAGTCCATCATTTATCATTACATGGATGACATCTTGTTATCTGATTCAAATAAAGATACTTTAGAAAGGATGTTTGAAGAAGTAAAGAAAGTCTTGCCTAGGTGGGGATTACAAATTGCCCCTAAAAAGATTCAAAGAGGAAATTCTACTAATTACCTAGGTTACAGAATAGGGTTAGAGAAAATTAAAACGCAAAAGGCACAAATTAGGAGAGACTGGTTAAAGACTCTTAATGACTTCCAAAGATTGTTAGGAGACATTTCCAGTCTACGACCAGCTGTTGGGATAACACCTGATCTAATAGTTCATTTAAACAAAACCTTAGATGGTGATAAAGATTTGAATAGTCCAAGAAAACTGACAGCTGAAACAGAAAAGGAACTGACAATGGTTGAGGAAAAATTACAGGAGGCACATGTGGATAGGGTGAACCCAAATCTTAGCTGTATCCTAGTCATATTGCCTTCCAGAATTTCTACTACAGGGATTCTAATGCAGAGGGAAGATATTATTTTAGAGTGGATATTTATACCTAATAAACCAAGTAAAAAATTAAAAACTTATGTGGAAAAAGTCTCTGAATTAATTATAAAAGGTAAGCTGAGACTTCGTCAACTAGCAGGTATAGACCCAGCAGAAATTATAGTGCCTTTTACTACTGAAGAAATAAAAAAGTTATGGGAAGACAATGAACCATGGCAAAGAGCTTGCGCTAATTTTTTGGGAGAAATTAATAGCAACTATCCCAAAAGTGGTAGACTTAACCTCATAAAAAGAACTTCTTGGATTCTTCCTAGAATTGTACATGATGCTCCAATAACTGGAGCCCGTACGTTCTATACTGATGCACATAAATCAGGGAAAGCAGGTTACAAGTCAGATGAATTGAGTAAGGTGGAACAAAGCCCTTATAATTCTGTCCAGAAGGCAGAATTATATGCCATTCTTATGGTGCTAAGGGAACCTCTTAATATAGTTACAGATTCACAATATGCAGAAAGAGTTATCTTGCATATTGAAACCGCTGAATTTATACCAGATGACACAGAGTTGACTTCATTGTTTATCCAGGTACAAGACATAATCAGGAACAGGCTTTTTCCGATGTACATAACACACATCCGGTCCCATACAGGTCTGCCTGGTCCTCTAGCCCAAGGCAATGCTGAGACTGATCAATTATTGATTGGAAGTGTGTTGCAGGCCTCAGAATTTCATAAGAAGCATCATGTCAATAGTAAAGGCCTAAAGAAAGAATTTTCCATTACTTGGCAACAAGCTAAGGACATTATAAAGAGATGTCCTACTTGTTCTTTCTATAATCAAACACCGTTGCCTGCAGGGATTAACCCAAAGGGTACTAAGAGAAATGAAATCTTGCAGATGGATGTGTTCCACTTTATGGAATTTGGTAAATTAAAATATGTACACCATACCATAGACACGTATTCAGGTTTTCAATGGGCTACTGCCCTGAGCTCAGAAAAGGCTGATTCAGTAATCACATATTTATTGGAAGTTATGGCCATCATGGGTATACCTGCACAAATAAAGACAGATAATGGTCCAGCATATGTATCTAAGAAAATGAAAGGCTTTTTTGATTATTATAATATAAAACACATTACAGGTATACCAAATAATCCTACAGGTCAGGCAGTTATAGAAAGATCAAATCGTACTATAAAGGATATGCTGAACAAACAGAAAGGGACTGAATACACCCAGAAATAGATTACATAATGCTTTATTAACCTTGAATTTTCTTAACGCTAATGAGAAAGGAATGACAGCAGCAGAAAGACATTGGATAATGGAAAAGTCTGCTGAACTCAATCAACCGATTTATTTCAAAGATGTGCTGACCTCTCAATGGAAGCTAGGAGATGTGCTACATTGGGGAAGGGGTTTTGCTCTTGCTTCCACAGGAGAAGAAAAATTGTGCATACCATCAAAATTAATAAAGTTTCGATTTGAAGAGGAGAAACCTCTTGGAAAGGAGAAATGACAACTCATCCACAATGATGATATTCATACAGGTGGTAAGAAAAACATATAGAATGGGGGCAGGGTTCTGTTCCTATCTCCACAGGAAAACACTCATCTTTGAAAAATTCAAGGGACCCTGGATGTTTGGATACTGACAGATGGAAAAATACCTGCCCAATAGGAAATATCAAGAAAACTGAATGGGTTGTGTAAGTAATATTAAACCATATTTCTAAATTTATAAAGCTGGCTTTGAAGTTGGACTCTGGCTCAGTCCCTCTCCAATTCCAAGCCTGTTAGTAAGAGAAAAACCCAGAGTTTCTGGAGTTTCTGTCTCATGTCAAGAGCCATGATATGGGACAGACAGAAATATGAGTTTAGAAAACATCTTTGCTTTTCTTCATATCTATCATACTTTTCATTGAATATGTCTATCATGCCTTTCAGTGAATATATACATATATGTCTATATGATTAATGTTTAAGTTTTTCACAATGAACAATGAGTTTTTCCTGAAGTGACATTTGAAGTTTCCAGGAAGAAGATGGGGCCCCATAACAACAACTCCACCTGGTTAATATGACGTCATGATACTGATAGCGCTACTACAAGACCTGTTTTGGATACCAGCTGCACAAGACAGTTCTAACTAGGTTAGTTGAGATAGTGCACATCTTATACAACATTTTGGCCAGACCTGCACAAAATACTCAGAGACTATTTGCAATTTTAAAAGACATTGATCTTGAAATTTAACCATCATTTTACTTTCACAGGATCCCCCAGAAAGAACGTCACCCCCATGACCGCTGGAAGTAATTCTAGAGGACGACGTCCCCTCTCCCAGTAAAGTTTGCCCTTGGGTTTAGGGACATCATTTAGGGGTTGATTATAATTAGTATACGATTGAGGGTTGGGGGAGGAATTTTATAAGCTCAGGGATCATTTTGAAAAAAAAAGAGTGATGATGGGATAATAGATTTGTAATTATGAGTTACTGTTTTTAGACAAATATATTGGTATCGATTCTTGTATATTGATACAAAGTTAAATTATATTGACTATTGTATGCATGCATGTTTCTACCTCTGTTTAAAACATTTTTTATGTATTGACATATATTGTATTGATATATATAGTGTATATATTTACCATATTGCAGTGTACATTTCTACCTCTGATTAAGATACTTATATAATATTTGTGTATTGATATATATTTACCTACTGCAATGTATATTTGTACATTGTTTATATTTGGAGGTCATTGTCCTCATTTGTTTCACAGTCGTTTATTGTCTTAGTCTTTAAGTTAGATAGATATTGAGATTATATAGATTAATAGTCATCTAAGTTTGTCATTCATAATTAGACTAATCAGGTTCTTTACATATATAGAGATTATACTCAGTATAGATAGATAATCTTCGACTTCTTCAAAGAGCTGTAGAAAACGGCCTTTAATCTAACTCAGAGTTTTGTGGTAGTGAGACACAATTGCTCCTGGCAACACCACTCTATTCCTGAGATAATGTTGAGCACCAAAGACACTCCACTTGGAGCCTTTCTTTTTGGCAGAACTGGCCTTTGGGCAAAGAAATGCCCATACCTCAACGACTGACAAAGATACAGAGCGTGCATCAATGGATAAAACAGGACTGTCATATCCTGCCAAGACAGGGTAAGATAGTTTTGAAAACTTGCTTGCCTTAGAAAATGGTGTGTCAGTTATGTTAGACCTTAGCCAAAGTTGGTTGCTTCAACACTGCTAATGTTACTTTGGGTGATTGCCCAGGTAGCTAGTTGTCTCTGTGATTTGTTGCATGCTTTGGAAGTTGTTTTACTGAACTTCCTAATTACCCAGGTAACATTATTTCCCTTCTCAGATCTTCGATGGGGTTGAAGACTATATAAATGTAGTTACTTTCTCTCATGACTTGGCCAAGTTATTTATTATACAAGACCAAGCTAGTTAGAATAGGATATTTGTACTTATTGTATATAATTTCACAGTAGGTTTAGAACTTTCTTATTTAAACAAAAGGGGGAGGTGTTGCGGGAGGTCCTCCCACTCCTCCAGCCTATCACCGCTGAGGTACCAGCCCATTGGGGCGTGGTCTCTCTCCCTTTAAATAAGCGGCCACTTCCCTCTCCTCTCTCTCTTCACTTCCTGCTCTGCCAGCGACTAGACTCCCTTCCTGGTTGCATAGAGGGCTGTTGCCTGGGACAGTGATCTGTAAGTTTTTTCCCCTTTAAATAAATACCACCTATTAATCATAATTCTAAACTGGTGTGGCATTGTTTGTGACTTAAGCCTTCATTTCTCTGTAGCTTTGGTGCCTGTCCTGGAACTAGCTCTTGTAGACCAGGCTGGCCTTGAACTCCCAGAGATCCGCCTGCCTCTGCCTCTCAAGTGCTGGGATTAAAGGCGTGTGCCACCACCACCCGGCTTAGTTACTGTTCTTTAACTGTGAAGAGACCATGACCAACCAAGGCAATTCTTATTTAAAAAAGCATTTAATTGGAGGCTCACATAGTTTTAGAAGTTGAGTCCATGATCTTCATGGTGGGAAGCAGGTAGCCATAGTGGTGGAGCTGTAGTTGGGAGCTTTGTGTCCTGATCCACAGACAGCAGGAAGAGATAGATAGATTAGATAGATTAGATAGATAGATAGATAGATAGAATAGGCTGGCATGAGCTTTTGAAACCTCCAAGCCCGTTCTTAGTGACACTTTCTTCAACAAGACTACACCTACTAATCCTTCCCAAACAGTTCACCAACTGGGGACTAAGCATTCAAATATATGAACCTATGGGGACCATTCTCATTCATACCACCTGGTACCTTTTTGGACAGATTTTTTTTCTAACTTTTTTTTTTCTCTACACAAGAATGCCTCATAGCTCTCTGCTGTAGTTAGACTTGCTACAATATCTTAATTTTTAGTATTTCCAAACTATTCCTATACTATTAACTCATATCATGGGCATGTTATTCATAGTTACATATAATAAATATTGTCTTTTTATTTAAATTTGCCCCCATAGCTTTATGTATGCATAATCCGTAAGTCAAAATTACATATATTTATTGCTAACATGGAGGGATCTAGAGGTCCTTACTTCTCCCTGAGGATGTTTAAGCAATTAATGATTGCTGGTGGAGGAAAAGATATTTACTTCAGCATTGAAGGCATTAGTAAGTTGCATGTGTTTCTGTAAAATACCTGCAAGCTTATGTTTCTGTAAAAAAAAACTTAATGAAATTCATTGATTTATGAAAAATAGACATGAAGGCAGAAGGAGGACTGTTTGGGCAGAGAATGGAAGTGAGTAAGCAATAAGAGAGGGTAATGAATATGATCAAAGTACATTATACACATGTACAAAAATGTCATAAAGAAAGCCATTGTTATGATCAATTTCTATATGACAATAAAATTATATATATATTCAAGGCACACAGCATAATTTGACATATCTATATATTGTATGATGATTACAATCAATAAGTACATTGATTACTAGAAATTTGGATATATATATATATATATATATATATATATATACTTTTTGAGTTGGAAAAGCATGTTGTCCATTAGATCTTTAGCACTGATCTGATTCAACTTATAACTGAAAACATTTTAAACTTTGACCAACATTTTTCTAATTTTGAGATCTAAGCAGTCACTGTTTGATTTTCTGCTTCTGAAAGTTTTGAGGTTTTTAGATTTCACATATAAGTGAGACATTGAGTTGTTTGACTATTTATTTCTTAATTAACTAGGTAATATCTTCTAGATTCAAACATGTTGTCCTAAATTGTGAAATTTTCTTCACTTTTGGATAAATAATATTTTGTTTTAAAAACATAATATTTTCTTCATAATGTATGTATTGATGGACACTTAGATTCTTCCCATATGACTAAAATGAGTAATGCTTCAATAAGCATGTGGTCTCTTTAAAATTGGACTTCATATCCTTGAAGAAAAATCTAGAAGTAGGATTGTTGGATCACATTGTAGTTTTAACGTAGATTTTTATTTTCAAGAAACTGTGTAGTGCTTTTCATAAACTAACAATTCCGCCAGCAATGTATCGTTTTATTTCTTTATACTCTAAACAACATGTGCTGTGTCTGTTTTTTTGTAGCCCCAATAATAGGTATGAGGTGACCTACTGCCTGGATTTAGTTTGCACCTTTCCATTTATCAGTGACATGAGACAATTTTTCCATATATCTATTGAACATTTTTATGTCTTCTTTGGAATAGTATCATGCGTCTCTCAATTTGTGTTATTTATATATTGCCATTGAGTTGTATTGATTTTCTTATGCACTTCAGATATAAACATTATATCACACACATATATATATATATATATATATATATATAATTTATAAGCATTTATCCTTCTTTAAGTTGCTTTTTCCATCATGTAGTTCTTGTTTTCTTGTTAAAGTTTAGTTGACCATATGGTTTATTTCTGGATTTTGTAGCTTGTCTCACTGGCCTATGTGGTCCTTTTAACCTTGATACTATGCCTTTCTGAGTATCATAGCTTTATTATATTGTTTGAAACCAGGAGATGTGATGCCTTCATTCTTGGAAATGAAGATCATTTTGTCTCTCTGGAGATGTACGTTGATTGTGGGTTTGCTGTGCAAAAGCCTTTTGTGAGATGTAGCCCTTCTCCCTGAGTATTTCCTTTGGTTGTCTTCTAATGTTATCTCATTCAGAAATTCATCGCCAAGATCAAGGCCAAGAAGACTTCTATCTATGTTTTCTTCTAGAAGGTTTTTTTTTTTTTAAAAAAAGATTTATTTAGTTATTATGTGTTAGTGTTCTGTCTGCATGCCTGAAGAGGGCACCAGATATCATTACAAAGTGTTGTGAGCCATTATGTGGTTGCTAGGAATTGAACTCAGGACCTCTGGAAGAGTAGCCAGTGATCTTAATCACTGAGCCATCTCTCCAGCTCCTCTTCTAGAAGTTTTATTGTTTCAGATCTTATATTCATGTTTTCAACTCATTTCAAAATGATTTTTGTATACTGTATAAGATGGGTCCAGTTTCATTCCTTGCACATAAACATGTAATTTCCAAATACTGTTTATTAAAAAAATCTCTTCCCTAAATATTCCACCAAAACTAATTATTAGAACTAATAAATTAATTCAGTAAAGTTGGAAAATATAAAATCAACACACTAAAACTAACTGCATTTCTATATACTAACAAAAAAGTAAGAAAAGTAAGAAAATTGGTTTGAAGAGAAAAATTAGCAGTTATGGAAAAATTCCATTTCAATAACATGAAATAATTTGTTGGGAATCATATTAGTTTTTTTTTTTCTTGTTGCTGTGATAGCATAACCCTGATATAAACAATTTAAGGAAGGCTTTGTTTTGGCTCACAGCTTAAGGCATTATGCATTAAGCATAAGGCATTAAGGATCCTGGTGGAGAGGTCAAAGTAGAGCAGCTTGAGGTAACCTGTCACATTTCACCACAGTAAGAAAGCAAGAGATGAATCTATTCAGCGAGCTTCCTCTTTTTTTTTTTTTTTTTTCAGTCCAAGGCTTAAGACCTCAGAATGGAACTATCCCTTTTATCCCTTTTAGGGTGGTTCTTTCACCTTAGTTAGCTCAGTCAAGATAATCTTTCATAGGCATGCCTAGAGATTTATTGTCCAGATGATTATAGATCTAGTCAAGTTAATAAACAGTATCAAGCCTCACAGGAATGACTTTAATTAGGAGATAAAAAGCTCTTTATGTTGAAAACTATAAGGCATTAGTGAAGAAAAAAAAGAGCTTTCTCATATTAATGGGTTGGAAGAATTCATTCTATTTAGATACCCAATGCTCCCTCCGCAATCTAATGTTTTGTGCAGTTCCTATCATAATTGCAATGACATTGCCCACAAAACATAAGGTGTGTTGCTTCTGTGCCTGGTTTCTTCAGGACTTTTATCATGAAGGCTTGCTGAACTTTTTCTCATTATCTACCTAGTTGATCACATTATTTCTGTCATTAAGTCTATTTTTGTGCAATTATGCTTTCAAATATTCCTCATAGTCTTGAGTATTTTTATTTTTAACTTCTTTTATTTTTTAAAAGAAAGAAAACTATCTTTTTTTTTCATTTTACATACCAATCCAGTTCCTACTCCTGCCCCTTCTCCCATTCCCTCTATCTACCCCCATCCTACCCCCATCCACTCCTCAGAGAGGGTAAGGCACGTTGCTTTGGGGAAGGTCTAAGGCCCTCTCTACTATATCTAGGCTGAGCAAGGTATCCATCCAAAGAGAATAGGTTCCCAAAAAGCCAGTACAAGCAGTAGGGATAAATCCTGGTGCCCCATAGTTTGCTCCATCCATACAACTGTCAACAACATTCAGAGGGTCTAGTTTGAACCCATGCTGCTTCCTTCCCTGTCCAGCTGGAGTTGGTGAGCTCCCATTAATTAGCTCAGGTAAACTGTTTCAGGAGGTGTCCCCATCATGGTCTTGACCTCTTTGCTCATATTCTCATTCCTCCCACCCTTCAACTGGACTTTGGGAGCTCAGCCCAGTGCTCCATGGCAAGTCTTTACCTCCAATTCCATCAGTTGCTGGATGAAGGTTCTATGGTGATATTTAAGATAGTCATCAGTCTGACTACAGGGCAACAAGGTCAGTGGAGGCACCCTCTCCTCTATTGCTTAAGGTCTTAGGTGGGGCCATTTTTTGTGGATTCCTGGGAATTTCTCTAGAGCCAGATTTCTTGCCAGCCCCATAAAGACTCCCTCAATTATATTATCTCCCCTCCTCTTCCCCTACTGCCCTCCCTTCTCCTCTCCACACCTCTATGCTCCCAGGCGATCTTATCTATTTTTATTTACCAGGTGGATCTATGTATGTTTTTCTTAGGGTTCACCTTGTTACTTAGCTTATCTAGGATCATGAACTATAGACTTAAGCTCTTGCTTTACAGCTAGTATCCATTTATGAGTGAGTACATAAAATGTTCATCTTTCTGGTTCTGTTACCTCACTCTGGATGTTTTTTTTTCTTTTGTTCTATCCATTTGCATGCAAATTTCAAGATGACATTGTTTTATTACCGCCAAGCAGTACTCTAATGTGTAAATGTGCCACATTTTCTTTATCCATTCTGCAGTTGAGGGCCATCTAGGTTCATAGCAGCATTATTTGTAATAGCCAGGCTCATGTATTTTAACCCTTGGTCTCATTCCACTATTTGGGAAGATTGTGGAACCGTTAGGAAGTGGAGCATTTTCGGGAGAAGTATGTCTTTGAGGGTAGGCTTTGAGGCTTTTAACGCTTTGCTCCACTTTCAGCTCTATCGCTGCTGAGATAAGCTGGCCTCATGTTTTTGAACCCATCTTTCTCAGACAGGACAGACTATTTCTCCCCTCAAACTCCAATCCAAAATGAGCTCTTTATTCCTAAGTTGGTTTTTCCAGGTTCATTTATCTTAGTAACAGAGAAGAAGCTAAAGCATGTTCTGTATTATAATTACTAATTTGTGTATATCAAACCATTCTTCATTCTTTAGTGAAATTAACTTAATCATAGTGTGCGATGTTTTTAGGTCTTGAATTTAGTTCAAAACCATTTTATTGAGAAGTTTTACAACATGGTCATTAGGAAAATAATTCTTCATCCAGATGACCATGTTGTAAAACTTCTGGTCTGTTGATACTTTTACCTTCCTCATGTATGTGTTCTTATATGGGTGTTCAGATGTACATGTACATGTGTGTATATGCATATGGAAACCAGAAGTCAATGTTAGGTATCTTCCTTAATTGCTTCTTTGTCTTATTTTTGAGATAAAATCTCTCATTAAACCTGGATTCACTGTCTCTTTCTCTCCAGCCCTGGGGTTACAGACATGCAATGTCATGCCTAGCTTTTCATGTGGCTGCTAAAACTCAGGCCTAATGATTGCACAGAAGAATTTTACTGACTGAGACATTTCACTAGCTCCTTATTTACCTCTTAAAGGGACAAACTCTTGGTTTTATTGATTCTGTGTATTCTTTCAGTTTTTATTTATTTTTTAGTTCATTTTTCCTCATTTTTATTCATTTTTTTGAGAATTGCATACAATGCATTTTAAATTGATTATTAGGTTGCTTCAATGTATACAAATTATAGTTTTGCTTCCAGATGAACACTCTTCATGCTGGATTTCTGGGAAGCATTTTGGACCCTGCATCACAGGTTAAACAGGACTGGAGCTAGATTACTCTTCAAAATTGGCTGGTCCACAGATGGATGTGGCTTTTGGTGTATTTATGGATGGATATGACTGCTTCAAGTTAATTTATGGGATTATTTCTGAGTCTGCTATAGGACTGATGTTAAAATTCACAATATAACTGCCATGAGACCTCTGAAGAGAGTACTACTTCTTTCAGACAAAACCTGAGAGGGAATCAAGCCACATCATTAGGCCCACAGATGTATTAACAGAAGTGCACATGAGCCCCCCTTTCTCTGCCAGATGGTTCTGGAGATAGCACCAAGTCTGACTGAGGACGCTACAGTTTGATTTATAGCAAGATAAGGTTGTTGCTGGGTCTGTTGTCTATACTGTGACCTTAGGGGTGGGCTTGACTTGTCAAAATAGCCCTTGGGCTCTATCAGGCTTTCAAGTCCTTTATGTGGGAACCAAAATTCTTTAAATCACATGCACGCTCTAGGTGTTTGCCAAATTCTTGTTGCGATTCTGCCATCTTGCTGATGTCCCTCTCAATCTTTTTAATTTATGCTCTCTTAATCTAGGGTAATATTAATTTTCCATAAAATGGAAGATACCAACTGTCTTACTAATTGTTCTATTGCTGTGAAAAGACACCATGATCATACCAACTCTTAAGAAAGCATTTAATTGGGGCTTGCTTACAGTTTCAGAGGTTTAGTCTATTATCATCACAGCAGGGAGCCTGGCAGCACACAGGCAGACAGCTTTAGACAATGCTGAAGAAATAGTTATGAGTTCTACATTTAGATCTACAGCCAGCAAGAGGAGAAAGCCACTGGGCCTGACTTGGGCTGTTTTGAAAACCACAAAACCCACCCACAGTGACACTCTTCCTCCAGTAAGGCCATACCTCTGAACCCTTCTCAAATAGTGCCAGTCCCTGGTAACCATGCATTGAAATCTATGAGCCTATGGAGGCCATTCTTATTCACAGCTCCATACTGACTATCTTCTAAAAGTTGGTTTTCTAGGAGTATTATTTCATTAATAGTGAATTTTTGACTGTGAGTGTTTATCAACCATAGATTTATACAGAGGAGAATTTTCTAAGAGTTGAACTTTATCCAGGGTTTTGTGTTTTGCTTTAGATCATTATGTCTAAAAGTTTAATCATTTTTGACCTGATCTCAAACAAGACATATCCTTTCAGTTACAACACTCTGTACTTTTACTACAAATAGAAAAGATATAAGATGTCTCCAGGAAAAAAAAATGCTATCAAGTTGCATTGCTATTTAAAACCTATTTATTTTGGCACTATGATTGTATCCTCAATAAAAAATTTGAGGCATATTTTATCTTATGATTATGGAGTTCCTACCACTTTTTTCTTAAATTTGAATTTTAAAGGGCATTTCTGATTTTGTGTGCGTGTGCATGAAAAAAGAAACTCATGGTCTTTTTTTTTTTAAACAAAAGAACTCTTATGTTCTGCATCTATTCTTAACAATGTGATAATAATATGCAACTTATTGTTTTGGAAAATCATTGCACAGTACTATTGCAAATTTGCTTCTTTAAACACGATGAGTTCTATAGTTGATTCAGAAAAATTTCTGTGGAATCACAATTTTAATTGGACTATCTAATTCCACTCCAGATCCCACCCACTCTGATCTTAAGCAAATTATGCCAGTCAAGTTAAGAGTTAAGTCAAGAGTTAAGTTAAGAGTCAAGTCAGTTAAGAGATTCCCTGGTCACTGTGGCCACACATTCAGTTATAGATTTTTAGTTGAAAAAGGGTGAATGCTGCCTGTCTTGTATATATATCCTTCAATTGTCGTAAGCTCTGCAGGGATTCTGATTTGTCCATGTGACTGTTATGAGTTAAGAGAGTTTTGCTTTGAGAATATCTTCAAGTATTTACAGATGATAATTCCTCCAGCTAACACTCAGTAAACAGCACCTGAGAACATAGACTGAATAAATTTGAAAGTCAGACCCAGAACTGATGGTTGGGTAGTCTAGGGAATATGATTTCCTGAAGGGATTTTAGAATATGAAGTAAAAGCTTAAAACATATTCACAGTATAATTATTGGAATTCTTTTCATCTAACAATTTCTGTAATTTATTATCATGAAGATTTGTTTAAACCTATAGGTTTACCAAACTTCTCAGCAACAGAGATTTTATAAAGTTTTTAAGTTTGTAGAACTATTTCGTTAGGATATAGTAAAAAATCCCTCCTACTTGGGAAGGCCAGTCTTTGCCTTTAGAGGCTAGTCTCATCCCCTATCCATGACATGCTGACACATTTACTTTAATACTTATTACTTTATTATTTATTACTTATGCTGACACATAAGTAAATTACCAAAATGAGTAAATAAAATATAAACCTCATTTTATAGTATTCACTGATTTCCATATGAATATATCTTTTGTTGTCCATTTTAAGGTCGCAAAATCTTAGCTTGCTTTATTTCAGAATTTTGGAACATTTGGTACTTAGTTGCTGTGAGCTAGTGCTACGGTTTGAATGATGTTATTCCTCCCAAGACTTGTATTGATGTTTAATAATGCAGGAATATTGGGAAGGGCTGGAGAATGGTGCTATTGGACCATGGGTAGGTGCGTGAGGTGCATGTAGACCTTCATCTTGGGTAGTGGGTGACTTTCTGTATTGCCATTTTTTAATGCTTTTTTTGTTGTTGTCGTTCCAACTTTTGGATGGGTTGCCCTCTTTCTTCCTTTATTCTTGGTGCTATCTTGGTAAAAAGGTGAATCTTTAATTTTTTTGAATATTAATATCAGGGAAAGTACAAATATTCAGTTTAATGATGAACTAATGTGGAGAATTATATTTATTGATTTTGAAAAATTAAACTGAATTTGCATTTTGGAGATTATCCTTATTTGGTTATTGCATTTTGCCTTTTAGTATATGTTGTTAGATTCAGTTTGCACAAATTAGAAGAATAATGCAATTGTCTTATATAATAAGTTAATAAGTATTCATTAGATTTTAATTCTCTGGAAGACTTTGGGTTGAATTTGTAATATTTTTTGTTAAATGCTACTTAGAACTAACCACTGGAGCCATTAACATTCACCACTGAATTTATTTGGCTTAAGTTTTCTCTTGGTGAGGATATTCTCATTCTCTCTCTCTCTCTCTCTCTCTCTCTCTCTCTCTCTCTCTCCCTTTCTCCCCAGCCTTTTTTCTCTCTTGGAACTTGTGTGAAGGTCACAGGACAACTTCAGATGTTGGCCATTAAGTGCTTCCACTTTTTTTGTTTTTTTTCCAGAGTCTCTCACTGACCTGATACTTTACCATGTAGGTCTGTCTAGCCAGCTCACAGACTTCCAGGACTCTTCTTGCCACTGTGCCTCATCTTTCCTTGGTAGGATCACAGGCATGCAGCACCATTTCTGGATTTTTAGGTGAATTTGGGGGATTCACACTCAGGTCCTCGTGCTTGCATGCAAGCATTGTACCCGCTGAGCTGTCTCCACCAGACCTGTGTGGAGATTTTTAATCAAAACTTAATTGCTTTAACAGATAGAGAACTAATCAGGTTAGTAATTTTTATTTCTTCATGAGTAATATTTAGCAATTTGTGTCTTCCAAGATATTTGTATATTTATCTAGTTTCTTAATATATAGGTGTGGAATTGTTCCTTAATGTTTTCATGCTTGTGCACTGTATGGTAACACATCTATCTCTTCTTCCTTATATTGGCATTTTGCTCTTCTCTCTGTTGTCTTACCAGACTGTACAGTGTTTTGTGGATTATATGGCTCTTTTCTAAAATCTACTATGTAATTGTATTTTATTTTTAATTTATGTGCATTGGTGTTTTTCCCGCATTTATGTATAAAGGTATCAGATCAACTTGAACTGGAATTACAGACAGTTGTGAGCTGCCATGTGTGTACTGGACATTGAACCTAGGTTCTCTGAAAGAGCAGTTAGTGCTCTTAGCTGGAAAGCCATCTCTACAGCTCCATAATTTTATTTTTCTATTATTCTTGTGTTCTGTTTATTTGATTTTCATTCTGAATACTCTTTTTTTTTTAAAAAAAAATTCTTCTTTTTTGAGATACCCAACTCGAGGCAATTGATTTGGTAATTTTATTTCCAATATAGGCATCTGGTGCCTATATTGACTAATTTTCATAGTATTATCTTTTCCCTTCTTTCTTTTAATTTCTAAATGCTAGGAGTGTTCATTTGTCAGTCTTCTGTGCTTGATCTCAGAAATTGGAGTCTGAGTCAGTGCACTCCACTGTATTTGACCATTTGACCGGTTGGCAATGCTGTCCACAATGGTAGGGTTCCCATGCAGGAGAAAAGCTGCTCACCTCATGAAAGCCAGAAAGTGAAAGTAGAGTGAGAAAAACATAGGTGAGAAATTTAGTGGTGTGAAGGAGGCAGGGGGTGAAGTAGATAGCGGGGAAGGGAAGGCATTATGTACTCTTTAAGGACATTCCTCTCAATGACTCACTTCTCATCAAGCTTGATATCTTAAAGCTTCACTGTTCCTTGGAGTACCGGCAGGTATGGACCAAACCTTTGTCACACAAGAGTCCAGAGAACAGTGCAAATCTAAACCATAACATTTCCAGTTACATTTGTTATTGATTTCTAATTTAATTCATATATATATACATATATATAAATATATATATATCTATAAAACTTCACATGAATTAAAACCTTTTACATTTATTAAGAATTATTATATGGATGATAACTTTTTTTTTTACTGTCAATGTCCTTTGCACAACTTACGAAAATATACACTTAAAAGTTCTTAGATGGGATGTTCTGTGGATGTCAACCAAATCAATTGGGTTAATAGTTGCTAATATTTCATAACAATGAATTTATTGGTTTTCTTTTCATTTGCTGTGAGCTAAGATAAAGGTGTTTTACTCATCTTCTTAGAGTTCTATCATGTTTTTTTTTTCTTATTGTGAAGTACCATTGTTAGGTATGTAACACCTTTAGGATTATTATGGTTCTTTTATGACCTAACATAGCTTTATCACTATGAAATGCTCCTTTTTCTCCAAGGTAATTTTCTTTAAATCTATGTATAAATGTCTTAGTCACTGTTCTATTGCTGAGACACCATGATTAAAGCAACTTATAAAAGATAGAATTCACTATCTTTTATATTCACTATTCACTAAGGCTTGCTTACAGTTTCAGAAGTTGAGTTATTATTGTCATGGCTGGGAGTGTGGCAGTAGACAGGCAGACATGGTGCTAGAGAAGGAGCAGATATCTTACATGTTGAAATAACAACTACGAGCAGACTGAGAGACACTAGAAATGATATAAGCTTTTGAAACCTCAAAGCCCACTCCCAGTGACACACCTCCTACAACATGGCCATACTTCCTAATTCTTCCTAAACAGCTCTACTAATTGCAGACCAGACATTCAAACATATGAGCCTATGAGGTCCATTCTCATTCAATCATGCTATATTATATGGTATAATAATTCCTGTAGCTGTCTTTTGACTAGGATCAGTATTCTTGGACTTAAATAATTTCAAATTTTATTTTATTTTCTTCATTAAATTATTAAATGCAACCCTTTGCCCCAATAACCATTTGATGGCTTCTGTAGAATGTTCAGTATACATCAGCAATTAATGATGACCTTCAAGTGATAGTATGCTCTTTTACATATGTGTGTAAAAGATTCTTTTAGGCTGGAGAGATGACTTAATGGGTCCATGTGCTTGTTATCAAGCCGGAGAACCTGAATTTAGTCCCTAAGACCCACATAGTAGAATGAAAGAACAGATTACTTTTGACTTCAGCATGGGTACTGTAGTACATATGCATACACACACACACACACACCATAAATAAATGTAATAAAAGTGAGAGTATTTCAGCAGTGTGATTCTATTTACGTCCTCTTGGCCTTTATGGTTTTGTTCCCATACAATAAACTTTTGTGTATTACAAACTCTATGACATATTATTTCCAACATTCTTTAAGAAGTCAATTATTAGCTGGGCAGTGGTGGTGCACACCTTTAATCACAGTACTCCAGAGGTAGAGGCAGGAATATTTCTGAGATTGATGTCAGATTTTTAAAAGTATTCCACGAAATTAATGCTTTAACTGCTTCTTTCTTCTGTATCTGTCCAGATTCCCTGTGTTATTTACTTTCTGCAACAAGAAATCACTAACATTTTTGTATTACACGACCATTGATAATCAATTCTTTCACATGTTTTTATTGAGCTCTACATTTTTCTCTGTTTCTTTTCCTGCATTTCTCCTCCACTTAAGCCCCCTCCCAAGGTCCCCATGCTCCCAATTTACTCAGGAGATCTTATCTTTTACTACTTCCCATGTAGATTAGTTTCATGTATGTCTCTCTTGGAATTCTCGTTGTTGTCTAGGTTCTCTGGGATTGTGAATTGTAGGCTGGCTTCTCAGTCAGCCCTCCATGTCAGCCACGTTCAGAGTCCGGTTTGATCACATGCTCCATCAGTCCCAGTCTAAGTGGTTTTAGGGAGCTCCCATTAGATCAGTCCCATTTTCTCAGTGGGTGGGCGCACCCCTTGCAGTCCTGACTTCCTTGCTCATGTTCTCCCTCCTTCTGCTCCTCATTTGAACCTTGGGAGCTCAGTCCAGTGCTCCAATGTGGGTCTCTGTCTCTATCTCCATCTATCGCCAGATGAAGGTTTTATGGTGATATGCAAGATATTCATCAGTGTGGCTATAGGATAGGGCCATTTCAGGTTCCCTCTCCTCAGCTGCCCAAGGAACAAGGACATCTCCTTGGACACCTGGAAACCCCTCTAGAGTCAAGCCTCTTGCCAATCCTAAAATGGCTCCCTTAATTAAGATATATACTTCCCTGCTCCCATATCCACCCCTCCTCCATCCCAACTGTCCCATTCCCCCAAGCTCTCCCCATCCTCTCCCTCTCACCTCTATCTTCCTATGTCCCCTTACCTCCACCCTACCCCACCCCCAATCTCCCAAGTTTTGTCTAGCTCAGGCTTCTTATTAGCTCTAGTAGTTTATATTAACCCATTATTCTTATCTATGTTAGACACATGGCTTGGTACTGTTTCTCAGCAGGGCAGCTCACATCTTGCTTCTTCAGTGTCTGGGCAGGAGTGTGGGGAGTGGGCTTTCTTCTTCCCAGAATACTCCTGTTCTCTTTGCCCCACCTCTACTTCCTGTTTTTTTTTTTTGTTAATATTGTATCCAGCCACTTTACTGAAGGTGTTTTGAGCTGTTGGAATTTTAGGATCACTGATATATTTTATCACATTGTCTTCAAATAATAATATTTTGATTTCTTCCTTTCCAATTTGTATCCACTTGATCTCCTTCAGTTTTCTTATTGTTATAGTTAAGACTTCAAGTTCTATATGGAATAGACATTAATAGAGTGGACAATCTTTTCTTGTTCCTCAATTTTAGTACAGTTGCTTTGAGTTTCTCTCCATTTAATTTTATGTTGACTGTAGGCTTGCTGTGAATTGACTTTATTATGTTTTTGAATGTCCCTTGTATCCCTAATTTCTTCAGAACTTTTATCATGAAGGGGTGTTGGATTTTGGTCTTCTGTGTATCCAATGAAATGATCATGTGTTTTTTTCTTTCAGTTTGTTTATATGATGGATTATATTTACTAATTTTCATAAATTGAGCCACTTTGAGAAACCTATTTGATCCTTGTGGATGATATTCTTGTTCTGTTCTTGGACGTGGTTTGTGATTATTTTATTATTTTTGCATCTATATTAATGAGGGAAATTGGTCTGTAATTTTTTTCTTTGTTGAGTCTTACCGTGATTTTTGCTATCAGGGTAACTGTGGTATCATAAAATGAATTCTATTTTGTGGAATAATTTGAGGAGTGCACATGTTAAATTTTCTTCAAATGTTTAGTAGAATTCTGTGCTAAAACCATTTAGTCCTGGGCTTCTCTTTATTTGGAGATTTTTAATTACTAGTTCTCTTTCACTAGGGGTTATAGGTATGTTTATATTGATTATCTAATCTTGATTTAATTTTGTTGTTGACTGAGTGGGTGCTCATTCTGTTGTCTGGGGCTTCTGTCCTGCCCAGACCTGCAGTCTTCAGTCCTGAAGAATCACACAGAGGTCTACAGCAATTATAAACTGATTGGCCCAGTATCTCAGACTCTTCTTATTAACTAATTCTTAAACTTATATTAGCCCATAATTCTTGTCTATGTTGGTCATGTGGCTTGGTACCTTTTATGGTGAGGCAGCCACATCTTGCTTCCTCTGCAGCTCTGTCATGACTGAGTTTCCCTTTTCCCAGCATTCTCATTGCCATGCCTATACTTCCTGCCTGGCTAATGGCCAATCAGTTTTTTACTAAAAATAATACAAGTGACGGGATAAAAGACCATTGTCTGACAACATTTTCAAGTGTTATCTATAGAGAAAATTATCATTTTAAGATTTTTCCAATTTTGTAGAATGTAGACTTTTAAACTATGTTTTTATGATTATCTGGCTTTCCTCAGTATCTGTTATTATTTCCCCTTTCCATTTCTGATTTTGTTAACTTAGATGTTCTCTCTCTTTTAGTTAGTTTGGATAAATGTTTGTTTATCTTATTGATTTTCTCAAGGAACCAACTCTTTGTTTCACTGATTCCTTTTATTGCTCTCTTTTTTCTATTTTATTGATTTTATCCCTCAGTTTTTTTATTTCTTGATGTCTACTCCTGACAATCCCTATTTCTCTTCTAGAGCTTTCAGGTGTGCTGTCAAATTTTTAGTATAAGATCTTTCTAATTTTTTTCTTTTATATAAGCATCTAATGCTGTGAACTTTCCTCTTAGCACCACTGATGGAGGAAGGTCATTGGCTAATAAAGGAACTGCCTTGGCCCATTTTATTGGTTAGAAGATAGGTGGGAGGAGTAAACAGAACAGAACGCTGGGAGGAAGAGGAGGTGAGCTCAGACTCCACAGCTCTTCTCCCGGGAGCAGATGCCTGAGAGAGACGCCATGCCCCGCTCCTGGGCAGACACAAGCCATGATGCTCCAACCCAGGATGGACTAGGCTAGAATCTTCCCGGTAAGACTGGTTCTCACAGATTATTAGAGATGGGTTGATCGGGATGTGAGAATTAGCCTGTAAGTGCTAGAGCTAAAGGGCCAAGCAGTGTTTAAATGAATACAGTTAGTGTGTTGTTATTTCAGGCATAAGCTAGCCATGTGGGCAGCTGGGGTGCTGGGGACGCAGCCCCGCTGCTCATATTACTACAGATTGGCGCCCACGTGGACAACTGCTTCCACATAAAGCCTGAGACAGCTTGGGAAGTAATTCTAAAACAAAATGAAAGCATTGTGCCTGGTTTCTTGGTAGCAGCAATTTCTCGGTTCTACTCTGCTTGCTAGAGGCAAGCAAGCGCCTCATCTAAGAGAGGCTTCCTGACTCAGCTTTAGCTGCAAAACCCTGCAGCTCTTTTAAGAGGTCCTGACACGAAACACTTAAACAGTGTTGACGAAAAGCTGAATGCACGCTTTTCGGTTTTCAGCCATAGCAGGAAAAAAGCTGCGCTGTTTAAAAATGCCAGCTTTCTGGGCTGTCCAGCCAGGGCAAACTCTGACTCTTTTACGCAGGCGGTTCGTGCGATTTGTAAGCACAGGCTGTTGAAGCTCGCTTGCTGGCAGGGACCTTGAAATGCCATAGATTTGTGGCAGTAAACATGCCTACAGACGGTACCTCAGCCATGAGGCTGTAAAGCTAAGGAATGGACTGGATCTAGCTGGCAAAGCCACGCCTTTAATCCTACCCATATTGCCCAGTAATTTAAAGGCTCGTGTGGTCAGAAAAAGAGAGATATACAGTAAAGAGAGATTCAAAGACAAAGAAAATTTCTAAATGGTTTGAAGTGTGTTAAAAATATATGCAGACTAAAATTTAAAGTTCTTAAAGTAACAAAAAAAAAGGAAGAGAGTTGTTGTGTGTGATACACACCTTTAATCCCAACACTTGGTAGGCAGAGGGAGATAGACCTCTGTGACTTCAAGGTGTGGTAGCACACGCCTTTAATTCCAATGCCTGGGAGGCAGAGACAGGCAGATCTCTGAGAGTTCAAAAACAGACTGGTCTACAGAGTTATTCCAGGTCAAAGATATACACTCAAAAAGCAAAAGTTAAAAGTAAAAATAAACGAAATGAGGTTAAAACAAAGCTGCACAAAGATGGAAAATACACAGAGACTTTTGATACTGTATGCTATTATGCTCTCTTTAAATTATTTAATTGCTGAGGAAGGAGCAACAGCTGCTAAAAAATATTTATTTATAAATGCTGCTGAACTAATCCAACATAGATATTTTGATGCCTTGACTTTGAAATTTGGATCTAAGGACATGATGCTTTGGAAAGGAGTTTCTTATTTTGTTTTCACAGAGGATGAGACCTTGTTTATTTCTTCTATTCTGATTTGGTATGATGGACCACGTCCTCCTGAAGGGTTGGTGTGAACACCTTCAGAAAATTGCTTCGCTCAACTGCCAACTGAGACGAAACTAGCACACAGGTTATACCATGAAAGACCTAATTAACGAAGCCCCCATTCAGCAGGAAGCAGGTTGGAGAGAAATAACTGCGCCCATGTTCCCAAATATGGTTTATAAACATTCTTTAACATTTAAAGGGGGATATGATATAGATATGAATAATTTGTATTAGTATAGATTTTGCTTTATTGATAGAGATTTAAGGTCAATTTTGTTATATGTATATGCATATTTCTGCTATTGATTAAGATATTGTGATTGTGTAGTTCATTAAAAAATGTAATGTATAATTAGAAATATAGATTGTTAATAGATAATCATAATAGTCACGTTTGTAGTCATGTTAGTTAAGATTTTCTAGATGTATATAGATATATTTTAGATAGTCATTCTTCATATCTTTCAAAGATTATAGAATATGGCATTTTAAATGTTTTAATAACTTAGGACTTTTCATGACAATGAGACACTCTGCTCCTGGAAGCACGAATCTACTTCAAGAGGAAGATGGGCATCGAAGAGGCTCGTTATGGAGTTTGATAGCCATTTGGGCAAGAAACTGCTCTTGCCTGGACTATTGCATAAACTGGACACAGAGAACCCACAGAGAGAGGACTACTGAACTTGCCTAAGGTGAGATGATCTTTTGGGGTTCCTGATTCATGAAAGAGTCTGTGAGACATTCTGCAGGACACAACAGATAGTGACTGAACTGCCTTTGAATTTTCCTGCTTTATGCAAATGTCTGCTGAATAGCATGGGCCTGAAGGCTGAAGATGGATGCCCCAATGGTACAGAGTAACTTTGGGTGACTGTCCAGGCAGCGAGATGTCTCTGTCATTTCTAGAATTTTAAAAGTTGCTTTTTTCTTGTTTTCTTAGGTAGTATTGTATCTTTCTGTAGTCTTTGATGGAGTTAAGAATAGTTAGTTATAGTTATAGTTTTCCTTAGTTATGATAAAGATTATTGTAACTTTTACTTGATAACTGTTTTGTTATATGTAATTTTGCTATGTTAAAGTTAAAGCTTTTTTTTTGTTTAAACCGAAAAAGGGGAAATGATGGAGGAAGATCATTGGCTAATAAAGGAACTGCCTTGGCCTATTTTATTGGTTAGAAGATAGGTGGGAGGAGTAAACAGAACAGAACGCTGGGAGGAAGAGGAAGTGAGCTCAGACTCCACAGCTCTTCTCTCGGGAGCAGACGCCTGAGAGAGACGCCATGCCCCGCTCCTGGGCAGACACAAGCCATGATGCTCCGACCCAGGATGGACTAGGCTAGAATCTTCCCAGTAAGACTGGTTCTCACAGATTATTAGAGATGGGTTGATTGGGATGTGAGAATTAGCCTGTAAGTGCTAGAGCTAAAGGGCCAAGCAGTGTTTAAATGAATACAGTTAGTGTGTTGTTATTTCAGGCATAAGCTAGCCATGTGGGCAGCCAGGGTGCTGGGGACACAGCCCCACTGCTCATATTACTACACACCACTTTCATTGTGTTCCATAACTTTGGGTATGTTGTGAATTCATTTTTATTGACATCTCGAAAGTCCTATATTTCTTTTTTTATTTCATTCATGACCCAGTTTTTATTGAATGGAGAGTTTTTCAATTTTGATGAGTTTGTAGACTTCCTGCTGTTTCTGTTGTTCTTGAAATCCAGCTGTGATCTGTGGTGATCTTTTAGGATGCAGAGGGTTATTTCAGTTTTCTTGTATCTCTCGAGACTTGCTTTGTGACTGAGTACATGGTTAGTTTGGGAGAAAGTTCAATGAGGTACTGAGAAGAAAGTACATTTTTTTGAGTTTGGGTGAAATATCTGTAGATATCTCTTAGGTTCATTTGGTTTAAAATATCTGTTAGCGAGACACACAGAGGCGGAGCGGCGGCCAGACACACAGAGGCAGAGCGGCGGCCAGATGCGGTGGAGCGGCGGCGCGGCGGTCAGACGCTGCGGAGTGACACAGCATACATGAAGAGGCTTTGGGGGACCGGCACAGCGGCAAACCCAAGCGGCAGGGACAGGCATGCAATAAGGAGAGCAGATCGCCCTACTACAATTGAATCAAAGAGGTAGGCCTTTGGTTGGCCAGGTCACTGGCACACGGGGAGCCTGGTCCTGTCCTGAAGATCCTTCGGAGCGGTGAGAGGGTTCTTGGCCTGCAGCAGGAACCAGGAAAGAGAGCGAGGGCATTTTGTAAGCGGAGCACTTGGCCAGCAGGGAAACCTGATCCGGTTTTTAAAAGACCCATTAGATAGGATCAATAGGAGGAGATGGTAGGCGCCAAGGCAAGAATTCACCCAATAATCTGAAAAACAACATGAAAACACCAGAACCCAATGATCTTACAACAGAAGTATTTGAACAACCTAACACAGAAGAAGTGGAAAAGATTGACTTTATGAAGACAATAGAGTCCCTTAAACAACATGTAAAAAATGCCCTTATAGAAATAGATGAGAAGTATAACAAAAAGTTTGAAGAAATGAGTAAATATGTACATGATACCCTGGGAAACCAAGAAAAAACGATCAAACAGGTAATGGAAACAGTTCAAGAATTGAAAACTGAAATGAAGGCAAGGAAGAAAATACAAAATGAGGACCAGCTGGATATGGAAACTCTAGGCCAACGAGCAGAGTCTACAGAAACAAGCATAATCAATAGAATACAAGAAATAGAAGAAAGAATCTCAGATGCTGAGGACACCATAGAGGAAATAAATGAACAGATCAAAGAAAACAGCAAAGTCAACAAATTCTCAACACAAAACATTCAGGAACTATGGGACACAATAAAAAAAAACCAAACCTAAGAATAATAGGAATAGAAGAAGAAGAGTCACAGCTCAAAGGCCCAGAAAATATTTTCAACAAAATTATGGAAGAAAACTTTCCCAACTTAAAGAAAGATATTCATTTAAATATTCAAGAAGCATACAGAACACCAAACAGACTGGATCAAAGAAAAACATCTCCTCGCCATATAATAATCAAAACACAAAATATACAGGTTAAAGAAAGAATTTTAAGAGCTGCAAAGGAAAAAGGGCAAGTAACTTAGAAAGGTAAACCGATCAGACTTACACCTGACTTCTCTATGGAAACTATGAAGCCAGAAGGTCCTGGATAGAGGTTCTGCAGAAGCTAAGAGACCATGGATGCAAACCCAAACTACTATACCCAGCCAAGCTATCATTCATTATCAATGGAGAAAACAAGACATTCCAGGATAAGAACAAATTTAAACAATACGTAGCCACAAATCCAGTCCTACAGAAAGTAATAGAAGGAAAATAGCAACCCAAGGAATCCAACACTGCAAACACTGCCTACAATAACCCAGGCATCTACTGACCCCTCACCAGCACATCTCAAAGAAGGGAGACACACAATCTCTACTACCAAAAGCAATAAGAATAACCGGAGTAAGCAACCACTGGTCATTAATATCACTTAATATTAATGGGCTCAATTCACCTATAAAAAGGCACAGGCTAAAAGATTGGATACGAAAACAGGATCCAACCTTCTGCTGTTTGCAAGAAACACATCTCAACCACAAAGACAAACATCTACTCAGAGTAAATGGTTGGGAAAAGGTGTTTCAAGCAAATGGTCCTAAGAAAAAAGCAGGTGTGGTCATACTAATTTCTAACAAAACTGACTTCATATTAAAATCAATTAGAAGAGACCGAGATGAACACTTTATACTCATAACAGGAACAATTCATCAGGATGACGTCTCAATCCTGAATATCTATGCCCCCAATATAAAAGCACCTACTTATGTAAAAGAAATATTACTAGAACTCAAGGCAGACATCAAACCACACACTCTAGTAGTAGGAGACTTCAACACACCTCTCTCTCTCCAAGGGACAGGTCAATCAGGCAGAAACCTAATAGAGAATTAAGAGAATTATTGGAGGTAATGAAGCAAATGGACTTAACAGACATCTATAGAACATTCCACCCAAATAGGAAAGAATATACCTTCTTCTCTACAGCTCATGGAAGATTCTCAAAAATTGACCATATACTCGGAAACAAAGGAAACCTCCACGATACAAAAAAATATCAGTGTCCACCTGTGTCTTATCAGATCATCATGGATTAAAGTTAGAAGGCAACAACCACGCTGCCCCCAAAAAACCGACAAACTCATGGAAACTGAACAGTCAACTACTGAACCACACCTGCGTCAAGGAAGAAATCAAGAAAGAAATTAAAGTCTTCCTTGAATTTAATGAAAATAAAGGAACAACATACTCAAACCTATGGGACACAATGAAAGAAGTGCTAAGAGGAAAGTTCATAGCACTAAGTGCCCACTTAAAGAAAACGGAGAATGCATACATTGGGGACTTAACAACACACCTGAAAGCTCTAGAAAAAAAAAGAAGCAGACACGCCTAGGAGAAGTAGAAGACTGGAAACAATCAAACTGAGGGCTGAAATCAACAAAATAGAAACACAGAAAACAGTCCAAAGAATCAATGAAACAAAAAGCTGGTTCTTGGAGAAAATCAACAAAATCGACAAACCCCTATCCAAACTAATTAAACGACAGAGAGAGAACACGCAAATAAATAAAATCAGAAATGAAAATGGGGACATAACCACAGACACAGAGGAAATTCAGAGACTCATTAGATCTTACTACAAAAGCCTGTATGCCACAAAACTGGAAAATACAAAAGATATGGACATTTTTTTAAATAAGTACCATATACCAAAGCTAAACCAAGACCAGGTGAATGATCTAAATAGACCGGTTACTCGCGAAGAATTAGAAATGGTTATCAAAAATCTCCCTTCGAAAAAAAGCCAAGGACCAGATGGTTTCAATGCAGAATTCTACCAGAACTTCCAAGAAGAACTAATACCTATACTCCTTAATGTATTTCACAATATAGAAACAGAAGAATCATTGCCAAATTCCTTTTATGAAGCTACAGTTACCCTGATACCAAAACCACACAAAGACCCAAACAAGAAAGAGAATTACAGACCTATCTCACTCATGAACATCGACGCAAAAATTCTTAATAAAATAATGGCAACCCGAATCCAAGAACACATAAGAAAAATTATCCATTATGATCAAGTAGGCTTCATCCCAGTGATATAGGGATGGTTCAACATACCCAAATCTATCAATGTAATCCACCATATAAATAAACTGAAAGAAAAAAACCTTATGATCATTTCATTATATGCTGAAAAAACATTCCACAAAATTCAACACCCCTTTATGATAAAGGTCTTGGAGAGAATAGGGATACAAGGGTCATACCTAAATATAATAAAAGCTATTTACAGCAAGCCAACAGCTAACATTAAATTAAACGGAGAAAAACTCAAAGCCATCCCACTAAAATCAGGAACACGACAAGGATGTCCACTCTCTCCATACCTCTTCAACATAGTGCTTGAAGTTCTAGCAATAGCAATAAGACAACATAAGGAGATCAAGGGGATTCGTATTGGAAAGGAATAAGTTAAGCTTTCGTTATTTGCAGATGATATGATAGTATACATAAGTGACCCCAAAAATTCTACCAGAGAACTCCTACAGCTGATAAACACCATTAGTAATGTTTCAGGATACAAGATCAACTCCAAAAAATCAGTTGTCTTCCTATACACTAAGGATAAGGAAATAGAGAGGGAAATCAGAGAAGCATCACCTTTCACGATAGCCACAAACAGCATAAAATATCTTGGGGTAACTCTGACCAAGGAAGTGAAAGATCTATTTGACAAGAACTATAAGTCTTTGAAGAAAGAAATTGAAGATGACACCAGAAAATGGAAAGACCTCCTTTGCTCTTGGATTGGGAGGATCAACATAGTAAAAATGGCAATTCTACCAAAAGCAATCTATAGATTCAATGCAATCCCCATCAAAATCACATCAAAATTCTTCACAGATCTGGAGAAGACAATAATCAACTTTATATGGAAAAACAAAAAACCCAGGATAGCCAAAACAATCTTATACAATAAAGGATTGTCTGGAGGCATTACCATCCCTGACTTCAAATTCTATTACAGAGCTACAGTATTGAAAACAGCTTGGTATTGGCATAAAAACAGAGAAGTCGACCAATGGAATCGAATAGAAGACCCTGACTTTCACCCACAAACCTATGAACACCTGATTTTTGATAAAGGAGCTAAAAGTATACAATGGAAAAAAGAGAGCATCTTCAACAAATTGTGCTGGCAAAACTGTATGTCAATCTGTAGAAGAATGAAAATAGATCCGCATCTATCACCATGCACAAAACTCAAGTCCAAATGGATTAAAGACCTCACTATCAGTCAGAACACATTGAACTTAATAGAAGAGAAAGTGGGAAGTACCCTACAACAGATGGGCACAGGAGATCACTTCCTATGTATAACCCCAGCAGCACAGACACTAAGGGCATCATTGAATAAATGGGACCTCCTGAGGCTGAGAAGCTTCTGTAAAGCAAAGGACACTGTCACTAAGACAAAAAGGCAACCCACTGATTGGGAGAAGATCTTCACCAACCCCGCAACAGACAAAGGTCTGATCTCCAAAATATATAAAGAACTCAAGAAACTAGACCACCAAAGGCTAATCAACCCAATTATAAAATGGGGCACTGAGCTGAACAGAGAATTCTCAACAGAAGAAGTTCAAATGGCCAAAAGACACTTAAGGTCATGCTCAACTTCCTTAGCGATCAGGGAAATGCAAATCAAGACAACTTTAAGATACCACCTTACACCTATCAGAATGGCTAAAATCAAAAACACCAATGATAGCCTTTGCTCGAGAGGTTGTGGAGAAAGGGGTACACTCACCCATTGCTGGTGGGAATGCAAACTTGTGCAACCACTCTGGAAAGCAGTGTTTCGGTTTCTCAGGAAATTCGGGATCAACCTACCCCTGGATCCAGCAATACCACTCTTGGGAATATACCCAAGAGAGGCCCTATCATACAACAAAAGTATATGCTCAACTATGTTCATTGCAGCATTGTTTGTAATAGCCAGAACCTGGAAACAACCTAGATGCCCTTCAACGGAAGAATGGATGAAGAAAGTATGGAATATATACATATTAGAGTATTACTCAGCAGTAAAAAACAAGGACTTCTTGAAATTTGCATACAAATGGATGGAAATAGAAAACACTATCCTGAGTGAGGTACGTCAGACCCAAAAAGAGGAACATGGGATGTACTCACTCATATTTGGTTTCTAGCCATAAATAAAGGACATTGAGCTTATAATTCATGTTCTAGAGAAGCTAAATAAGAAGGTGAATCCAAAGACAAACACATAGGCATCCTCATGAATATTAACCTTCATCAGGCGATGAAAGGAGACAGAGACAGAGACCCACATGGGAGCACGGGACAGAAATCTCAAGGTCCAAATCAGGAGCAGAAGGAGACGGAGCGCGAGCAAGGAACTCAGGACCACGAGGGGTGCACCCACACACTAAGACAATGGGGATGTTCTATTGGGAACTCACCAAGGCCAGCTGGCCTAGGTCTGAAAAAGCATGGGATAAATCCGGACTAGCTGAACATAGCGGACAATGAGGAATACTGAGAATTCAAGAACAATTGCAGTGGGTTTTTGATCCTACTGCACGTACTGGCTTTGTGGGAGCCTAGGCAGTTTGGATGCTCACCTTACGAGACCTGGATAGAGGTGGGCAGTCCTTGGGCTTCCCACAGGTCAGGGAACCCTGATTGCTCTTCGAGCAGATGAGGGAGGGGCACTTGATCGGGGGAGGGGGAGGGAAATGGGAAGCGGTTGCGGGGACGAGGCAGAAATCCTTAATGAATAAATAAATTAAAAAAAAATATCTGTTAGCTCCAGTATTTCTCTCTTTAGTTCTTGTTTGGATGACCTATCCACTGGTGAAACTGGGATATTGAATTTTCACACTGTTAATGTGTGAGGGTCCATGTGAGATTTAAGGTATAGCAATGGGATTTCTTTATTTATTTATTTATTTATTTATTTATTTTTCAGCAGAAAGATGAATCCTGTTTTCACATCCATTCTCTTAGACTGTGCCTTTTTATTTGGGGAATTGGATTCATTGGTATCAAAAGATATCAATGACCAATAGTTGTTAACACCTGCTATTTTGTTGTTGATTTTGTTATTGTTAGTGGTATGAATGTATCTGTATGTTCCTTCTTTTTATTTTTATTATTTTGGTATTAGATTGTTTTCTTGGGTGTAATTAACCTTGTTGGGCTGGAGTTTTCTTTCTAGTGTCTTCTGTATGGCTGGATTTGTGGATAGATAGTGTTTAAATTTGACCATATTTTAGAATATGATTTTCTCCATTGAAAACCTGTCCAGTTATAGTAGTCTGGGTTGGCATCTCTCTTCTGGCTTTTAAAGTCTCCACTGAGAATTCAGGTGTAATTTTAATAGGTCTACCATTATATGTTGCTTGTGCTTTTTCCCTTGCAGCTTTTAATATTTTTCCTTTGTTCTGTATGTGTAGTGTTTTATTATGTAATAAGGGAACTTTCTTTCCTGGTTCAATCTGTTTGATGTTCTTTATGCTTCTTGTACCTTTAGTGGAATCTCACATCTTTAGTTTGAAAAAGTTTCTTCTATTATCTTGTTGCCTTTGAGCTGGGATTCTTCTAGTGCTATTATTATTAGGTTTGGTCTTTAAATAGTGTCTTAGATTTTCTGGATATTTTGTGTCAGAAATTTTTTTATGCTGAGCATTTTCTTTAGCTGATGTTTCTATTTCTTCTATCAAATCTTCAGCACTTGAGAGTCTCTCGTGTTTTCTTTTTTATTGATTTTATTGACCTATACACTTTGCTCACCTCCCTTCATTTCCCCTCTTCTTCAACCCACTCCCATGGTCCCCATGTTCCCAATTTACTCAGGAGATCTTGTCTCTTTCTACTTCCCATATAGATTAGATCTATGTGTGTCTCTCTTAGTATCCTCATTGCTGTCTAGAATCTCTGGGATTGCGAATTGTAGGCTGGTTTTCTTTGCTTTATGTCTAAAAGCCATTTATGAGTGAGTACATATGATATTTCTCTTTTTGGGTCTGTGTTACCTCACTCAATGGATGTTTTCTAGATCCAACCATTTGCCTTCAAATATCAAGATATCAATTATTTTTTCTGCTGTGTAGTACTCCATTGTGTAATGTAAATGTACCGCATTTACCTTATCAATTCTTTGGTTGAGGGCCATTTAGGTTGTTTCCAGGTTCTTACTGTGACAAACAAAGCAGCTATGAACATAGATGAGCACATGTCTTTGTGGTATGATTGAGCATCCTTTGGGTGTATACCCAAAAGTGGTATTGCTGGGTCTTGAGGAAGGTCGTTTCCTAATTTTTCCGAGAAATCACCATACTGGTATTCAGACGGACTGTACCCACTTGCACTCCCATCAGCAGTGCAGGAGTGTTCTTTTTACCCCACATCCTCTTCAGCATAAGTTGACATCAGTGTTTTTGACCTTGGCCATTTTTACAGGTGTAAGATAGAATTTCAGAGTTGTTTTGATTTGCATTTCTCTGATGGCTCAAGAGGTTGAGCATTTCCTTAAGTGTGTGAAAAGCTTCTGTAAAACAAAGGACATGGTCAACAAGACAAAACGACAGCCTACAGAATGAAAAAAGATCTTCACCAACCCCACACTAGACAGAGAGCTGATCTCTAAAATGTACAAAGAACTCAAGAAATTGGTCATCAAAAGAACAAATAATCCAATTTAAAAAATGGAGTACAGCCCTAAATAGAGAACTCTCAACAGAGGACTCTAAAATGGATGAGAGATTCTCTTCTCTATGTCTTATATTCTTTTGGCATTGCCTTCATCTGTAGTTCTTATTTGCTTATCTTCATTTTTTATTTCCAAAATTTCTTCAGTTTGTATTTTATTTATTGCTTCTATTTCCATTTTAAGGTTTTGAACAGTTTTAAGCATTTGCTTCAATTGTTTGCTTTTTTTTCTTGACTTTATTTAAAGGATTTATTCATTTCCTCCAATTTCTGTTTGTCGTTTCCTCAGTTTCTTAAAGGATTTATTTATTTATTTTTCTTTAAGGAACTCTATCTTCATAAAGCTAGGTTTAAGGAAGTTTTTGTATGTTCAAATTGGAATGTTCAAGGTTTACTATAGTAAACTTGGGCTCTGATAATGAAATATCGCATTGGTTGTTATTGTGTTCTTACACTGGTGTATAGGCATCTGGGTTTGGGGAGATTATAGATCTAGGTGCCAATTTCTGAGTTTGTCTTTGTTGGATAAACGTTTTGTTCCTTGGTTTCTGTTTCCTTCTTCTGCCTGATATGTCCTGTGATTGAGCCTGGGGTCTTTACCAAAGTTGGGGGCTGGACTTCTGGTGGTTGGCATGATCTCTGGTTGAGCAGGAACCTCAACTGCTTTGGTTTTTATTTTTAGAAATACAAACACCTTAGTCTATTTTCTGAACCATCAAATATAAAACATCATATTATTTTGTACCTGAATGTTTGGATAATTAGATATTAAAAAATTAGTAATAAAAGCTCTTTAAGATATATTTAATGGTAAATACTTTTATTTCTGTCCATATTTTATGAAACCAACAATGGCATGCTTGTGCCATTACAATACATTTAAAAAATACTCTATCTGATATTTTATTTAAGTTTGTCATAGAATGTAAACAAGTAAGAATTGTACATCTTCACGTACTCACACACATACACACACACAAACACACACTTTAAAACTAAAACTTAACATGCATTTGGATTGAATTTCTTGGTTGACATGTTTTCTCCAGCAATTAATACAGTTAACACACAGCTCTTACTGAAAGATCAATAAAAATGAGTTCATTAATGTAATTTTTATTCTCAAAAGCATTTGTTAAATAAGATATGTAAGGTATGTAAATATTTGAGTAGATTGTAGTATATGAAAACATGAAAGCTGAGATATTTTGTAATCATTTCGAGTACTACTCATTTACCAACAATCTGGAAAGTTTAGACTGTATGGCAATACTGTTGACCTGAAATATAAATTTTCTTCAAATGTGATTATAGTGAGATCGAAGTGAACTGAAATGAAGGACCAATTTATGCAGATAGATTCTTTCCAACTTCTTTTAAAATTTGGCTTTGTTATCTCACAATCGACTCAATGCTGTGTTCTTATAAATGTGCTAGAAATATTTAATTCCAAAGAACAATAGGAGTTAATATTTCATTCAAACATTTTCCCTAACCCATAAAATTCACTTTATTTTCCTGAGCATCTCAAGATTGCTCTGAGATCAGTTTGTCAACTAATTGAATTACTTTTTAAAATGGTGAAATGGCCTCTTAATAACTTCTTTAATTATTTAGCTATTAAACAGAGTTCAGTATTCTGTTCTGGAAGTCAGTGATGTGGATGCTCTTAGCATGTGATCCTGAGTGCTGGCATTGTTTCTAATGCTACTAATGCTACTAACTCTAGCCTGTCTGAATTTTAGTTGTTTGCTGTTTTGGGAGGGTGCCCATTCATAATTCAGAGGCTTGACATTTTGATATGGACAATCTTTAACTACTAAAAGCACAACTTAGCTCATGTCAATTTATTCTGAATTAGACAAGATTGGCACCATGCCTACATAGATGAATGGCTTTTGACTAAATTGTTCTGCACTCTCCTCAACAGGAAACAGCTCTGCCATCACAAAAATTTTCATTTTTATTACTGATCGCTAATGATTAGACATAAAGCTGTCAGTCCTTTTTCCATTTGCTATGATCACCGTCATAAGTAGGCACTGTGTCTGGTCTGCCCATGATCATTTCCAGATAAAAATCTGTAGTCATGTTGCTCCTGAACCCTGACCTGATGAGATTGCTTGTTTGGTGTTGCCTTGTTGGTTGATTCAACCTTTGATTACCCAATGTTTATGCCTGATACATTTTCATCACTCTCTGTAACAAATTTCCATTATCTTTATGACCCAAAGCCACATCAGCATCTCACAGTACAATAACAAGGTTCTTTTGCAGGAACAGGAGAGGAAATGCTAAGCTTTATTCTTAGTTTGACACATTCTAGAGACTTGGTGGGGAGGAAGCTATACTCACTGAATCTCTTCACAGCCAAGTATTTTTGGAATCTTGGAATTTTTCTCTTTTGGAATTCTTTGTACTGTGGACCCATTGGAAAGCTGATAAAACAGATTGCCTGTAAGAGAGTCATTATAAAAATAGTCTGCCGAAAATTGTGCCACCATCTGTGTTTTCTTATCTAGAAATCGTATGCCTGTCTCAAATTGACTTTCAAATTAATATGCTTATAAATATTAATTGATGGGAAGAAATTAGAGAAGTGTAAACCATGTGTGAAATTATAAATATACATACATATATATTTCAACACACACAGTTTTAGAAGAAAGATCCTGACTTGGCAGATAAAATCAACTTGCTGGTTTCTTTTGAAATATGTGTTTATCAAAGAAGACACAGAAATTGAAAAATATTCTCTTCTATTAGAGCTGTTTTAAAGGCAGAGGTAAGTGGTGGAGACCAGCATCAGTCAGAGCATCCTCAGCAGCACGGAAGCACTTAGAAAAATATCTGCTTTTTGATGAAGATTGAATATACCTACTGTACACAGCTACCAGCAAGAAGAAAAGGCTGAAGAAATTATTAGGCACAGAAGAAAAAAAATGATGCAGGAGTGGAATAAAGGGGAAAGACTTACTTGGCTCTCAAAGTTAACTCTGGAAGGAAAACAAGTTAAACATGATTGCAGTTGATCCAAGTTGTTTCAGTAAATATGAAGAATAGGTCCCTTTAAAAATGCTTCCACCACCAAAGGAAACAGCCGTAGAGTGTGACTGAAATCTGTTCATCTTGATTTATTGACAGTGAAACTCTTCCTGGAGAAAATTGTTCTGGAAACCTTGTTACACAGTGCTCATTAGGAGTTTTCCCATGTGTTCTTCTAATTAAAATGGTTCTTTACCCTAATATTTGTAGAAAGGATGTACTTGAAAAGGAGGTTTGAAAATTCATGGTTGTTTCTTCACATATTTCATGTCTATATGGTATAAATCACTCCTAATAGGGTGGCCTAGGGAAGATGGTCTGTCAGGAAGTAGGTGGAGCAATGCTGCTAGAACATCCAGTCTTCCTCAGTTCCTTAGTTGTCTAGACAGAAGCAAATGAAGCAGATAGGAAGTTAGGCTTTTTCCTGGTCTTTATCTTTCTACTTGTGTTGCAGATTTAACACAATAGTAACTTAGTTGGTATATCAGGCAGGGTTCTCTAGAGAAACAAAACCAATAGACTCACACATACACAGACACACAGACACACACACAGGCAGAGGCACAGAGAGAGGAGAGAGGCATAGGGAGAGTAACAGAGACACAGAGAGACATAGACCCACAGAGATAGAAGAGAGAGAAAGAGAGAGAGAGAGAGAGAGAGAGAGAGAGAGAGAGAGACTTGGCATAAGTAAGTCAAGAAAATGCTTCTCCAGAAGACAAGGAACCATTCCTCATGAGCTCAGAATGTATGACATGAAGTCTAGGAACATAAATCCCCACTTGTGACCATGAACCCCAGTTTATGCATATCATGGTTATCTGCATACATTTGAAGACAGTAATGTGACACCATATCTTTAACATGGTGTCCAGGTCCTCAGCAGAGCCCAGGAAGTCCCTTACAGAAAAGCTGGAACTTTGGGTCAGACCCTGTCCTTATCTGTCTTAGAATATGATTTTAGGACCATACTCTACCTGAACTCACATTTGATATTTACCCCGTAGCATCTGGCCATCTTAAGAAAGTGTTTTGTAGCTTATGTAATAGAATCACCTGAGGAATTTTCAGAAACATTCTTGCTGGGACTCTAACATTACAGTTTTTGGTGATTCAAGTCTGTCTAAAGGTTGGTTGTCATTGTAGTTTTAAAAAAAAATTTGTTGTAGCTTCTGATGGTTAGAAATGGAAGAAACTACTTAATAATATCCTGATAACCCAGAGCAACTTGCTTTGTTTTATGTTTTGAGAGATACGATCTTATTATGTAGCCCAGGCTGGATGGCCTGAACTTACTGGTTAGCCTAAGATGGTTTTTAACATATGATCCTCCTGTCTCAGCTTTTCAAGTGCTGGAATTAGAGGTATGTATCATCCTACCTGGCTACAAATATATTAAAAATGTAAATGATGTCCACAGAAGATAATTTTTCTCCAAAATTATTATTATTGATATTTGTTTTAAAATCATGATAAGTATCATTAAAGAAAACAACTAAGTAACTTGTAGTCGACTATGGAAGGAAAATACATACACACAGCTTTAACATAAATGATTTACTTGATTTCTATGTATATGGTTATGAAAAGAACAGTGATTTCATATTTCCATCTAGTAGGATACCTTATATGGAATTTATTAAGTGACAGCAGTATTGAAAGCCACTAATTGCCAGAAGCTGGTATTTCATATTCTATGTGTGATATGCACAGAAATGAATGCCTCTGATTGACATTGTCATTTTAAAGAATATGACAAATTTATGGAAGAAAACATGCTAACACATTTATTTAAATTTCCTCTTACTTATGCTGCTTGTTAAATATCAGAAAATAGCAATTCAAAATATATTTAATATAGCCTGCAGTTTTGGTTTTGAAAGACTAAAATACAGTGAAAACATCCATTATATAAATTTCAAAGTATTACAGAAATCTAAGATGTTTTAGTGAAGATATTTTACATAGAGAATAAAGGAGTGTGGACTGGTTTGGAATAACTATAATATTTTTTAGATAAAATAAATTTAAAATGTATGATGAATGAATTCTTCATGGAAGTCTGTATATAAGAATAGTCTTTTCTTAATAGAATGCTGCTTGATCTTCAAGTGCATCTTGTCACAAAGATATGCATGGGTGGTGCTGGAGAGATGGCTCAATGGTTAATAGTGGTTACTGCTATTTCTGGTTACCTGGGCTTCATTGTCAACATCCACAGGATGGCTTACCTTTAACTCCAGTGCCAGGGTATTTGATCCCCTCTTCTGGCATCTATAGGCATCACACCATTTGTATTACATGTATATACACTCAAGGCACACACAAATACACATAAAATAAGTAAATAAATCCTAAAAAAGATAGAGATGGAAATAGAAGAGTCAGTTAGAGAACTATTTTCCATATGTGTTGACTTGACAGAGCTGGCAGGGTACAGAATTGAATCAGTACCTCAGCTGTGATGAGGCAACCTTCCACACAGGGTTTCTATCCGAGGCCTGGGTTTGAATCTCACCCTTGACTGGACGAGAACACACGGATCAACAAGCATGTGACTAAGTTAGAATTCATAGATGGAGCTCCAGTGAATTTAAAGTTAAGATAACATGGTAGGAAATGCCATAAAATCAGGTTTGGGAAGCTATAACATCCGAAGGAAAGAAGTGATGTGAAATGTCCTTCTGTATATGTGTTGCTTTTCTTGGTTGGTGAATAAAGGTTTTTTGGCCAATAACTTTGCAGAGTAATGCCAGGTAAGAAACCTGAACAGAGATATATAGAGAGAGTAGGTGGAATCAAGGAGACACCATGTAGCCTCTGAAGGAGAAAGATGCCAGAACATTACCAGTAATCCACAGCCTCATGGTGATACTTAGATAAATAGGAATGGGTTAATGAAGGTGTAAGAGCTAGCTAGGAATATGCCTGAGCCTTTGGTCAAACAGTGTATTTAATATAATTTCTTTTTGATTATTTGGGTCTGGGAGGACAGAAAAGAAAAGCACAGTCTCTGTTTACAATGAAGAGTTTCTATTGAGTGATGGAGCTCGGAGTCAAGAACAGCTCAGAGACCTATAATATAGAATGAACAGTAGACACTCATTGAGCAATATTTTCTATGAGGTCCAGACAAGAGATTGACTCAAAGGTGTGCCAGAAACTGGGCAGATTGTCCTATACCTAACTATTTTCTCTAATGATGCTTGTAGCATTTTGTTAAGCAGAAACCAGGTACCTGACAGTGAGGAGATGGAAAGGCACATAGAAACTGAATCAGGAGTTGATGGGGCTATGTCCTCTAGCTTTAGATTCACAGGTAAAGCTGCTTTGTGTAGTGGGGCAGCATTGACCAGATGGCCCAAGCTGCTTAGTGCCCCCTAAGGTCATTTCACAGAATTCAGGTCTCCAGATAAGTCTCTCAGACATTTATGACTTCCAGGTTTTCATTAATACACTCTGAATTCTTTGAAAAAGAGACAGAGAGCATTTTTCTTACTCACATTTTACCCAGTAACAGCTGCCTCAAAAGTTCATGTATTGACATTAGGATTTTTATTGCTGTGAGGAGACACCATGACCTCATCAACCCTTATAAAGAAAACATTAAAAAATATATAAAAAGGAAATTTTTTACATGAAACACCTGTATCTCTTGTTAAAACAGAGGTTATATTGTTGTACATGACTTTAATCCCAACACTTGGGAGGCAAAGGCAGGCAGATCTCTGTGAATTCAAGGCCAACCTTGTCCACAGAGTTTCAGAACAATCATGGATACATAGTAAGACCCTGCCTCAAAAACTACCACCAACAAAAACATAGACATACACACAATACATACACACAATACTTGCATACACTCACAATACTTACATACACACAATACATAACACACACAAACAAAACAAAAACAAAAAAGAAAGCATTTAATTAAGGGGGCTCACAGTTTTAGAGGTTCAGTCCTTTATCATCATGGTGGGGAGCATAATGGCATGCACACAGATGTGGTGACAGTGTAATAGCTGAGAATCTACATTTTGCAGGCAACAGAAAGTCAACTGTAACACTGGGCAGTATTCTGAGAATAGGAAACCTCAAAACTCTACCCCACAGTGACACACTTTCTCCAAAAGGCCATACCCACTCCAACAAAGCCATGCCTTCTAATAGCGCTACTCTCTATGAGATTATGGGGTCTAATTACATCCAAACTACCACAGCATGCAACCCTCAAATGATTCCATTTTCTTAGCACTTCTATGGAACAGATACTGTATTCTATTTCTGAGGCTAAAATGGCAAGAAAGATATCTCAACACCTTCAAAGAGCTTGAAATCTCATTGAGAGACAAGTAGCTATCAAATGATCATCCAAATATGCTTGGCTCTAGTGAGTCCTCCCACAATCTAAAATGGACATTACTTAAAGTGGAGATTGTGTTGCACCAATTGGAGAAGGAGATGGGTAGACACCAATACAAGAATACATCCAACAACCTAAAAAACAACATGGCAACACCAGAACCCAGTGGCCATACAACAGGAATAGCTGAACATCCTAACCAGAAGGAAGTTGAAGAAAACACCTAAAATATACCTTTATGAAGATGACAGAGATCCTTAAAGAGGAAATGGAAAATTACCTTAAAGAAATAGAGGAAAAGTGAGGATTGTGTTATCATAGTAAATAGTGGGAGTGTTGTTAGTTTTTTTATTATGTAACACTCACCACAAACTTATGAGCATCAAGTGATGCAAATGTCTTCTTTCATAGTTTCCATAGGTCTAGATTCTGGGCCTGTCTTTCTTGGGTTCATTGCTCAGGTTCTCATTAAGCTATTGAAATGTTAGGTGGAACTGTGATCTCCTGTGAAACACAGGGTTCTCATTCCAGTTTACTGGTTCTTGGCAGATTCAGCTAAAAGCCAAGGTGTTCTTTCTTGGGTTAGCCTCAGCCTCTGCCACATGAGCCTCTATATTTTATGGTATCCAGAGAATCTACACTCCCAATCTCTCCCGCCTCTCTCTTTAGGAATAAACTGATTGAGCCAGACACATTCACAACAATTTCTATTTTGTTTAATTTAGCAGCAGATGATTAGAACCTAAAACCATCCACAAAATCCTGCCATGTAATATGGCACAATCATGGGAAAGCTATCCCACCACATTTGTAAGTGTCTCTTTCTTTTGCAGCCAGAGGGTTATATATGTGTATAATGAGGCAATGTAGAATTAAGCCAACCAGAGAACAGAAATGGTTTAAATGGGACTTAATGTAGAAACATGAAGTGAAAATGAAAAAAAAATCTTAAAAACAATATTTCATAAATCACACTAGTCATAGCATACCTATGATCTCAGTTTTTTTTTTGTAAGGGAGGACGGGCTTATTTATTATGGATAGGGAGTGTAGTTCATCATGGTGGAGAAATCAAGGTAGCTGTTCAAATTATATCCACAATCAGTGCCAGGGAGTGATGATTACATGCTGCTGCTTAACTCTCTCTCTACATACAGAGTTCAGGATGCCAATCAGGGAATGGTGCCATCCACAATGAGAGAAGCTTCACTTTTCAATTAGCAAAATCAATCCATTTCTCAAAGGGCATGACCTGTTGCCCTCTATGAGTGCATTCATAGTGAGAAACAAAAAATTAGTTAGTTTAACAAAGTTTTTGTTACATTGTTTACAGCGGCCTTTGCTTCTTAAATATTTTCATTCATTTATAAAAAGGTGAAGTAATAAGGGCGGCAGCAGGGCCGCGTTCCCAGCACGCCGGCCGCCTGCCCGGCTAGCTTATGCCCCGAAATAACAACACACAAACTGTATTCATTTAATCACTGCTTGGCTGATGGAGGAAGGTCATTGGCTAATAAAGGCACTGCCCTGGCCCATTTTATTGGTTAGAGGATAGGTGGGAGGAGTAAACAGAACAGAACGCTGGGAGGAAGAGGAAGTGAGCTCAGAGACTCCACAGCTCTCTTGGGAGCAGACGCCTCAGAGAGAGACGCCATGCTCCTGGCTCCTGGGCAGATGCACGCTATGAAGCTCCGACCCAGGATGGACTAGGCTAGAATCTTCCCGGTAAGACCGGGTCTCACAGATTATTAGAGATGGGTTGATCGGGATAACAGGATTAGCCAGTAAGGGCTAGGGCTAAAGGGCCAAGCAGTGATTAAATGAATACAGTTTGTGTGTTGTTATTTCGGGCATAAGCTAGCCAGGCGGCTGGGGTGCCAGGGACGCAGCCCCCCGCCGCTCTTATTACTTCATATGGCGCCCACGTGGACAACTGCTTCCACATAAAGCCTGAGACAGCTTGGGAAGTAATTCTAGAACAAAATGAAAGCATTGTGTCTGGTTTCTTGGTAGCAGCAATTTCTCGGGTCTACTCTGCTTACTAGAGGCAAGCAAGCGCCTCATCTAAGAGAGGCTTCCTGACTCAGCTTTAGCTGCAAAGCCTGCAGCTCATTAAGAGGTCCTGCCACGAAACACTTAAATGGTGTTGACAAAAAGCTGAACACATGCTTTTCAGTTTTCAGCCGTAACAGGAAAAAAGCTGTGCCGTTTAAAAATGCTGGCTTTCTGGGCTATCCTGCCAGGGCAAACTCTGACTGTTTGAGGCAGGAGGGCCGGCTACCAAGAGAGAGGACTTGAGTGTTGTCTGTTGTAGCTCACTTGCTGGCAGGGACCTTGAAATGCCATACAGTTGTTGCAGTAAACATGGCTACAGCCTGTATATCCGCCATGAGGCTGGAAAGCTAAGGAATGGACTTGATCTAGCCGGCAAAGCCACGCCTTTAGTCCTACTGAGATTGCATGGTAAATTAAAGACTCATGTGGTCAAAAAAAGAGAGATATACAGTAAAGAGAGATTCAAAGACAGAGAAAATTTCTGAATGGTTTAAATTGTGTTAAAAATATATGCAGACTAAAAGTTGAAGTTCTTAAAGTAAAAAACATAAAAAAAGGAAGAGAGTTGTTGTGTGTGGTAGCACACGCCTTTAATCCCAGTGCCTAGAAGGCAGAGACAGGCAGATCTCTGTGAGTTCAAGGGGTAGTAGTGTACACCTTTAATTCCGAATGCCTGGGAGGCAGAGACAGGCGGATCTCTGAGAGTTCAAAGACAGCCTGGTCTACAGAGATATTCCAGGTCAAAGATATACACTCAAAAAGCAAAAAGTTAACCTAGGAATGTCACAGCTTAGATTCTTAAGTGCCTAGTGATTTAAAGGCGCAAATCAAAAGTGCCCCTGGATAGTAAAAAAATTGCAGATTCACAATAGGACAGATTCAGACCACTAAATGAGTCACACTGTGGATGAATGTACGTAGGCTTGGGAGAGAGAAGAAAAAGAATATAGAGAATAAAGTTAATGGTTTAAAAAAGTAAAAGTAAAGTCTTTAAAGAGACAGAGTACAGAAAGTTAAGAGATTAAAAGAAATAAAGAAAAATAAGCCACATAAAAATGGAAAATTCACAGAGAGTCTGGATTATGTACATTGTGTTTTCTTTAAAATTTTTGACTGTGAAGGAGCTAAGTACAGAGAGACATTTCATTATATGGGCTGCCAAGTGGAACCAGAACGGATATCATGAGGGTATGATTTCAGAATTTGGATCTAAGGATATGATACTTTGGAAAAGAGATTCTTCTTTTGTTTTCACAGAGGATGAGACGCTGTTCATTTCTTCTATTCCGATTTGGTATGATGGACCACGCCCTCCTGAAGTGTTGCAGTGAACATCTTCAGAAAATTGCTTCGCTCAACTGCCAACTGAGATGAAACTAGCACACAGGTTATACCATGAAAGACCTAATTAACGACGCCCCCATTCAGCAGGAAGCAGTTTGGAGAGAAATAACTGCGCCCATATTCCCAAAAAATGTTTATAAATGTTCTTTTACATTTAAAGGGGGATATGATATAGGTATGAATAATTTGCATTAATATAGATTTTGCTTTATTGATAGAGATTTAAGGTCAATTTTGTTATATGTATAAGTGTTTCTGATTTTGATTAAGGTATTGTGATTGTGTAGTTCATTTAAATATGTAATGTATAATTAAGAAATATAGGTTGTTAATGGATAATTATCGATAATAGTAAAGCTTGTAGTCATGTTAATTAGATTTTCTAGATATATAGAGATATATTTTAGATAGACATTCTTCATGTCTTTCAAAGAATAGGACTTTTCATGACAATGAGACACTCTGCTCCTGGCAGCACCAATCTACTTCAAGAGGAAGATGGGCATCGAAGAGGCACCTTATGGAGTTTGATAGCCATTTGGGCAAGAAACTGCTCTTGCCTGGACTATTGCATAAACTGGACACAGAGAACCCGCAGAGAGAGGACTACTGAACTTGCCTAAGGTGAGATGACCTTTCGGGGTTCCTGATTCATTTTGAAAGAGTCTGCGAGACATTCTGCAGGACACAACAGATAGTGACTGAACTGACTTTGAATTTTCCTGCTTTATGGAAATGTCTGCTGGATACCATGGACCTGAAGGCTGAAGATGGATGCCCCAACGGTACAAAAGAACTTTGGGTGACTGTCCAGGCAGCGAGATGTCTCTGTCATTTCTAGAGTTTTAAAAGATGCTTTTTTTCTTGTTTACTTAGGTAATATTATATCTTTCTGGTGTCTTTGATGGAGTTAAGAATAGTTAGTTATAGTTTTCCTTAATTATGATAAAGATTATTGTAACTTTTACTTGATAACTGTTTTGTTATATGTAATTTTGCTATGTTAAAGCCTTTTTTTTGTTTAAACCGAAAAAGGGGAAATGATGGAGGAAGGTCATTGGCTAATAAAGGCACTGCCCTGGCCCATTTTATTGGTTAGAGGATAGGTGGGAGGAGTAAACAGAACAGAACGCTGGGAGGAAGAGGAAGTGAGCTCAGAGACTCCACAGCTCTCTTGGGAGCAGACGCCTCAGAGAGAGACGCCATGCTCCTGGCTCCTGGGCAGATGCACGCTATGAAGCTCCGACCCAGGATGGACTAGGCTAGAATCTTCCCGGTAAGACCGGGTCTCACAGATTATTAGAGATGGGTTGATCGGGATAACAGGATTAGCCAGTAAGGGCTAGGGCTAAAGGGCCAAGCAGTGATTAAAAGAATACAGTGTCTGTGTAATTATTTTGGGGCATAAGCTAGCTGAGCAGGCAGCCGGGGTGCTGGGGACGCAGCCCCGCTGCACTTACTACTTCACTTGGCCCATTCTCTTCTAGGCTAATTCTCACATATTAATTTAGCCCATTTCTAATCATCTGTGGGTAGCACCCCAAGGTGCGATTACTGGGAAGATTCTAGCCTATGTCCATCCTGGGTCAGAGCTTCATCCCGGGAGCGGGGCATGGCGTCTCTATCAGGCGTCTGCTCCCGAGAGGAGAGCTGGGGAGTCTCTGAGCTCACTTCCTCTTCCTCCCAGCGTTCTGTTCTGTTTACTCCTCCCACCTATCCTCGAACCAATAAAATGGGCCAGGGCAGTGCCTTTATTAGCCAATGACCTTCCTCCATCAAAAAGGATTGCGGGCTTTACTAATTTTCCTAAGAAAATATAGTCCCATTTGATTAACAGCTTTGCTTGACTCAAACCATAAAAAGACAAAGTTACTTAAGTGACCAGCTAATACAGAACATAAGTGGTCCATTAACAAAGGAATGTTTTCATTATATTTGTACATGTTTGTGTGTATACAAGCTTATGTGTACTTGTGTGTATGTCAGAAGACAATGTTGCCTGTTTCTTGTTCTTTTTAATTTGATACCATCCTCCTTTTAATTTGAGATAGGATACCTCACTGGCCTGGAACAAAGTGTGATAGACTGGCTGGCAAGTGAGTCCCAGGGACTCACTTTTTAAACTGGGCCTTAGGTTGTTAATGCATGCCACCATTCCTAGTTATTTTTAAAAATGTGAGTCCTGCAAACTGAACTGAGATTCTCATGTTTGCAAGGCAAGCACTTTATTGACTGAGGTAACTGCTACCACAGTATTGTCTTCATGTTTTGATGAGCTTTCCTTCCCTCTGCAATCATGAAGAATCATGTAATGATTATTATAATATAAAATCTTCTTTGTTTTATAATTTTATTTTGCTCACTCATATTTTATAAAATTATTAAATATCCTTACAAGACTATTACAAAGATAATAAAGATTTTTAATATTATACTAGGTACAGTTCTCAGGAGGAGCAGAACTAATAGGTATGTGTGTTATTTATTATATCATCTTTATTAAATTTTAGACATTATATTGGCTTACACAATAAGGTTTGAGTAATCCAATAGCACTACACATGTAAGGCAGAGAAGCAGGTAGATGAATTTACCAGTCCCAGTCTGGTACCAAAATCTGGGAAGTTCCTTAGAGAGTCACTGGTATTGAATTCATGTTGGTAGGTTGAGATATGGGGTCTGAAGTCAGAGAAAGATTGCATCAACCACCACAGTGATAGATCTACTAACTCAGAAAGGAGGGAAGACAGGTAGGTACACACTACTGTTGGGGTGTAGCAGAATGCATATGACATTCCCTTTTTAGTTTTAGTTCTTTTCCTGGCTGCTGATTAGAAGATGCTACCCCCATCAAGGGTGGGCCTTTTCTGTCTCACATGTCAGACATTTCTGCAAATGTCCCCACGATAAGGTGTATTTTACCAGTCCCAGGTGTCTCTTAGTTCAGTCAAGTTGATAACCAAGATCAGCTATAAAAAGCACCAACGCAATATTCTATCACATAAATGGAGTGTCTTTATTTTGATTTTTTGTGTGTGAGATTTTCATGTTTCTCTTGTATCTTTCTGAAAGTTGAATATGAAGTTGGGAACTTATATGCCCATACTCTTTCCAATAAGTACTACTGATTTCTCTATCATTTGTTTGGGTTAGGTATAAACATGTTATGTATTCTGTAAAATAAACTATTGTATCATATCATCAATTATATTCCATTAAGTTGACTTTCAGTTAGGGTGGAACTCTGTTGTTCCTTGTATTTTAAGTCTGGTAGATAATGCCATCCTCAAGACTTATAAACATATCTTAGCCATTCTTACTTATTTTCTCAAACTTTAGAATTCATTCATCTTGTGAAATAATTTCTACTAATATTTATTTGATAACTGAGAAAAATCTGTAATGTGATATAGCAACATACCCCTTCAGAGTAATAAATGTATCTATTTAGGAATATGACTTCTTTTTATTAAATTTATTTATTTATTAAAAATTTCCACCTCCTCCACTTCTCCCATTTCCCTCCCCGTCTCTCCCTCCCCCTCCCTCTCCAGTCCTAAGAGAAGTCAGGGTGCCTTGCCCTGTGGGAAGTCCAAGGCCCTTTCCCCTCCATCCAGGTCTAGGAATGTGAGCATCCAAACAGACTAGGCTCCCAAAAAGCCAGCATATGCAGTAGAATCAAAACCCAGTGCCATTATCATTGACTTCTCTCAGTCAACTATCATTGTCAGCCACATTCAGAGAGTCTGGTCTGATCAAATGCTCATTCAGTCCCAGTCCATCTGGCCTTGGTGAGCTCCCATTAGAACAGAGAAGCACATTGGAGCACTAGACTGAGATCCCAAGGTCCAGATGAAAAGCAGAAGGAGGGAGAACATGAGAAAGGAAGTCAGGACTGCAAGGGGTGCTTCCACCCACTAAGACGGTGTGAGAAAGAACATGATTTCTTTGTGTATAATAGTACTTTAACTTCTTGATAAATTTTTTTTCAGAGAGTGTTAAAATGTCTAAATTATTTTATAACTAGGTTATTTATGTATATCTATTACTTTTATTGTCAATGTAACTGCAAGTCTTTCTCCATTGTACTTCTAAGTAATTATTATTTGTAATTAGAAAAGTTTCTGTTCTGTCTATTAAGCTTTATTTTTGGTTAATATACTTGTATTTTACTAGGTAGATAAGAAAAAAAACCATTTAGTTATAATTATTTTCATCTTTTATAATACATATATTTGTTAGAGTTTTGGGGTTTTATTGTGTTGGATCTTTTAGAAGGGTCTGTAGTTGTAGAAAGAATGCCTGGTCCAAAGAAGTACCAAAGAAGCACACAGAAGCCTATATTGATTATAAACTGTTTGACCTGTTAGCTCAGACTTATTATTAACTAGCTCTTACATCTTAAATTCACTCATAATACTTATCTGTGTAGTGTAGCATTCTCATTTTGCTTCCTCTGTGTTTGGATGATGACTATGTCTGTATCTTTTTCTCTTACCAGAATTCTCTTCATCTGGTCACCAGGACTATATTTTCTGCCTGGGTACTGGTCAATAAGTATTTTGTTAAACCAATATGAGTGACAAATCTTTTTAGTGTACAAAAGCATTATCCCACAGTATGTAGTAATGGGAGTATTCATATTTTTCATGATGTTTATTTTGGGATTTTCAATTAAAGTAGAATATCTTCACCTGGTACTCTACTTAGTTGCTAGTAATGGAGATATGGCAGAGATGCCATCATTATTATCTCCCTATTATGCGGGAGAATTATCTGTATTCTGTCAATCATGTTACAGATAAATGCTGATTGGCCAGGCAGGAAATATAGGTGGGAAAACCAGACAGGAAGTAGAAATGATGTAATGAGAACAGGAGAATTCTGGGAAGGAGGAAGTTGATTCCTCCCATTCCTGCCCAGACCACCGAAGCAGCAGGATGTGAGCTGCCCCACTGAAAAAAAGGTACTGAGCCACATGGCTAACATAGATCAGAAAAATGGGTTAATCAAGATATGAGAGTTAGCCAGGGAGAGGACAGAGCTAATGGGCCAATCAGCTTATAATTTATAGAGACCTATGTGTGATTTTCTTTAGGGTTAAACAGTTGTGGGGTAAAGGGCAGGACAAAAACCACAACAACAAAGCCAGGCCCCATTCATGATACACTATTAAATTCTGTCTACACCATCCCATCCAATCCAAACCAATCCAATCCAATCCAATCCAATCCAATCCAAACCAATCCAATCCAATCCAAGCCAATCCAATTCAATTTACCAGCCATCTTCCATAGTAGTTGAGGAGAGAGTGAGTAACATCATGTGAAGTAAGTAAGTGTAAGTACTAGGGAGCTCTAGACAGATAAAACACAACAGTGCTTTGAGAGAGAGGAGGCTATGCTGTCTTGGATCTTCTGTTCCTAAGAAGGTAACATGAGGGATCTAAGTCCTGACTTTAACATCTCCCAAATCTGTGCCCTCTTTCATCACCTTTGAAAGGTTAAATAATTTCTTCTTCATGGGTTTTTGGGAACAATAAAGAATGTGGTTCTACATCATGTCTCTCAGGTCTCTGATTGCAGCCACACCATTGTTTTGCAGCACAGTTTAAATGAAGACAGCACTTGTAATTTACTTTAAAATGCTGTAAAGATAAGTCATGACATGTAATAGGGCTCACATGGAGGTCTATTGGAAGAGGAGAGAGAAGGAATAGAAAAGGAGATAGAGAAGAGATCAGAGTGGTAGGGAAAAAGGGAGAGAGAGAGAGAGAGAGAGAGAGAGAGAGAGAGAAGAGATGGATAAGGCTCCCCTCTTAAAAAGGAATCTAGCTAATATACAAAGAGGTGCTCTTAGTGACTGCAGCTGAGAACATGTCCTGTCAAGACCCCAAGGGCAGACCAGTACAGATGTGTGAATGCTAACAGCACTTACCAAAAGGGCTGCTCTCAGCTAAGAATTGATGTTCATTGGAATCCTAAGACAGAAAGAACACTTTTTAGGAAACACTGAACTTCCCTAAGTAACTTGGGGTGAAGGTATTGGTAAAATTCTTAAGAAGCATCTGGTAGTTTAAGATCTCTCTACCCTCCTATTTATCTGTCCTTTCTCTACCGGGATCCTGGTCCAACAACTCTCCCAGATGCCTGTTTCCTTTCCATTTTTTTCTTACAAATGTTTCCACAAGACTTCCAGAGCAAACACTTTTTGAAGGATGCATGCTTCCAGCATTCTTAGAACAGGATCCAAAACATATTGGATTTTAATAAATGTGAGGTATTTTTTATTATTAACATTTGAGAACTGCAAACTCCTAGCTGGAGAAACATTATATGTCAAGACCTTGATGTTGGAAAGAGATTGGCAAGAACAGAAAGAAAACTTGATCGTGAATTAGAGGTAGAAAAATGAGATGAAGCAGATGGAAGTGGAGGCCAGTCCACAGAGCTGCTTGGAAGTTATAGAAAAAATGTTGATTTTGTTCTTTGTAGGCTGGCAACTGACTCATAACAAAGTTCTCTCTGTCTCTCTCTCTTTCTCTCTCAGTCTCTGTCTCTCTGTCTCTGTCTCTGTCTCTCTCTGTCTCTCTCTCTCTCTCTCTCTCTCTCTCTCTCTGTGTGTGTGTGTGTGTGTGTGTGTGTGTGTGTGTGTGTTAGAACACTCTGGCTCTATGGGGAATGAAATTTAAGGAGACCAGAGTTGAGAACCCTTTAACAATTTAGGTGATAAATGCTGGTGGCCTAATAGAAGCAGAAAGACAGTGAGAAATGCTGAAATACGAATGTATTTTGGAGCTTTATCTGAGAGCAAATTTGTGTATGAATTGCATTTTGGAATGAAAGAGGAGTCATGTTATTTTGATCAAGGTAACTAAACGGCTATCAGTGACATTTCCCAAATTGGAATAGACAGTGGTAGAGAACTGATGGTTTAGGTTTCAATTGGTGTGATAAACACGATGACCAAAAACAATTTTGGAGAGCATTTATTTCTTCTTAATAACTTATAGTCCAACACCCAGGGAAGTCAGCATAGAAGCTCAAGACAGGAACCTGAAGACAGAATCCAATGCACAGGACATTGGTTTTTACTAAAAAATACTAGTTTGTAATGTGATTATGGTGGTGTTGATAGTGGGGCAGTTTATGGGAAAGAGGCAGAAAAAGATGAAGGGAGGAAGGGAGGGAGGGGATAGAGAGTGAGAAAAAAGCATAGAGCATAATTATTGTCTCTAGTACAGAGTGACATGTGGTAAGAATCAGAAAAACAGTCTCTGCTGGAGAGAGCTTCCAGACAGAGCTAGAGTGAAATAAGAATGTGAACGGGGAGTTGGCAAAGGCAGGAAGAAGTGCAGTAAATTTCTGCAGCATCTCATGAAGGTAACTAGGTGGTGGACATGTGGGACTGCCTTTCTGGTTTCTGAAGATAACAAATTAATATGAGTGGTGGTATGGAATTAGTTAGACTTAGTAACTCCAGAGTCACCTGAGGACATAGCATATCTAGTCTTGCCTACAGCTTGAAGTACATATTGCAAATGTACTTGTATATAATAAGTGTTTTGTCTCTTTCTTACATGAAAGCATAAGCAAGTGTATTTACACATACACACATGCATACATACACACTACACACATCTGTGTTCTAAATGGGTAGCTGATATTTCATCAGGGAGATAATAACCAACAGTCTACATTTAGATAGTTTCTAATGTTTGTCATATGCATTAAACTTTTCTCCTTCCATATTTAGAAAATATTTTTTTCTTTAAAGAACATATAACAAGTTGCTGGTCACATGTCCTATAAAGGAAAAAAATCTATTCTTAATTTATTTTTAAAAATTGATAATCTTAGTTACATTTCATCATAAGTTTGAGGTATTATTTTAAAAAGAAGTTGTTTCCTGAAACCTAATTTTCATGATATTGTAAAAAAATAAAATTATTTCAGTCATAAAAAAGAACAGACAACTAGGTTTGAGTTTACTGAGTAAAAAACCAAAAACATTTGGAAAAGACGCTTAAAAAGACAAAGTCTCAGGAATAAAAATGAATCAATAAATTCATTAGCAAGGTGTGACAATGTCTCCTTTTGCTGCAGGCCCTTTGTGGGCTTCTGAACCCAGAGGTGAGTCAATGCCAGCGACCTGTTCTCTGTGTCTCCAATGACCGGCTGCACCCTTGACTTGATAAGACTCAGAGATGCTGAGGAGCTGGTGGAGTTGAGATGCTTCTTTTGCACCTTTTTTTGTGTGGTTTTATTGTATGATCAAAATATTAGTGGTTATTCCAACCTTTTTCAATTATCATAAAAATATTTGACAAGGTATACATAATTCTGGACTATGTTATTAGTAATTTTGGAGAGCATATACTTTCTGGTTATACTAATAGACACATTTTCTTTTCCAAATACTAACTCTAAAGAGCTTTAGTAGATTGGATAAAGCAAATAAAACCCCCCATCCCATTTTCCAGTTCAGCATATGTACTCCTTAATATAACAAAGGTGCTGTCAAAACAATAGTAGAGTTTATTGGCATTTAGATATGACAACAAGCAGCTTTTCATCTTTCTTTATGTTTTATTTTTTGAAGCAAAATGGAGCTTAAGAGCACATGAGATCACATATTTTACTTTTCTTAATAAATAAACTCTAAGAGATTTGCCAGATTTGCCAGAGATCTATGGAACTACCTAATATTTCTGCTGTTGACAAATTTGCTCTTTTGTGGCAGGACTTGGAAAGTAAATAATATTGAAAAAAAATTGGTATCCATATGCAGAGGAATGAAACTAGGCCCCCTGTCTTTAAGTACTTACAAAGATGATCAGAATTGTTTAATAATTAAAATATAAGACTTTAAACTGTGAAACTACTAAAGAAAACATAAGAAAAATGCTTTAGGACTTTGAAATGGGCAATGTTCTTGAAGAACAAACACATGAGATTCTATAAAACTGAACATGTTCTGAATAGCAAAGAAAAAATTCAATGGAATGAAGAGACACCTATGGAATGGAAGAACATATTTACAATGTATAAGAGTTGATCAATGCATGCAAGTATGTGGTATAAAAACTTATGCATTCTTTGTATATTGCAAAAATACCAATAGCAAAATATAACTCAATTATGAAGTGAAAAATATTGCTAAGACTTATGGGTATGACTTCTGATATTATTAGGAGACACAATCTCACAGTAAATTCTCTGATCCTCTGACTCTTACAATCTCTGTCCCTTCTTCTGTAATGTTACCTGAACTTTATCTTAAGTGTGGGATACTGCTCCAATGTGAGCTGAACAAGGATGGCACTAATGGTCAGGCCTCAATGCTATACAAAGAACTATAGGGAATGGAGGAAAGCTAAGAGTGAGAGAGATGATTGTCCCTAGGTGAAGAGCACAGCATTTAGTTGTCAGCACTGAAAGCAAGCATACAAATAATATTATATGGACTGCACAGGCAAAATTAAGGAATGTGTATGTAAAGACTTCTCATTTGTTTCCAGCTTGCTTGAATCTAACTAATCACACAGAAACCATATTAATTACAACACTGCTTGGCCAATAGCTTAGGCATAGTCCTAGCTATTTCTTACATCCTTAATTAACCGATTTCTGTTAATCTCAGTATTGCCATGAAGCTGTGTCTTACCAGTAGGTTTTGGAGTCTGTCTTCTTTGGCAGCTACAAGGCGTCTCCCTGACTCCACCTTCTCTTTCTCTATATCTCTTCCAGTCTGGTTATATTATGCCCTGCTATAGGCTGAAGAAGCTTAATTCATTAATCAACAAGAGTAACACATATATAGAGGACATCCCATATCATAAATATATAGGAATATATACATGTGTGTGTGTGTGTGTGTGCATGCAATACATATGTGCATGCAATAACCATTAGTGAAAATGCAGGCCATAAATTTGAAGAAGCGCAGGGAGGGTTATATGGGAGAGTTTTGAGGGAGGAAAGGGAAGGGAGAAATGTTGTAATATTATTATAATGTAAAAAAAACTAGAAAAAAAGGAATAGACAACAAATCTACAAAAACTAAAATTCACATAGAAGATATCCAAATGGCAAACAGGTGCGTGAAAACTACTTGGCTCATTAATCATCAGGAGAGAACAAATCAACCCCTGCAAGGTATCACCTGATCCCAGTACGAGTGGCTGTTACCAGAAGGACTAATGATAACAAGGCTGGAGAAAATGGAGCCCCCATGGCATTGATGAGGTGCCAACTAGAAGATCTGATACTGAAGTTCCTTAAAAGTTAAAAATGGAATTCTTGAATCCTCAGTAATTCTGTTAATAAGCATGTGGTCAAAGGAAATAAAATCAGTGTATGAGATTGACATCTGCTTTCCCATGTTCACTTTAGTACTTATATGAAATAATCTGATATAGAAAGAGAAATATCATAGGGTTTTGTATATGAAACCTAAAGTGGTGGATCTCCTAGACAATGAAATAATGGTTGACAGAGGCCAGTAGAGTGGGGAGGAGGAAAGTGGAAGGCCTATCAATGGATATTAAACTATAGTTAGGAAAAGGAGGCCCTGGAGTGCTATTTCACAGCACAGTCATTAGAGATAACAGTTATGTGCTGTGTATTGCAACAAACTAGAAGACAGGATTTTCAGTGTTTTCTTCATTGATAATTAACAAATGTTTGAGGATGTTAATATGTTTCACTTAATTAAAATATATGTAAGTTTTTGGTAGTATCAGACACTAATGAGTTCTCATTACTATGCACAATGTTTATATTTTTGTATTTTGGTTTAGTTTAATTCAGATTTTATTTTTATTTTTTATGACTTTTTTATTTATTTAATGTGTGTGTGCCCTAGGGATGAACCTGTTACTGCTAATTGTTGAGTGGACATGTTTTCTCATTGCTTCCTAAATACTTAATGTTTTTATGCAGAGTCTAAAGTTGTTCTCAGCATTGGACAGAGAAGTTTCTATTTGCATAGGATTTAATCTAATACAGAGAATCTTTGATGGAGAGGGTACTGAGAATAGGCTACTGTTAAGTAGCTCAACCTTCATTAGGACATCCATATCACTCCTTCCATGGCTCAGGGAACATGGTGAAAAAGAAGACTGTATGAGTTGGATGGTGGAGAAACAAGTTGTGAAATTCTGTTTTCAGAGCAAACAGCTGCGACACTTATGAAATCATAGTAGTTGTGATCTGAACAAGATGGGCTTCATCTTGGTTCAGATTACAGTCAGTCTTGGTTGATACAGGAGGCCTTGGGGCTATGCTCCTTCCTAGGAAGCTATTGGCAGTTTATGGCTGCTGGGAAAAGTAGTCATTGTCTTTCTAGTGGTGTGGCCAGTGGTTAATTGTACATGCTGTAGCAGCAGAGAGCTCCACACCCATGCCCTTCCAGGAGGTTTAACTTGGTCATGAAATAAACAAGCAAAAGGTAGGTGTGTGTGTGTGTGTGTGTGTGTGTGTGTGTGTGTGTGTATACCTGTGTATGTATGGGTGGCTTGTTATTTTATGCAAGCATGAATTTATCAGACTGAAAGACCCTACAGACCCCCTCCTCAAAACCTGCAGCTAGCATGCTCCCAGTGGAACGTCCTGTTTGCTTTAAAAAAAATTCTCCAGATCAGCAGCCAGCCTGCTCTCATAAGAACATCCCATGTACTTGAGAGAGCAGGATGTCTATGAGATAGGAAGACTGCAAGGCAGGATGTCAATAAGATAGGACATCAACAAAGCAGGTTGACTGCAAAACAGGATATCTATAAGATAGGCCAGGCATCCATGCTGAGAGAGGAAACCATTCATGCCCCCACCTCATTCTGATCAACCGATAACCACGCTTTTGCTTCTGTAAACTTGCTTTTTGCTCTTCCCTATAAAAAGCTCACCCTCCAGTTGGCAGGCGCGCAAGTCCTCCGAAAGACTTTGCCACCCGCAGGTACCTGGGTTTACTCAATAAACCTCTTGCTAATTGCATCCTGTGGCCTGGTCTCGGAGTGTCCTGGTTCTGGGGTCTTCATCAGAGAGGAAAGGTCCTCTCTGAGGGTCTTTCAAGACAATACATTAGAAATTGTAGAACATGGAGATGATGTTCCTAATTTAAAATTCTAAAGTGACACTTCTATTTCAGACTAAAGTAAGCTGTGTTCAGGATTCCATAGACTTGTCTGCACTGTTTCCATGTTATTTTCTACTACCTTGCATTGCAGTCGTATAATAAATATTTACTGGGTGGGGGGTGTGGGCTCTCTCTCATACACACAAAGTAATGAAATTAAGAAGGATACTTGTTGGGAAGAAGAGGGGTTTTAACAGAAGAGGGAGGTGGGATGAAAGAAGACAATGGTAGCAGAAGTGACTAAATTCACCAAGTAATAAAAATATAAATATCTTCTGGATGAATGTATAGATGATATCAATGTAAGGGAATGAAGAATGAATTGAACAAAGTGAAATGGCCAGAACATTTTTTTGGCTGGAATTTTTGATTGCTTCTCTTATTCTTTAGGTTAATTCTTTTATTCAGCTGTATAGTTATTCAATTTTTATCACTTCAAAAATTTCCTTGCCATCTAAGAACCACCACACTAGCAATGATTTTTGCATGGCTAGGTCTCCCCTCTTCTATACAGTAGTAATACTATGATAAACACTAGGTACCATTAGTTTCCCTTTACAGTTAACTACACCAAGGCAGAGAGTTAAGTCACCTGACTGAGAAGATGCAGCTGAGTAACTTGCTGTGTTCTTGAAGGTTATTGTCACTTTTCTATTTCAAAGCACACTTTTTCCCCTCTGGGACTTGATCTCTATAAACAGTTGAATTAGAAGAGCTTTTTAGTCAGCTATTGCTCCGTTATATTTTTATGGTTTTGATCTAAATTTGAGTGAAGTATTGAAGAAAGAATAAAAATGGTATTTTCAGTTATTAAAAATGATTTATTTATTTTTATTTTATGTTCATTGGCCTTTTGCTTACAAGTATGTCTATGTGAGGACACAGGGTCCCTAGAACTGAAATAACATACAACTGCAGGCTGCCATGTAGATGCTGGGAATTGAACCTGGGTACTCTGGAAAAGGAGCCAGTGCTATTAACCACTGAGTCATCTCTCTGTCCAAGGTAGATGCAGATTTTAAGGAAGATAGAATAAAGATAATATTGAAAAGTGCTATTTATATAATCAAATATTTGATAGCTTAGGATGGATCAGGTCCTCTGTTCCAGGAATTTGGAAAAAAAAAATCAACAAGCAAGCATTTCCTTCTTTGAAGGAGGTTTTAGCTAGTGCTAACTAGCATATAAACAGCTAAAATATCAAATATTGTAAGATATAATAATAGTAATACTGTCTACCTGACCTTTGCATGATGTTTAATGTTGGGACAGATTCATTTTTGGGGAATGATGGTAGATTCTTTCCTGCAGGAAAGTTGAGATTTCTGTATAGACAAGTTGGAAAATAGCATTCCAGTTGAGGTGTAGCAATTGACAGCATGTATATTACTAAGGCATGTAATAAGGCAGAGGAATGTCAGGATGTTAAGGGTGATATAGACTGTCCATGAGACTTCTCTCCCAGAATCACCACTCACCGCTTCCTAATAACCTAACCTTGGAATCTGATGTACTCTCTGATGCTTTTAGCATGTTTTTTTTTTTTTTATCTGTGTTCTTTTGTTGTGGCTGGCAGAGGTCTTTGTGGCCAACATTTATCACATTCAGCCCTTCTTCTCCTTTGGGGCTCATGTGTCTGAATGCCTATGAGTGTCACATCAGTTATGGATTGTCTGCCTGTGGAAGGAGCTTACTGCTTAGGATTTCATGCTGTGATTGCAATATAGTTGGCTAAGTCACCATATCTGCTGGAGTTGTTATCTAAGTGTTTATTTTGTTCTCTGGTTTCCATTTTCATTTGCGTGATTTTCTTGAGTCAGTAAATGCAATTTTTTTCACTATGACGTCACCAAGAATCAGTGTACACACAAATGCCTTTGGCAACAACCAAAATAAAAACAATGACTAGAAATTCTCATAACAACAAAACATAACACCAGATTATTTGCCTCTAATTTGTGATGAGTCGAGCGTCCATGACCGTTCTAGATTTTTCCTTCATAGTCTCTTGCTCATTCCCCAAGTTCTGTTTTATAGCTTATTTATATTTTAAAAATGCAGTGTGCATGGGCAGATAGAAGAAAGAGAAGGAGAAACTAGAAAGAGTGAAGTAAAGACGTAATTACATTTTATTTAAAAATACTGCATAAAATTGAGGAATAATTTGTTATTTTAAATAAAAGTAGGAGAATTTCACTGTTTATTGCCTAGATACTCCTGGATGTATTAATATTCATAATTTTTTATTGTGACATTAAAAAAAATCTTCCTTGAGAACTGTGTAAAATATAAAAAGGATAAATTAGAAAATTTAAAAAAATATAATAAGGACACAACTATCTGTGTTTTTAAAATATGTGTTTTAAGGCCTGGAGAGATGCCTCAGTGGTTAAGAGGCTGCTATTTCATAGAATCTGAATTTACACCCATATGGCTCCACATGGTGTAGGAAGTCCTTCTGTATGTGTTGCTTTTATTGGTTAATGAATAAGGCTGCTTTCAGCCAATGGCTTAACAGAGTAAAGCCAGGCCAGAAATCAGAATAGAGATGTAGAAAGAGAGTAAGCAGAGTCAGAGGGATGCCATGTAGCCACACACTGGAACCTTGCCGGTAAACCATGAGCCTCATGGTAAAGTATAAAATAATAAGAATGGGTTAATTTAAGATGTAAGAGCTAGAAAAAAGAAGCTAGAGCTAATAGGCCAAGCAGTGATTTAATTTATGCAGTTTTGTCGTTATTTTGAACCTGGGAAGCTGGGAACGAATGAGCAGCCTTCGACTACATCCTCACAACCATCTATAACTCCAGTCCAAGGGGATTCAGCACCCTCTTCTGACCTCCATGGGAACCAAACATATATGTAAGCAAAATATCCAAACATATAAAAGTAAAATGAATAAGTTAAAATGTCTGGTTTATGTAAGAATGTAAAAGACTATATTTCTTTACGCACAAATGTCATAAAATCCCTTAGTTTTCTGACTGGACTTCTAGTTTATGAAAGTAGTTAAGGAACAGAACTGATTTAACAAATATTATAAACAAAAAATAAAAAGTAGCAAAAACTATTAAAAAATAAAGTTTATATTCCATCTCAGTAGAAATTTAGAAAGAATACCAAGTGTCTTAATTCAAGTATGCTAAACCACGGGGAAATAGAGTTTTCGTTTTATTTATTTGAACTTTAAGTGATTGGTTCACCCATAAATAGGTCAAGATTTTTTTTTTATGTTGTCAGATCTTTATAACAATGGTGAGCATTAAATATAAGTACTATGTGAAGCAATGCAAAGCAGTAGGAAGAGCACACTAGTCAGAGTTATATGGTTTGCCTATAGCAGAGCCTATGTGTGTAGTTTTGAAATAATCATCTTTGTCCTTCTTTTTCGCAAACAAAATATTGTAGTAGATAAGCATTCACAGAGAAATTCCTTAAGTACATCTCAGGTGCAACGAAAATTAATGTTGGGAGACACCACCCTTATGCCTCTGACACTCTTCAGGAAAGCACAAACAAAACAGAGAAGACAAATGCTCCCTGACACAGGACTGACAACTAACTGACAACATTTGAAAGAGTTTGCCTACTGACATTTGAAATAAAAGTCATTCTCTTGAGTTCCTCAAACTCTGTAGACTGTATACTAAAAGTTTCAAATAAATTACAGCAGTTTTTATATCTTTATATATCTACTGTTTCTAATTTTATACCATTATAATTTCCTAACAATAAGAAGCACGCTACTTATTCACTGCTGGTATCAGCTTTTGTTAATATGTTAATTACTTAGTGCAGAGGAGTTGTGATCATTAGGGTAAACCCATTTGTGACAAAATACCCAGCTTTGTGACCAGAATAAATTGTTAGGAAGTGAGAAAAATGACCCTGGGATAACTCCTACAGTGATGTTGTTAAAAAAAAGAGAGAAAAGGAAAGAAAAACAGCAAATAATTTAAGACTATAAATACTTGGATATTAAGGGGATAATTAGCTAAATAAATTTAAATGTGTTTGTGTATTTTCTTGGACAGTATAATGCTGGTATATCACTTCTTTTAAACCGGCTTGGTGTTTTCTAATTTCAGATGGAAGCTGGGCTGCTGCGATGTCACAGTGTATAATTACTGGGCAGCACACAGTAATTAAAAAAAATTCACACTACTTGAGACTAGTGTCATACATGGCTAGTTTGAATTAGTTATTTATACAGTAGACACTTTAAAGTCGTGAGTGATAACAGTCTATTAATAAATCATGGCTGGAAATGTACATTTACAAAGGTGATATAGCCACAAATAGGTATGTCAAACTAAGACAAAGTATGTAGGTTTTTATTTTATTTTTTGTGAAGAATCATTATTTCCTCATATGTTTGTCCATTAGAGTTTGACATTTAGCTTTTAAAACCACTAGAAGAACAAATAGCACCAACAGCTTTAATGAAACCTATGAAGTTTTCCTGATAACTCTTGTTCCCTTCACCCTCAGTCACTTTCACCAGTGTGTCCCATACTGTTTTTGCCTGGATCATTTTATGATTTCATCTATAGCAACTTACATTTAGCTCTTGGCTGTGGGTAACTTCTAGAACCTGCCTCTCCTCCTATGCCTATGTCCTAACCAATGTAAGAAAGGATAAGTGATGAGAATAATTCTAACACCCTTCTGTCAAGCGATTCTATTTGTAGATTCACTTTCCCAATGAGCACTTTTGATAATGCATGGTATGACGATTTGTCAAGAACTCATGTGACAAATGAAGCTATAGTGAGAGTGTGGCAGTTCAGGCAGGTACTAGGACTTAGAAAAGAAGTACAAGAAGCAAGATTTTACAAAAACATGATAACAGTATTTTCAGTGATAAAGGTATGTTTATAAGCACACATGGGCAATGGAGAATGGGATTTGGCTAGAAGTGGTGGTTCACATAATCCCAGCATTTGGAAGTTGGGGGTAGGAAGACCAAAAGTTCATGTTCATATTTGATTATATAGTGAGTTTGAGGCTAGCTGTGTTGTGTGTGTGTGTGTGTGTGTGTGTGAGAGAGAGAGAGAGAGAGAGAGAGAGAGAGACAGAGAGAGAGAGACAGGGAGAGACTTTTTTTGTCAATGCAGAACACATGCTACCCTGATGTTCTTTCAAATGCCCACAGTGTCCAGTGTGTTGCTTAAGGAGCAGGTGAGCTTCTGATATCTCTAAGTTTGAGTGGGGCATGATGATGACTATTTGGAACCAAGAATGGCTTAACTATGAATTTTAGAGCAGAAATGTAAATTAGCTCAAGATCCAGCATCCTAGTAGCAAAATAAATAGAGGGAGGAGAATCATTGAAATTTTGTGGTCCAGATAACCAGGCATACATAGCAGTGAATAGTAAGAGGGTCTGTTTCAAACAAAATGTAAGGGGAGGATTGCTACCTACAACTATCCTCTGACCTCCCACAGGTGACTTGGCATGTGCCTCTGTCCTCTCGTTCTCTCTCATTCTTGAGACATTTCAAAAGACCTGCTTAAATTGCCAATTTAAAATGTTAAATTTAAGTATGTTCCAGAGTTTGGTTTCTTCAGGTTAAATAAGTTAAAGCACATATTACTTTTTGATGGTATTTTTTTAACTGTTACTAAAGCTGGTGAAGTGATGGGTATGTTAATTAGGTAGATGGAATCTTTCCATCTATACACACATAAAAGGAAAACATCATAGGAATCTATAAATATAAATGGAGTTTCACTTTTCAACTAAAACATTAAAAATATCTAATGGTTTTTATTTTCTGACATCTCATTGAACAATGCTCATGCTTTATTGCCTTTTCAGACCTCATGACTACATGGGTATGTAACTGGAAGGTTTACAGCTGTTGAATTTCACCAGCCTGTTTCCTGAATTGCCTTTTGCACCTCTGTGTTATTATGTTTAAAATGAACTTCTCTTTCCTAGGGAAAACACATTTTCCTTGGTGAGATGAATCACTGTTGACTGATTCATCTCCTTCTCAGGGCGGAAGCTCGGTCTAGTGGTTCAAGCTGTGCTGTATGAGTCAGTTGTTCTGGCTCCATCCCCCTTTTGGCTTTTAGATAGTAGCTAAATTCCCTGTCCAATGGAAATGGTGCCTCCCTGTGCTTTGCGCACAGGGGTACTGTCAGAAATGATGAAAATGTCCTAGGGAAGTTAGGTAATGGTCTGATAGGAAAAGGGAAGAACACATGCTTCGTTTAAAGCAGTGTGTTGGCAGTCACCTTCCTCCTAGACCACTACTGACTTCAGGGACAGATTGGTAAATCAGAAGTAGCTCAGTATGGGGACTTTGACTGCAGGCCAGAGGAAATAATTGCCCTTGTAGACCCTCTTCAATAAGGATTCAGAAGTGACTGGAAAGGAAATGAGGATTGATTGTTAATTAGGAGACAGGAGGCCTGGAAGAGATTTTATTATTCTGATGTTTCCCTCTAAAACAACAATGAATGGAAGATTTTCTCAGTATGGTTTTACACTACGACAGAAGGGGCACAGACCTACTGTTAGTAGTTTTTGGTACTCAGTAAGCTTTTGGTTCAGGCTTAGATTTACATTTAACCTACAGAAGCTCTTTAAAGCAAGCTACAATGGTCATGGTATCATGTAACCATTTTAAAAAAATAACCAGAAAAAGACAGAGGAACCAGTTTTCTTGAAGATTGGTTGGTAGACTTGTAAATTCAGCATTAGGATACACTGGTTGTCATTTGCCCAAACGTCGTCTTGCCAGCATTTTGGTTGCACGTGTTAACATAAACATCCTGGCAAACTAGGAAGGGGTCGGCTTATGTCTATCTATGTGAATGACCTAGTAAGGTTTAGTTTTTCTTCAAATTTGGACCACTTGTATGTTAAAGAAGGTGCTGTTTTCCCCATTTCTCCTAGTATTTGCCCTCTTTGTGATGTCTGTGGGGACAACTCAACAGTGTGGAATTTTTGCTACAGTTTAGAGAGATGAAGACCACAATTTGAATATAACCAGTTTCAAACTGTAGCACTGTTTAGAAAAAGTAAGATAATGAAGGGAGGGAAGCCAGTTGGATGTCATCAGTCAGATCCCTTCACTGTGCCAATCGGAGTCCATCCCCATGGGGAGTTCTATTCTACTGTAGAACATACAAACAACTGTTATGTTTGCCAGCTAGTCTTTCTTGTGCATTTGTTTCTCCCACAGGGTATTTGCCAGAATTTTAACACTCCATTTATTTATTTATTTATTTATTTATTTTTCATAAGAAACATTGCCACACTAGTTTTCTATGTTGTCTCTCTTTTAATAAAATTTGCCCTTAAACCATGTTCACTGCACAATTTTGTGTTATTCAGCATGCCTGTGCTGCAATCATCACCACCTGTCTTCAGAAGTTTTTATTGTCCAAAAATGGAATTCTGTATCCTAATTAATAGCGCTTTGTCCTCCTTCCTTTGAAGCCTGGGTAACCACCTTCATTCTACTTCCTGTCTATATAGACTTGACTAAATATCTTGTATTTTGTATAAGTTAAATCATGTAACATTTCCCTTTTTATTTATGGACTTATTTTGCTTAGCATGATGTCTTCAGAGCTTATCTGCATTCTAGGATTCTTTTTAAAGCCAGAACTCTATTCCTGTTATCGTTCTGTTTCTCCCCTCACATAGTGATGGACTTGAGTATTGCTTCTGCCTTTTGGCTAGTGTCATAGTACTGATGTGACCACTGGTATTCGAAGAGCAAACATAAGACCTTGCTTTCAGTTTGCTTGGGTCCATTCTGGGACTGGTATAATCGTGTAGGTGTATAATCAGAATTGTTGGATGGTGTGGTCTGTTTGAGGAGTTCTTATTCTGTTTTTCATGGACTTGCACCAGCAAAGTGCCGGACTCCTAATTTTCCCACATTTTCACCAACATTTGTTATTTTTTACCTTTTCTTTGCTAACAGACATTCAAATGCATTGATGAGCTCTCTCTCTCTCTCTCTCTCTCTCTCTCTCTCTCTCTCTCTCTCTTGACTGGTTTACTCTGTTCTGAATAGTTTATCAAAAGGTAAAACAAACAGACAGACAAACAAACAGAAAGCCTGAGGCACCAGAACGCTTCCTTAGAGCAGTATCGTTGGAGTGTTCTGGTCAAGCAACACTGGGCTAACGATCATTATGAGGTGCATTTTGGAGTGAAGGCACCATTGTTTAATGATGGGAAAGAGAAAGAAATGCAGTGAGAATATTTAGGAAGTGACACTATTAATCTGGGGGCAGGATTAGGAAATGGTGTATAGAGGAAGAGAGATACTGAGCCAGTATTGGAGGGATGAGGGTTGTCTGGGTAGAAAGTTATGGAAGCCGCCCATATGCCACATATGAACATCCACACACAAGCTCTCATGCACATGGGGGCTGGATTAGGTTGAGATGCAGTTATGGGCAGATGACAGATGATCAAAATATTCAAGTTGTAAAATATTTAGCTTTTTTTTTCTGGGTAACTTCTGAGAGCCTACTGGAGGGAAATAGTCAGTTTCCATGTTTAAAAGATCATTGTGCAGTAAGCGTGAAGGAGAAGCGAGAGCAGAAGGAAGGGTCAGGCAATGATTTTGATAATCGCTTCAGGAAATCATTAAGATCTGGATTAGATCTGTGATTTTAGGGAAGAGTAGGATGAGTTTTAAATTTTAAAGGGTTCGGGTAGCATTTAGTGACCTATGTGATAAGGACAAGAGGAAGAAAAACCTAGGATCACACATTGCTTGCTGTCTGTCTTGGTGTTTAGGGAAGGTGGGAACAGGGAGTACCACTTTCTTTGAAAGTAGCAGAGGGAAATAGGGGCAGGGATTTTCAGTCAACAGATGAAGGTTGTTGTGCGTGGATTTGGAGAGGATGAGAACATTTATGCTTTGGAAGACTGTTGGTGAGGGCTGTTTGTGTGTTCCTGGCTGCTTAGACCTGAAATAACCACACAGAAACTATATTATTTGTGATACTGTTGGGCCAATAGCTTAAGCATATTTCTAACTAGCTCTTATATCCTAAACTAACCCATCTCCATTAATCTGTGCATCGCCAAAAGGTTGTGGCCTTCTGGCTAAGTTTTGGCAGGCTCAGGCGGAGATATTTGTCTCCTGTGGTGGTTACATGGCTTTTCACTGACTCTGCCTTCTTTCTCCCAGTATTCAGTTTAGCTTTCCCACCCAGCTATACTCTGTCCTATCACAGGCCAAAGCACCTTCTTTATGTATTAACCAATAAAAGTAACACATATACAGGGGGACTTCCCATATCAGAAGACCATAGGAGAAATATCAGAACTTCAATAAGAGTAGACGAAGCAGACAACACCCTTATTCCTGGATGTCTTCCTTCTGTTTTTCTCACCTTAAAATGGTTTTCCTCTAAGAAGCTTTCTTCTATGCATGAGTTGGGTGTTTTTCTTATACATGGAGTTGCACCTTGCACCTTGTTCATCCACAGAACAAAATTCCTCTTTAATATTCTTTTTTTAAAAAAAAAAACACTATCCCCTTTGTCAGTCCAGTGCATAGCAGGATTTTGGACATATTGGGTTTACTTAAGTTATTTCTGTTGATTGACAAGTAAATTAAAAATGGAATTGAGTACATCAGAAGGAAAAAACCTCTTCAGCATCCAAACAGGAGCAGGGAATTGTTGATCTTAGGAATTAATATTTAATACATTTTTAATCTCATTCTGGTACATAGTTTCAAAAAATCAGCATAATTATTATTTATAGATGTAAAAAATTAAATTTTTCCCACTGAGATTTTTTTCTGAGTTGTGGTTTTCTTATATAGGCTACCTGCCTACTTATTATGTGACATCAAGGGGTTCCAGTCTCAGCATCCTGAGTACTGGGATTTCAGGAATGCATCACTGTGACTAATGCTTTTAATTTGGCTTGCATTTCATTTTTTGTAGCTTAGGTAGTGACTTTGTAGGCACTTAGGTGTTGTAGGGAAGCAGACCTCATTCAAAAGCTATGGTTCAGGACTCCTGTCACCTCATCCTTGCGTACTTGACCATTAATGCGTCACTCCACAATGCCACATTATATACAAGACTTGAATATTAAAGTCATGATGGTCTGGAAGATACAGACAGACATGCACTTAAATAATTACATAAAGAATAAGCATTCTAACAAGTCTTTGCTAAATAATGTAGGTCTACAGTGAGGGAGTACCCTACATTTCCCCCTTAAATCTAAATGCCTATGCCAGAATATATTAAGAGGTTTATTATTGGTTTTGTTAATTTTAATTATGCGTCTCTGCAGGTGCTTTTGGATTCTAGAGGCATCTGAACTGCCCAACGTGGGCTCTAGGAGGGAGTGCCTGTTCTTAATTGCTGAACTTTTCAGTTTTACCAGTTTTGGATATTTTAAATCAAGTGAAGTTCTCACTTCTCAAATTTACACAAATATATATTTTATTTTGGGTGAATAATTATCTTCTTAATATCCTTAATTGAGCTGGGTGGTGGTTGGTGGCGCATGCCTTTATTTCCAGCAGAGGCAGGCAGATCTATGTGAGTTTGATGCCAGTCTGGTCTCCAAGAACTATTTCCAGGACGGGCACCAAAGCTATACAGAGAAACTCTATCTCAAAACAAAAAAAATCCTTAATTGTAGGCCACAGATTGTGTTTTTTATTTGTTTGTTTATTCTTTGTTTTTGACCTTTCTGCTTAGCAAGAAGAGAAGCAGACATTCATTAATTAATTGCTCTGTACCTGGCCTTGTTTCTGGGTAGAATTATTATATAACTTAGTTTAATCTTTACTTTTTTCCTTAAGTAGTTGCAGGCACCATTTTATGACAGACAAAGAAAACTAAAGTTCAGAAGAGTTAAACTATAGGTTTTGATCACATATATCATAAATAGGGAATCCAGGGAATTGGTATTTAATCTGAGATCTAACTAATATTAAAGATCACATTATTTGAATAAAGTCTAAATAAGAATTATTTTCCAGGTATGATGGTGCATGTCACCATCACACGGCAAGAGGACTGGGGGTTCTAGAGCAGACCGGGCTGCATAGCAGGGCTCTGTCTCAAAACAGAGTCAAATGAAAAAAAAAAAAAACCCAAAACAAACAACCCATTAACATCAGAAGCTGGAAAAAAACAAAACAAAAAAACCTGAATTTGTAATTATGTTGACGCGATTCTTAAAGAAGCCACAACCTTAAAAGTTATCTGTGTAGAATCTCTGTGTGTCCACATTAGATTTTTAATTCCATGTTATAATATGTTATTTTTGTCTCAGTTGCTGTGCCCTTGAGGGAGTTCTTGCACATAGAAAATGAAATTTGTGCATAACCTCATACTTTCTTTTCCCCCAAGACTTTTAACTCCCTTTGTCTCTTCTCCCATTAAGCTGTTACCTAGGTCGGTTTGCCTTTATACTCCAACTCACTTAAATGTCCTGTACTGACATTAATGAGAAAGAATTAATCCTTGCTGAACAATTCCTGGTCAAAGAAAATAAGGACACAAGGCACGTTTTTCAGCTGTTCTTCATGTATATCTGATTGTCACAGCTAAGGCAGTGGCTTCTAATCTCTCTTTCTCCTCCCTCCCTACTTAACAGTTCCCCAGAGTGCTGGGTATAGAGTATGGTTTAATAAATGTGTGTTCAGTTGACAGGAGCAGGAGCCAGGAGCTGAACTGATCTCACAGTATAATGCCAGCTCCTGAATAATTGAGCATGGTCTGTGTGATTAATGCATTTATGTATTCAACTTGTATTAGCAATATCCTCCCTGCCATCTTCCTGCCCATTTCTCTCAGCTCTCAATCATACCTTTGCAGAAAAGCATCCTAAAAAGTGTGTTTATTAGTAAAACAAACAAGAGGAGGCATGTGCAAGGATAAAGGGATTAGAGGGCTATTTCTTTGAAAATATGTAAGCAATTCATGTAAATGTTCTGTTTCATATGGATACACAGATTTTAGATCTAGACGATCAACAATTTCTCAGCAACTAAGATTGAAAATGATATATTCATGAGATTGTAACTTTATTATACTAGTCAGGGCTATTTTTCTTTTTATTATGTTTCTTATAAATGTAATACATACACAATGCACCAGAGAACTTCCATTCAAGGTCATAAATGATGTTTTACTTCATAGAAATACCATTGTATAAGCCATAGCAGTGTTCCCTCTTAAGTAAAATGATTCACACTTTGCTTGAAAAAAATAAAAAGGTTAAGTATTTGTCTTTTTATCACTATAAAGAGACAAAGCTGTTCCCAAGCTAATGCTTTTACCTTTTTAACTAAGGAGCTAGAAACAGAGGTGAAGGCAAGAAGAATAGTCAGCTTTCACATGCACATCAACGTGGAAAGGACATTTGTCAGGTCCACTTAGATTTAGTGTATTACATACAGGGGCATCTAACAAGATTTTTTTTTGTTAGATTGAAAAAATTCTTCTCTCATACAATACATCTTCACCACAGTTTCCCTTCCCTCCACTCCTCCCAGCTCCCCCGTGCTTTCCCTTTCCCCCAAATTCACACTCTATCAATTCCCTTGAGAAAAGATCAGCCTCCCAGAGATAACAACCAAACACAACAAAACAAGATACAATACATCTAGGCAAAAAGCCTTCACATTGAGGCTGACAAGGAAACCCAATAAGAGGAAGAGTCCCAAAAGCCTGCAAAAGAGAGAAACACACCAGCCCCCACTGTTAGGAGCACTACAAACCCACTAATCTATCAGCTATAAAACATCTATGCAGAGAACTTGGTGCAGACTCACACAGGCCTGGTGTTTGCTGTTTCAGTCTCTGTGACCCCATATGAGCCCCACTTAGTTGATCCAGTGGGCTATGTTCTCCTGGTGTGCTCCATTCCTTCTAACTCCTACAGTCTTTTCTGTCCCACCTTCCGTAGGATTCCCGATCTCGAAGAGGAGGGACCTGATGAAGACCTCTAATTTAGGCTCTCTTAGCATAGTGTCTGGCCATGGGTCTCTGCATATGTTTCCATCTACTGTTAGAGAGGCAGACACAGTTATCCGCGTGCTTTTTCTTACACTGTGAACATTTTTAGACCACATATAGAAAATTGGCATCTCTCCACTGGACAACTTAATAGTTTTGTTGGTTCAGTTCTCTGGGGGTCCTCTTTAATCCTGATTTCTGGAATCATTCTATAATATCTTGATGCATTTCCTTTAAAATGATGATTCTTATTGCTTAGCAAATTGTAGGGATTGCTGTGTTCTTACTATGATTCCTTTTGTATTGAGTCCTCACTCACTCTTCTGAGCTTATCCCAAGGCTTGTCCTGTTCCTTGCTAGTGACTTTCTAAACTCTATCCTTGGCTATCTCTTTTGTTTTCTGTGTATGTATCTCGTGGAATGGGAGCAGTTAATTCCAATTCTTACGGGAAATTAATGACTTTTAGAAGGAAAAGACTTGTTGGAAGGATCACATGAAGCATTAATGTCTTCAAGAAGTCTCCTGCCCACCTGGCACAAAGTTCAGAATTCTTTGCTTTTTAGAAAGCTATTAGGATCACAGGATGTTTTTACCATACTTTAATTTTAAGCAATATCATTCAATTACTAGATGAGTTATACTTTCTATTGGTATGTTTTCTAATATTTCTTACTCAATTTTAGGATATTAATTTTAAAGTCTTACTTTTTGATGACCTTTAGCTTCCTCTATAGTTTTAACTCCATTACAGTGTTAGTTCCTGTTCAACTCAATATTAAACCAAGATGAATAAGTGACAGAAATCCATGAAACAAACTAAGTAATAGAGAGTACATCCTCTTTCGAGGAATTTGGTGGATCTACACTACTAATTTGGCACTGGCCAATGACTTCATAGTTGGCCAAAACACTTCAAGGCAGTGACCATGTTAGAACCTTGACCCGACAAGTGTCAAATTCTGACTTTAATTAGTCATAACCCAAAGGGTCTGTGACTATGATCGGTATTCTGATAGAATGATGATTTCACAAGAAAGTGGTGAATAGAGAATAATGCTAAGTGTGTGCTCACATGTGCTAGTACTGAGAATTAGATGTGCTATCCACCTTTATACACTCTCATTGACTTTTCTCCCCTCTGTTGACAACTGTGATTCTAAACGCTAAAATTATTTGTGTGACCTGAGGTTTCTAGATATATGAATTGCGTCCTTTTCCTGGAAAAATTGTTAGGCATCTCAAAGGCAGACTAATTTTCCTTTCGGTTTCGAATAAAAATAGGCTAAAAAGGCAGCTAAATACTACACCTACTGCTCAAGAAAAATGGACAAGAAGGGAACGAGAAAAAGCATCAGAAGTCATTGAAATAACAGGGAGTAATTTTTGGGCATAGTCTAGAGAGTTGGCGGTACTGGCTATTCTGTTTCTTGGGCAAAAAAAGAAGCTCCAGAGGAGTGGTCAGGGGGTTCTGTCCTCTGAAAAACATAAACTTTATTCCTGGAAGTTTTGAACTTTAATACAGCTAAGTCAAAGAGAGGCAATAAGACTGAAGGCAAGTAGGACAGTCTCAAAGGGAAGAGTTGTGTATTCTAGAAAGGAAAATGATGTTTGTCACTTAGTGCCAATGTGTGTTGAAATAATTTTAGGTAAATAAGATTATTTTTATCTTACAGTGAAGATTCAGAATATCTTTAGAAAAATAATATTTAGAAAGATTGTTTCATTACTTGCAATGGAAGCTTGGGCCTTTGTTTCTAATGATAGTTCTGAAAAAGTTGTACTTTGTAAAATCTGTAGAGTTTAATATACTCTCTGGTAAAACAAAAAAATGAATAAATCACCTGATCTTCAATTTTTTATAATCAGAAAGTTCATTTAACTTGTTGCTTAGAAATAGCCACAAACAAGCAGCACGAAATGAAATATCTTTTTTTTTTCTGACCAGTGTTCCAAAAAGTCAATTTTATGATTGAAAAATATTAAGTGAGTTCCTTATTGGAGGAAGTCCACATAATTTGAATTGGAACTCACAGCTCTTGTATGTGTAGTCTCTGAAAAATCTTATCATGGCCTTTAATGCCCCATTCTTCTGAAATCCCTACTAGAAAAATTCCCCTACCATATCCAGTGTTTGGGGAGATGGCTCAGCCAGTAAAGTACTTGTTATGTGACTCAAATAAAAAGACTGGGCATGGTGGCATGCACTTGTAATTCCCTTGCTGGGGAAACAGGGACAGGTGGATTCCTGCAGGTACTGTGGCTAGCCAGTCCAGCTTATTTGACTAGTTCCAGTTCAGTAAGAGACCCTTCCCCTAAATCAGACAAACAGAACAAACACGTACCTCAAAATGGACAGTTTCTGAGGAATGATACCTGAGGCTGACCTCTGGCTCCTAATGCATTTTTTCATTGTCCCCGCATCTCCAAGCCCACACTTGAAACTTGCTGTACCAGAATCTTTCTTTCTGTTTTTCTCTTCTTAAGGAACTTCTGACCAGCCATCATCACTACAGCGCCCACCACTGGGTTAGTGAAGTGATCCTCATTAGTTTCATACTTGGCATTTTAGAATGTCTTTTGCCTGAGTTTCTTATATGGCTAAATATATTGCAGGCAGTTAGCAATCATTTAAGACTCTCTGACTGGGAGTGATGGTGCCCATGTTTAGTCTTAGCAACTTGGGAGACTGAGGCAAAAACATCACTGTACCCACCTTAGGCAGATTAGTGAGAAACTGTTCATAAACAAAATCAAGAATAGGACCAGACATAACCAGCCTCTCCCAAAATGTACATATGTGGAAGAAGGGAGTATGTCTTAAATGTCTCAATACACAAACATCCAAAAATTCATTCTCACAGGCCAGTGGTTGGTAGGAGTATTAATTATTACAACTCATTGAGTATATATTATGCGTAAGATATTGTGTTAGGCATTTTGTAGAAACCACTTCATATTTCATAACATTCTCTCTAAGAAGAAAGTTGTTGAGATAGATGTCCTACAACTTAAACTTCCCTGATACCCAAGGGAACCCTACTAAAAAAAAGAGAAATTAAAGGATGTCCTTTAATTTGCTTTAAAATTAACCCAAAATGATGCTAGGGGTGTAGTTCAGAAGTTTCTCAGCATGAAAGAAAAAAAAAGGAAAAAAGGAAGAAAATAGACTTTTAGATAATGTTTCTTTTAATTTTAATTTTTTTATTAATTTTTATTGGCTACATTTTTTTCTGCTCCCCTCCCTGCCTCTCTCCTCCCCCTTCAACCATCCCCCAAGGTCCCCATGAGTTCAATTTATTAGACAACAATGAGAACACTAGGAGAGATTTACATAGATCTAATCTACATGGGAAGTGGAAAAAGACATGCTCTCCTGAGTAGATAATATTTTATAGGAAGTTTTTTGTTTATTTGTTTGTTTGTTTTGAGAGAATCTCACTATGTTGTTCAGTTCACGTTTAAATTTGCAGCAATCCTTGTGCCTCAGCTCTTGAATGCTGGTATTATAAGAAGAGATCATTGATCTGGATTAGTTTTTTTTTTTCTTATTTCTTTCTCATTTACTTTTTCTAGATGTTTTAAGTAGTTCATCCCTAATTTACAATTGGTTATGATGAATGAGCCAGTATCTATGAATTTAAGAATCATTGTACTCAGAGTGAATGCCATATGTGCCCTACTACCATCTGGGGTACAGATGGAAATGTTTCAAACCTTAAATGATCCTTACTATATACTGTGACTTAGCGATACCACCTGCTATTCTGGACTGGAATGTATATGTTCAAATCAGCAAGGAGTAATCTAGGGAAACAGAAGCTGTCTCAGACCTCTTCCTGCTGCTGTACATCTTAGTTGCTTTAATCTCCTAGGCCCTGTGGCAAGGGGAACTAAGGAAGCAGATGGGACAACAGATGCTAAGCATCCAACCTTAATGGACAGATTGCATTGGATTATTCAATCCCAGAAGTCCTTAAAAGAAGAAGATGGAAATAGGGGAGTCAGTATCCAGGTGAGATGACATGAAAGAGGCTTGGTAGTTGTTGCTGCCTTTGAAGATAGTAGACGTCAAAAACCAAGGAATTCAGTGAGATGCTAGAAGCTGGAAACATCAAAGAAGTGGATTCTTCTCCAGAGTCTCCCCAAGGAAAAGCAACTCTGATTTTAGCTCAGTAAGACACCGGCCTCAGACTTCTGACCTCCAAACTATAAGATGAATTTGGGTTATTTTAAAATACCGTGTTTGTAAAAATGTGTATCAGGAACAACAGAAAACCAATGCAATGATGTATGCATTTTCAATATTCTTTGTAAGCTCAAGGTGATATGATTATTAAATAGATAACAAGTATGTGAGTCAGATTCCTCTGATCCAAAGTCTTCTTGCTACTTTGTTAGGACTTTTGCTCTTATCAAAGGATGCTGTTGAATTTATTCTTGGATCATCATCATAGTTGTTGGATTTCTGGTCTTATGTATAATTCTTTCCCCTGTTTTATTCTGATTCCTTTACTTCTTACCTGGAGAAAATTTCCACCTGGTTTGCCTAGGAGTGAATTCTTTCCAGATTGTTAACAGAAAGATAATTCTGATCATTTGTGATGTTGAGGTAAGAGTGATCCAATTCAAGAGTAATTAAATTTAAAAAGTATCTTATAAAAATCTTATAAAAATAAAGATATATTATTTGTCTGAGTTAATGAAGATAAAATCAGGCTAAAATTATGTAAGCATATTGATACTTTAAATTGTCTGTCAAGAACAGCTTTTATTGTTCATGTAATTAATATAAGAAACATTTTTAGTCAGAATAGCTTCTGTTTAAATAGAAGTTGCTCCTTGTTAAAAAAAAAAAAAGAAGTTGCTCCTTCTTTGTGTGATCCCAGAGTAATCATTTATGAACTTCAGTTTCCTGACTGAATACATCTAAGTTAGGTTCAAGGGAGGATTCATGTGGTGCACATTGTGATCTATAAAACACTAAACAAATATAAGATGTAATAATGATTATTGTTAGGAGAGTTGGGGAGAATATATGAGTGTATTTGAATACACTTTACTTGTATGAAAAGTTTTGCTGATTATCATAGCCCCAGGGAATCACTACTGTCAGTTTTGTTCGAACAATTACTGGTTGATCAAGGAGAAATTATCAATGTATCTCAATAATACACATTATTATTAGCTTACCCAAACTAATTTAGAGCACATAGGGTCCCTCAGCATTCAAAACTCATAACATTTATTCTTTATAATAATGGTTCGCAAACCTGACTATGTAACAAAATCACAGAAAGAAATTTTAAAAAAGCAATCTTGTATCCCATGCTGAGATATTGTGAGTGAGATATGCGTAAGTCTGTGTGCGTGTGAGTGTGTGGTGTGTGCGCATTCATGAGTTTAGCTCCTGGTGAATCATACTATTTAGGTATGGAGACTACTGGCATATTCCTTTCTTTTGAGAGATGGGTTCTTGCTTCACTTGGTCAAATCCATAAATTCTCTTGATTTAAAGGAGTTCTCAGTTAATGTTGGGAGTTCCACCTCACCACGTAAAGTGACTGAAGTTGCTAGTGATGTTTACATGAGGAAAAGTAATGGATTGTGGATTCATGGGCCATAAGTAGTATTTGCAGTTGGGTTAAGATAAAAGCAAATTCTTAATTATTCATGATGCATGTTTCGAAAAGTTGGAACTTGAAGAAATCACAAGAACAATATCATTCATTCTGTCTTTTTCTCTGCATAAAGAAGCTTGCACCAAGAGACGTAAAAGGCTCCACTATGGTGACTTGACAAGTCATAAAGAATCCTCAGTTTGCTGTTTTCCTGGATTCAGAAGAATTTTTAAAGATACAATTAAAATTTAAAAATTGGCAAATTCTTCATCTTTGAAGACATCTAATTGCCTCTCTTTTACCAGAATTCTGAATTTCCAGAACTCTGCAGATGTGAAGAGTGCACATTGAGTGTTTTTTTTTTCTAGTATATGGTAGATGGTGCTCAGCAAGCTTCTTAAAATTCAAAGAGTGGAGGAGAAATTATTAGAGTCCTCAAGTATTGTATGCTACATTGTTTCTAAGTGATTTGTTTTTCTGTTCTCTTGTATATTATCCAGCATGGAAATTACTGCAATATTAACCCCTCCAACATCGTTAATGGGATTGATTCTCCTTAAAGTGAATGAATCGGGTGTTAAAGATATTACAATGAAGCCAAACAAATCCCACCATCGATAAAAATGAAGCTGTTTTTCTACTTGATGTCTGCTTGCAGTTAGAGTTAGAGGAAGATGCCCCCTTCACAAAAGGTTTTACAGCAATGTTTACTAGTTTTACTTTAGGAAGATGGTGCCTATGCTCTCTTTTGTGTCTCCCGAGGTACAGTGAACTTTACATTTGTTTTTTCCACATTTGTATTGATAAATACAGAGCTATGTTTATTTCTAGTAGGTTTCTGATGAAAATGTTTTTCTGTTAGATTTCATAGAAAAATTGGCTTCTTATCTCTTTACCAAATTAATTTTACAATGAAGCATGTGATGATGATAATAATAATGATGATGATGATAAAGAGGTTAATGTTTCGAGTCTTAAGAATTAAATGTGAGGTTGTTATTTCAGAGAGGTTATATTAAAAGCTAAAATGCTGATATAAAAAAGTAATTAATGTGGGTCCAAGTGACTTCAAAGCAATACCAGGCAGTGTCCTGGTATTGTAAATTGAAAAGGTTCTCAAGCCTGTGGAAGCTAGAATATAAACAAACGAATTCTATGAGCACTGAGTCCAGGACTGAGGAAAACAGCAAATGATGATTTGAAGAAGAGAGTGTGGTTGGTTATTGTGGTCCCAAGAACTCAGAAGAAATGTCATTTAAAATGGCTAAATTATAATTGCCCAGCGTAAGTATTTTGGAGATGATGTATGCCTTTCAGTTATTGGCTCTTTATTTTACTTAGACTGTTTTTAAGAGTTACAAGGAATTTTAGAGTGAGTTTCTTTATCATGACCCCTCTCATTTTATGGGGGAGGAAGCTTCGGCCTAGTTTTGACAGTATTGTTTGGATCCCATTGCTAGATAGTGAGTTAACTGAAATCATGCTTCTTTATTTCCGGTACAATGTTCTTTCCAGTCCTTCCTCACCAGCTTTGCATGGGGCTAGTGCTGTATATTTGAGCCTCATGTATTTCTCCTTGGCACAAGCTAGTAGAGAAGGTGTTTTTTTGTTTGTTTGTTTTTAATATTTGGTTATTTCCCCTTGGGTGAATCTACTCACATGGAGGTCCTAAATGCCCAGACTCTGAAACATTTCCTATATTTACTTATCCTTATAGAATAGATAACATTGCATTTTAGGGCATCCTGTTTGCTTCTTTGAGACATCTGGTTATTGATGAACAAGCCAGTAAGGAAGCAGCAAAGGCAATTACTCAACCAGAGGCTCAACTCATTCATGCTTTATAAATATCAGTTCTGATATATATGGGACATATGAATCCATGCAGTAGATGGGACAAATCAGGCCTTTTATGTTTCACAAGTTATCAGTTTACTTTCATTTCTTTGAATGACATACTTTTCAAAATATGTCTAATCTAACAATTGATTTTATTTTATGTATATCTGTGTTTTATCTGTATGTATGTCTGTACTGCATTTGTGTCCCTGGTGTCCATGGAAGCCGGAAGAGGGAGTCCAGTTGCCTAGAACTGGAGTCACAGTTGGTTGTGAGCTGCTATGTGGGTGCTGGGAAACAAATCCTGGTCCTCTGGAAGAGCAGCCACTGTTTTTAACTGCTGAGTCATCTCTCCAGGCACCAAATGTATTTAAAAGACAGAAAACAGTGGACTGAAAACTGAGTTCTCGTTTCAGAAGTCTTAGTCAATGCACTGAGTATTAAATTAGATAGTGCAAAATTCTCCTATTCTTTAAGATGGGGTCTTGCTATATTTCCCACTCCTGTATCTGATTTGTGGGTTCAAGTGATGCACCTGTCCCAGCCTTCTGAATATTGGTGTTAAGGGCTTGTACCGTCATGCTTGGCAGCAATATAATTTAAATTATTATAAAATGTTTTTCAATAAAATGATATAATTTTAAACAAATTTTTTTTACTGAAAATGAGATATGGAAAGATTCATGTGTATAATTATTTTTTAGAAGACTTACAAATATTGGAAAATATGTTAAATTGATCATTGTTCTTTTATTCAAAAGTACAAGTAACGCTTCTACTGAATCTCATGGTTCTTTGTGAGTGGAAAGAGTTAAAATTGGGTATGCATCTTCAAAACTGATAGGCCTGACCATTTTGATTAACAATTTTAAAAGGTAGTTAGCATTCTGTGTGTGCCGCTGAAGCCAGGCATTTTGTCCTTCATATTCTCTTATATTTTCCTTACATTTAGTTATTATTTGAGATTTCACTTTTTTCTAAAAGCCTAAACCCAACTTTAAAAAGCCTATAAAATATAAATGAAAAACTGATACATACATTTTGAATATTCTATTTTCTGTTAATTGTGCTAATGGAAATGAGATACATGATTATCTGCTCTCTCATTAATTATTTAGATTGAGAATATTAAGTGTGGCATTTACAAGAAAAACAGTATAATCATGAGAGTAATTTCATCCCATCATCTACTTTCCCAAAATATTAATATTTATTCTAATTATACAAAGTAAAGGTTTTTATGAATACTTTGCAGACCTGCATATAATGTGCTTTGACATGTTTATTTCTGCTATTTCCTACTCTTTATCATCTCTTCCTTTCTCCCTCCCACAGTCATAATTCACTTTCCCCTTTTTAAAAATAATTTTTTATTCTTTGAAATTATAATATATCATTTCTCCTTCTTTTTCTTCTTCCAAATGCTCCCATATATTCTCACTTTCTCTCTTTCAAATTCATGTCTTATTCCTTAATTGTTAATATGTACATCAGTTTATATACATGTTATAATTAATTTCTAAACACATAAGCACAACCATGTTTATCCTCTCTCCTAAATTTTCATGAGAGAAACCAGGAAGAAGTGCTTGTTTTTCTGAGTCTGGATTATTTCACAATAAGATCTCCATTTCTGTCTGTTTTTCTTAAAATGGCATAGTGTTATTCTTTTTTATGATCAACTGATTTTATTTTATTTTATATATAACTCACATATGTGAGATAGATTTTATTTTCTTTATTTATGCATTCACTGATGGTAATCAAGGCTGGCCCTATAAGTTAGCTATTGTAAAAAATACTGAGGTAAACTTGGGTAAGAAAGTGCATAGATATAACGATTTCTGTTTTTCATCTTTCTCCATTTTTGATGCATTTGAGATTGAGTGAGCAGAGATGATCAAATGAGAGACAGAAATATTGATTGTAAAGTTTATGATAGATCCAGGAAGAATTTTATCTTCATCTATATCATGAAAGACAAATTACCTTGCTTTCACAATATCTTGAAACCAGGAAGTCCATGATTTTTTTCTCTTGAAGGTATTTTCATGAAGTTATAGATGGCCAAGACTTGTCAAGTGTCACACATATCACCCATTTCCCAGAAGTCTGGGTTCTTTGCAGCTTTTTCCTGTGTGGTGTCATTCAAATTGTGGTGGGCTTTCTTTTTATCCAGCACTCTGTTGCTCAAGCTTTCCTTCCTGGAAGTCTTCAAGGAATATGGAGGGCAGATTGATAATTTTTTCTAAACTCATGGAGGCATCACTGATGTTTTGTCCTCTTGAAATCTCTGTAGTTCTTGGGCTCTCATGAGCATTTAAGTCCCTTAAGGCTTAGGGATTCTAAAAGAAAGATAGTTGCCTCCTGTTCTCTTTTGCTTCTTTAACAATTGGTACCCCAAGATATTTTATGTTAGTGTTTCTCGGGCTTCCTAATGCTCTGACTCTTGAGTTCTTTCTAAGTCCATTTATCATTTGCATATAGGATGATTACTGACTTTTATGAGTTGTATCCAGCTATTTTGCTAAAAGGCTTTATTTGCTGTAGGAGTTTCCTGGCTGGAATTTTTTGGGTTACTTATGTATGCTAGAATATCATCTGCGAGTAACAATACTTTGACTTCTTCCTTTGAAAGGAAGTATTGAATTTTAAGCTAAGTAGTTTTTATTGTTTTTTTCATGAGAATACAGAGTTTATAGTTGGCCTGCTCACCTAATCATGAGTTGTCTTTATTATGCCATGTTGTTAAGAAGGCTAAAATGCTTCCAAACACTGTGTGGAAGATCTGAAGGTAAGGAATAAACAGTGCACTGGGCATCTGCACTGTTGTATTCATGCCGGTCTCCATTTTCCATTGTGAACAGATGTTAGCTCCACTGGAGAACTCCAAGTGTCCGCAAACAGCATAAATACATGGAAAAAAAAAAACAGAAGAAAATGTTTTTTTTTCTGGTTTTGAGAAATATGTCATATTGATACAAAATGCAGGTTATGTTTTGCTTTAGTACTTACTGATTATTCTTATGAGATTGCTTCACTGAACATCACAGGTATTTTTATATGAATATTGTTGATTAGAGACTAGGTAAACAAAATGACTGAAGATCTAACATTTATGTCATACCCTTGTGCTGGAGAGTTTTTGTCAACTTGATTCAAGTGGAGACACATCTAGGAAAAGGGAACCTCACTTGAGAAATAGCATCCATTAGATTGTGCTATATGTCTGGGGGGACTTTTCTTGATTGTTAATTAATGTGAGAGGGTGTAAGCCTACAGAGAGAAGAGAAAATCCTGGACAGGTGATCCTAGGCTATATATGAAACATAGCTGAGCAAGCCATGGAAAGCAAGCCAATATAATCTTTGCTTCCAGGTTCTGCCTTGGCTTCCTTCAACAATAGACCTTGACCTGTAAACCAAATAAACCTGTTCCTTCCCAAGTTACTTTCGGTTATGGTGTTTATTACAGCAACAGAACACAAACTAGGGCAGCCGCCCTCTGTGAATGTAGTTGATGACCTCATAGAAATATCAAGATTTCCCAGGTGTAACAGGTGATTGGACACCAATTTGCACTGAAAGTTGGAACGATGTATTAAAATAACTTTTTATTGTTGTGTGACTAAGAAAAACCACAACTAAATTAAAGAAGCTAAGAAAGGAAAGGAATATAAGGGTATATTCATGGAGCATGTTATATCAGCTATTTGATTGACCATTTTTGAGTCTTTGTATTTTCTAATGGCCTCAAGTTACCATCTGATATCCTTTTCCTATTCCAACAGAGTTTTGTTCTTTTCCTTTTGTTTTTTTCTTGCTATTATTTCTAGAAAGTGTGACATTTCTTTCTGTTATAGGCTTTATATAACTACTTAAAAACCTTGCTAATAAAATATAACTTCTGTAAATAGTCTTTTATAATCACTCCCAGAATTATCTTTCTTGGTACTGTTTATTTATATTTATGTGTGATTCACATTGTTTTCTTTATTATTTCCTGGGTCTACTAGAAACAGACTGCCTCAATATGCTTTATCTAAGAATGTGTTTATTTTGCTTTGATTAAACCATGGGTAAAACTCAGATACTTATATTTGTCTCTTTTTCTAGAGTGCACAGTTATTAGCATATACACCAACTTGTGTGACCATTGTTACAGTCTGATTTCAGAGAACTTCTCACCTTGGTAACAAACTCCATACTGAGTAATTAATCATTCTTCCTCCCCCTTTGGTACTTGGCAACACTCTGGATGCTTCAGATTAATGACATCAACATTTGTGGGTTTGTGTGTCTGCCTTCTTTCACTTATCATTTTCTCAGGGTTCATAAATATTATGTCACACATCAGTACTTCATTCTTTTTTAAATTTTATTTATTTATTTACTTACTTATTACATACCAATCCCAGTTACCACACATCATTTATTTTTTTTATTTTTGGCTAAATGATTTTGTGTTTATGAATATGCCATGTTCTATTTTCCCACTATAGACAACTGAATTTCATTTTTTGAGCATTTAGGTTATTTCTGTTATGTATATGCATGTTATATGTATAAAAGTTTTTATGTAGATATACTTTCAATCTTTTGTGATATACAACTAGAAAGGAAATCACTGAGTCACAAACTCAGTGCTTAACTTTTGAGAAAATGTCAAAGCAGTTTTTATAGAAGATGCAGAGTTCCCAGCGGCTACTGCTGGTGTCTGGGTTCCAGTCTCTTCATAGCTTTGTCAGCAACTATTGCCTGCTTGTGACTGGCATGATGGGACATTCCTTTCTCATTGTTTGAGTGTGTAATTTGTGATTTCAAATGAGAAAGCAGGCTCTAATCTTATATAGATTACCTTTTACATGATGAATCTTTTTACCTTGTACTAATTTCTACAACTTTTATCTTTCAATATTTGCCTGTGCTATAAAGATAACAACTGCTTCCATTTCTTCTAACCTGGAGCATTTTGAGCATCATGCATGTATGGGTTGTTTTTAAAGGGTGTCTTTAGCCATTCGATAATCACTGTATTCAAATGTGCATTTTTCTTTTCCTTTTGCTTCTCATATTCTGTTAGGTACATGATGGTGGATTAGAGGTAGCTCACCTTTTTTCTCCCACAATACCCTAGTCCATGTTAATTTTGATTTAACCGTTTCTTTTGTTTTTCTAGTTGAACAATGTTAACCAATTTACCTTTATGTTTGCTGATTATTTCTTTTGGCTCACTGAATCACTGTTGGTCCACTAGTGAAGTTTTTGTATGTGTAGAAATAGTACTTTTCCGTTCTGGAAGCTTTAATTTTATGATTTTTCTGAGTAATTTGTATTTCCTCATTGACATTGTCTATCTGGAAAAACACCATATTCTTCTGACTCTTTAAGCACAATCTCTTTTATGTGCTCTTTGGAGATTTTTTTCTAGTAGTTGTCTGAAGTCTTTGAATGAGAAGTCCAACTTCTGGGCCTCTGCAAATTTCTAGTTCCTCTATCGACCCAGCATGTGAATCACATATTTATGTATCCTTGGAAGTTTCATATGTTCCATAGCTGGAGATTTAAATAAGTACATATAGTAACTCTACATATGGAAAGTTCACCCGGAGGAATGTTTTCATTTGGTGAGTTAGTTGGATTATTCTTCTTCTTCCTCTGTCATATGCAGGGTCTGATATCTGCTCTGAAGGCACCACCTTAGACATGCCCAGGGTTCTACTGAAGTCCAGGGATGACTGGCTTTATCCAGGGCTCTGTTCATTTATTTGCATTAATTTAAAAGCTTAGAGTGGGTCTCTCTGTCCACATTGGAGCACTAGACTGAGCTCCCAAGCCCACATGAAGAGCAGAAGGAGGGAGAACATGAGCAAGGGGTGTGCCCACCCACGGAGAAGGTGGGACTGATCTAATGGGACCTCACCAAGGCCAGCTGGAATGGGACTGAACGAGCACGTGATCAAATCGGACTCTCTGAAATTGGCTGACAATGAGGGCTGACTGAGAAGCCAATGATAATGACACCGGATTTTGATTCCACTGCATGTACTGGCTTTTTGGGAGCCTAGTCTGTTTGAATGCACACCTTCCTAGACCTGGATGGAGGGGGTCCTTGGACTCTTTACAGGGCAGCGCACCCTGACTTCTCTCAGGACTGGAGAGCGAGGGAGAAGGGGAGTGGGGGGAGTGGGAGAGAAATGGGAGGATGGGAGGAGGTGGAAATTTTTAATAAATAAAATAAATAAAATGAACTTTAAAAAAGCTTAAAGTGGTTAGAATTTGTAACTAATTGCAAAAAGTTCAATCAACTGTCAGTTGACAGCTTTACTATTTCTTAAATAACAGTTTAGTTTATTAACTATTCTAGTTGGACACAATTAAAATTAATCCTCTTGATAAAGATTGTTCCCATTCTTTGAAACCAGTTCTCACCTCCACCTAGGCAGAACCTTTTTGCTTTAGGAACCAGAGTTGATAGGAAGAGCTGGGGTCTCTCTGGTGATTGTACCTTGCCCCTCTCTATAGTGATGAAGCTACTGGAGATGGAGAAGAAAGAGACGACAGAACTGTTGCCATGCTGTGGCCATGGCTACCGCCTAATGTGGAGTTTCTGTAACTCGTGGCAATAAAAGAGAACAATTAACATTCACTAGTTGCCACATGGTCTTTTCCTCAGGAAGCTGTGGATACGAATGTTGGCCTGCTGCCCAGCTCAGCCCACTGGGGTAGCACGACAGTGTGTAGGAAAGAGAGAGTGCACTTTTCACCAGCTGTTCTGTCTGGTGCCGACCTAAATATTAGGAGGTGGTGACCGAACAGGTGCTTCCCAGATGCCACCCACTGCTTGATGTATGGCCTTTGCTAAACAACACGGCGAAAGATAAGGCTCTGTTAATGCTTCCTGGCTGCAGAGACAATTTGAACTGCATCTTCATCACAGGGAGCCTGGGGGAGATTGGAGTTGGCATTTGTCAGCTGGGTCTACTTACAACTTAAGTTTCTCTTTTGTTTTCTTAAAGGCAGAGCTTTTATTGAATGGGGATAATCCCTGTCTTCAATGCTGCAGTGTCCTATTGTTGAATCTATAGGTTTTTGTTTAATAACTGCTTCTCAATTTGTTGTAAGGTATTTGTTTATAGCCTAGCCAATTTAAACATTTTTGTTGCTGATTTTGAGCATCTTAATTAATTTGCCCTAGTGGAGAGGTCACAGAGTCAGTCTCAACATCACCCCAGCAAGTCAGACTATAAATATGATAGAATTATTTTAAAAGCCTAGTAATTCTTAAAGCATCTATTTGAATTAAGTGAAGAAATTCCAGCTAATTAGCTCATATAGTCTCTGTGAACACTCAGAGTCAAACTGGGGCCTTATTGTCATTCCTGGTCCACAAAAGACAGAAATGAAAGCATTGAGGTACATAACTGCCTCAGGACCTGCAACTAGCAACTGGATTACAGCAAATGCAAGAATCATTAACAAGTTCTATCATGTGACTCACACATCTCAATTTACTTTGAGAAGCACAAAATTCTCCTGATATGTTATTCTACTGCCACTGTATATCCTTAGAAAATGAAATCTATTTTTATGTCCTTGTAAAGTTTATCTTTGTGTATTGGGAAAGACTTCCAAAAAGATTACTCCTTAATATAAATGCACAATGTATATACGTGTATATACATATACACTCATATATATATATATATGGGAGAGAATATATGGGAGAGAGCATATATATACACACATACACACACACACACACACACACACACACACACATATATATATATATATATATATATATATATATATGCGCTCTGGAAAGTGGTGGCTGGTCTCTCTGTCATGAAATGTTGTCCTGTCTGCTAGAAGTTCAGGGTCAAAGTGAGCCTGAATTTTTACCTGCAAGAGCCCTGTCTTAGAGAAGGGTAGTTTTTGAGTACCAATGGTCCAGGAAAGGACTTTCCATCTTCACAGTGATAAAAAGCAATGCATCGCACAGTGCATTAGAGACCTCAATGGCCTGTAATCACAGAGTAAGGAAGTGAAGGGAGCAAGAACCAGGCTGATCTCTGGGGTTTCTTGGCCAGCCAGTCTAGCCAGTTGGTGAACTCCAGGTTTTGTGAAAGACCATGTCTCAAAAAATTAAGGGGGAGACTGATAGAAAAAGAAATATCATGTCTACCTCTGGTTTCCATATGTGCACACTGCATACATACACAAACATACCACACATATGTATGCACATACCATAATCTTGCATACATATACAAAGTAATATATATATTATATATATTATAATATTGTATAATAATAATATTATTATATATTGTATAATAATACAAATAATATAATATGATATTATATAATTATATTAAAATATAATATATTATTATAATATAATAATCGGCAGAAGCCATATTTTTATTTTTGATCTTTCTTTAGATTAACTGTATGAGTTCCTAGTAAGCCATATGATCACAAAGGAATATTTCACTTTGAGCAATGCATTAAATTGTTAACTAGGATCTAGCTAGGTAGGCATTTGTGATGAATTGTGTACTCAAGATAGGTTACAAGGAATTCAGAGCACCTCTATTTGCATTAATGTTAGCCTTTATGGAGTGTCCTCTGCCAAAGGTGGTTTAAGATGTTAATTGAGAACGGTGTACAATAACAATGATTGTAATCCCACCACTCGGGAGGCCGAGGCAGGAAGTTCAAGGCCATTATCTGTAAAGAATATTGTAGGCTAACTTGGGCCACAAAGTAAAAACCTGTCAAAAATAAAAAGGTGAATCTGAAATCCAGATTCACTGGGATTTTTGTTGTTGTTGTTGTTTGTTTGTTTGGTTTTGGTTTTTTGAGACAGAGTTTCTCTGTAGCTTTGGAACCTGTTCTAGAACTAGCTCTGTAGACTAGGCTGGCCTTGAACTCACAGAGATCTGTCCAGCTATGTATTCTGAGCACTGGAATTAAGGCCCACACCACCACCGCCCAGCCAGATTCACTATTTTATTTCCATAGTTACAGGCTTGAGTACTTTCATATAGTCATATTTTAACACCTATATCCATCCCTGTAAATATCAATTCTCTATTTATGTATTGTTTTATTCTTATCTGTATTTAAATCTTACACTATCAAGATTTTAATTAAAATATCTTTCTCCATAAATATTGTGTTTAGACCAATAGGCTTTTCAAAATCTAGACACATACACGCATAGACACACACAAACACACCTTATATATATTTATGCATATTTCTAATTTTGTAAAAAAGGAAATTATATTTTTCAAAGTTTAAACATATTTTGGCAAGGTCTTGTTAGGTAGGTTAGTTCAGTCTGGGTCTCAACCTCCCTAGTGCTATAATTACAAGTGTGTGCTATACTGACAGACAGATCAAACTTCAAAGAATTATCTTTTGTGCTTAGTAGAATTTGCTTCTGGGTACAATGGATAATCAATCCTATTATTTTTATTTATTTATTTTTTACCTAAGATGAGACAGAAGTTCCTGACTTGTTAAAAAGGAAAATGAAAGAATTGCAGGATTAGGAGAATCGTTTAAGTGCTAACGAAGGGTAGCATTATTCTGTTAATCCTGTTTGGTGTAGAGTTAAATTTTGAGACCTTTGGGATTTAGAACATTTGCTCCTTGAACACCTAACCATGTGGTGGGAAGAATACTTGGAAATCTCTCTCCTGGAAGGTTTTTGGTTGCCCGAGACACAAACAAAAGGAACTGTCAGGCTGCACACAGCACATGTGAATCAGAAGGCAGGTTTCTGATTAGCCACAGCCTCCTGAGTCTGGGCTTCATTAATTTGATGTACTTTGCTTCTGTGGCAATAGGATGCTGGCCTCGTCAATTACCTCCACCTGCATTTCTCAGCTTGTCATGTTGTACTCATGATTTTTTTTTTTAAGGATGTCAAAATAACTTGGAGAGCAAAACATCACTGGATAGAGACAGAGACAACTCCAAATTTCCTCTTCCAGTCAGCAGGATATGGACTGTCCTTCAAATATGTACAGGTGAATTGATTCATTTAAAATATAAAGCTCATTTTGTCATCCTATGCAGGAGCATCCAATTGTAAGACAGGCAAGTGAGTGCTTTGAAGCAGTTGTATTTCTTTCTCTTTTCTATTCTGTTCCTGTTTTCATGTATAAAGACAAGGAGACTTCCTTCCACACTGAGAGAACAATCCCCTACTTTTTCTTTTATTTTTTAATTTATTATTATTATTATTTTGATTTTTGAGACAGGGTTTCTCCGTAGCTTTTTGGTTCCTGTCCTGGAACTAGCTCTTGTAGACCAGGCTGGCCTCGAACTCACAGAGATCCGCCTGCCTCTGCCTCCTGAGTGCTGGGATTAAAGTAGTGCACCACCACCGCCCAGCTCTTTTATTTTTTAAGAAGTAGTCAAAACTGGTTTTTCTCTTCCAACTAATATTCCTGAAATGTCAGAATCCCAATGTGTTTTTCAGTCTTTAAAAAATTTGAGGAACCCCTTAGATAAGTTAAAAAAAAAAAAAAAAACCTAGGCTGGATCGATTTTAGCAAAAGACGACTTTCACTAGAAAAAGTAAAGAATACACTGCTTAGTCAATTTTTTTGTTTCCCTGCTCAGGTGCAAGCCACACCAACCAGAACCGGTAGACAAGTGGCCCTTAGAACTTCTCAACCCATTTTTTTCCCACAGACGAAAACCTCTACCATCCCTCCACTGCTCACCCTTTGGCATGTTTCAGACTCCAGCCCAGATGGACACCCCTTGCTCAAGTGAAGGCCACACCAGTCAGAGGAACAGGTAGGTAAACTCAGCTAGAGAATCACCATTGGACCACAGGCCACAACTGCTTCTACACTCTCAGTGTCCGCCAACATTATCTTAAATCCCTCTTTCCCCCCGACTCAAAATCCAGTCCCAACTCCTGCTTAACCATAGGCCACACAGACTAGAAGACCAGAAAGAAAAGAGAAATCCAGGATCAAAACACTCATCCACCAAAGACAAATGCAGAAATCAGCACCTAGATCTGGAATTGCCCCAAACTCAGATGCTTAGATGCTAGCCTAAGAACACAATCAGCAAAAGTCAGGGCAATATTGCATCACCAAAACTCAGCTGTCCAACTCCAGCAAGCCATGACTATTGTCGCATAACTGAAATGTAAGAAAAAGACCTGAAAATCAACTTTATGAAGATGTTAGGGGTCCTTAAAGAAGTGAATAATCCCTTTAAGAAATGGAGGAAAAGACAAACAAAAACTATAGGAAATGAACAAATCCTTTAAAGAAAACCAAGAAAAAAAAAACCGTGGAAGGAAATGAATAAGACTGTTCAAGACCTAAAAATGGAATCGAAGCAATAAAGAAAACACAAATTAAGGAAATTCTAGAAATGAAAAAAATTAGGTAAGTGAACAGGAACAACATGTACAAACATCACCTACAGAATGCAAGAGACGAAAGAGAAAATCTCCTTATTCTATTCCTATTATTCTTTTTTTCAATTTTCTTTTTTTTGATTTTATTGAGCTATACATTTTTCTCTGCTCTCCTCTATTCCTTCACCCCCGCTTCTGCCCTCTCCCATGATGCCTTGGCTCCCAATTTGCTCAGCAGTTCTTGTCTTTTTCTACTTCTCACACAGTTTAGATCCATGTATGTCTCTTTTAGGGTCATCATTATTGTTTACATTCTCTGGGATAGTGAATTGTGAGCTGGTTTTTCTTTGCTTTATGTCTAGAAGCCACTTATTAGTGAGTAAATATTATATTTGCCTTCCTGGGTCTGGGTTACCTCACTCAATATGATGTTTTCTAGATCCATTCATTTGTCCACAAATTTCAAGATGCCATTATTTTTCCCACTGTGTAGTACTCCATTGTGTAAATGTACCACATCTTTATCCATTTTTCAATTGAGGGGCATTTAGGCTGCTTCCACATTCTGGATATGACAAATAATGCTTCTGTGAACATAATTGAGCACATGTCCTTGTCGTACGATTGAGCATCCTTTGGGTATATACCCAAAAGTGATATTTCTGGGTTGTTTCCTAATTTTCTGAGTAATTGGCGCATTGACATCCAAAGGGACTGTGCCAGCTTGCATTCCCACCAGCAATGTGTGTTCCCTTTTCCCACAATCTCTCCAGCATAAGTTGTCATCAGTGTTTTTGCTCTTGGCTATTCTTATAGGTGTAAGATGGACTCTCAGAGTTGTTTTGATTTGCATTTCTCTGATGACTAAGGATGCTGAACGTTTCCTTAAGTGTCTTTCAGCCATTTTAGATTTCTCTGTTGAGAGTTCTGTGTTTAGGTCTGTACTCTGTTTTTTATTGCATTATTTGTTCTTTTGATGACCAATTTCTTAAGTTCTTTGTATATTTTGGAGATCAGACCTCTGTCTGAGGTGGGGTTGGTGAAGATCTTTTCCCATTCTGTAGGCTGTCCTTTTGTCTTGTTGACAATGTCCTTTATTTTACAGAAGTTTTCAGTTTCAGGAGGTCCAATTTATTGTTTTTCTCAGTATCTCAACATGTAGAAGAATGAAAATAGATCCATATCTATCACCATGCACAAAACGTAAGTCCAAATGGATCAAAGACCTCAACATAAATCCAGCCACACTCAACTTTATAGAAGAGAAAGTGGAAAGTACACTTGAATTCACTGGTACAGGAAACCACTTCCTAAATATAACCCCAGTAGCACAGACGTGAGAGAACACTTAATAACTGAATGTAGTTTTGATTTGTATTTCTCTAAGGGCTAAGGATGCAGAACATCTCCTCAAATGTTTCTCAGCCATTGAGATTCTTCTATTGAGAATTCTGTTTATATCTGTACCCCAGTTTTTAATTAGATTTTTGTTGATGTCTAGTTTCTTGAGTTCTTTATATATTTTGGATATTAATCCTCTGTCAGATGTAGAGTTGGTGAAACTATTTTTCCATTTGGTATGTAGGCTGTTATTTTTCCTATTGACAGTGTCCTTTGCTTTATATAATCTTTGAAGTTTTAAGGAATTGGTGATTTTAGTGCCTGTACTATCAGTATTCTGTTCAAGAAGCTGTCTCTTGTGTCAGTTCAATCAAGGATAATCCCCACTTTCTTTTGTATCAGGTTAAGTGTATCTGATTTTATGTTTAGGTTTTTGATTCACTTGAATTTGAGTTTTGCTCATGGTTATAGATATTGATCAATTTGAATTCTTCTGCATGCAGAATCCAGTTAAACCAGCACATTTTTTTTGAAAATTCTTTCTATTTTCCATTGTGCCTTTCTGGCTTCTTTATAAAAAATTCATATGTCCATAGGTGTGTGGATTTATGTATTGGTCTTCAGTTCAATTGAATTGATCAGTATATCAGTTTTTATGCTAATACCAACCTATTTTCATTATTACAGCTTCTGTAGTACATCTTGAAATTTGGGATTGTGATACCTCTGGAAGTTCTATTATTGTACAGGATTGTTTTTAACTGTTCTGTTCTTCTTTTTAAATTTTTTTCATATGAAGTTGAGTCCTTCCAGGGTGTGTAAAAAATTGAGTTGAAATTTGTATGGATATTGCATTGAATCTGTAGATTGATTTTGATAGGATGGCCACTTTTACTATTTTAATCCTCCCAAACCATGAGCATGGGAGATCTTTCCATCTTCTGCTGTGTTCTTCAATTTCTTTCTTCAAAGACTTGAATTTTGTTATACAAGTTTCTCACTTGCTTGGTTAGAGTTAGATCAAGATCATATATATTATTTGTGGCTACTGTAAAGGATGTCATTTCCTATTTTTTTCTTAGCCCATTTATGATTTTTATGTAGGTTGGCTACTGAATTTTTTGAGTTAATCATGTATCCAGCTACTTCACTGAAGGTGTTTTTCAGCTGTAGGAGTTCTCTGATAGAATTTTTTTTGGTTTTTTAAGGACAATCTGTATCATCCACAAATAACAATACTTCTTCTTTCCAGTTTTTATACCTTTGATATCCTTCAGTTGTCTTAGAACTTCAAGTGCTATATCGAACAGGTATGGAGAGGGTGGACAATCTTTTCTTGTTCTTTGATTTTAGTGGAATTACTTTGAGTTTCTCTATATTTAATTTGAAGTTGTCTACAGGCTTATTGCAAATTGTCTTTATTAAGTTTATGTATGTCCATTTAATCGCTGATCTCTCCAAGACCTTTATCATGAAAGGGTGTTAGATTTTGTCAAAGGCTTTTAAAGCAACTAATGAAATGATCATGTTTTACTCTTCCTTTCAGTTTGTTTATATGGTGGATTACATTTATTGTTTTTTGTATGTTGAACCTTCCCTTTATCTCTTAGAAGAAGTCTACTTGATCATGGTGGGTGTTCTTTTCATATGTTTTTGAATTTTGCTTTTGAATATTTTAATTTAGCATTTTTACATATATCTTCCTGATAGAAACTAGTCTGTAATTCTCTTAGCTGAATCTAGGTGTAGTTTGGGAATTAGAGTGACTGTGGTTTCATAAAATTAATTTAGCATCATTCCTTCTGTTTTTGTTTTGTGGAATAGTTTGGGGAGCATTGGCTCATAGTTGAAAGTTTGGTAGAATTGTATACTATACTTGTCTGGTCCTGGGATTATTTTGTTTGGGGAACTTTTAATGACTGCTTCTCTTTCCTTGGGGGTTACAAGTCTATTTAAGTTGTTTATCTGGTCTTGATTTAACTTTGGTAACTAATATCTATGAGAAAATTGTTCATTTCTTTTAGATTTTTCCAATTTTAAAGAGTACCTTCTTTTAAAGTATAACCTATCGATTATTTGGATTTCTCTGGTGCCTATTGTTACACCTCCTTTTGTTTCTGATTTTGTTAATTTGGATATTCTCTCTCTGTATTTTTTAGTTAGTTTGGATAAAGGCTTGTCTATCGTATTGATTTTTCTCAAAGAACCAACTTTTTATTTTATTGTTTTTTTTGTTCTTTTGTTTCTGTTTTATTTATTTCAGCCCCCTGTTTTTGCCTAGTCTTATTGTAACTTGTTATGCTGTGTTCAGTTTATATACTGCGAAGGCCTGATCCTTTTTGAAGGGAAAGTTAGAGGAGTGGAATGGGGCAGGGAGTGGGGAAGAAGGTGGGGAGGGGGGACTGAGAGGCGTGTAGAAAGGGCAAACTGTGGTTCAGATGTAATGTATGAGAGAAGAATAAATAAAAACAACAACAAACAAACAATAACAACTAGCAAAACCTGGTCTTTCTAGTCTGATTAATTAATATTCCTGTAAAATTAGAATATCAATGTGTCCTTCAGTCTTAATTTTTTTTTTTGAGGTAATCTTAGCTAAGTAAAAAAAAAACCTCGTTCTGTGTCTATTTTAGTAAAAGACAACTTTCATTGTGAAAAAATCTACTATTTGCTTAAATTTTCTATTCATACAAATCTACAAACTTGGCTTCCTTTTCTTTTGAATTCATTATTTTGCCCCTTCATGCTATTTAGAAAGTTTAGTTCCTCTGAGCTTTCATTCTGTTTATTCTGTTCTGTCATTTCTAATTGCCCATTGTTGGCATTGGAAATACCATTGGCTCTTTTCAGAAGGATTTATTTACATAAGTACAAATTATCTGATTAAATCCTAAAATTCATTGGCCTTTATAAGCAATCATAAAAGGTGTTATAGTTACTTTCCTGTTGCTGTGATGGTTGACTCTGACCAAAAAACAACTCCGGAGCAAAGGGTTTATTTGGTGTACATTTCTTAGTCAGGATCCCTTATCTAGGGAAATTGTGGCAGGACTATTTAAGAAAAGAGAATAGGAGGAGAGGAGGGGGAAGAAACTGTTGTCAATATGGAAAAATAAATGAAAAAATTTAATTAATAAAAAAATTTGAAAAAATAGCTGTCATCTATCAAAAAAGAGAAAAAGAAAGAAAGAAGGAATGAAAGAAGGAAAGAAAGAAAGAAAAGTGAACAAGTCAGAGTGAGCCAGGAAGCAGCAAGCTTTCCTCTTTCATGGAAGAGGAAGCCTTTTGCTCTTCATTACTGACAATGCTTATTATCATATCTATTATGTACAGTATTTAACTAGAGAGAGGATTGGTTTGCATTATACTGAGGTTGATTGATGTTGAACATCTTTCCATAAGGTTTTTGGTGATTCTTATCTATGTACTTTTCTTGTATAATCTTAAAATTGATTTTATGTCAATATACAAAATACTGGGTTTCGTTATGGCATTTTCATACATATTTTCCATTATACTTTGAAAGTGTAACATCTTTAGGTCCCTCTGGCTGGATTCTCTTCTTTATCTAGTCTCCCTTTCTGCTTTTATGTCACACATATTTTGTTGTAATGTAATAATATATCTTCGTCCCCTTTCATAATCTCCTTTGTGGTTTACACACACACACACACACACACACACACACTTACACTTTGAATTGTAGGGTTCTGTATATAAGAGAAAACATGAAATATTTGCCTTTCTTAGTCTGGCTGATTTTGTTTAACATATTGATTTCCAGTTCCATCCATTCCACAAATGAAATAATTTCATTTATCTTCATGGCTGACTGCATTTTCATTGTACATATATGAGTTTCATTATCTGCTCATCTCTGATGGTTACATTTCCTGACTATTGTCAATAGTGCAGCAGTAAACAAAATAACAAGTAATTCCCGACTCCAACCAGTCAAGTGTACAACTCTGAAGTGATACGGATAAATTATATGCCAGTTCTGTTTTCCACCCTAATCTTCTCAGTGGCTGCACACGCTCTCATTCCCACCAGCAGGATAAGAGTTCCTTTTCCCTTGTATTGTACATTTGTTTTCTTGATGAAAGCCATTCTGATTTTTTGGAGAAATTTTACTTTATGTTTCCCTGCTGGGTAAGGATGTTGAACACCTTTACAAGTATTTATTAGTCATGTGTATTTTTGTTTCTTTTGAGATTTGTCTATGCAGTTATAACATTTATTGATTGCGTAATTTGTTTATATAATCCAGGATCCCAGTTCAGAAGTTGTGTCATCAATAGTGGGTATGTTTTCCTACCTCAATTAATGTACTCAAGGTGTGCCTAGAAGGCTGTCTCCCATCTTCTAAATTCTGTCAGATTTACATTGCTACAAATTGACAATACCAAGGCTGGGAGATGTTGGTGCATGCCTTTAATCCCAGCACTCAGGAGGCAGAGGCAGGCAAATCTCTGTGAGTCTGCGGCCAGCTTGGTCTACAAGGGAGCTAGTTCCAGGACAGGCTCCAAAGCTACAGAAAAACCCCGCCTTGAAAACCCCCACCCCCAAAATTGACAATACCAGCCATCCTGCTCATTTTTACGTGGGTTATTGTAAAGTATCGATTTATAATTGTTATTTAAATATTCTTGACATAATTACAGATCATTTATATAGCTTGAAGTTTTTAATATAATTTGTGTTGTCTCTTCATCTTCTGATGGTATCTTTGAGGTATGAAATATTTCAACTTTAAAAGATTTTCCTTCTTTCATTCCCTCTTTCTCTCCCTTCTTTCTTTCTTTCCTTCCTCCTTTCTTCTTTTTCTCTGTTCCTCTTTTCTCCATCCCTTCTTCCCTCCTTCTCTCCTTCCCTCTCTTCCTTTATCTTTCTTCCATAGCATCTTATAGCCCAGGCTGGCCTGGAGCTTGCTATGTTCCTGCCTCTGCCCCCCAAGTGTTGCTATCACAGGTGTAACTATCATAAGTAACATACCCATTACTTTTCTTGTTTCTATAACAAATGCTTGGCAAATTAACGTGAAGGAAAGGTAAAGACATGGTGCTGAGATTATGAGGAGACAGATCCCATTGCATTCTCAGTCAGGGAGCAGAGGGAGATGAATGCTAAACTTTCATTTGATTTCTACTTTATATTTAGCCTGAGACCACAGACCAAGGGGTGTGACACACACATCCAAAGTGTGTCTTCTTTTTCCAGTTAAACTTCTTTAAGAATACTCTCAGACATGACCAGAAGTGTGTTTCCATGGTGATTCTAGATTCCATTAGTTGCTAGCTGTGATAACTCATCACGAAGTAATTTACTAGAACAATTACATTACCTTTAACTGCTATGTCTTCCACATATACCTGGATTGTTAAAGGTAGCTATAATTTATATTTTTACATCATTCTGTGACTAGATGCAATTTTATTTGTTTTTCCTTAGTAAATAGAATTTATTATATTTTAAATTTTTATGATGTTAAGTAATTTTTGTATAATCTTTAAACAGAACAATATCAATATTTTGATGAGCACTTTTCCTTTACTTTTAAACTGCATATGTTATTTCATTATGATGGAGGAAGGTCATTGGTTAAAAAATAAAGAAACTGCTTGGCTGGCACTCATAGGTTAAAACATAGGTAGGCGGAGTAAACAGAACAGATTACTGGGAGAAAGAAACTGAGTCAGGGAGTTGCCATGATTCTCCCACTCCAGGCAGATGCAGGTTAAGATCATTCCTGGTAAGCCAGCTCTTGGGCTACATAGATTATTAGAAATGGGCTAGTCCAGGTGAGAGAGTTAGCCGAGAAAAGGCTAGATATAATGGGCCAAGTGGTGTTTAAAAGAATATAGTTTCCGTGTAATTATTTCAGGTAAAGCTAGCCGTGCAGGCGGCCGGGTGCTGAGGATGCAACCCGCCGCTCTTAATTCTACATCATTATATTCTTTTTCTTAAATGAGATTTACTAACATACACTTTAGAAATGTCTGTAATGTTTAGAAACATTGTGTAGGATTATTATTGTACTTTAAGTCACCCATTTTTCTCTTATCCTGGAGTCTTTGCACAGACTTTGGCTCTGTTTTGAAGAAACTTTTGCTTACCTGCTTGTCATTGTCATTATCTTGAGTTCTACTTTCATATTAAATGCCCTTAATTTCCTAGAATCTTTCTGGCTACCCTAGGTTACAATTTGTGACCCAAAGCTGTGTGGCAAGCTTCTAGTCTATTGCATATTTCCTACTTCAAAGTTGGCAATTATATTTATGTCCAGTTTTAGCTTTCTCTCTGACTTATGTCTACCTACATGGGGATTTGCAATTATTGACCTATGCCTGTTATATGAGGCCATTAGAACAGCCTGGGACCTGGGAGTAGTAAGGTTGTCTACAAAAACAATTCAAATAAACAAGTGAGGGGGTATCTAATCTATTATTTCCTGTTCATCCAAATTATCAAAAGCAACCTCTGAAACACCTCCAGACCGGGTGTTTTAATACTGTGGAGGTCATTAACACACTAAACCAACCAGGCTTCTAGTCACTCCTGACCCATGGAGCTGCATGCAGTTCACAATGCCAGTTATTGACTCAAACCATTAGACTGCCAGGCAATCCAGCAATAATTGTTTCAGGAATTTGATCCATGAATATTTCCTGTTAATTTCCCAAGAGTAAAGCCAGCTGCTCCCCCTTTAAAAAAAATTTACGAGAGCAGGTGGCAATTACCATATTTATAAATGATTGTTAGACAATTATTTACTGGATTTGGGATAGTGAAGAATAAGAAGCCAAATACAAAAGTATTCAAATCAGGGGATTTTAATTTGGATTTTAATAAATAAAGGCCAAGGTAGAGAAAAGTATAAATGAAACATTCTATTTTTAATCTTAGTATCTTTTCAGGTTTTGGCGAACTCTCCAATATCAAATTCCCTCATGACTCAGACAAAGGAACAAAGGATTGGTGGAGTAATTTTTTATTCCCTCTTGCATGTCAGTTCTTTTAAAAGATATAATTTAACTTTTTCTTATTCTGCCCTTTATATATCTTTCCACTGTGGTCTCTTGGGAGCACCCTTTGTTGTCTGTCTATATATCAGTAGTCATGAACTTTGTATTTCAACTTGTCTAGGTCACAAGCCCAGGAATTTTATCAGACATATCTATATGCTGCTTTGAAGGCATCTAGTTTACATGAGGTTCACATTTAAATCAGGATCTGGAAAAAAGCAGATTACTGCCTCCACCCTCTCCCAAAGAAGATGAGGTCTATCTCCAGATTGTCTTAGGGCTTGAATAGCAATGTTGACTTTACCTGGGTCCTTACTCTTCTGTTTTATTCACATCCTTTGGACTTGCCAGCTGCCATACTCATAAAAAACAATTTAAAAAACATTTTTTTTTCTCTTTCTATCAGTTGTAACTTAAGGATAAACATATGAGAAGTACATTGTTGAGGTATCTTGGTAGTGTGGTGAACATCATAATCCATTTATGCAAACAAAGACAGCTATCACATCACTAGGTGATGTAATCCTATGGACTACAACCATGTATCTGTTTCCTTGCTAGTTTTCACATGACTTTGTATAAACATTTCATTGGTAGGCATCTATACTGATAGAGTGCCTATAATCCACACACTTGGAAGTGTGGGTCAGTTGGGAAAATGCCTCTGTCTGATTTAGAGCTTTGGAGACCCGGCCCTGATAGCTTATCCTCAGCCACTGCAAAGGCCCAAAGAAAAACTATTTCATTGTGTATGAATTAAAAGTTTTGTTTCTTGTTTCAGTTCTTACTTAATTAGTCTTACATTCTTTCTAGTCTAGGTTTTCTTTATCAAATGATTTTTAATTCAATTTCTGTCTTAAATCATATAAATTCATTTTTAGCATGGTCTAGTTTTGATATCATTTCATGTCCTGAATCATTCACAGTGATTGCTATCAGTAAGGAAGCTGCGGTTTTACCTGTCTCATAGACCTCTTTGTTAAGTATTTTTGTTGTTTCTGTGGCAGCTGTTTTACCTCTTTTTGTGTTCTTTGCTTCTGTTACTTTACAATGCTTCAGAATTTCCTTTAGGCCCTAAATGCATTTTACCTCTGCACACTTGAAAGTCCCTCCCATCTTTATTAATTTCCAGACTTCTATGGGTATTCCAAATGGAAGAGACATAAAAGTTCAAAGCTATCATCATAAATGCAAGAAAATGTGTTACATTTGTATTTTGTCTAGGTCTGGGTTACTTCAAGCAGGATTGTTGTTTCTAGTTTCACTCATTTACCTGTGAATTTCATAATTTTATTTTTCTTAATAGCTTAGTAATATTCCATTTTGTAAATATACCACATTATCATTATCCATTTATTACCAACTATGGAAGAAGTACTCAAATATATGAGTCTTTTGGGACAATAGAGGGCCATTCTCATTCAAACCACCACAGTCCTTTCTCACACCAATACCATGTAGAGTACTGCCTCTCTATCTTTTCTTATAGCAGTTTCAGTGTTTCAAGTTTCAAACTGAGGTCTTTGATGATTTGGAATTAAATTTTATGCCACTTGATAGATATACATCTTATATCTAATATTGTTCTTCAAAAGGACATTTAGTTTTCTCAGCATCATTTGTTGCTTTGTTCTGTATGTATGCAAAGAGTGAGGACTATTTTGTTTGACTTTCAATGAGCCCAGTGGTTTGCACTGATTTTAAGTGTTCATACCTTACATTTCCTGATGTATACGATAATGGGTACATATACTGTTTATATACTGTATAATACACAAGAACGTGGGGAAATAAACTACATCCTTAAATTAGGTAATAAAGAAATTTGCATAACACATCTGCCTCCCACATCTTCCTCTCACTTCTTTGGAGAGGAGAGTAATCTGAAGTGAGTTTATTTTGCTGACTTGGGCAGCTGGACTGAGAGATAACAGAGGTGATTGCTGGACTTAAGAGAATGACATCAGTTACCGCCAGCAGCGTTACTAGCACTGATTTCAGTCTTGCTGGTGATTGTGGTGCTTCAGATGAGTGAGACAAAGAGAGCAGCCTAAATAAACTGCTTCACTGTAATGCTCAAAGAATCTTTACAGCTTTCCCATGCATAATTTTGTTTTTAGTTTCAAGAAATTAGCTAGGCTAAATTGAATAAAATGGGAAAAGGTCACATTAGTAGTTAAAACCATTATGAGATACATTTTTAATAGGAGATATTCATAATGCTTTTAAAATAAAATGCCTGTGCCTTTCCTCTTATCTGTGCTCTGAAGAAAAGTTAGTGAGTAAATGGCCTTTGTACTGTGGGGCCTCCCTTTGGGGAGGCAAAGTAACCCAAGATGGAAGTAATTTAGGAGCAAGTGGAGGATTATGGGAATGGGGATTGGAGGGTAAAAGGTAGCAAATGCTTGAGGTATTCTTTTTCCCACAGTGCCTATAAGGATGAGATACAGCCTCATAACTTCTGAAAGGGTTGTATACTGTCAACTATGGTAGCTCAATGTAACCATCTTTTGTTAACTTTGAATATTTATTAGATTTTCATTGGACTATGTTGTGCTGTATCACATTCATGTTTAGCAAACTTGGAGGAATTACAGATGTTACATAATCTTGGGTAGAACTATAAGAAACTCCAGGGTTACATGCTGAGAATCAAGGGTTGCAAGGCTTTCTTCTAGATGATTTTCTTTCATCTAGATAGGATAGGGTTCAATGTTGTAACTTCCACTTACATATAGTAAATATATATTAAAAACTATTAGCCCTGTCCCCCTCTAAGCACATTTTAATTTTGAGTTCACTGAAGAATGAATTTGATTTCTGATTTGTGTTAGAGATAGTTGAACAGAATAGCATTGACAGACCTCAGAACAGTGTCACAAAGTTTTATAAGTTGTGTGAAACTCACATTAATACTTTGGTGTTTTTTAGAACTTAATATATAAAAATATGAAGGTCTCATTTTATCTTTCTTTGTACTATAAGATTCTATAAGCTATTACAATTCACTACTCTTCATAAATCTTACTTATGATTTTGGACTTAAAATTATTTTGACTATTGATCTTTTCCTGAGTGACAGTATTATAATGGTGTTATCCTGTGGTACTGGGCTGAGGACATGCCACAGCTTTAGTTAGCCATGATCAAGAAACAACCAATGCTACACCATGTCCTGTTGGAGGGAGAGAGCCACTTGCTGGTTCCTGGTTGCCTAGCTAGCTTAGACATGAAATAATTACACAGAAACTGTACTAATTAAATCACTGCTTGACCCATTAGCTCTAGATTCTTATTGGCTAATCCCCTACATATTAATTTAACCCATTTCTATTAATCTGTTTATTGCCACATGACAGTGCCAAGCTAAAGTTCCCAGTGTCTATCTCTGGTGGCTTCATGGCTTCTCTCTTACTCTTCCCTCCTTTCTCCCAGCATACAGCCTCGCTTTCCCTGCCTACTTCTGTTCTTCCCCGCCATAGGCTCAAAGAAGTTCTTTATTCATGAACCAATAAAAGCAACACATAGACAAAAGGGCCTCCAACATCAGTGTCCTGTGGGCTGAGTAAACAGCCTTGTTGGGTTAAGTGTACTAAACGTCTTCCAACTTACTTTATCAGCTTGAAATGGGTTTAAAGGTCATAACCCCATTGTAAATTGAATAATACCTGCATTTTTATTTTTTCCTCCAAAGCTAAAAATCTCAATGAACTTCAAAGTAATTAATGTCTTGACTTCAACTTCAAAGTAATAATGTCTGGAGAAAAAGTGGTCCACCTCTTGTTGTCTTTGGATATTTCCATTTTATTTGATAATTTTATCTCCCAACCAGTTGTTTGATCCAATACTACCTGTGTCCTAGATTAATACCATTAGCCATCTCTATGGAACTATGCTGTGGATGATCTTTTGGTTCTCTTTCTGGCATAGAGTTATCATTTGGTTTACTATAAAGGATTCACAATATTTGTGGTATGTTCTAGCTCTGGAGAACTTTTCCTCATGTCAAAATTCTAGCAAAACATTCCAAGAATTGAACGAGAGGCAGGGAATCAAAGCTCATACTGAGCAAGAACTATTTTAGTTATAGAATCTATAGTATCTGGAATTTCTCATTTTTAAAATGTGTAATTAAAGATAAAAAAGAGAAAGGGTGCATATTGCTATTTTTTCTGGTCAAGAAAGCATCTGAACAAATAGAAAACATCGTTTTGAGTGAAGTAACCCAGACTCAAAACGACAATTATCGCATGTACTCACTCATAGGTGTTTTTTAAACATAAAGCAAAGAAAACCAGTCCACAAATTACAACCCCAGAGAAGACAACAACAAGGGCCCTAAGAGAGACATACATAGATTTAATCTACATGGGAAATAGAAAAAGACAAAATCTCCTGAGTAAATTGAGAGCATGGGGACCTTGAGAGAGGCTTGAAGGGAGGGGAGAGGCAGGAAAGCGAGCAGAGAAAAATATAGAGCTCAATAAAAATCAATAATAAAGCATCTGATGAAATTTATTGTCCCTTTATGATAAGACTACTTTATGTTAATACATTTGCATTGTATTAATTCTCCTAACATAATAAAAATGTACTTGTTCTGTAGCTTCAGAGAAAAGTATTTAGCACATCTGGAAACCATAACTTTTTAGAAGAATAAAAAGGTGTTTATTGTGATATAATTCTTCAGTGGCATACTGTTAATTTAATCAACTGTGGAGAATGTACAGAAATCAATGTAGATAAATAAGTTAGGGGTATGAAATGATAAGGAAAAGAAAACAAGGGCTAGGGAGATGGCTCCAAGGGTAAAGTGTTTGCCACACAAGTGTGAGGAGCTGGGTTTGAACCAAGAATAGTCACGTAAATGATGGGCAGAGCATGTGGGCCACCTGCAAATCTGGTACTCAGGACATGGCAACAGGGTAACCCTGGAGCAAGATGGTTAACTAGAGTTGTTGAATTAGCAAGTTTTGGGTTCAAATAAGAGACCATGACTCAACGAATGAGATGGGAAGTGACTGCCGAAGTATCTGATGTCAGCCTCTTGCCTCTGCATACATGTACACATGTGAGTTTAACATGAGGATATGTGTACACCACATAGAAAGAGAGAGAGAGAGAGAGAGAGAGAGAGAGAGAGAGAGCTAGAAGAAAGGAAGACGGCAAAGAAGAGGAAGAGAGAAAAAGCAAAAGTAAAGATTTTCATTGCAGGTGCTAGATTAAAAATCCACGTCATTATCTGAAAATTTAATAGAATAATAAAAATTTACATATCATCACAAAAAGCAGTCTTTCCATAAAAAATTAAAATGAAAAATACAGTTGAGGGAAGCATTTATTATTAAAAAGAACCAACAGGAATCTAATTAAAGATAGAAAAATTAATGCATAAAAATTAAGGATATCACTGAAGTACTCAAGAGGAATTAAGACTCCCTCTTTTTAAGCATCATTGTTAAAACAAATGTACCTTAACTCTAAGAAAAATTCTGAAAAAGTTGCTTTTTAAATGTCTTCACTAAGTAGATAAGTGAATAATTTTATGGAATATTAAGCATATTATAAAATATAGATGTAGAGGCTCATGCGGACACACATGGGCTAAATGGGCTAAATACATCTTTAAATGCATGTGTTAAGTGAGCATCAGAGAAACACTGGGAGAAGTTGAATTATTCAGTAAGGGTTACTAAAGCAGCTGTATAGCCAGCTGGAAACAATAAAATTGAATCCAACCACAATTTCATAAAAAGCAAAAAATTTAATATAAAAATCGATCAACAAAATACTACAATTAAACAGAAGAAAACAGAAAAAAATACTTTTGGAGTAAGAAAGCATTTCTATATATCAGATAAAATCAGAATTAGTAAAGCATTTTTCACAAATTTGACAAAACATAGAGCATTTGTGTGGGTGTAACCATAAATAAAAATAAAGATACAAGAAGTTTTGAGAAAATATTTGCAACTCATATCATAGTCACATTCCTCAACATGTAAATATTTTCTATTTATTAGAAAGAAAATAACAAACTGCAGGAGAAGTAAGAGACAAAGCTATACATAGTTGTCAGAAGATACAAATTACTGCAATTTATGAGCATGTACCTTGGTGCCGTCAAAATAAATCCCAAATTAATAAACCATAGTGAATTAACTTACCACACATTAAAAATTAGCTAATTCAAACTTGTATTTCTGTACTATATGGATTGATAATAGAACGATTCAGGTTGGTTAATAGACTTTGAGTGCTTCTGTTATGTAGGCATTGCCCTAAGAATTCTCCATTCACTTATTGATTAATTCCTATAAAGAAAAAATATTATTTGTATTTTTCCATGCAAACATAAAGTTAGAAAGATAAGCAGCTTGCTCTGTCACACATAATGTAGGTAGCAGAAGAACTAAACCCAGGAGATTTTTCCAGAAAACAGATGTAATTGTTAAACTTGACTATTTTTCTCTAAATGGAGGATGATAAAAAATACAAATACACAGTTTCTTGAGTCCTGAAATTACACCCTTGGGATTTTATCCCCAAAATTTACTCACATGCACAAAATAGTAAATATGCATGTATTCGTTACAGTCTTGCTTGTGCTAACAAGGTTGTGATAGATTTGGGAAAACGTTCATTAGTAGTATCATTATATACTACTGTGGTCTGATTTTTCTCACACATGTCAATGAGGCAGTGGAGTGGAGAGTAGACCCAAGTCCCACCAGGGAAATGTTAATCAATTAATTTGTTTGGAAAGGGTTTAATGCCCCCACCTGCAAGGCGATCACAGCGGTCTGCAAGGAGGATTTTCACAAGTGGGCACTCTCCACACGAGATCTTGACCCCAGTAACAGTCCCATTGCTGCCTTCACTGCTTCCCTGGATGGTCTCCTTGTGGACAGGCAGTATGCTGATGACACACCAAAGGGCCTCCAAGTAGATAGATCTTGCTGGGGATGTGACAGACCAGGGCATCTGTGGCATGACTACCCCCAGGCCAAAACTAGGACCCAATGCCACAGATTTCATTGGGCAGAGGACTGTAGATCAGTCTGCTGAAGCACAGGTCCTTTTAAACTCCAGGCTGAGCCCTCTTCAGACACACCAGTCAGAGAAGGCTCTGATAATTCAAAAATCTATTGGACACTGCCCATTTTTCCATGCATGCTAATACTGACTATCTATTTTGATGGATAAATTGTTAGAGGCTTGGTTGACATGGGGGCGGATGTCACCATATTAACAGAAATTGAGGCACTCTGCTTCCCCCGTTAGAAATTTAGACCTGCCCCTCCAATCAGTAGAGTAGGAGGCCTAAGTGATTCTAAACTTATCACCAGTCTGGTCCACTGAAACAACCTTGACGGCATTCATTCTCCTGTTTCTATGGTCCAGGGAAACTTCTGGGGAAGAGGAATACTGGAGGATATGTGTGCTGTCCTAACTATTGATGAAAGATGACCAGATCCATGAAAAGATAAGTTTAGCAAATTATAATCCTATGTTTGAGTCTCACCTCCAATTCTAAGGGCCACTGTCCCTCAGAAATTCATCATTATCAAGCCTGTTAGCCCCATTCAAATGACATGGGTCTCAAATAAAGACATCTTGGTGGAACAGTGACCTATAATTGAACCTAAGATGCCAATACTAAAGAAATTGGTTGCAGAATAACTAAAGATGGGGCACATGAATCTGACCACAAGTAAATATTTTCTCTGACAGTCAGTCTGCTGTACAGGCAGCTCATGTGCTGGCCTTTTCTCAAGTCAAAGACTCAATGACCCTTATTCCAGCTGCTCATACAAGAAATCAGAGGAGTGAGCCCTGGTACTTGTCCCATATTACATCTCACCTCACTCCAAATTACCCGGAATACTGATTCAAGGAAATGAAGTCACAGACACCATCATATTAACAGCCAGTATAGATCTCCTAGAACCAGCCAGAGCTCTTCACCAAGTATCTGCTTCCACAGAATTTGCATAGACTTCTTCCAGAATTACCAGTCTCACAATGTAAATATTTGTCCCAGGCATGTGTCACTTGCACCCCTCTTGCTATATTTGGCGATTTTAAATTTGTTTATGTGATAATAATAGATGCACATTCCTCTTTTGTTTATGCCCCTGCCCTTTCTGGGGAGAAAACTGTCAATGCTATCAAGTGGGCCATGGTAGTTATCATGATACCTATCAGAATACCTTGGGCACTTAAGACTGAAAGTGGTCCTGCCTACACCTCTCTACAATTCAATGACTTTCTGGGGTCATGGAAGATTTCCCATACCACTGGCATGCCCTGTGGACAAGTCATTGTGGAGAGGATCAACAGAACTCTTAAGGAGCTGTTGGCTAGGTCTATCTCACCAGAGGTTAAGAGAGATCCTCATCTGGCCTTAACAGAGGTCCTTTTCCATATGAACTTTCTCAGTTTTGATGACAAGGGACTCAGCTTGGCCTACAGACACTGGGTATCTCTGCCAAGGAACACAAACCCTGCCCCAGTGAGATGGAGAGATACTGTCTCTCTCCAATGTTTGTCACCAACCCTCTGCTAACCTGTGGGCAAAGGTATGCTTGTGTTTTCCCTCAGACTGCCACAACCCCAATGTGGGTCCTAGTAAAAGATGTGCTCCAGGCCACGGATGAACTTGTTTCTACCAAGAAGAAAATAACCCAGGGTGGGTAATGTATATACTTACCTTGATTGCTCTAATTGCCCCCCAAATTAATTAGTTTATTATTAGAGGAAGAAATTGACACTTTAAATACCTTGATAGGACTAAATTGTGACCCTCTCTTTCCCTCATTTTGTATGATGCCTTTTCAGATGAGGAATGTTAGTTCAGCATATTGGGAACTGACTAAATTTATTAAGGACTCATGGTCAACTAAGTTTCTATATTATTCATTACAGCTAACAAACTTTTTTTTTTTTAAATTAGAGCAGATGAGGGCAGAGGTTATGGTCTTTGACTCTTATTTAAAAAAGTTTGGCATAACAAAAGAAGTCTATTTGATCCCTCCTGAATGCTCACATGTGTCTTAATTGTCAGGGTGGTATTGTTAATCCTTATTCTTTCTAAATGTCTCCTGCAGCATATTCACCAGCAGTGGGAAGCAACTGAGGTGACTTTTCGGGTGTTAATGGCTCTTGGGCATCCCTCTTACAGTCCTTCACAGGAAGTTATGATACCTGGTTATCGGAAATGAGTCTGCTTTGCCCCTTTCAACTAAAAGAGTCCATGCTATTGACTCCATGCCTTCTTACCCTCTCCCCTGAGAAAGCTAGGAGAAACCCAGCAACAAGAGATTTGTGCTTTCAAGATCTGGGATTTGCCATTGTCATTGGTAAACGAGATTTGCAGATTTAACACACATTTTCAGGTTAATTCCCTCTATGTTGCAGGCTTCTTATGTATGTAGGGTGGCAGAGATACTCATTGTACTTAAAAATTCATATATACCTTATAAATTAATTAAACTTTTAAAATAATCAACTCCTTATTTTAAGTTTAGCTACTTGGTTGTGATTAATATGTAAATGAATTTTAAAAAATTAATGAGAAATGATTGCATTTTGTTATTGAAGCATTTGATTATAAATACTGTAATTCACAGTTAATGAAGAAATTTAGTTTCAAACTATTGAGGTAATAGGTCAAGGACGTTTTATCACCCTGTCATTCAAGTCTTATTCTACAAATCATTGTTTAGAGTCCATCGATGAAGGGGGTTCAATAAGTGCCAAATGCTACTTCATTATTTGCCTCCATTGCTTCATAGCATGTGTTTGTTACATACAACTGAGTGGCTCTTTTTGGGTGAGTGAAAGGAAGAAGTTTTAAAATATGAAGAAGAAAACAATGCTAGAAACTTTTCTATATAAAAAGCAGATGAAACAACAAAGTTAGTGTTCAAGCATTTTGACTAAATTCTATCATCATGCTACAAAATAATCACCTTGAACTAAATAGACAGGCAAAGAGAAAGAATGGAAAATTGTAGAAACAAATTATAGGAAGATACTTCATCCTATAATGTAAATGTAAACTTATAGGAAGTTTACATTTTATGACATCTACTGCTACTGTCTATAATATTACAATATATCCTTTTCTAAATCAAGATCAGTAAAAATAATTTATGCCTAATATTAACTGTAGTTAGAATGTAAAGGAAAAAGTAAGTGTTCATTAAAAAATAGTTTTCATAAACTATTTTATACAAAACTTTGAAATGCTACTAGGACAAAGAAAGACTAAAGTCCTTATTTTATGTTCTGAGTCCCAACATATTAATCCATCCCTCCTTGAAAGAAAAAAACTACAGGGGGCTGGAGAGATAGCTTAGCGGTTAAGAGCATTGCTGGTTCTTCCAAAGGTCCTGAGTTCAATTCCCAGCAATCACATGGTGGCTCACAACCGTCTGTAATGAGATCTGGTGCCCTCTTCTGGCCTGCAGACATACACACAGACAGAATATTGTATACATAATAAATAAATAAATAAATAAATAAATATTAAAAAAAAAAAGAAAGAAAAAACTACAACCCAAACCTTGGGCACATCCTCTACTACTGAGCTATATGTGAATCTTGTCTTAGTAGGTTATTTAAAAAAGGACATGAAGTTGGGAGGGGCAGGGTGGGGAGGAGATGAAGGGCCTTCAAGAGGAAAAATGGTAATGATATATATTTTCTCAGCTATATGCATGAAATTCTCAAGAAGAAAAAATGTTTTAAAATGAACAAAAATATAATTAACTTTATCTATAGTCACCATACCCTATCATTTCTTTTCTTTTAGTTAAAAGAAAAATAAATGTGTGTATTTGTGTCTCTGTGTGGGATACAAACATACATACGTACATACAGTTACACGTGTGTGCAACTGCCTGTGGAGACCAAAATAGGGGCCCAGATTCTCTGGAGCTATAGCTATAGGCAGTTGTGAGTTATTTAACTTGGGTGTTGAGAACTAAACCCAGGTTCTTTGTAAGAGCACTACTTGTTGATAACTAGTTACCCATCTCTCCAGCAATCCCTTACCACTTCTTCTCAAATAAAATTTAGAAATACACCCACCTTGTTTTATTCCTATTTCCAGGAGAATATAACAGCACATTTATTTGTCTTCATTTGGAATCAGATATTCCTTACCCTTCTATTTTGTTGTCAAACAGAAAAGCAATGGTAAAATTTTGTTAAAGAATTTGATTTCAGCAATAGGAAAGTAAGACAGAGTTGGAATGAAAGATAGAGATGGTTTGAAACATAGAGAAATAAACTAAAGAAATAAAAGCATGCCTGAACTAGATACTAAAGCACTATCTAGGGAGTTCAGAGCAGGAAGCACAGACCTTAATGAAAGAATCATTAAGAAATGAGATATCTTATAATGAAAAGAGGGTATTCTTAATTTTTATTCATATGTTGTTTAAAATATATTTACTTCCCTATGTTGCAAAATGATATTTATTTTATTAACATTTGTTGCTACATTTTTCTCAGCCTTTCACTTTTAGTCTTAAGCTGCTGCAGTTTAAATTTATTTCTTTTGGAAAAACATATATCTAGCTTTAAAAATACTATGCCTTCAAAATTTTTGGCTTCTAATACAAGTTTATTCTGCTTATAACTGTTATAATTAATCATAAGTTTAGATTAACTTATTTAATCTTTCCTCAAATTTATACTTATTTTTCACTTTTAACTATTATTTTACAAAATGAAGGTGGTATCTGAGTATGTTTTCTTTCTTCTGTTTTCCTTTCTTTACTGAGAATAGGATCTTTTCTCATACAGTATATCCTGATTAGTTTCTCCCTCTCTAATCCTCCCAGTTTCTCCCCACATCTCCTCCCCTCCTGATACACTCCATTTCTGTCCATCCAGTCTATCACCCTTCTGTGAGGTCCATGTGTTCCCTACCCCAGTTCCTTCCTCTATACCTAACCTCTTTACATCTATAAGCTATGGCATGATTATCATTTATTAACAACAATTTCCATATATAAGTGAATACATATCACATTTACCTCTCTGGGTCTGGGCTACCTCACTCAGGTCAAATTGACTGCAATTTTTTTATGCCATTTTATTTTTAAATAACTGAGTGTTTGTGTTGTGTAAATGTACCATGTTTTCTATATTCATACTTCTGTTGAGAGACTTATAGGTTGTTTTCAGTTTCTGGCTATTTTGAATAAAGCAGTAATAAGTATGGTTGAACAAGTAAGTGTCTTTGGTGTATGTACCAAGAGTAATATATGTGGATCTTGTGTGTTGACAGAGGTTTCTGTCCCTCCAGGCTTCACAGCCATTCAGTCTCAAGGAAACACACAGAGGCCTACATTAATTTTAAACTGGTTGGCTTATTAGCTCAGGCTTCTTATTAATTAACTCTTACCTCTTACATTAACCCACAATTCTTGTCTGTGTTAACCATGTGGCTTGGTACCTTCTATCAGTGAGGCATTCTCATCTTGCATCCTCTGCATCTGGCTGATGATTACAGACTGAGTCTTTCCTCTTTCTAGAAATCTCCTCTTCTGGTTGCCCCACCTATACTTTCTGCCTGATTACTGGCCAATCAGTGTTTTATTAAACCAATACAAGTAACAAATATTTACAGGGTAGAAGACCATTGTCCTACAGCACTTGTGGTTGATTGATTCCCATCTTTCTGATTCCCACCACACTGAGTTTCATAATGACTGCACATGTTTGCACACCTATCAGCAATCTAGGAATCACTTGACCATTCTGACAAATGTAAGATGAAATTTCAAAGTTGTTATCATTTGCATTTCTCTGATGGTCAAGGATTAACTTTTCTTTAATTATTTCTTAGCCATTTAAGTTTCCTTTATTGAGAATTTTGTTTATAATGGCACCCCAGTTTTAAATTTTAAATTTAATATCTAGTTTCTTGAGATTTTTATATATTTTGAATGTTAGGTCTCTATCAAATGTGAGTTGGTAAAAGTATTTTCCTGTTCTGTAGGCTGACACTTTTCCCAAATGATGCTGTCCTTTGTTTGCCTTATGGAAGCTTTTCAGTTTCATGAGATCCCAATTATTGTTGATCTTATTGTCTGTGCTCATGGTGATCTGTTCAGAACATCTTCTCCTGTGTCAATGCATTCAAGGTTATTCTATATTTTCTGTTCTTACAGGTTCAGTGTATCTGTTTTTTTGTTGAGGTCGTTGATTCATTTGAAGTTGAGTTTTACACAGAGGGACAAGTATGGATCTATTTGCATTCTTCTATATAAAGCCATAAGTGTGACTATCACAATTTGTTGAAGATAATGTCTTTTTTCAAGTATGTATTTCTGACTTCTTTATTAAAAATGAGCTTTCTAGAGGTGTATGGATTTATGTTTGGTTATTTAGTTTGATACTATTGAGCAACATGTTTGTTTAAGGTCAATACCATGGTGATACCTCCAACAGTTCTTTTATTGTTCAGGGTTATTTTGGCTACCCTGTTTTTTTTTTCTTTGTGTGTTTACCTATGAAGCTGAAAAGTGTCCTTTCAAAATTTGTGAAGAACTATGTGGGAATTTTGAGATGGATTGCATTGAATCTATATATTGCTTTTGGCAGCCTATGGCCATTTTTACTATGTTAGTCTCTTTCTACAGATCCATGAGCATAAGAGATCTTCCATCTTCTGATATATTTTTCAGTGAGATCTTCCATCTTCTGATATATTTTTCAGTTTATGTCTTCAAAGATGAAGCTTTTATCATATAAGTCTTTCACTTGCTTGGTTAGAGTTACCACAAGATTTTTTTTTTTTTGTATTACTTGAGGCTATGTGAAAGATGTTGTTCCATTGATTTCTTTCTCATTCCATTTGACATTTGTATGTATGTAGAAGGGCTATGGTTTTTTGTAACTTAATTTTTTTAACTACTTTGCTGAAAATATTTATCAGCTATAGGAATTTCCTGGTGAAATTTTTAGGTCACTTAGTATAAACTATCATGTCATCTGCACCTTGACTTCTTTCTTTCCTACTTGTATCCCCTTGATCTACCTCAGTTGTTTTACCACTATAGTTAAGACTTCAAGTACTATATTAATAGGTATTGAGAGAGTAGACAGTCTTGTCTTGTTCCTGATATAAGTGGCATTGCTTTGAGTTTCTCTCCATCTAAGTTGATGATGACTATGAGGTTATTGTATATTACTTTGTTATGCTGGGGTATTCCTCTTTTATTTCTTCAGGACTTTTATCACAAAGGTGTGTTTGATTTTTTTGTCAAAGGTATTTCCTACATCTAATGAGATAATCATGTGGTTTTGTCTTTCAGTTTATTTATATGGTGAGCTGCATTCATTAATTTTTGCATATTGAACTATCCCTGTGTCTCTGGGATGAAGACCATTTGATAAAGGTGAATGATATTTTTAATGTGTTCTTGGATTCCATTTGCAAGTATTTTATTGAGTAATTTTACATCTATATTCATAAGAAAAATTGTTCTGTAATTTTCTTTGTTGGGTCTTTATGTATCAGGGTAACTGTGGCCTCATAAAACAAATTTGGCAAAGTCTTTCTGTTTTTACCTTATGGACTAATTGAAGGAGTATAACTCTTCTTTGAAAGTTTATTCTAAAACTGTGTGGTTCTTGCCCCCCCCCCCTCCTTTGGTTGGGAGACTCTGAAAAACTAATGTTCTTTTACTAGGGGCTATAGATATGTTTAAATTGCTTATCTAATTTTGATTTAACTAGGTAAATTATATGTTTTAAGAAAATTGTCCATTTTATTTAGATTTTCCAATCTGGTGGAGCACAGGGGTTTTACGTATGTCCTTCTGGTTTTCTGGATTTCCTTGGTGTCTGTTATGCTTCTCTTTTATTTTCTGATTTTTCTTCATTTGTATATTCTCTCTTTGCCTTTTGTGATAATTTGGATGTGGGCTTGTGAATCTTGTTAACTTTGTCAAGGAACCAACTCTTTATTCCACTGATTCTTTTTGTTGTTTCTTTTTGTTTGTTTGTTTCTATTATATTGTTTTCAGCAAGTGTTATTTCAATTTTCTTTTATCTGTAGACTTGCCTTGTGTCCAACTATGTGATCAATTTTGGAAAAAGCTTTATGAGGTTCTGAGTAGAAAATGCATTCTTTTGTGTTTGAGTAAAATGTTCTGTAAATATGTTAGGTCCATTTGGTTTATGATATCAGTTAGCTTCAGCATTTCTCTGTTGGGTTTTTATCTGGATTACCTGTCAATTGGTAAGACTGGGTTATGGAAGTCTCCTACTATCAGTATGTGAGGATCTATGTGTGATTTAAGCTGTAGTAGTATTTCTTTACAAACTTGGATGCCCTTGGTTTGGGGCATAGATGTTGAGAACTGACATGTCTTCTTGATGGATTTTTCTTTTGATGAGTATGTAGTGTTTTTCCCTATTTATTCTGTTTAGTTTTGGTTTGAAGGCTATTTTATTAGATATTAAAATGGCTGCATGAACTTGCTTCTTATTTCCATTTGCTTGGAATATCTTTTCCATTCTTGAACCTTGAGGGAATATCTCTCAATGATGTGCAGGTGCATTTCTTGGATACAGAAGAAGGGTGGATTCCATTATTGGTATCCACTCTGTTAGTTTGTGTCTTTTTATTGGGAAGTTGAGACCACTGATATTAAGAGATATCAGTGACCAATGATTGCTGATTTCTGTTATTTTGTTGTTGGTGGTGGTAGTGGTGGTGGTGGTATTGGTATGTATGTGTGTGTTTCCCTTTGCTGGTCTGGATTATTTGTTACCTGTGTTTTCATGGTTGTAGTTAACCTTTTTAATTATAGTATTCTTTCTAGCATCCTGTGTAGGGCTATATTTGTAGGCTGATATGACTTAAATTTGCTTTTGTCATGGAAAATCTTATTTTCTCCATCTATGGTGACTGAAATTTTTGCTGGATACAGTAGCTCTGCCTTTGTGAGCTGGAAGGCCTGGAGAGTAGGGGTCAGTTGTTCATTTGTCCATTACCCTGTGGATCTTTCAGGTTTGACCTAAATATCTGACTCCCAAGTTTTTATTAATAATAGAATAATTTAGATAACCACTACAATACAAGAGTAGAGAAAATTGATTAATTTTAGAAGAATGAGGAAAGCCACATTTTAATTGTTTCTCTTATACTTTACCAATTAATGAAGAAACATTGAGCCTAACGCAAGGTATATTATGTTTTTGGGCTCTAGGTTGGGTGATCTGGTTACAGATAGCTGGTTCTTTGCTCAAAATCTTTTTCTTTTCTTTCCCAAGCACATAACTCAGATGTTTAAATAATCCACTAGAAGTGGGAAGGACCACCTAACTGCTTCTTGATAATAGAATATAGGTAGAAATTATGTTTGCTGCTCCTAATACTGTCCATTAAAACTTTGATAGTCCTCAGTGTCTCAATAATAAAGATGGAAAGGGCCTGAGCGGTGGAGACCCCCCGACGCGCAGGCCCCAAGTGGCGGAGACCCCTGGCACGCAGGCCCCGGAGGCTGCGGGATAGGCCAAGCACGAAACAGTGAAGCCCACACTGAGAGCAGATCACTCCACTACTACTAAATCAAGTAGGTTTTTTGGGGCCCGGCCTGCAGAGTGGTAGACCGTTTATTGACGAGTTCCACGGGTGAACGGGAAGCCTGGTCGAGCCCCTGAAGACCCTCCTGAGTGGGGAGACTGTTCTGGACCCACGGCGGGACACAGGAAACGGAGCAGGGGCATTCCCCGACCCCCTTGACCCCCCCATTTAGTCTGCAAGGGCAGTTCCCCGACCCCCTTGACCCCCCCATTTAGTCTGCAAGGGCAGTTACCCTCTGCTGGGCTGCTTCTCCTCTGCGGCAACCTCTCTCTCCCTGACCCATCCCAGCTTGTGCCCAGGAGCCTCCTTCACTCCCCCTCCCTTACGTGGGGCTGTGGGATCACCCAGTTTAGCCTGTAAGGGCACTGGGTCAGGAGCTCAGGGCAGAGGGCAGCGAGAGTTTCTCTGTTTTGGCGGCTGGCCTGGAGAGTATTAGCCCTTTGGTTGGCGAGGCCCCTGGTAAATGAGGAGCTGTTCCTGAAGACCCTTCTGAGGGGTGAGAGGGATCTTGGCCCCCAGCAGGAGCCAGGAAACAGAGGGAGGGCATTTGGTAAGAGGAGCCCCTGGCCAGCAGGGAAACCTGATCTGTTGCTAAAAGACCCATTAGATAGCATCGATAGGAGGAGATTGGGAGGCGCCAAGGCAAAAATTCACCCAATAAGCTGAAAAACAACATGAAAACACCAGAACTCAATGATCTTACAACAGAAGGATTTGAACACCCTAACACAGAAGAAGTGGAAAAAATTGACTTTATGAAAGCAATAGAGTCCCTTAAACAACATGTGAAAAACGCCCTTATAGAAATGGATGAGAAGTATAAAAAAAAGTTTGAAGAAATGAGTAAATACGTACATGATACCCTGGGAAACCAAGAAAAAATGATAAATCAGGTAATGGAAACAGTTCAAGAATTGAAAACTGAAATGGAAGCAATGAAGAAAACAAATCTGAGGACCAGCTGGATATGGAAAATCTAGGTCAATGAGCAGAGCCCACAGAAACAAGCATAACCAATAGAATACAAGAGATAGAAGAAAGAATCTCAGATTCTGAGGACACCATAGAGAAAATAAATGCACTGGTCAAAGAAAACAGCAAAGCCAACAAATTCTCATCACAAAACATCCAGGAAATATGGGACCCAATAAAAAGACCAAACCTAAGAATAATATGAATAGAAGAAGGAGAAGAGTCACAGCTCAAAGGCCCGGAAAATATCTTTAACAAAATTATGGAAGAAAACTTTCCCAACCTAAAGAAAGATACTCTCTTGAATATTAAAGAAGCATACAGACACCAAACAGACTGGATCAAAGAAAAACATCCCCTCGCCATATAATAATCAAAACACAAAATATACAGGTTAAAGAAAGAATATTAAGAGCTGCGAAGGAAAAAGGCCAAGTAACTTATAAAGGTAAACTGATCAGACTTACACCTGACTTCTCTATGGAAACCATGAAAGCCAGAAGGTCCTGGATAGAGGTACTGCAGAAGCTAAGAGACCATGGATGCAAACCCAAACTACTATACCCAGCCAAGCTATTGTTCACTATCAATGGAGAAAACAAGACATTCCAGGATAAGACAAAATCAAACAATACATAGTCACAAATCCAGCCCTATAGAAAGTAATAGAAGGAAAATCACAACCCAAGGAATCCAACATTGCCAACACTGCCTACAATAACTGAGGCATCTAGCGACCCTTCACCAGCACAACTCAAAGAAGGGAGACGCATAAACTCTACTACCAAAACCAATAAGAATAACCGGAGTAAACAACCACTGGTCATTAATATCACTTAATATTAATGGGCTCAATTCACCTATAAAAAGGCACAGGCTGAGAGATTGAATACGAAAACAGGATCCAACATTCTGCTGTTTACAAGAGACTCATCTCAACCAGAAAGACAGGCATCTACTCAGAGTAAAGGCTTGGGAAAAGGTGTTTCAAGCAAATGGTCCTAAGAAAAAAGCAGGTGTGGCCATATTAAATTCTAACAAAACTGACTTCAAACTAAAATCAATCAGAAGAGACCAAGATGGTCACTTTATACTCAAAACAGGAACAATTCATCAGGATGACGTCTCAATCCTGAATATCTATGCCCCTAATATAAAAGCACCCACTTATGTAAAAGAAATATTACTAGAACTCAAGGCAGACATCAAACCACACACACTAATAGTAGGAGACTTCAATGCACCTCTCTCTTCAAAGGACAGGTCAATCAGACAGAAACCTAATAGAGAATTAAGAGAATTATTGGAGGTAATGAAGCAAATGGACTTAACAGACATCTATAGAACTCTCCACCCAAAAAGGAAAGAATATACCTTCTTCTCTGCAGCTCATGGAACCTTCTCGAAAATTGACCACATACTCGGAAACAAGGGAAACCTCCACAGATACAAAAAAATATCAGTGTCCACCTGTGTCTTATCAGATCATCACGGATTAAAGTTAGAAGGCTACCCCCAGAAAGCTGACAAACTCATGGAAACTGAACAGTCAACTACTGAACCACACCTCGATCAAGGAAGAAATTAAGAAAGAAATTAAAGTCTTCCTTGAATTTATTGAAAATAAAGAGACAACATACTCAAACCTATGGGACACGATGAAAGCAGTGTTAAGAGGAAAGTTCATAGCACTAAGTGCCCACTTAAAGAAAACAGAGAAAGCATACATCAGAGACTTAACAGCACACCTGAAAGCTAGAAGCAGACGTGCCCAGGAGGAGTAGAAGACTGGAAATAATCAAACTGAGGGTGGAAATCAACAAAATAGAAACACAGAAAACAGTCCAAAGAATCAATGAAACAAAAAGTTGGTTCTTGGAGAAAATCAACAAGATCGACAAACCCCTATCCAAACTAATTAAACAAAAGAGAGAACAAGCAAATAAAAAAGATCAGAAATGAAAAGGGGGGGCATAACCACAGACACAGAGGAAATTCAGAGAATTTTTAGATCTTACTACAAAAGCCAGTATGCCACAAAACTGGAAAATACAAAAGAAATGGACATTTTCTTAGATAAGTACCATATACCAAAGCTAAACCAAGACCAGGTGAACGATCTAAATAGACCTGTTAGTCGCGAAGAACTAGAAACTGTTATCAAAAATCTCCCTTCGAAAAAAAGCCCAGGACCAGATGGTTATAATGCACAATTCTACCAGAACTTCCAAAAAGAGCTAATACCTATACTCCTTAATGTATTTTACAATATAGAAACAGAAAAGTCATTGCCAAATTCCTTTTATGAAGCTACAGTTACCCTGATACCAAAACCACACAAAGACCCAACCAAGAAAGAGAACTACAGGCCTATCTCACTCATTAACATCGACGCAAAAATTCTCAATAAAATACTGGCAAACCATATCCAAGAACACATAAGAAAAATTATCCATTATGATCAAGTAGGCTTCATCCCAGAGATGTGGGGCTGGTTCAACACACGCAAATCTATCAATGTAATCCACCATATAAATAAACTGAATGAAAAAAAAACATATGATCATTTCATTAGATGCTGAAAAAGCATTCGACAAAATTCAACACCCCTTTATGACAAAGGTCTTGGAGAGATTAGGGATACAAGGGTCATACCTAAATATAATAAAAGCTATTTACAGCAAGCCGACAGCTAACATTAAATTAAATGGAGAAAAACTCAAAGCCATCCCTCTAAAATCAGGAACTCGACAAGGATGTCCACTCTCTCCATACCTCTTCAATATAGTGCTTGAAGTTCTAGCAACAGCAATATGACAACACAAGGGGATCGAAGGGATTCGTATTGGAAAGGAAGAAGTTAAGCTTTCGTTATTTGCAGATGATATGATAGTATACATAAGCGACCCCAAAAACTCTACCAAAGAACTCCTACAGCTGATAAATACCTTTGGTAATGTGGCAGGATACAAGATCAACTCCAAAAAATCAGTGGCCTTCCTATACACTAAGGATAAGGAAATAGAGAGAGAAATCAGAGAAGCATCACCTTTCATGATAGCCACAAGTAGCATAAAATATCTTGGGGTAACTCTGACCAAGGAAGTTAAAGATCTATATGACAAGAACTTTAAGGAATTGAAGAAAGAAATTGAAGAGGTCACCAGAAAATGGAAGGATGTCCCCTGCTCTTGGATTTGGAGGATCAACATAGTAAAAATGGCAATTTTACCAAAAGCAATCTATAGATTCAATGCAATCCCCATCAAAATCCCATCAAAATTCTTCACAGATCTGGAGAAGATAATAATCAACTTTATATGGAAAAACAAAAAAAAAAAACAGGATAGCCAAAACAATCTTATACAATAAAGGATCGTCTGGAGGCATTACCATCCTTGACTTCAAACTCTATTATAGAGCTACAGTATTGAAAACAGCTTGGTATTGGCATAAAAACAGAGAAGTCGACCAATGGAATCGAATAGAAGACCCTGACTTCAACCAAAAAACCTGTGAACACCTGATTTTCAATAAAGGAGCTAAAAGTATACAATGGAAAAAAGAGAGCATCTTCAACAAATGGTGTTGGCAAACCTGGATTTCAACTTGTAGAAGAATGAAAATAGATCCATATTCATCACCATGCACAAAACTCAAGTCCAAATGGATTAAAGACCTCAATATCAGTCCAAACACACTGAACCTGATAGAAGAGAAAGTGGGAAGTACTCTACAACACATGGGCACAGGAGACCACTTCCTACGTACAACCCCAGCAGCACAGACATGAAGGGCCTCATTGAATAAATGGGACCTCCTGAGACTGAGAAGCTTCTGTAAAGCAAAGGACACTGTCACTAAGACAGAAAGGCAACCCACTGACTGGGAGAAGATCTTTACCAACCCCACAACTGACAAAGGTCTGATCTCCAAAATATATAAAGAACTCAAGAAACTAGACCGTAAAAGGCTAATTAACCCAATTATAAAATGGGGCACTGAGCTGAACAGAGAATTCTCAACAGAAGAACTTCAAATGGCCAAAAGACACTTAAGGTCATGCTCAACTTCTTTAGCGATCAGGGAAATGCAAATCAAGACAACTTTAAGATACCACCTTACACCTGTCAGAATGGCTAAAATCAAAAACACCAATGATAGCCTTTGCTGGAGAGGTTGTGGAGAAAGGGGTACACTCTTCCATTGCTGGTGGGAATGCAAACTTGTGCAACCACTTTGGAAAACAGTATTGCGGTTTCTCAGGATATTCGGGATCAACCTACCCCTGGACCCAGCAATACCACTCTTGGGAATATACCCAAGACAGGCCTTATCATACAACAAAAGTATATGCTCTACTATGTTCATAGCAGCATTGTTTGTAATAGCCAGAACCTGGAAACAACCTAGATGCCCTTCAACGGAAGAATGGATGAAGAAAGTATGGAATATATACATATTAGAGTATTACTCAGCAGTAAAAAACAAGGACTTCTTGAATTTTGCATACAAATGGATGGAAATAGAAAACACTATCCTGAGTGAGGTAAGCCAGACCCAAAAAGAGGAACATGGGATGTACTCACTCATATTTGGTTTCTAGCCATAAATAAAGGACACTGAGCTTATAATTCATGTTCCT